>NC_080862.1:4781648-5381648 GCF_030435755.1 Ochotona princeps
CAGCAATCAGACATGAACCAGTGTCCATATGGGATGCTGGCACTTGTAGGTGGAGGCGCCATTGTACTGGTCCCAAAGGCTGTGTTCTTATTTTGGCTAGTGATCCTAGCATAGAAATCTCCAGATATCTCAGGTAAGGCAAGGAGTAGTGTTCAGTAACCAAATGTTACATAACAGAGCACTCTAAATTACAATATACAAAAAGAACTACAAATCTGCACTTGAGCAGGGACCACTGGGTGCATTTCCTAACAACCCCATCCCTTGACATCAGCACAAGCTGATCAACCAGAAGTTGTACTGCTTTTCATGACTTAACTTCCATGTCACTCAGCCTCATTGTTGTGGATTGCACCACAATCTGCAAGATCTGCTCAAGTCCTAAGCCCAGGTACTTGAGCAGGCGACCTTATTTGGAAACCAAATTTTTGCAGATGTAATCAAGCTATGATGAGGTCATACTGGATTTGGATGGGCTCTAAACTCTGACTGGTGTCCTTATAAGAAGGGAGAATTTGGACACAGGATGCACGCAGAAGAGAATGCAGCAGCGTCTGGAATGGTGAACTACAGAGCAAAGAATGCCAAGGATTGTCAGTGGCTGGCAGATGCCAGCAGATTGGCACAAAGAAGATTCTCTTCCTGAGAAGCCTGTAGAAGGAACCAGCTTTGCCGAAGCCTGGATTTGAGGTGTTTAGCTTCAAGAACTGTAAGGAAATAAATGTCTAGTTTTTCCAAGGGACTCTAGTGGTAGCATTTTTGTAAAAGGATTTTAGGAAGTGAAGACACTCAGGGGTGCAATTCATTATGACAGCAGGAAGTCCATCACACTTGAAGGGGCATGGAACTGGAAATTCTGCTATTTTTTTTGGCTTTGTTTTGCTTTTTTTGAAAATTGTAGCCTGCCATAGGAGAAAATCCACAATGATAAGACTTGGTCATCTGGGGATAGCCAGTTTGCTGGGCCCACCGTCTTGTGGTACACTGACTTTCAGCATCTTCATTGATGTCAGAGGGGTACTGGAGGCAGGCTTCCCTTCCTAGCAGTTTGAGTGTTGGGTTTAATTTCATGGGTAGTAGTTTTTCTTGGGAATGCCTACAGTCAAAACAAATAAGAGGTGAAATCATTTTCCATGTTTACTTATTGCTTATGAGGAGGGTTTGAATGGACTTCAGTGATAGGGTTAGACCTGAAACTAATGACAATCTAGAACAACCGCCCGTGGGTGAGTAATTAGTATGTGCTAATTTAAAAAAAATCTGTGGTCTAGGAAGTTGGGCTAAAAAGATTCTCTCCTCATTTTGCTCTCAAGGTGCCAGCCAATCCATGCGTTGTTGTGTGACTACAGATGTTGGTGGCATGTAACTGCAGGGAGCTCTGTTTCTGTTGGGTTCTGTGTCAGTGATATCTGCTGTATTGCTTTTGACTTTTCTGTGCAATTCTGCACAAACTGAATGACAGTCCCTGGTTGATACTACCTGTGAGCCCTGTGTATAAACACAGAGAACTGAAAAATTTCTCCAGAAAAAATCTCTTAGCACTAATTATTCAGCCAGTTAACTTTCCTCCTTTTGTGATCCATTTGGTCAATGATTAAAAGTCGGGGAAGCAAAGTGCTAAATCTGAGCAAAGCTGGGTGGGACAGGTCTCCTATCAGCTTCCTGAATACAGAAAGACTGTCTAATTGCTTTGTCAATTATGCATCCATGGAAATATGCAAAACATGGAATCCATAAGTGGCTTTCTGCATAACCCCAGCCAGTCCCTGAGCTCTTTCAAGTCACAAACTCTCCTTGGTGAGAATTTCTTGATTCTCATCAGGTATGTGATAAAAGTCAGGGTGTGGGAATCTTCCCTTAAGTTCTCTAGCGTTTATTTTGTACCCAATGGGTGATTGAACATCTTTCAACTCCAAGTTAGAAATATCAAGTTCAAAGATAGATACGGAAAACCATTAAATAAATTCCTAAAATCAGAAATTAGTCTTCCTAGAATCTAGATTTGGTTTGCTCTCTCAGCTTGCCCTACACAATAAAGCTGACATTTGCTCTTCTAAATCCATATCCCAAAGCTAGGGCAAGAGAACAAGCGCAGGGGTGAGGGCAGCAAGGATGAGTGGTACTGCCCTTTGCCTCCTCAACCCTTCAGGCATGAAGGGCAGCAGCTGAACAACAAGCAGCTCTTCGTTACACACTCAGGGAGGCCCTCCTGTCAACTTTGCCTTGTTCCTTGCTGGCCCTACTTTCTTTTCCCCGCAGTCTTCTACTTTGAAAGCCATCACTCTGCCTAGCTAATCTTCCCGATGACAGAAGCGTAGGTGAGGATGGGAGACCACTGAGTGCCTTTAGGCACTGACTCCCAACTGAGTAAGAATCTGAAGCAAAGCAAGGCACACTGAAGGCTCAGTGGAAAGGACAGAGCTGACATCATCTATAAGAGCCCTGGAGGATGTGTAACATGACTCTTCTCCAAGTTCCTGAAAACCACAGAGCTGGCAAACCACTTCTTATTAATGAGAAGCTTGCTTCAGGGAAAAGATCCGACATATTGTCCTCAAAAGCACTAAGACGCCTTCCCCAATAGGTCAGTGCCTAATTTGAGAACATTCATGCATGTAGAATCATTTTGGTGTTCAAAAGGACGTGCAAAATTATTCATACCCTTGTTGAGATGGCAGCCAAGTGCCTTAACCCTGGCAGGCACAGAATAATGGGTCCTGGATCGTGTTTGGTGGGGAAAGGAAAAGCAGAATAAGAAATACATGAAATATAACAGGGACATTTTCATTCCTTCTCCTTTCTTGCCTCACTTTCTCCTTCTCATTTCCTTTCCTCTTTTCTCAAATATCCATCAAGCTTTCCTTCACTCTGTGCCTCATTTCCCCCCAGGTTATATACGGTGGCTTCATAAATAGTTCCATTATTGATGGGTGGGTAATTCCTTTGACTTGACTTCAGTAAGGCGTGTCGGAGAAGAGAGTTTCCTTTCTGAGAAGATGCTCAGCCAGCAAGAGGCCTCACAGCTGAGTTCAAATGGGTCCCCAGACAGGAATGTTCCAGACACGATGGCTCCTCCTGCTAGGTTATGCCTGGGCTCCCCCAGCCAAGATCAGGACATCTCCACCCCAACCCACATCACCAGATCTATGCCCAGTGGACACTGGCTCTGTTTGTTCAGGTATGAGACCAATGACCATCTTCAGGAAAATGATCTTGTCTCAAAGCCCTGTCAGTGTTGCTGCTGTCAGGGCTGGCAATGAGCAGCCAGTCACAGGTGAGGTGGTCCCAAGGCAGGTGGAAGATTTCATAGGCCTTGGATCCAGCTCTCATCCATACAACTGACAGAGTGAAGAAAAACAAATTCTTGTTTTTATCACTGAGCACTGTTCTCCAACGCTATTACCAAAAAAGCTGACCAACAATGTGATCTAGATAGTTTTTACATATGGCTTTATATGAAGCAACTGGGTGCTCAGAAATTTTGAGAATTATTGAAGTCCTATTACTTGCCTAACACATTTCACAGGGTTAGTGTTCCCCAAATAAATTTGGTAATGCAACATAAAGCTATCTCTCCCAATTTTTAAAAACTATAATGCAAAGTTATATTTCAGTGTGATTTCTCCTTGCATGTAAGGTGAAGGGTGAAGAATTATAATGGAACATCTTTGTGGACAGCAGTTATTCACAGGAGAAAATGACAATCAATACGGACCTTTCACTGAGTGTACAGGCCTGCTACTCTCACTGCCCAAAGAACAAAGGCACTTCATACACACTAGCTCCTCCCTCTTCCACTTGAGAGAGAGAGAACAGGCTGTTCTAAGGAGGCGGAGGGATGCTCTTAGCAGCTATTAGGAATTCTGTGAGCTTGGGCATTGTGTTGCCTTAAAGCAGCACATTGTCTAAACAAAGCCCTAACTACAGGACCTTAAGAATAGAAAAGGAAAAAGAGCCAGAGATCAGGTTCACTGTGGGTATAATCACAGCCTGCTCAGAGCTGCACAGAGCGTGAAAGTCAGGCTTGAAGATGGACAGAGGTGTCTCATGGAAGTTACAGATGTGACCTACTAAAATGCTTGTAAGTTCACAAGAAGGGGAAAAAAGAATATTTTGCCTGGATTCTCAGTGAGGTTCCCCCCAGAGAAGGAGATATAAGTGTGATCATCGGAAGAATGGGTAATATTATAAAAGGTATGACTAGACAGGCTCAAGGATATAGGGACAACTTAATCCATGACATAAAGAAGTCTGGAAAGCAGACTACGGTAAGCCTAGGGATGGCTTGCACACAGTCTGGATTTGTTGGAGTATTTCTCTCGGTGCAATGGATGTTATGGAAAGTTTTGGAATGTTGCAATGATAGAACAAAACACACACACTTTGAGAATTATAATAAGGGCTGTGAGAGAGCAGGAATGTAAGAAGACATACTATTTTCTGAAGTAATCATTGTAACCCAGGTGTGAAATAATAAATGGTGGAACTGACACAATGATGATACAAATAGAAGGAAGGTAGGAGTGTAAGAGACGCAATCAGGGATAAATTGTCAGGTTATTCATTCAGTACATACATTTATTCATTGAACAAAATATTGTCAGTAATGGGCTAGTGACTGCAAATGTAAGAGTGACCACATCAAACTTGATTCTTTCCTTATGTACCATAAAGTGAATATTTACTCGACAGCGGAAGTGAAATATGCTGAAAGTTATGAATGAGAGGTACAGGGTGATATGGGAGTTCATGATGGGGGATTTGGTGAGTAGAGGAGAAGGGAATGTTCCTTTAATGAAGTGACACATGAACGAAGAACAGTGCTCATTAGGGGCATCGGAAGGGAAGGCCATTACTGCAGAGAGGACCACGAAACAAAGACCCATTGTAAGTAGGCAGGCTTGCAAGGATGCCAGTGTGGCCTGGATCCCTGAGAACCAAATAGGGTCCAAGAGGAGACTGAAAAGATCACACCCAACTGTGCCCTGAGGACAAATACTCTGGAGATAGGCGCTAACCAGAGTGCCAGTGCACACTGAGATGGGCGCGTATTCTAGAATGTCAGTCAGCACCCTGCTTCTTTCATCAAGAAAGTCTTGTTTTAAAAAGAATGCTTGCTGAGTCAGACAATATTTTAACATGGATGGGTTTTACGAGCTGAGGCAAGCTCCTTGGAGGCACAGCCATGGTTCTCCACACAGTGAGTCTGTGGGCTCCTCGTGGAGGGCAGCACGATTTCACGTCATTGTCAGTAAAGTCTGCACCCAAGAGCAACAGGAAGTCACAAAGGATTTGAAAGTCACAGCTGTGTTACCGAGCACGGACCAGAAGACTGCTCCAGTTACAGGAACGAGGACAAGGAAGGTTGTGTCATAACGCTTATTCTGTTACAATAAAAGATGTTCTCTTTGGGTAGGAAAGTGAGGACGTGGAATAGTTTAACGGGAACAAGAGAAGAGTTGAGGACCTTTGGAATAACCACTGTCCTAGCCATGAGGAAGCGAGTAGGAAAAAAAAGAAACAAAAATCACCTACTAGTTACAGTAAGATGATGTGCTATTCTTTGTGATTGGGCCCAACTGCTCTGGAAACAGCCACAGAAAGGATCCATGATAACACAGAGAAGACAGTACTAGCTCTGTGGTTCAGAGGGAAAAGAGAGCTGGCTAAGAAGTCTGGATTTCATGTTAGCCAGAGGGTCCAGGAAGAGAGTACTATGAACAAGAGGTCAAAGGGTACCATTTGGTTATATTCCAGTCAAATATGCCCTCAGTAGACACTTGGAGAGTAGAGAGCCCATCCCTTGCACTGCTTTATTACTGTGAAGCATGCTATTTTGAAGTTGGACACATACAGGGAAGCCAAGACATTTCACACTGGACCAGGTGTGAGCAGGGCTTGCCTGGATCCCAGGGGTACGCGCAGAGCCCACTTCCAGGCCGACTGATCAGTGAGCCAAGTGGGACAGACCCCTAGAGGCTGAAAGAGGAACTGAAGCTACTAGGAAGCCATAGGTGGCTGGGAACTCGCATTTACTTTAAACATGTTGGTTACTCATTACTATGTCAATTAATTCCATAGTGATGTAAATTTTTGCTGATGGTATGTTGGAGCTTTCAATTGACTGGGATGATACTCTGCTGGCTCTGTCTTCAGACCAGAGAGGGTATACCTAAGAAGCCGTTGAACTTGACTGGACAATAAGATGCTGGACTCTATGTTTGGTATACGCTTGCAATGGGAGAATCTCAACTGAACTTGAGCTGTGTTCATGCAACAAGGTGGAGGAATCCACCATGGTGGGAGGGTTTGGGGAGGGGTGGGGAGAACCCAAGTACCTATGTAACTGTGTCACATAATACAATGTAATTAATGAAGAAAAAAAAATAAATAAAACACACAAATCAGAAAAAAAAAAAAAACCTGAAATAGACCAAGTTCATCAGGCAAACCTTGAAAGCGGTCTTGTCACACTGAGACTAAGCAAGCCCAGAAAAAATTAATTTTAAATTAGTATGGTAAAAGATTCATGAATATGGGGGCAGCAACTTGGTGTAGCAGGCTAATCCTCCGCCCATGGCAGCAGCACCCCATATGGGCACCAGTTTAAGTCCCAGCTGCTCCACTTCCGGTCCATCTCCCTGCTTATAGCCTGAGAAAGCAGTGCAGGATGCCTTACGGTGCTTGAATCCCTGGGCCCGTGTGGAAAACCCAGGAGAAGCCTCTGGCTCCCAGCTTTGGACCAGCTCAGCTCTAGACACTGCAGCCATCTAGCAAGAGAACTAATGGATGGAAGATCTTTTTCTGTCTATCCTTCTCTCTCTGTAACTGCCTTGCAAGTAAATAAATCTTTAAAAATATTAATGAATATGATAAAGACTTCCGTGAGCTTCATGTATAAGTTGCCATCATGTAGAGTGGGTGAGCAACAGAAGTAAGAATAATGTTCAATCACATTATTGGATGCTGGGGACTAAGAATCGGTATACAACAAAGAAAGCATACTGCGCTTTGGAAAAAAATAGACCGAGTTCCTACATTGGAACTACCTACTACAGGGAAAATAAATGAACAACAGGTTTACGTGTGAACATGGATGAACCTAGCAAAGCCAACCATAATTTAGGTAGAAGAAACACAGTGGCCTTTGCTGTTTACTTACCCATGCAGCAGACACTGCAATGATGAATGAAAACTCAAACTCCTAGTTATCCCAGACTCAGCTAGCTGCAGTTGTGACTGGCATGATGGCTACTGCTGGCACCGTAATTGCTAAGTGGACAGCCCGGTATTCCCTGTGTTCTAACTCCAGCCTGGTGCATGTGTAAGTCATTGCTGATCAGCGAGTTGTAGGACAGCGAGCTGATGGTTAAGCTGGGACGTGCAGAATGCAGACATGGGAGTACAAAGCTATACAAAGAGGGCTGGACACAGGGCCCAGGGCCAACTCTCCTGGGTCTTCAACTGGCCGGGCTGTGTTTGGTCACTGCCCCGTTGCCTCAGTTTCCCATTTTGTAAAGTGTATTCGTGAAAATGTCAGGCAAATGACTTCTGAAAGACTTAAGGAGTGTGTATAATGATGCTTAAGACAGCACGAGTCCTCATGGAACTGGACTTCATCACCATCATCATCATCTTCACTCTCAGAAGAAAACAATGCCAATTTACAGAAACCCAATATAACACCGAGTCTACGGACCACTTTACAATTTGCCAACAACCGTGTCCGTAGTGGCTACAAAAATGAAGAATTACTTGAAGACAACAATAGGTGCAAGCCCCCGGGAGGCCGCCAGAGGAGCAGTCAGTCAGTCCTGCCCTCACAGGCGGGACGTGGAGCGTCACTTCAGGCCTGGGTGCCCTCACATTAGATTCGTCCTTAAAACGCCTCTCGCCACACACACGTATTTCCCTTGAAACACAGTGAAACTTGAGAGGCAAAGAGAAAGCAGGGAAAAGGCGCTCATCGGGGTGGGTCACTCCCCAAAAACGCCCACCACAGCCGGAGCCGGGCCAAAAGGGAAGCGGAGCGCAGGGGGGACTGCGTCTGGGTCTTCCACGCCAGGCCTAAGGCCCGTCACGGCCTCGGGAATGGGGGCATCGTAACGGCTGCCTGACCCATTAGGACAACAGGCACCCCGGAATCCATGCACACCCCACAAACAACCACGTCCCCGGAGCCCTGTGAGCCCTGTCAGCCCGGAGCCCTGTCAGCCCTGTCAGCCCGGAGCCCTGTGAGCCCTGTCAGCCCGGAGCCCTGTCAGCCCTGTCAGCCCGGAGCCCTGTGAGCCCGGAGCCCTGTGAGCCCGGAGCCCTGTGAGCCCTGTCAGCCCGGAGCCCTGTGAGCCCTGTCAGCCCGGAGCCCTGTCAGCCCTGTCAGCCTGGAGCCCTGTGAGCCCTGTCAGCCCGGAGCCCTGTGAGCCCTGTCAGCCCGGAGCCCTGTGAGCCCTGTCAGCCCGGAGCCCTGTGAGCCCGGAGCCCAGTCAGCCCGGAGCCCTGTGAGCCCTGTCAGCCCTATGAGCCCTGTCAGCCCTATGAGCCCGGAGCCCTGTCAGCCCTGTCAGCCCTGTCAGCCCTGTGAACTCGGAGCCCTATCAGCCCTGTCAGCCCTGTCAGCCCTGTGAACTCGGAGCCCTGTCAGCCCGGAGCCCCCTTAGCCCTGTGAGTCCGCTCAGCCCAGAGCCCTGTCAGCCGCCCCGCCCCAGGCCCCGCTTCCGGGGAGGCGTGGTCGGCGTGGGCACGCACGGCGAGCGCGCTGACGTCCACACGTACCGGCCTCTCGGCCACTGGCCCGCGCCGCCCCGGGCGATGACGAAGGAGCCAACGGCCGGGGACGCGGGAAGGGACGCGGGAGCGCGGCACCGGGATCGCCCGGCCTAGCCCGGGGCTCGGAGCCTGCGTCTTAGGGCCGCTCGGCGGGGGCCGTGGGTGCCTGGGGAGTGCGGGTGGAGGCCGCCTAGCCGGTGTCCCCGGGGGCCGCTGCTTCGGCCATGATCGACTCGGTGAAGGTGCGGCGCGACAGCGCGGCGGATTTCTTCTCTCACTACGAGTACCTGTGCGCGCTGCAGGACTCGGTGCCGCTGCCCGCCGTGCGCGCCTGCCTCCGGGAAGGCGTGCTGGACTTCAACGCGGACCGCCTCCGCGTGGTGGACTGGGCGCCGCTCCTGAGCGCCCTCAGGATCAATAAAGATCTGCCCTTGATCTCCATCAAGAGCTTCTTCCAGCCCTGGCTTGGTGAAACAGGTTTGTAATTCCCGCTTGCAAGTGCGCTGCGGTTGGCGCTGCGGTGCAGGGTTTTCTGGTTTTCTGTTTGGGGACTCAGTGTTGGCATCCGTGGGCATGGACCCACGTTTATGGTGATTGCGAAGATTCCCATTCTTGATGGCTTATAGCGAATGCTTAGCACAGTTAGGGATGGCACTAAATATTCCAACAGATGTTGCATATTTTACTTAGTGACTCTTTAAGTTTGCCTGATGTACAATTAAGCAGTTTGGGTACGCAATACATCCCAGCCTTTTTCTTCATGTTTAAAATGTGTGTGTATAGGAATTTTGTAGCTTGCTCTACAAATTGAACCATTTTCAAGTGTAAGACCATATAATCAGGAATACAAACTGTACTTGTCAAGTAGATCGTTGAGGACACAAAGGTGTTCCTTCTCTAGCACGTGGTACCGCGTTTTGCAAACGATGGAGGCTCAGATTGTGTTTGCTGAATTGAGCAGGAAGGGGCTCGCGTCGTCTCGCTGGTCAGCATCGGAGCATGAATGAAGTGTTGCCAGAGCTGGCTGGGGAAGGGGCGCTGGCAGGGGGCGTTTCGTGTAGGTTTCCTAGTGAGCTCGGGCGCTCCCTGCAGGCAGGCGTCTGGGGCAGGGTGGAGTGCGGGCGCTTTGGGGCTGCCTTTGTTAGCACTCGGTGCAGAAGACGCCCTGCCAACGCTCCCCAGGTGCCCTCTGCATCCTGTTCCTTTGTCGGGTGTTGACTAGGAAGCTTAGAATCTTCGCCCTCCGCCATGCAGCAAAGTAGACAGCTGTTAAAAAAAAATGGACAATGAGACAATCAAAAAATTCTATCTCCTGCCAACCAGAGATAACTGTTTTTATTTTTTTTTTTTAAGCCTTGATTATTTGCAGATTCCTTGCCAGGAATACCCTTGTTTCACCTGCCAGTGGTAGTCTGGTGAGGTAAACCGCCTCTCTCCAGGTGTACTGGATCTCCCACCGCCTTTCGGCTCTGGTTCCCCCACCCGCTCCTGCCTCTGTGGTCCATCTTGTAGGCGTCAGAATTTCTGCATCTTCCTTCCTCCTGTGCACACAGGCTGAGCCTTCATACTCCACTGCCTGAGTTGACATGTGTCATTTTAAAGGCATTGATAATTTCTGTGCCTTAGCACAGAGGAGATGTTTTTTTAATGTCAAACTTTACCTTTGGAACCACTCATAACGCCTTTGCTTTAGGTTCTGATATCAATAAGCCTTGCAGAAGTCGGGTCCCTGCCATAAGGTCCAAGGATGTGACCTTCCAGCTATGCAAAGCTCTTAAAGGCTGTGTGAGTGCCTCCAGCATGCTAAGGAACCTGGAGTTAAATGGACTAGTCCTGAGAGAGAGAGACTTAACTGTCTTAACAAAGGTAAGCCATCCTCAGCGTGACCTGCAAACATTTTGGGGTTGCTTTTAAAAGGAAAAAAAAACTCATCAATTTTTTTTACTTTTCCCCCCACTGAAGGGATTGAATAAGTCGACCACATTGGTCCACCTGTCGCTTGCAAATTGTCCAATTGGAGATGGAGGCTTAGAAAGTGAGTTAAAATCTTGTTTAATCCTTGTCCCACCTGCCTGGGCCATCTTGGTTGCCACTGTCCGCTTTCACTGCTGCTGCCCCAGTCTGGGCTGCCTCCCATGGCCCAGTGAAAGCTCGTCAGCTCTGCAGCTCATATTTCTCCCCTAAGGTTGGGTTAAGTCACAAATCACATAAGTACGTACTGCCTGATACTCTGTTTTTTGTTTCGTTTTGTTTTGTTTATGTTTGTCCATTTTGTAGGGTTTCTCTTCCAAAAGTATTCAGGGAAAGGGCAATAGCTGATGTATAGAGAAAATAATCATTTATTTAAATAGTTGTAGCATCTGGGTGCAGTTGGTTTTATTGCACCATGGTATGTGCTAAATTAACAACATGCAGACTGCAATGGGAGCCCTTCAAAGGGTGGCAGGCTCAGTGGGAGGCCACAGGTAGGTTATATCTGTGGTTAACAGAAGGTGGCTACTGATTGAGGTCCTGAAAAAGTAGGGTTCATTGTTTGAAACAGTGGTCTAGAGAGGGTAAGGAAGCCTGCATTCTAATTTGAGGAAACAAAGTTTGGGGTTCATTATTTTTTATTGCTTTGTTATAAAGTATCAGATGCCATACTATAAAATAGCACCCTAAAAAACTCTGGGATTATAACTGACACTTAAATTGTTGATTGAGTACTAGGATCAGGGTATTTCTTTGGGAAGGATAATATTAAGAATATTACACTCTGTGCATTGTTCTGTGCTTTGAAACGTCTCTAAAGGTGTATAGCACTTTTCTGTGTGGCAAGGCATGAGTTTGTAACTTCACGGTTTTCCATTTTAGCATCTAAACAGAAAGTATTGCTGTAAAGTGGAATAACACTTTATTGTTATTAAATGTCAGTAACATTTTACAATGTACCAATCCATCCATTGCATGAGAAGGTTGCAGGTAGTGATTTTATGAGGAAAGTGGATGAATTAAGGCTGACAAGATTGTGCAGGCTCTTTTTTTTTTTTTTTTAATTGTGTCTGTGGGTTTTTTCCTTTCAGTAATTTGCCAAGGTATAAAGAACTCTGTGGCTCTTAAGACAGTCAACTTCACGGGCTGTAACCTGACATGGCAGGGGGCAGATCACCTGGCCAAGATCTTAAAGGTGACTTTGTACTCAAACTTGCATGAAAATCTACTGTGTGCTTGGAGCACATTCATGTTTTGATATAAGCATGCGATCATTTTTGTCTTTTGTTGTATTTGGTGATGGCAGTTTTAGTTTTATTGAAAGAAAAATTGACCACTTTCCAGCTTGGGGTCCAACTGCCTAATAAAAGCAGTGTACTTTTTTTTAGATTTAAATACATTATGAACAGTATTTTTAATATGAGCATGAGTATTTGAACTTTTATTCCAGGTTCTTGCTTCACATAGAGATGAAGAATTATAAATGGAGACTAGTGATGAATGCAAATAGAAATAGCATTTATTTAACGTGAGGTAATAAACAGACATTTGAACTCAAATATGTCTCCTACACACACACACACAGAAAAGTATGCATCATGAGTGGCCCAGAGGGTGCCTGTGGAAGAGAGAGGGGTGAGATTAGGCTCTCTAAGTAGTGCCCCTAAGTGATGTAAAAGAGAGAGCCCCTGCCCATTCCCAGTCTCTTATGGGACAAGGAATGGTACCCTAATTGGATGCATAAGTGGGGTGTGTATGTGCGATGCATGCTGGTCCCAGCATGAGGCTTTCTCTGGGCCACTTTGACCCTCTACTGGGGAAGCAGGTAGTTGCCAAGGTAACTGCATGGCCTGCAAAACTGAAAATGGCTACCTTTGACCTTTTCAGAACAAGTCACTGGCCCCCGGGCAGATAATATTCAAGGGTCTGGACCTGGAGCCACGTGCCTAGGTAAAAAATGTAGCTCGCCCATTTAATACCTGTTGCCTTGAAAAAATTGCTTAACCTCTCTGTGCTTCAGTTTCTACATGTGCCCAGGCGGGGAGGTCACTTGGGTTGCCTGCGTGCCCCGTGGGAGGTCGTGATTTGAGTCCCATCTCTGCTCCTGTGCATCCTGGAGGTGGCAGACGACCTGAGCCGCGTGCCCAGCTCCCAGCTCCTGCCTGTCCTGGCAGTCGTTGCCAGCTTGTGGGAAGTAAAGCAGGGCTTGAAGCTGACTCTGTCGTCTGCCTCTTCCTCTTTGCTTCTCAGAGAAGTAAACTTTTTAAAAAGGAGATCAGACCAGTTACCCTTGATGGCGCTGGTTGAAAATCGCCCTGGCTTTGGCCGTAGCCGTGGGTGAGATTCAGCGCCTAGAGCCACCAGGAGCCTCAGCTCATCTCCCACTGCCTGTGTGGAAAGGTGAGACCCAGGCCCCGACAGGCGCAAAACAGGAAATGACAAGTAGGTGTAAAAAGAAAACCCAATCCAAAAGGAGACCATTATCATCTTTATCTTTATTGTCTTAAAAAGAAAGAAAGAAAACCACCATATATCATTCCGAGGATTAAATGAACTGGTTTGGATAAAATGGCATGGCATCTAATAAGCACTGTGTAACTCCTGCCTGTTGCTTCTTTTTGTGTTTTTTTTTAAAATAAAATTATTCTTTTTTTGTTAAATTAAAAAAATTAATTCTTTCTAAGCAAAAAGGGGTGCCTTCCAACTGTCACTCAGCTCCCAAATGCTTATGGCAGCCAGGCCTGGGCCAGAGCGAACTAAGGAGCCTGGATTTGCCATCTGGCTCTCGCCTGTGGGTGGCGGGAGTCCAGGCACTGGAGTCACTCCGCTGCCTGACAGAGTTGCAGGTTGGTAGGAAGCCAGATGAGAAGCGCAGGACCTGGGGAAGAGCCAGGCGCAGGACCTGGGGAAGTGACAGGTGGGCGTTGAGCTGCTGCACCAGGTGTCTGTCCCTCCTTGCACTCTGAGAACCATGACACACCTCTCCTTTGTTGAGTGTGATTGGAGCTTTGAGTCTTTCGTTGTTCAAGAATGTGCAGCCATCCCTTGATGCCCTTGATGGCTTGGTTCCTGGGCCCTCCGTGGATGCCTGCCAGTACTTAAGTCCCTTATGGAAATAAAGTGGCCTAGCATTTGCACAGAGCCTGTGCGCATCACCTGTAAGCCTTGAATCATTGCCTGATGACTTAATAACATATGATACCCTGCAAGTGATGTCTGTTGTCGCGGATTCTCCCTGAGTATTTTGGTTTTTGGTTGGTTGGATCGTGGATACAGAACTTGTTTACTCAGAAGGCCAACTGTGGAAAGATTTTTTTTTCCTTTTGAAATCTGTTTTCTGTTTTGAGCATTTACTTTATGAATATAGAGACTTGATTATAAAATGCCTTTAAGATAGTATCTATAATTTAACATCAAATCAGCAATTTTTCAAGGCATATCAAGCTGGCTTTGATATTTCAGGTCTCTAAAGTTGTTACACATATCCTAAGGAGTATGAAAGTAGGGAAAGAGAAATATTAGATTTGTTTTGGTATCATTTGAAAAATATCTGTTTTTTCTGTCTGGTTTATAATGTATGCTAACTATGTGTAGCATTTCGTGCATATAATTTGTTCTTAAGCAAGGTCTGTATTAAAACATGTCTGCCTGGGGCGGGCGTTCTGCCAGCTCCGCTGCGGGTGCCTCGTTGAGTCCCGGTGCTCCTCCTCTGTCCAGCTCCCTGTAACGTGTCCGGGGAAGCAGTGGAGGATGGCCCCGGTGCTTGGGCCCTGCACGCACGTGGGCCTCAGCTGAAGCCCCCGGCCTAGCTGCAGCCTTGGCAGGTGTTTCTGGACTGAAGCAGTTCAGAGAGGATCTCTCTCTCTCTTGTGTTGCCTCTTTTTCTCTTCTCTCTCTAGCTCTGCCTTCCAAGTTGATGAAATAATCATCTGAAAACATTTTCACAAACATGTTTGCTTATGGGATGCACAGTCAATTGTTTGGGTACCACCAGAGGATAAAATTATAGGATTCAGAAGTAATTTTGAATCCTATATTGGTAATTTTAGAATTTAAAACCAATTGACTGATATGAAAAAAGTAAATTTCTTTTTTTTAAGATTTATTTATTTATTTATTTATTTTAAGATTTATTTATTTTATTACAAAGTCAGATATACAGAGAGTAGGAGAGACAGAGAGGAAGATCTTCCGTCCGCAGATTTATTTTTATTGCAAAGGCAGATTTATAGAGAGAAGGAGATGCAGAGAGAAAGATCTTCCATCCACTGGTTCACTCCACAAGTGGTCGTGGTGGCTGGAGCTCAGCTGACCCAAAGCCAGGGTCCAGGAGCTTCTTCAGGGTCTCCTATGCGGGTGCAGGGTCCCAAGGCTTTGGGTCATTCTGTACTGCTTTCCCAGGCCACAAGCAGGGAGCTGGATGGGATGTGGAACAGCTAGTGTAGGAACTGGTACCATATGGGATCCCATGTAAGGCAAGGACTTTAGCCACTAGGCTACCACGCTGGGAATAAAAAAATAAAATTCTTATAAATTGTCAGTTTACATAACTAATGAGCTATCGTATAACTAGTTAATGGTAGATTAGGATCTGGGTCACATAATAGATTTAACCAAAATCTACTGTTTTAATCCCCTAAATAAAACTGCTGGAATTGTATAATTGGCATGTGTGTGTATGTGTAAAGTTCTGATATAATCAGCCATAATTTGTTCCCCTCTTTCCTTATTCAAAAGCATCCTAATTTTTTTCGGTTAAATTTTTGAAGTATCAGTCGATGAGAAGACATGAGGAAACTTGGGCCGAGAGCCTACGCTACAGGAGGCCAGATCTTGACTGCATGGCTGGCTTACGGCGCGTCACCCTGAACTGCAACACGCTCGTTGGGGACCTGGGCGCACGTGCCTTTGCAGACTCCCTCAGTGAGGACTTATGGCTTAGGGGTAAGGTTAATGAACTTCTAACATCTACATAGGAAGCTTAAATATTCGATACACTTAGCTCTTAGCACAATGACGTCATTGAAAAGTTGTGCTTTTTGGTGTGTGTTTTTTTTAAGATTTACTTTATTTTTATTGGAAAGGCAGATAAACAGAGAGAAGGAGAGAGGAAGATCTGTCCATTGATTCACTGCCCAAGCGGCCGCTATGGCTGGAGCTGTGCAGATCTGAAGCCAGGAGCCCGGAGTCTCTGGGGCTCACACACGAGTGCAGGGTCCCAAGGCTTGGGGCTGTTGTTATGTGAAATCTGTACACACTTGGCACATGACCTGTTGTCTTTCCCCGAAAGCGCTTGACCTGCAGCAGTGCGGCCTCACCAATGAAGGAGCCGCGGCGTTACTCGAAGCCCTGGAAACGAACAGGACTCTGGTCGTTCTGGATGTAAGAAGAAATCCGCTCATTGGTAGGTCACCACATTTTTTTTCCTGCTGAGAAAGCAGATCAGAATTAGTTTATCTATTGACAGTTTTTACAACATGATATGCTTATGGTTATAAATTTATAAATGTATACAAATTGAACAAATTTTGTTTATAACTCATCTTCTATAACTATTTCTAGCAGATAATTACAGAATAAAATGAGTTTTACTTGTAAACTACTTGATGGCTGCTATAAATAAAGACGAACCAACCTGGGACGAACCTTTCTACCTAGAGCGCTATTTCCTGTTTGTGGAACCTTTGAACTGTTGAAAATAATATTTCATTCATGTGTTAATTTGATGAGTAATTTTTGAGCACTTTTTTTTGAAGATTTATTTATTTTTTATTAGAAAGTCAAATATACAGAGATTCACTCCCCAAGAGGCCATAATGGCTGGAGCTGAGTTGATCCGAAGCCAGGAGCCTCCTCCAGGTCTCCCACATGGGTTCAGGGTCCCGAGGCTTTGGGCTGTCCTCGACTGCTTTCCCAGGCCACAAGCCAGGAGCTGGATGGGAAGCAGGGATGCTGGGATTAGAACCAGTGCCCATGTGGGGTCCCAGTGAACGCAAGTTGAGGACTAGCTGCTAGGCTACTGTGCCGGGCCCATTTGAACACTTCTATAAGCTAGAAGCCAGGTTAAGCACCAAGCCTGTGATGAACCAGCTGGACGAAGTCTTGCCCTCTTGGAGCTTTTGTTCTGATGAGGGAGTTGAGATATACAAGATTGCACAATGAGTGAGTTTAGGTAGAGAAAGTATAAAAATACCTACGGAGAGAAGCTAGCCAGGGCCAGGTGGGCCTATATTAGGTGGAGTTTTAGTAGCCACTCGACTGCAGAAGCCTCAGTGAATGAAGGAACGAGCCGTGGCAGAGCTCAGGGGAGTACATTTAGGATGTGGAAGCAGTGATGACACAGGCACCTAGGGGATGGGCTGGATGGAGTACTTGGGGAAAAGCGAGGAGGCCGGCCTGTATGGAGCGCTGAAGGAGTCTGGCATACTGTGAACCCAGACAACTGGCCAGGGACCTTTGCTTGTAACGTCTTCAAGGCCGGAGGAAGGGCTTGGGCTGTTCCCAGTGAGCCAGAAGTCATGGGATGCTTTGAGCTAAAGCAAAGGCAGGAAGGGGATAAGAAAGGAAGCAGGGAGCGTATCAGAGTTATCCACGCAGGTGCTTATGGCTTAGTTTACCATAGAGGACTGGATGGAGCAAAATGAGATTGAAGCACATGGGAGCTAACCAGACTCAGAGAGATTAGGTTTGGGGTCTGAAGGAACTACTACTGAGAAGTCAGTCATCTGACTGTGTCTCCCGAGAGGAGGAAGCTGAGTAGAGGAGCAGCCTGAAGCTTTCTCCATGTTCATGTAGCTACCTGTCAGGTGTCTGCAGGTCGGAACAGTGTGCAGCTCTGGCTCTTCTGTCCAGTGCTGTCCAGAGCTACTCAGGGGGAGTATGTAGACTGGATCTTGGCCATTGCTAACATGGTAATGGGGCAGCAGATAGGGTAACATACCATCATCTTGTCCTTGAGGGAGAGGTTGAGATATTTAAAAGGTTGGAACATTTGAAGGGAAAAATATGTGTAAAGTATGTCATGTGGATTTCATATTCAATTTTATGGAAAGAATAATAAGCCATTGACTTTATTGTAAATTAGAACAGCTATTTTTTGGGAAATAAATGCTATAATTTCAATTCTTACTTTATTGTAGACCATACTATGATGAAAGCAGTTATCAAAAAAGTCCTCCAGAACGGAAGGAGTGCGAAGTCAGAGGTACAATATTTTTTAGTCCTGTAGTCCTTCAATTGTCTGATTTTCTTACATTTTTTTTTTAAATAAAAATTGTCAAGGTACTCTTCTGCCATTTAAAATTATTTTTTAAATCAAAGCAAATGATTTAAGCTCTTGAATATATTGTTGAACTCTTCAATATGAGGTTCTCTAAATGACAGGTTGGAAACCTGTTATTAGTTACTATCTTTACAGTTTCCAGACCCTCAGAAATCAAGCGAACTGAAGTGCGTTCTTCGTCTTTTGCAGTACCAGTGGATAACTTCTCCGTCAGTGAGGGAGCCAGCCAGGACTGCCAGACAGAAAAAGAGAACTATAATTCTAGGAAGTGGCCGAAAAGGAAAAGCTACTATTAGGATCGGTAATCCTCTCTGTCTTGGCTTTTTAATGCTTCCAGAACTTATTCTCCTTTTGTTTTGTAGTGTGCTAAAATCTCACCTCGTTGTGTGCCCTGGACAGCGACAAGCAGTAGTGACTACCTGCGTGTTACAGGAGCTAGAAGTGTTCTTACTCAGAGTATAAGACCTTATGACGTATCGACAAGGCCAGTGGACCAGTAGGAAAGAGCTGCTAACATAAGTCAGCTATTTCTGTTGTTTGGTTTTTAATGTTTTTGATAACTACTTTGAACCTTGCAACTGAATTTTAATGTTGTAGTTAAAATTTGGGAAGTGCTTTGTTGGAAGTGCTAGCCATACTTTTGAGGTGTTTTTTTTTTTAATTTATTTATTTTTATTGCAAAGTCAGATATAGAGAGAGGAGCAGAGACAGAGAGGAAGATCTTCCGTCCGATGATTCATTCCATAAATGGCCGTAACGGCTGGAGCTGAGCCAATCCGAAGCCAGGAGCCCAGAGCCTCTTCTGTTGGAGCCATTTGGGGGCAGAGCCAGTGAATGGAAGATCTCTTTGTTTTTCTCTCTCTCTCTCTCTCTATATATATATAATATATATAGTATTCATTAACTGTTAATATTTAAATAAATCAGTGTTTTAAACTATGATTATTATGAAGTAGTGGTATAAAATTTATTGGCCCTGGGATGGAACATTTTACTTTATTTTGGTTTTTGAACTGTTCTCATTCATTTCCAAGATAAAGTTACACAGCTGTCTTCCATGCTCTGTTTCACTTCCCCAGTGGCTACAACAGTTGGGGTGGGGCCAAGCTGAAGTGAAAGCTCTGGAATTCCATTCGGGACTCGTGTGGCTGATCGCACCCGTGCCCTCGCACCATTTTCCCATTTTCCCATGCCTTGCCCTGTGCCGCCATGGTGACTGCTTGAGGCGATGCCCATATGAGATGTTGGCATTGCAGACAGCAGCTCAACCAACTGCACCACAAAGTTGACTCCAAAAGAAATGTTTTTTATTTCACTATTAATTGATTTGCTTGTAGCCAATTAAATTGTTAAGAGGTATAGGATTTATGTACCTATTTTTATTTTGGAACAGAGATATATTTATAATCAGTCAAAGAGTGTACATCAGGAACAAGATGAGATTTGTGACGTCACATTAGTTACCTATTATTTTTGAAGGTCACACTCTGAAGTATTCCAAATCACTGTTTTGATGTATTAGAAGTAAATGCAGAAGATCTGTATACAGGTTCTGTAATGTTAGTAGCTAATAGTACAACAGAGTATTAGATAAGAATAAGAACAAAAACTGGTCTCTTAGCACAAGGAAGAAAACAGGAAATGTGATTGAAGTTGACAAGCTCGCTGAGCTGTCACAACAATAATTTTGTTCTTGGGCTTTTTTGTTTGTTGTTTGTATTTGCCTCAGTTATTTGGAGACATAGAGGTAAGCCAAAGGAGTTTCTGGCTGTTTACTTCGGTTGTAGTGAATACAGGGGTTGAATCATTTGTGTGAATTGTATCATGTCCATCTCTTTGTTACATGTGCAGAAAGAAGATAGGAGCTTTTTTTTTCTTCTTTAAGATTTTGTAGTGTTTGTCACAAAGGTGGGGGGATTGGCCACCCATGTGGGCCCCTGAATAGGATGCAGAGAGGATGGGGTAAAGTGGTGAGAGAAACGCCCCCCCACTCCCACCCACTCTCCCTCCTGTGTCCACACCTGGGGAGGCGGGTGTGTCACATCAAGGAGATAGGAACTTTAGTAGAAATTGTTTCTTCTAGCAACAAATTCTGTTGGTTTTAATAAATAAAAATGTGTTACTATCTAAAACTGAAGGAATGGACATATATGAAATGCATAGGAAAATTCTTTGTGTGGAAGTAATTAGATTACAAGACACCAACAGAGAAGCACAAATGTACAGAGCTCCTATTTGAAGAGACACGTACATTATCCAGAGGATTGCACGTGTGTCGAGCATCAACACGTTTTACTGTATTTGTTCTGTACTGACACTTAGCACCCTGAAACTGCTAAAATAGCTCTAGTCATGTGTGGTAAAATAGTTTGAGAGAGTAAGTATCATAACCCATTTAATAAGCTCATTTTTTTTCTCAGTAATATTAAACACACATTTGCCAGTGGGTTTTTGTGAAGATTTTTTACTTGTTTATTTAAGAGACAGAACAACAGAGGAGACCCGCTGAGAGGGAGAAAGAGAGAGAGAAATTTTATGTTCTGTGGTTCACTTCTCAAGTGGCCACAGCAGCCAGAGCCGGTCCAGGCCACAGTCAGAAGTGAGGAATCCCAGCCTGGTCAACAAAGATGGTGGGGACCCAAACACTTGGACGGCTTTCTCGGGTACATTAGCAGGAAGCTGGAGGGGACGCAGAATAGCCAGGACTTGAACCAGAGAAAATGATACAAACAGTAACTGCTAGATTATATGTGCGGTTTGTTTTAACTTAAATAGTAATGCTTAAGTTTACCTTTGTGACCAAATTTAGTATATAAAGACACCTGATTCCTTAATATTGCAACATAGGTTAGATCTCTATTTCTTTTGCTCTAGAAGTTTAAACTTGTTTTATGTTTTCTTTGTTGAAAAAATTCTTTGATTTCTTGGAAGTCAGAGATGGAAAGATTGCCCGGTTTGTTACCTAATTGCCTAACAGCCAAAATGGGCCAGGCGGAAGTGTCTGTAACACCATGTGGGACTCCTACATGGTGGCAAGGACTCAGTATTAGAGTTATTGCCTGCTCTCTCCCAGAGTGCACTTTATCTGGAAGTGGGAATTGGGAAAAGAGAACTCAACCATTCCAGTACAGGACATATGCCTCCTAATCTGTGCCAACCACTGCACCAAACACTTGCCCCTGTCAGTGTCCTCTGGTAAAAAGTCTAACAAGCACTCCAGGGCAACAGACATAAAGGAGAGCCACGTTGATTCACCCACCCCCAGAAACCCTCCGTCTGGTAGACTTCACATGATAAAACTGATGTTAGCTGGAACTTTTGGTCTAATCCGGAAGGCTGGTTCTGGTAGTGTGTGTCTAGCGCTCCTTGAGATTTGGAAATGCAAAGGTGTACTGAGATTCCATAAGCTGAGCGTTTCTGCATGGCATTCAATGAAGTGTATTGTCGCTCATCTTCCATTATTTGGAATACATTCTTACGTACTTTTGCATGGCATGTATCTCTCATTTTACAAACGGACCCTGTTTTTAATGGCCTTAGTATCATTGTTAATGATGGCTTTTTGGAGCATGTATGCACAGTAACTAATTTGTAGACTTTACATGCATGTTGATTCTTTAACATAGGATTGACCACAAAGAAACCTGTCAGCAGTGTGAAGAAACACTGCGTGGGTAAGGAAGGTTATGCCCCGGAACCTCTGCCGCCCGGGGCGTGTGGTTTCCTGCCGTGGCGAACTGCGGAGCGCGCAAACAGGACCAGGTATTGGCGTTTCCCGTCTTAGTCATCTGCGGTGTTTTATTTTAGAACTTAGATTTTGTGGAAGTTCTCTGGTTGTTTTTATAGGATGAATGATGACCCACACCAGGCTGTTGCCCAAAGAATCCTGTAAGGAAGAAAAATGAAAAAGAATTGCGTAATTAGGAGCTGGGCTTTCCTCTGCCTTGTGAGAATGAAGAGGAGCCCGGATGGGTCTCTGGTTGGGCCAGCTCTGCAGGGCCGAGCCGGGCTTGGTAAATGTCGCAGTGTGGAAGGGCCAGCCAGGGCCTGGGGCCTGCGAGCATCTACCTCGGTCAACACACCCAACTCATCAGTGAATCGTAGCCCATGTAACCAACTTTAGCAGGTTCTAGAGAAGTGTTCAGAGTAGTGTCAAAGTCTTCTTTAAAATACCATACTGTAACTTTAGCCATGTTAAGTGCATGAAATTATTATTTTCAGATGTTTCACATGATTGTGTTCAAGAAATCGGGGCTCAAAAGTTGCTGAAGAAAACAAAAAAAAAAAATTTAAGAGACTGGAAATAGGCTCTTTGTAACATGTCTTTTCCTTAGATTAAATTGATGTTTGTAATCTTCATGCGGCAACAATTCTACTTTGACATAATTGATAACATGAGTTATAGACACTGTAATGCTGAGGCCCCAGTTTCATATCATCTCAAATCCATTCTGGTCACAAGAAGCTGCAATTTGAACTCTACAGCCAACTAATTTGTGACAGGTGAGCTGAAATCATTGCATAGAGTACCGACGGTCTCTGTCAGTGTTCATGGGGATATTGGATTTGTGCAGTGGGAAGTGTGGACCGTCCCTCCATACATCCTGTTGAAACAGCTCATCGTGGATCAAGTACATAAACCAGGACATACACCAGGAACCACCAAATGGCTAGAGGAAAATAGGGGAAGCCTGCAAGTCGTTGGCCTAAAAGCAGACTTGGTGGATTCGACCCCAGAAGCACAGGCTATAAAAGCATAAATAGGCAAATGGGATTTTCTCAAGCTAAGAAGCTTTTGCAGAACGAAGGAAGCACTCAAAGTGAAGAGGCAACCTACAGAATAGGAGAAAATTTTACATCTGAAAAAGAGGATTAGTATCTAGAATACGTAAGGAGCTCTGGAAACTTAGCAATAGCGAAACCAACAGTGCAGGTAAGAAATGGGCACCTGGCCGGTTCTGTGGCATGGCAAGTTCAGCTGTTGCTCACGGTGC
This sequence comes from Ochotona princeps, assembly GCF_030435755.1. Lineage (NCBI taxonomy): Eukaryota > Metazoa > Chordata > Mammalia > Lagomorpha > Ochotonidae > Ochotona > Ochotona princeps. The sequence goes on from NC_080862.1 coordinate 4,804,662, forward strand.
CAGCATCCCACGTGGACACCACTTCAAGCCCTGACTGCTTTACTTCCCGTCCAGCTCCCTGCAAATATGCCTGGAAAGCAGCAGAAGACGGACCAAGCCCTGGGGTCCCTGCCACCATGTGGGAAACCCTGGTGGTGTTCCAGGCTTCTGGCTTCAGCCTGGCCTGGCCCAGCTATGGAGATGATTTGGGTAGTGAAGTAGTGGATGGGAAATCAGTCTATCTCTCTCCCTCTCTCTCTCCTCTCTCTCTGTAACTGCCTGTCAAATAACCCTTTAAAAGGACTGGACGGGGAACAGGAGCGTGGAAATGGTCAGCAGATACAAGAAAAAGGATCGTTAACCATCCAGGAAATGCAAATAAAAACCACAGGGAGGCTTTATCTCCACTTAGAATGACTGTCATCGCGGCCCCTGTGGCGTGGCCTCGCAGCTAAAGTCCTTGCCTTGAACGCAACCATATGGGTGCAGGTTCTAATCCCGGCAGCCCTGCTTCCCATCTAGCTCCCTGCCTGTGGCCTGGGAAAGCAGTCAAGGATGGCCCAAAGTCTTGGGACCCTGCATCCGCATGGGAAACTCAGAAGAGAGTTCAGGCTCCTGGCTTTGGATCGGTACAGCTCTGGCCGTTGCGGTCACTTGGGGAATGAATCATTGGATGGAAGATCTTCCTCTGTATCTCTCCTCCTCTCGGTATATCTGACTTTGTAATAAAAAGAAATAAATCTTAAAAAAAAAAAAAGAATGATTGTCATCCAAACATAAAAGAAGATGTGAAGACAAAAGTATCCAAATACGTTGGTGATAATATAATATGGAATTCACTATGCAGATTCCTTAGAAACTTGTAAATAGATCTTCTGTATGAATCAGCATATCCCTGCTGGGAATATGCAAGAAGGAAATGAAATGCGCATGCGAGTTACCTGTTTGCCCATATTTATAGCAATTCAGTTTAATATATGGAATCAACCAAGATGTCCAGTGACGACTAGATAAAACATGGTTTATAAACACGATAAATGGCTACTCATTCATGAAAAATGCAGTTCTGCCTTGCAGTAGATGGATGCAACTGGAGACGGTTAACTTAGTGAAATAAGCCAGGCCCAAGAGGGTGAATACCACGTTACCTCTAATTTGTGGCAGCTGATATATGAGCTTAAAAAAAGCCTCAATACATATGAGTGAAATTGACATTTGGGGTTTGATTATTATTCATAGCCCTTGTCTAAATGGGCACTGATCTTTCTGTTTCTGACTTGTTGAACTCTTTGGTTTAGTGGAGCATTAACCCGTGATTGTAAAGTAAATTAAAAATGTTATTGCAAAAAAATATATTTTTTTTCTAATTAGGAAAAGTGAGGAGGAAGGAGAGAGGGAAGTATCATTGTATTAATCAGAATTTTTTTTTTTTTTGGAAGACTGAAAATGTGGGCCAACAACCCTCCTGAAATGGGGATTGAGTGTGGCTCTCAGCAGTTCTGAAAACTCGCACCAAGCTACCCGGCTGCATTCTAAATTTTCTCCGTTAGCAGAACCTCCAAGATCCTTATTTTTGAGGTTATTATTATGCACACTTCTATGTGGTTAGTGTACATAAAATAATAGGGTTTGTTAGCTTGTGTTTTAGTGGTGTGTTTACAATAAAATGTAACCTGATGTATTGATATTTGTTTAGGGGGTTTCCATTAATCAAAACTCGTGATGTATCCAAACAGTTGCAGGTATGTAGTTACCATATTTCTAACATGTAGAGGCTTGGGATGGGAAAGATGGCGAGTCATTTTCTTGATTTTTTTAAACTAAAACACCTTTTCCAAGAACATTTCCATGTGCAATAAACCCATTGAAAACTTTCCAGAATGCTCTCCCAATGCTATGGGATAGTTGGGTGGATTTGGTACATGATGGTGTCCTTGGCCACAATGAAGCCCTTTCTCCCATCCACAGATTAGCTCGTACCCAGTGATACACATCTGACCACCACACAGAGCCATCATATCTTAAAAAAGTTTTTTTAAAGATATGTTAGAGATAAATGTCTTCCAAAGAATAAAAATAAAATATGTATGGATGTCAAAAACTTTTTATTTTGAAATAAACTTTTAATTCCATTTTTCCATTAACTTTTTGAAGTGCCCATGGATGTGTAGATTCTGGATCCTGAGGCCACATCCCAGCAGCCAAGTGCAGAGCCCTCTGCTTTCCAAGAGCGTGTTCTGCCTGCCACTGCAGGGCCGTGGAGCAAGCTCATGCTGTGCGCGGACCAGTTCTCCTTGTCCGTTGTCCTGGGCAATCAGCCTCACCATAATAGATGGTTATGTAGAGTGGCGTGCTGGCTGTTCGTACTGCGTCTACATGCCCAAGAGTTAGAGTGTACATCTACCTCTTCGATTTGGTGTTTTCATTAAATGCAGGGATTGCCGCTTGCAGTGGAAATTCTAAGTGACTTGTCTTCTATTCAGTTATATAATGCCAGCACTCTTTTTGATCTTAGATTGTCAGTTTGTTTTTTGTTTTTTTTTAAGATTTATTTATTTGATTTGAAAAGCAGAATGACAGAGAGAGGAAGAGAAAGACCTTCCGTCCACTGATTCTTTCCCCAGTTGTTCACAAGATCCGGGGTTTGGTCAGGCTGAAGCCTGGAGCCAGGAACGCCCTCAGCTTCTCCGAGGCGGGCAGCCGGCTCCCGGTCAGCCCAGGTGCATCAGCAGCTCGATTGCAAGTGTAGAGTAGATTGCAAGTGTAGAGTAGCGGGGATCCAAACAGGCTCTCAGCTGTGCTCACCCGAGCAGTGGCCACAAGATGCTCTCCAAGTTTCCATTGTAAATGTTGCAAAATACATTAAGGAATGTTCCACTGGCAGTGAAACTTAGTTAACTGCCTTAGTTTGAGCTGAAGGAAATCAGGAAATCAGGAAATGAGGTGTCTGATTGGTCTGTTTTGTTTTCATTTCTGTCCTTGGGTTATTTAAAACCATTCTAGTGTCTGTTCAAAGTTAAGCTACACTTACTATTTTTCAATTCTGTATCAATGGATTTTTTTCCTCATAAAAATTATATTTTATTCCCAACTTTTTCTTGTCTAGAGAATTGAGAATAAATTTCTCATCTACTGTGTAAAATGTATCTAAGAAAATGTTTAGCTTTGTTCCACATTTAGTTTATCTGAAAGAAAGTGAATAAAGTGGGCAGTTCCAAATGCTAGCTATTACCATGCGTGACAGATCTCCGCAGCACTGTAGCAGTAAGAAATTCGTGTTTATTATTAATAGGGAAAGATATTTACACATAGATAATGGCTTGTTACTTCTCAAAATCACTTTGGTTAGTTATCCTTCACTACTTGCTTCATATTATGACTTATATAACTGTCCTCTTTCTTGAAGCAACCGAATTTTCCTGTGACCGTGACAGTAGAGAGTCCTTCATCTTCAGAAATCGAAGAGGTCGACGATTCTTCAGAAAGTGCTCATGAATTGCCCGAGAACACCAGTTTAAAGCAAGAGGCATTGCAGGTACAGAGCTGTCACTTCAGCCACATGCCACGGTGTGTTTTCACAGATTATTTCAAACTGTAGTTGGTGTTTGGCGAAAACGCAGGAAGTGGCGCTCAACAGCTGCCCTGAGCAGTCAGTTCTCCCCTCCCTGCTTACTCCGGTTTCTGCAAATGGTTCCTCACTTTCAAACAAAGTGAAAGGTGCTGGTGCCATGGTGTAGTGGACCAAGCCCAGCCTGCGGGGCTGGCATCCCGAAAGGTGCCAGTTCAATTCATGACTGCTCTGCTTCTAATCCAGCTTCCCGCTATTCCTGCTAATGGCCTGAGAAAACAGACAAAACAGCCGTTTGAGCCTTGGCACCCTGCACCCATGTGGAACGCCTAGAGGAAGCTTTGGTCTTCATCCTTCAGATCAGCCCAGCTCCAGCAGTTGCAGCCGTTTGGGGGAGTGAAGAAATGAGACAGAGATGAAGGCAGTGGGAAAGGAGGGAATTAAGCTGCAGAAGGGGAGAAGGCTCTGTTAGCACAGCCCTGAGGCCAACTGAGGAATGGCAGATGGCTGAGCTCCCATTGTGTGTGAAAGGAGAGAATCCTCTCCAAAGGGGGATGTTGGTAGTGAAAAGGCCAGGTGGATTTTTCCCTTTCATACATTCTATAAACCAAGTATGTTTCTAAGTTTTGTGTGTGCAGTAATTCATTTAATCCTTACAAAAAGCCCATGATTCAATAATTCCTCTCCATTAGAGATGAGGGGATTGAAGCCTAGGGTTGTCGACCTCGTCAAGGTTATACAGCTAATGTTGGGAAATCTGAGCTTTTGAAACATGGTCTGGGAGCAGGCATTTGGCTTGGCAGTTGAAACACTGCTTTTAGCACCAGCTTCTTGTGTTGGAGTGCTTGAGTTCCACTCTTGGCTCCGCTTCCAACTCAGAGTCCTGCTAATGTGCACTCTGGGAGGCAGCAGGTGGTGGCTCAAGCACCTGTCCCTGTTAACCTGTTGGGGAGACCCCCAGTGAGTTTCAGTCTTCAGGCATCAACCTGACCAAGCCTCAGTTGTTAACGGACATTTGAGGAATAAAGCAATAGGTCAAAGATCTTCATCAGTCTGTTTCTCTATCTTTCAAATAAATAAAAATAAAAAATTTTAAATATTTATTTTCATTGAAGGGCAGATTTGCTAAGAAGAGAAGACAGAAAGACTTTCCATCTACTGGTTCACTCCCCAAATGTCCCCAACAGCCAGAACTGCGCACTTCACATCCCGGAGCTTCTTCCAGGTCTCCCGCATGGGTGCAGGGTCCCAAGGCTTTGGGTCGTCCTCCACTGCTGCTTTCCCAGGCCACAGGCAGGGAGCTGGATGGAAAGTAGAACAGCCAGGACACAAACCAGCACCCATATGGGATACTGCCCTTTGAAAGTGGAGGGTTACCCCGGTGGCGTGGCCTAGCGGCTAAAGTCCTCGCCTTGAAAGCCCCGGGATCCCATATGGGCACTGGTTCTAATCCCGGCAGCTCCACTTCCCATCCAGCTGCCTGCTTGTGGCCTGGGAAAGCAGTTGAGGACGGCCCAAAGCATTGGGACACTGCACCTGCGTGGGAGACCCGGAAGAGGTTCCTGGTTCCCGGCTTCGGATCGGCACGCACCGGCCCGTTGCGGCTCACTTGGGGAGTGAATCATCAGACGGAAGATCTTCCTCTCTGTCTCTCCTCCTCTGTGTATATCTGGCTGTAATAAAATGAATAAATTTTTTTTTAAAAAAAACAACACTTTTAAAGCCATTTATAATATGCTAAGTACTCTTTTAAGTATTTTCTAGATATTGACTTATTATTGTTTAAAACCCTGCAAAGCTGTGGTACTGCATGTTAGTATTTGTTTTATAAGGAACTACAGATCAAAATAGAATTTTATTTTATTTGTTTTTTTTAAGATTTATTTTATTTTTTTATTACAAAGTCAAATATACTGAGAGGAGGAGAGACAGAGAGGAAGTGGAGCTGCTGGGATCAGAACCAGCGGCCATATGGGATCAAAGCGAGGACCTTAGCCACTAGGCCACACTGCCGAGCCCCTAGAATTTTATTTTTATAGATTCAGTTTTGAAATTTCTGACCAACTGTATGTTTTATATATATTTACTTTTTATAATAAGTTGTTACAAATTTCTCTTGGAAAGAGTGCTATGTAAATATATCTGTAACATGCTGATCTGACCTGTTTCGGTGATTAGTTTCTCTAGCATGGCATATTGTAAACAGCAGTCGATAATCTGTATTGCTGAGTTCATTTTAACCGTCTGGGGAGATACAGAGGCTGAAGGAACTTTTGGAGGTCGTGTCAGTTACAATATTTGCTGTATTTCTTCATACCAGGAGAAACTGGAGGAGTGCCTGAAGCAGTTCAAGGAAGAAAGAGTGATCAGGCTGAGAGCTGAGCAGCGGGTTACTGAGGTGAGGAAGTGGTTTCCGCTTTGCTGCAGTATTTTAATCCTGTGTTGTGCTCTGTGTTCCAAAAAAAGTTTCAGAAGTGTAATTGTGATGGGATTTTCTTTGCTGTGCTTTTAAATGACTCAGCTCATTTTTTTAATGATGCTTCAATTTTAGAATGCACTTAATAGGTTTATGTTGCATACATAATAACATGAAAGATACCAGTGCAGCTATTAGCCGATAGTTGATAGCGAATTAGGAAAATGACTATAAAAATGTAAAGTAATAGAAAATTGTTGAGAGTTTTCGATAAAATATAAAAAACTATCAGTATTAAATGAAGCTAATGTACATGAAAGCAAGGTCTAATCCAGAAAGTTCTAGAAGTTTTGACTTATAATTATTACAAGATGAATTTAAGGAGGAATTTTTAAAAGGGAGTTGGATTGGAAGACACTTATTCAATGAATATTGAGCCCCTGATGCTGTAACGCAGAAGGTGCAGCGTGAACAAAATGACCCTTCTGAGAAGCCTTAGAGTCGGCTCTCCTGCGATCTCACCTGAATCGACGGTGAGGGGGAAGTACTTGCAGGGGAGTCAGTATTTCCAAGAAGCCAACAGGAGGAGTGTCCGTAATTGCACAGCTAATAATTTGGATATGACTTAGGAACTTTGAAATGAACACTGCATATTATGATAGCTAAAATTAATCCTTAACTCTCAGCAGAAATATATTTTTCTCAAATCAGACTCTATTTCATCCTCTAATCTTAAGTAGCTAATGTTCTATTGTAGAATGATCTATCTGATATGTAAACTTAATTAGAAAATGTGACCTTTTTACTAAATCATTAATTAAAAAGTAACTTTGGGTTTTACTGATATACAACCTAAGTATTAGTTGGGAAATATTGTCACATGTCTTTGAGTTTTGTTACGTTAAATGATCACTGTTCTCAGTAGAGGGTTAGACTAATTACAAGTTAATTACGTATTTAAATGTTAGTTCTGTCACCTAAATGCTGTTTTCTTTTGTCAGCAATGAGAAAAAGTCGTGTCACACATGTTCGATCTCCTTTTACAGTTGGAAAAGGAAAATGCTCAGTTGAGAAATATCAATTTCTCTTTGTCTGAAGCCCTTCATGCACAGTCACTGACCAACATGATCCTGGATGACGAAGGTGTCTTGGGCAGTATTGAGAGCTCGTTCCAGAAGTTCCATGCCTTCTTGGATCTCCTTAAAGATGCGGGGTTAGTTCAGTTCTCTCTCTGGCAAGCTTCCTTGTGTGACTTTAGTGGTAGTTGCTGAGGGACTTGAACAATTTTCATAAATCATATTTTGTAAGTATAAGTAGCATACTTGATTTTTTCCAATAGGAAATTAATTTGAAAAGCTTGTCATTGTAGAGCGCCTACTATAAAATAGTTGGTGGAATAACTGATAAGTGTAATTATTGGTGAAGACCAAATCGGAAGTGATTTTAATTTAAAATATTCAGGAATGTATAGCCATTGTCCTGCCTTTAATGCATTTTGCTTGTTAAGCAAGTTTGAATAAAAGTTGTTTTTATCCTAGACATTAAAATTATGTTAGTGTTCAAGGTAGATGAAGCTATAGATTAGTAGTTCTCAATTGAGAATGATTTTGATAGAGGATGTTTCAAGACAGTTGGCAATAAATGAATAGCGGGGTGATATTTTGTGGGTGAACAGATTGGTATCAGAAGGAACAAAGACATGGAAACTGGATGAAAAGTTGGGTAAAGATGAAATGTGTGAGCGTGGAGGTGACAGGCAGTCAATGGAGGATTACATTGAGAAGTGGAAGCTACTAGGGGAGTGTGTTAATCTGGGGCTGGCGTCAAGGTGTAGTAGGTTAAGCAGCTGCCAACAATGCCAGCATCCCACGTGGGCACTGGTTCATATCCCGGCTGCTTCACTTCCAGTCCAGCTGCCCTGGAAAGGCCTGGGAAAGCAGCAGGGGATTTCTCAAGTCCTTGGGCCCCTGCAACCATGTGGGAGACATGATAGAACTTCCTGGTTCCCGGCTTCAGATTGGCTCAGCTCTAGCCATTGCAACCATTTGGGGAGTGAACCAGCAGATGGAAGATCTTTCTTCTCGGTCTCTTTTTTTTCTCTGTAATTCTGCCTTCCCTATAAAAATAATAAATCCTGGGCCCAGCACGAAAGCCTAGTGGATAGATCCTTGCCTTGCACGCACCAGGATTCTGTATGGGCACCAGTTCATGTTCCGTAGGCTCAGCTTCCCATCCAGCTCCCTGCTTGTGGCCTGGTGACAGGCAGTAGAGGACCGCTGTAGCTGCGGCTATTGCAGCCACTTGGGGAGTAAACCAGTGGATGGAAGATCTTTCTTTCTGTATCTCCTCTCTGGAAATCTGCCTTCCAATAAAGATAAATAAATCTTTAAAAAAAAAATTAAAATAATGAAAATTAGAAGTCTTTTATTTTAAATAATAATAATAATAATAATAATTAGATGATTAGATGTGGTCGCAGACCATGAATATGGGAAGGTCTGAGCTACAGGAAGAAATGAGAGGTGTGGTCTGGAATAGGATGTTGACACTGACTTTTTAAGGTTTTAAAAAGATGCATTGCTTGTAGTTTTAGGAAATGGGGCCGTTCCTATGAGGTTATAATAACTCTTGGCTCTCTTCTTTTTCTTTTTCTTTTTCTTGATCAGGCTCGGGCAGCTTGCTGCAATGGCTGGTATAGATCAGTCAGATTTTAATTTGCTAGGTTGTCCCCAGATGAATTCTACTGTTAGTGGCCTGCCTAAGGAAGACCGGAAAGCGCTTGAAGAAGACAGGCCGGAACAAACGCAGAGTGCTGTAGGACAGCTGCAGAACATCCAAGTGAGTAGCCAGAGCAGAACTGAAGCTTCTAACCACGATCAGCAGAAGGGGATTACCGCGTCAGAAAACAAAATAAGAATCCATCCGCAGTAGTTTCCATGATTGGGGGGCCGGGAGACTCCTTGGGAAATTGGTGAACCTGTACCTAATCATGATATTCAGTTGTTGTAAGTAAACATGAAGTTCTTTTGCAAATTTGAGTAAAGAAATATAAAGAGAAAATATTCAAATTTTAAATTGAATATATCTATTCGTATTTCATCTAGGTTTCTATTTGTATGCAGTCAGCTTACAATGAAGGAACACTAATGAAGGTACAAGTACTGGTAGAGATAATGTTTTAAAATAAGTAGTTGAGCCCTTACCAATAGGCAGTGTTAGGCATTCGCTTGATTATGGCAGCTGGAGGGGAAAATTTGTCTGCTACAGGTATTGCTTGCTGCTCTTTTTTTTCTTATTTTTTTAAGACTTACTGATTTTTACTTGAAAGACAGACTTACAGAAAGGAGAGACAAAGAAAAAGAATCTCCCATTTGCTGGTTTACTCCCCAAATGGCTTCAATGGCCGTAGATGAAGTGATGGGAAGCCAGGAGCTTCTCTCTCTTGGTCTCTCACATAGACACAGGGGCCCAAGAGCCCGGATCATCCTCCACTGCTAAATCAGCCGGGAACTGAACCGGCACCCATATGGAATGCCAGTGCCACAGGGCAGAAGATTGGCTCTCTGTGCCACCACACTGGCCCTTCTTTCTTTTTCTTTGAGGAAGAGAGCTCTCCTTCAGCCTCCTCAAAAGCCTGCAGCAGCCAGGACTGGGTCCAGACAAAGCCTGCAGTTGTGAACATAACCTGGGTCTCCCAGAGTCAGGAGCCAGGTATCAAATCCGGCCACCCTACTAATTGGATGCTATTAGCTGCTAGGCGAGGCCAGTCCATTGGAACCGCTGCTTCTCTCCTAGTCTTCCTGAGAGCCCCCTCCTCCCAGTGAGTCTCAGGCTGCTCTTGGGAACTAACAGCTTGAGAACTCAGCCGGGTTAAAAATTGAATACTGGCATGTTCATGAGGTCAGGTTATAGCCTTTTTCTTTTTCTTAATGAGTTCAGAAGAAATGGGTAAAAATTGCAGAAGGCACAAAAGTCTGAAAATGTGGGGTATTTTGAGTATAGCTTAGTGAAGTTGGGAATCACTTGGCAAGGTAACCATCAGCTGGTCAAAAAGTTCAATCGACTGTCTCAATAATAAAATCACAGAGTAACACTGAAATGTTGAACTGCGCTTTTTAGCAGTTAGCTTTATTCACCACTGAATTTTCTCTGTGTTTTTTTTTTGCTTTCAGTTTCAGAAAATTACAGGTGATGCTAGAATTCCTGTGCCTCTCGACTCCTTCGGTGTCCCAGGTCCCATGCAGGAGGCCCCCGTAGCTTCCAGAGAGCAGCCGGGAGCCGCAGCCACTGAGCAGCAGCGTGAGTCGTTGGAAGGGCTCATCGCCAGGACGTGTTCTCCGCTAGCAGAGATGATTTCTGGAGTCAGAAGTCACAGAGAAGAGGAGGAAGCATACAGCAGAGCATCCTCAGAGAAGATGGCCAGAAAATACCCTGCCAAGAAACAGGCTGCAAGCGACCAGCAAGGCTGCGCGGACTCTTCTACAAACCGGAAAAACAAAGGCTTTGGATCAAACGATTCTTTGATTAATGAACCAGTTAAAAGTGAATCTTTGAAAAAATACATTTCTGTCAAGAAAGAAAGTAGAATAGTGACTGTTTCCTCGGAGACAAGTAAAAGTAAACCCAATCCAGTAGAACATTCTGAAAGTGACACGCTGGGATCTGAGTTTGAATTTCCAGAAAGCATCCATTCGCTGTCACGTCTGACATAGGTTTAAATCTTTTGAAATTACGTTTTTTCCCTTCAAATTGTAATAAATTTTCTTACATTTTCATTGTGGCATTCAGTGTCTTAAAGTAGAAGTGGGAGCCATTAAAGGGAGATTTATCCCTACTTTTTACTTACTGAAACTTGGTTAACCTTCCCTTGGATTCTTGATTCAGAAGATATTTATGGGAGGGCCTGATGCGTACAGTGCAATGCTGGGTGCTTTGTCTTTCTGTAGTGAAGCAAGAAAAGCCTTTGTCCTCATGGAACTAAAACTCTGTGAAGAGAGGGGGAGCCAGGACATCATGGGAGTAAATGAAGGTAGTAACTCTGCCCTCTGTTGAATGTGGAAGTGACGTGACCAGAAGCCACCGGCAGTCACGTGTGTCCCTAGCAGCTTATGGCTCGCAGCAGCACTGTAAGGTAGGTTGTGTCCATTTTATGGATGAGGTGTTCGAGGCAACAGGTTATGTGAAGTAAGCAAAGTTGCATAGCTATAACAAGGCAGTACAGTTGGAAAAATATTAAAAATACAGTAGTAGCAACCTTGGAAAACCAGAACATGAACAATATGGAATTCCTAGAAGACAGATGATTGAAGGGCCAGTTAGCTGAAGAGTGGGACAACTCAGCTCTCACTGCGACAGGGCATGCCGCGTCATGGCTGCCTGGAGGACCTGGAGCTGGGATGACCCATAGCTTCCCGTCTCACAGTGCAGGTGCCTGTAACCAGGATCTAAGCACACTGAAGGCGAACTGAGAATCGGATTTGGTGGAGGAAAGCATTTCAAGCTTTAACCCTAGGGTCTCATCTGTCAATTCAGGGCCTATCAAGAATCATCAAATATGAAGACAGCCAAAAACATAACATGAGGCATGACATTTAAAGAAACAACCTGTTTAAGGAATAATTACTAGAAGAAATTCTGAAATGAATTCAAGTAAGATCTTCAGTTCCTGAAATAGTATCCCTAGGGAATAGGATATCAGGAAAAGATTCAGTTTCCAGAAAGTAGCATTTGGAGAAAAGAAAAGATGGGCTAGATAGCAGAATGCATTCAGCTGAGGATTAAATTCATGAAATTAAAGTTTGATTGCAGATCACCGTAATATACACTGCAAAATAACAGAACCTAAAAACTACGGAGCAGGTCCTTGTAGTGCCTGTGTCCTGTGCCAGCGCGTTGTTTTTAGCCACAGGCATGCGTACCAGAATCTAGCCACAAAATTAAATGTTAGATCAGGCCAAGGACTGGGAAAGTGCTGTGTAATACAAGAGCGGTTCTGTTTTATTTGGTTACCGTTTAGTTGACAGGCATAGTGCCACAGAGACTGGGATTGTGTCCACTGATGGAGTACTCAAATGTCCACAAGAGCCAGGGCCCAGCCCAACTGCAGTCAGCTTCCAGGAACCCCATCTGGGTCTCCCCCTGAGTGTCAGGGCTCAGGGGTCTGAGCCATCATCTGTTGATGCCGGGATCACCTCTGCAGGAAGCTGGATCTGACGTGGAGGAGCCAGATTTTTTTTTTTGAAGATGTATTTATTTTTACTGGAAAGTCAGATATACAAAGAGAAGGAAGATTTTCGGCCAGCTGGTTCACTACCCAAGTTGCTGCAACAGCCAGAGCTGAGCCAATCTGAAGCCAGGAACCAGGAGTCTCCTCCAGGTCTCCCACAATGGTGCAGGGTCCCAAGGCTTTGGGCGGCTTCGACTGCTTTCCCAGGCCACAAGCAGGGAGCTGGATGGGAAGTGAGGCTGCTGGGACATGAACCTGCACCCATAAGGGGTGTTGGTGTTAGCAGGCAGAGGATTAGCCTTGTGAGTCATCTTGCCAGCCCCTAATGTGATATTTTTCAATTGAAAGGTTGGTAATGCTTATTTTTAGTCATTATTGGAAGAACAAATTGGAGCCGCCACTATGGCACAGCAGCTTGTGCAGGCTCTGGATGCGTGCCTTCAACAGTCCAAGGAAGCAGCAGCTGACCTCAGCCCAGCTGACCTCCAGCTACTGGCAGGTTTGGCGAGAGACCCACTGCGGCAAGCTTGCCCTCACACCACCCCATGTTGTTCTGGGTGAAGTTCAAAAGTCATGGACGCCAGACCATGGGCCTAGAGCCAGACTTCCTGGAGAGCCTGAAGTCAAGATTTTCCTGCAGGTAGATGGACCCTGCCGAATGAGACCCTTCCCATTGGCCTGGAGCCAAATGAAAATGCAAAGGAAATCATTGTGAACTTAGACCCTAGCTTGCAATGAACGTGTCCCCATCCTTTTTTTAAAAAAATAGATTTTAATAAACTGAAAATTTAATAACATGAACTACTTTGTATAGTTCGAATCAGGGCATTTTAATATCGCTGGCATTTTTTATTTGGACTGGTTTTATTGTGTTCATTAAGCCTTGGTACATCACCCCAGTTAGTACTGCACAATATCCTGCCTGGACAAACAAAAGCTGGGAAGCAACAGCCTTGAGTAAATTCAACCAGTGTTCTTCTTAAACATTTTTAAAATGTCTATTTCAAAGTCAGAATTACATAGGAAGAAGAGAGCTTCCACCTGATAGCCACAACCCCTAGAGCTGGGTTGTGTACGAAGCCAGGAGCCAGGAACTTCTGCTGGGCCTTCCATGCGGATAGCAGTGGCCCAAAGCCTTGGGCCGTCCTCTGCTGCCCTTCCAGACCATCAGCAGGGAGCTGGGGGGGAAGTGGAGCAGACGGAGCGTTCACTGGCACCCGTACGTGATGCTGGCCTCTCAACAAATGCTCCATTCAGAACCGTTTCAGAGCCATCAGGGTCCTGACGGAATGGTGGCGTCAGGGAGCCACCAGCTAGGGGCGGGCAGCCCCGTGTGCACAGATGCAGCAGCTTGCCCAGCAGCAGGTGCCTGATGAGGCAGCAGGAGACCGTCTCCCCCTCTCATCACATGTCCGCCGAAATCCAGAGAAATGAGCGTTTGACTTTTCAGAACAAACTTAAGCATGTACCCTTCGGACTCTTTCTTTCTTCCAGAATAAAGAAGTGGCTTCTTTGGGGTTGGTGAGGCTGGTTGGTGAGGCTTTACTGTGGAGGCGTGGCCCTCTGGTTCTCTCCTGGATCCTGCCTGTCCCCAGGCCACATGCAGCCTTCCCTCTGGTCTGGGCTTTTTACTATAGTCAGTTTCTCTCGACGTTGTCTGCGTCTCTCACACGGTGCAGCACAGCAGGCCCACGTGGCATCCCAAGTAAATTCCACCTGCGGGGGAGAGCCGTGGGAAGACTAGCCTGAACTTCTCAAGGTGGTCTGCAGATACATTGATCATAGGACAGACTGACTCCCTCAGTTTCAGGTGAAGGATCTAGAGACATCGTCTCATCCCAGTGAAAATGGTGACTATCAAAAAAGGTGGGAGTCAAGGACATGAGTAAGTTGGAATCCTTGTGTACTATTGGAGGAAATAGAAGATGGTATACGGCACTACAGAAAACAATATAGAACTTTCTCAGAAATTAAAAATAGAGTTGTCATATGATCTAGCATCCCCACTTCTGAGTAAATATTTAAAGGAAGAGAAAGCAAAGTCTTCGGGCTAGTGCTGTGGCGTAGTGTGTTAAGCTGTCACCCGCAGCGCCAGAATCCTGTATTGGTACCAGCTTGGGTCCTGACTGCTTCACTTCTTATTCAGCTCCCTACAAATACACCTGCAAAAGCAGTGGTCAACTGGGGAGTGAACCAGCAGAAGACCTCTCCCTTTCTCTGTAACTTGCCAATGGAAGGAAGGAGAAAAGAGGAAGAAAGTTATTTGAACATTCATATTCGTAGTAGTAGTATTCGCAATCGCCTCAAGGTGGAGCAATTTCAGCTTTTCCCTGGTGGATAAGGGCTGAATTGCAGTCACCCCAGCGGCTGCCTAGTTTGCCTCATTCCTAGGCAAGTGTCACACTGTTGGGGGAAAGCAGCCAATAGCTGGCGGGCATTCTGGGTCTGGTTAATGCCAAATTTGTGTTCACTCTATCAGTGTGCCAGCATAGTTGCTTTTTTTCCCCTAAGTTTTGTGGGAGGCAGATGTGGGCACATCAGCAGACAGGGTCTAGACCACTGGACTCAAAATTCCTTCTACAGGGGAAATCACAGGCTCTGTGGTCTGACCGTGAGGTGCATGCGTCAGAACTGGGTCTCCTCGGTTGTTGAAGCCTGTGCAGTGGACGGCATGCCCAGATGAACCTGGGGAACATGACGCCCAGGTCACTGAGGCCTGCGGAGGACACCTAGTACAGAACAAACTGGAGTGTTTCAACAAACCGGACAGCTTTCCCAGTCAAGCTTTGACAGCAAGTATCCAGGAGAATTGACTCTAAGGTTGATTGTGTCAGCCAATGGACCCTAGAAGGATTTCCTCATCCTTGGAGCAACAAAGTTAACCACATCTCAGAACTACAAACACTTAAGAAGTGTCCTCGTAATATGGTCCTCATTGGGGACCTGGGGCCATCGGGTGGCTTGCCCCAATCCCAGGGCAGCGATGTGGCTGAGAGTGAAAACAGGTGTCTCACCCACTTTCCTCCATTCCTCCCCGTCCCCTCAATCAGTGGTCCACAAGGGCAAGCGTCTTTATGTAAACATCACCAAAATAAATTTATTATGAAAGTTATATTAAGGGGAAAAATGTGGCTTACATAGATAACAAAATAACATCCAGCCAAGAAGGAAGAAATAAATCTTGAGAATCTTCAGTGAAATAAGCCAATCATAACAGGAGAAACACTCTGTGATCCCACATGTCAGAGGTAACTTGGGTAGTCAAGTTCACAAACAAAAAATCAAGGGCTGGCATCAAAGCACAGTGGGTAAT
Organism: Ochotona princeps; assembly: GCF_030435755.1. Taxonomy (NCBI): domain Eukaryota; kingdom Metazoa; phylum Chordata; class Mammalia; order Lagomorpha; family Ochotonidae; genus Ochotona; species Ochotona princeps. The sequence goes on from NC_080862.1 coordinate 4,820,164, forward strand.
GCTACTGCTTGTGACACTGGCTTCCTGTATGGGCACTGGCTTGAGTCCTGGCTGCTTCACCCACAATCCAATTCCCTTGAAACGAAGCAGAAGATGGCCCAATGATAGGGATCCTGTCACCAGCATGGGAGACCGGGATGAAATTCCTGGCCCGGGCCTGACTTAGCTCATGTGACCACCTGTCGAGGGAACATTGGATGGAAGGCCGATGTGTCTCTGTCACTGCAACTTCGACTTTGAAATAAACCTAGAAAACAAACAACTGGGGCCAGGACTGTGGCACAGAAGGTTAAGCTTTTGCCTGAAGTGCCAGCATCCCATGTAGACAGTTCTTCCAATCCAGCTGCTTGCTAATGTACCTGAGAGAGCAGTGGAAGATGGTCCAGGCATTTGGCCCCCTGCACCTGCATGGCAAGTCTGGATGAAGTTCCTGGCTCCTGCTTTTGGCCTGGCCCAGCTCTGGCCATTGTGGCCATCTGGGGAGTGAACCAGAGGATGGAAGATCTCTTTCTCTATCTTCGCTCTATAACTCCGCCTTTCAAGCAAATAAGTAAATATTTTTAAAAAGTGAAACGGTGTTGCTAGGCACTAGGGAAGGAGAAATGGGGATTTATTGTACAGTGCAAATATCCACAAGGCTATTCAAATGTATACACAGGGGTGGTTAATACGGTACAGTTTATGTTCAGCGTTTATTACCACAATTTCCACAAATTCTGGGAGAACTTATTTTGGTGAACTTGAGTTGGGGGATCAATGCTGAAATTGACAATCGTGGCCAATGAGAAATAAGCTCAAAACACAGGAGAGCCTCCATTTCGGAGGAGAAAGGAGCGTTCTACATCCTGGATTCAGATGATTTGAAACTAGAGAGATATTGGAAAGTTCTTTGACTCCTATGGCTGAAAATACATGCTGCAAAGAAATTCATAAATGGGATGAAAGAGTCTCTCAGGTCCTACTGAAGTGATGGATGTGGCAACCTGCCACTTGCAATGCCACTAATCACTGAAACCCTGGCCTAGAATCGTAATCGTGCCAGGACATGTTAGCACTCGACACGGCATCCAGCGTCTGCACACGTGACTTGTATGGGGGACAAGTCTTGGCAGCCACAGGTTCTCAAGATTTGCAGGGTGACACCCTTGTAACTTCAGGACCATCTGACCCCACCCTTCTCTCACTCTATTTTTGATATAATCAACTATTAAAAAGGTGTTAAGTTTTAAGTGCCCCCTATTGGAAATGCTGAAGAAATTGCCAAGCGCACTCGGGACTTGAGTATTTCCTTCCTTTTTTGTGTCTTGTCTGTTCACTCACCCAACTTTCTGAAACTAGAAGTAGTAGTACGGAGCTAATGGGCTGGAGCCATACACACCTGGACAGTGCTGGCGACTGTCATATTTTTAATAGAGACTAAACGGGTGAGTCGTCCCTCCCGTCTCCCAACATACCCCCCTGGGACTGTAGAAATCCCTGGGGTTAGGAATTCCAGTGATGGCAAGCCCCTTACTGTGCCTGGTTGATTACCTGCTATGGACCTGGAACCAAGTAGTCCAATAAAAAGGAATATGACAATTTTTGCACTTTGAGGTGCACGGCCTGGGACTCTTACCCTCATTCAATTTTGTTGTATTTGAAATGAAGGCAACCATTGTGCATATCCGCCTGTTCTAGAAGCTTGGCCAATCCCTAGCTCAGAGCAGCTTCTCTGCTCCCAGTCTCATTCTGCCCACGAACTCCAACAAGCAAACACCAGACTTCCCCACCCCCAACTGCCGATGAGGACAAACTCCCTGGGGTACTGAAGTTCCAGAAGGAACGCTGTACCTACTGGTGTATTCGTTTTTCTGAAAGACCTGGGAAAATATATACCCTTTTTTTTTTATCAGAAGAAACTAGGATTCAGTTGTGGAGTAGAAGGCAAAATGCACATAATAAAAGCTGGGGAATCCCGATTTCAAAGGAACTCCCTTCCCGCACGGAAAGGGGCCTCTCTGCTCTCAGAACCCCAGCGTGAGAATCCGCTGGAGGGCTTCTGCGAAGGGAGCCTGGGTGGAAAGGTTTGAGCAGGCCTGGCCGCGCGCCCAGCTTGGCTCAGGGCCCCCGACTCGGCCGGGGCTGCAGCGTCCCAGCGGGTGTCGCGTTGCTGTTCCGTGCCTCCTCGCGTTTCTCAACTCACAGCTTGACAGCGCGCGCAACCCGAGAGCCAACGCCAGGTTCCAGCTCGCTCGCTCCACCAAGGAAGAAATACATAATCTGCAACTTTGAAGAACTTGCTGGGAGGCATCCGGAGTGCCCCTCCCGCGCTCTTAACCACTCCCGCCTTTACGCCTTGCAGGAACTCGGGGTCCCTGTGCAAGCACAGAAAAAAAAAACCCCTTAACCATCTACTACCGCAGGTCTATTCTCCACCCTTTGGGGTCCCACCTCTCCACCGGGAATAGCTGGCTCCGGTAGGCAAGTTTCGTGAATTAATTACTAATGACTTTGGAACAAAAGTGTCGGATTGCAGTCCTAGGAGTGCTGGAGGAGAGGTGGGTGGGTGGAGTGGGGGTTAGCGACTAACGTTTGCTGGTCAGCCCCGGGTCCCACCCAGAGAGAGGAGGAAGGGAGGCGGGTTGATGGAGGTGCTCGGAGGGGCGAACGCAGGCGGGCAGAGCGGCCTCTCTCAACCACCAGCTATCTTGGCGCGGGCGCTGAACCGAGCAAAGAAAGCTGTTGCAATCTCCCCTGTGCCTTGCATGGATTGAAAGGGGGGTTGGAACACGAACAACCAGGAGGAGCCACGGTTCCCGGCCTCGGCTCGGGGGCCAGGCCAATAGGGATGTGAGCTCCCCCGGTGCCAACCAATGAGTACCAGGGCCTTCGACGGTGGCCCAATGGAACGCCGACTGGGCCCGGGGAGAAGGCGGGGAGCCGGAGCCCCGCCGCAAACCCGCGCGGCCAAGTCCGGGTGAACCCGCTGGACGCGCTGTGGTCCCTCCGTAGCTGACTCGCCTCCCGCACCGCCGCGCCATGGACTCTCCGAAGCAGACTGTCAACTTCGGGCCCGGGCCCGCCAAGCTGCCACGCTCGGTAGGTCCCCGCGGGCGCGTGCCAGGCTTGCGGTCCTAGGGCGAGTTGGCATCCCTGCCCTGGGCCGGCTCCGCGCCGCTGTGCAACAGCGTGCACGCCGCTTCAGGAGCTCTGGCATGCGGGCTCCGCATTTTTCAGCTGGCAAGGGAAGCTCGGCGACGCGTGCCTGTGCTTCTGCCGCTGGAACCGGCGGCTGCCGCGAGCTGGGCACCCTCCCAGCCGCCCGGACGTGGGGTGCTGCCGGGGTAGCGCACCTGCACACGCTGGGACTGTGTCTTCTTCACCCCGGGCGCGGCGGGAAAGAAAGAATACCCTTTTCTTGCTCTCCTCGCGCAGTTGTGGCGCTGCGAGCTGGGGCTGTGCGGAGTGGATGCATGAATGGGCGTGTATGGCCAACAGCTGGTGAATGACAATGAATGTGTTGCTTACCACCGGGGAGCACATTAACTCGCGGGGATTACAAACCCAGGGCTCGCCTCTGTAGTTTATCCAAGCACTCGGGAACGTGTTGTTTGGAAGTGCAGATTTGAAAGTCTGCAGGCCTACTTCTTCCTCCGGAACCTAACCTTCCCTAACGTCTTCCTCTCCTCTGTTTTGGTTTTGCTTTTCACCTTTCCGACCCCTGGAGAGTCATCGGAGTGTTCCAATTAGTAGCTTACTGGGTTGCTTAACTCAGTTCAGTTCACTCTATTCTGGAGCAAAAGGAACCAGTGAGTTAACTCCCTGGAGCCCCAGCAGATAATGCAGGTGTTAGCACGGAGGAACTCACGGCTTGCCTTTCGGACCCCCGCCAGGGTCCAGCTCCTCCCCACCCCTCCGGCTGTGTTGTGTCAAAAGGACAAAGTCCCCCGGTCAGCCTTGAACTCCTGGCCTTACAGGCGGCTGCCGCTGCTCTCGTGTTTGTATTTTGCTAACCAGGAAGAAGCTGATAAACTGTTGTAGCGGTGTGGGTCCCAGCCAAGTACTTTACAATGATGTGTTGTTGCACGGAGTGCGGTCTGGCTGGGACAGAGCCGCCTCTGTGCTGCGGGGCGGGCAATGTTACAATGGCACAGAGACCGCCCTGCCTTCCGAGGGGCGGCGCTCGCAGTGGTTGGGGGACCGGGGCTTATTTTTTTCTCCGTTATTCTAATTCATTTTAGGGGACATTCCTTGAAAGAACCATGGGAACATTTCCTGCTAATACGCTGCCTTCCTGTCCCCCCATCCCCCATCTTTTGGAATCTTTCAAGTGTTTGGTTCTTGTGTGTGTTTGTTTTCTGTTAGAAATTCATTACAAGGGCATGGATCATACAATCATTTACTAGTTATTTTCCTTTGCCGTCAGATGCGATGTGGTGGCGCGCGTGCGTGTGTGTGTGTGTGTGTAGGTATTACTTTTTACTGCCTTCTTGATGTAGTAGAATTGAAACAACGACAGAACATTTCAGATTTTGGAGGGGGGAGGCTGTTTGAAAAATGGCAAGCTACATGTGCATAATTATAATAAGAGCCTAATGAAGTCATAGTTGGTTTAATCACCAGTGACATGCACTTTCTCTATTCTCTAGCCCATCTATTTTGGAAACAAAACAAAACAACAAAACTTTGTTGTGAGTACCAAAGCGGTTGCCTAGTGCGGTTAGAGAAGACCTCACTGTACCGGAGGGAGATGTGGATTGTTGGTAGACGTTCTTAAAATTCTTTGCAGTGTTTTTGGTTAAAAGTTTTTGTAGAAAGAGGGCTGTGTTCCATATCGAAGGACTTTCTAATTTATTTGACCAGCCAGTGTCGATAAACGTGCAGTAGTTTAAAAGGGGGACACGTTCTTGAACCGCTTCTCAAGGTCCTCTTTTGCCTTAATTCGTTACTGTTAAAACACTTTTTATTTTAGAGATTTAGTTGAAAGGTAGAGAAAGGAAGACCGAGAGAGAGAGGTATTTTTCCATTTGCTGATTTGCTTGCCAAATGGCAGTAATAGCCAGGAATGGCCCAGGACAGAGCCAGGAGCTGGGAGTTCACATGGGTTGTTGTGTGGGTGGCAGGATCCAAGGCCTTGGGCCATCCTCTGCCGGCTTACCAGGGGCCCTAAGAGGGAACTGAATCAGGAGAGTTGGATATATGGGATGCAGGTGTCACAGGGTGTTGCTTAACCCACAACACCACCATGCCCATCCCTGAAATACTGTTGCCTTCCCATTGATATTATGTTGTAATGTTGGCCACCTTAGTTACTCACGTTCACAGAAGACTGTAGAGGGAATGTGGGTCCGTCCGCTCAGCTGCCAGGGTTTCAACTCCAGGGAGAGACCTTGCAGACAGCACTGCGCGCTCCATTGGGGCTGGAAGCTGCAGCTCTTCCATCCTGGGGAGAGTTCAAGTTATCTATTCAGTTGATGATGAATTATTGTTTCCTTAGCCTGGAACTTTATGCTTTGTTTACTGACAAGTGAGATTTGGCAGGGGAGCGGGGGGCGGGGGCAGGGGGGGCGGGGCAGGGCTGGGAATTTTCTAGGGAATCCCTGGACTTATGTCTTTGGGAACGGTGTTTCTTGGCCCAAGTTAGGCTGTCTCCATTTTTGCTCAACTTATGTATGGCTGAATCAGGGAGAAGGGGACTGGGCAGGGTGGGAAAAGAACCTGGGTGTTTCATGGGCTCCTCAGCGGGCTGCCCCCGCCCCGTTGTCAGGGGACCCCCCCACCCCCTCTCTTGTTTATATGTTCACAGGGAAAGTTGTGTATGACATGTTGAAATCATCTTTTCTTTTTCCCCACTAGGTATTGTTAGAGATACAGAAGGAGTTGGTGGACTACAAAGGCCTTGGCATTAGCGTTCTTGGTAAGATTCACGTTTGCATTCTGAGAGTCTCAGATCAAAGGGGACGGATGTACAGGCATCAGGCTTGGAATTTCTGCAGGCTCTTCCTGTAGGCCTTTGAAGATATGAGTGCGTCTTTAAACTTTGATAACTTGGGGTGCATGCTAGATACACACACGGTGGAAAACAGCATCCATACTGGTGAGCGGCTCAGACATCTCAGCTTGCCTTCGTGTAATTGGTCTCTGCTAAGCACAGCGTCTGTACATGGCCCAACAGTGGCCCCAGATTTGTCATATTGCTTCATATTCAGTGTACAGTTCTTACTATGGTTAAATACAAGCTTCTTTAATTTTTTTTTAATTTGAAACGCAGAGGTACAGAGACAGAAATTGTCCATCTGCTTGTTCACTTTCAAAATGTCCACATCCATCAGCTGGGGCCAGGCACAAGGCAGGAGCTCAGACCTCAGGCTGGGTCTCCCGAAGGCAGAGACCCTCGGGGCGCGGGCGCTGGCATTGCAGATGCAGCTGGGACTTGCATCCAGCGCTCTCTGCTGTGGAATGCAGAGTCCTACGTGTGGGCTCTAACTGCTCATGCTCGCCCCAAGCCCCAAGCTGTCTAGGAAGAGCTTGCATGTTAACACCTTTGTTATTAAGTTTCTTTTCCTTACACAGTTGCTGAAGAGGACCTTTGAGTTCTAAAGCTTACTTTCTTTGGATTTTGTTTTTTTTTTACATTTCAAAGGTTGCATCAATTTTTAAAATGTGTTTATTTATTTATTAAGATTTATTTATTTATCAGATATACAGAGAGGAGGAAAGAAAGAGAGGAAGGCCTTCCGGCCACTGAGTTACTCCTTGAGTGACCACAGCGGCCAGAGCTGAGCCAATCTGAAGCCAGGAGCCAGGAGCTTCTTCCGGATCTCCCATGCAGGTGCAGGGTCCCAAAGCTTTGGGCCATCCTCGACTGCTTTCCCAGGCCACAGGCAGGGAGCTGGATGGGGAGTGGAGCAGCTGGGACACGAAACAGCACCCATATGGGATCCTGGCGCATATAAGGGGAGGACTTTAATTGCTAGGCTACTATGCTGGGTCTGCATCATTTTTTCTTTTTTTTAAATATTTATTCATGGATCCAAGGTTGAGCTACTGCTTGTAGTACCAGCATCATACAGACACTAGTTCAAATCAAATATCTAAAAAGATTTACATGTTTGAAAGGCAGAGTTACAGAGAGGGAAGATGGCGGGGGTGGGGTGCGTTGGGCTGGTCTTCCATCAGCTGGTTCAGTTCCCCAAATGGCTGCAGTGCTTTGGGACTGGGCCAGCCTTTTCTGGATTTCCCATGTGGTTAGCAGGAGCCGAGTGCTAGGGGCATCTTCTCCTGCTTTCCCAGGGGCATTAGCAATGAGCTGGATTGGAACTGGAGCGGCAGGGACTCAAACCAGCCCCAGGTTGTGTAATAGTAAGAGCTCATAGAGTTCATTGCTAAATCTGGGTAACTGAACTGAGTTTTTAGGTTTCTATGAATTGAAATCGTAGCATGGGATTTCGTGTTCTTGTCTCAAAGGGCAACAGTGTACCCAGATTACTGTTTGTCAGGAAGAGGTAGTTACAGAGTCACAGTCAACCTCAAGTTGAGCTGGTGAGTGGCCTGTTTAGTGAATGAATATGCCACTTGGAAAACCATTCTGCCACGACTGTTGGCTCATATGTTTGTAAAGTCAAAATCTGTTTGGATCATCCCCTACGCTAAGTGAACTGTGAGACCCGGATGTGAACACAGGAAAGTCCTTTTTGTTGTTTGTTTACCCATTTTGTAGTTAGCTCTGTTGGTTTGGTTCTGAACTGTTTTTTGTTTTTCCTTCCACAGAAATGAGTCACAGGTCATCTGATTTCGCCAAGATTATTAACAACGCAGAGACTCTTGTGCGGGAATTGCTGTGAGTTTAATGTTCAAATTTACGAAAGACCTAATTGTGTTACTTCTGTTTGATATTTCATAAACTTTGGAATGTCTGTTGCATTCTTTGCTATACTCTGCTGTTTGTTCATAATATTGCACATTACAAATCATCTTTCACTTAGTACATGTTTTTTTTTTTTTCACTTGTTTCCTAGTCTATTTGGGTGTGTATTGTGATTCTTGCGAAGATTTGAAATCATTGTGTCTTGGATAGATTTTTCGGTGCTGTGGTAGGTAAGCTGGCTCGAAGAGGATTTAAATGACTAAAAAGATGATACTTGGTCAGCGCCTTTGAGGTTGGCTTCCAGTGTCTATGGAGTGTAGGCCTCAAACTGCCTGTGGAGTCCCCGGTTAGCGATGGCGCGAGGACACTTCTTGAATGCAGTGTTGGACCACACTCGGGCCTGCTCCGTGGGGAATCGCACTGTGTGTGGACAGGCCCTGTGGGTGTGTGTGCTGAGCCTCGGGGGTAGCTGCTTACACGGTGCTCCCTAGATAATCCTAGTTGACCCCCTTACTCTTTTTGCTGTGTAGGAGCGTGGTGACATATATTTTTATATCCAGATACACACATGAATAGGGTAACCTTAACAACCACTTTTTTTTTTCCCTGCGCAAAAATCCGTATTCCTGTCAGAGAGCCTAGAGGAAAAGCCAGACTTAGGGATTCATCTAGACTGAACGATAGCCCACCCAGCGAGAGTCATCATTAGCATTTTAAATGTTTCTGGTCATGTAGAGTCCGTCCTTACGTCACTTCATCAAAACAGCTGCAACTGTGCTCAGCGCTTCGGCACTTGGCTTTGTGAGTGGCTTGATGCAGTGATCAGGTGGGACTGGTAGAATTAGAGGGCTCGGAGAGAAAGATGGTGACTGTCCATTTGACATCACATGCCCAAGGCTGCTTTCCAGGTCCCTTGTCACAGATACAAAAGGAATCCTATTCTTGGTGGTAAGGCTCACTGGGTCACCTGACGCCGTGGCTAAGAGCCTCTGCAGATTGAGGTCCTAGTGCTTTTTTTTAAAGATCTATTCATTTTCATTGAAAAGGCAGATTCACAGAGAGAAGGAAAGACATAGAGGAAGATCTTCCACCTGCTGGTTCATTCTCCAAGTGGCTACAACAGCTGGAGCCCAGCCAATCTGAGCCAATCCAAAGCGAGGAGCCAGGAGCTTCCTCCAGGTCTCCCATGTGGATGCAGGGTCCCAAGGCCCTGGGCCACCCTCCACTGTTTTCCCAGGCCACAACAGGGAGCTGGAAGAGAAATGGAGCAGCAAGGGCATGAACGGAACCCACCTTTGATCTTCGTGCATAGAAGGCGAGGTTTTAGCCACTGAACCATTGTGCCAGGCCCTGGGGTCCCAGTTTAATTCTTGGCTTGCCCTTATCCTTTTGTCCCCTAACCTGATTCCTGCCTTGTTTCCTTAAGTCTGGGTTCCTTCGTGGCCTTAGGATTGGTCCTGCTTGTGAATCATAAGCGTTGAATTCTGCCTTGGAGGACAGTCTTCCCCAGCTGCTAAGAACTGTGTGGTTAAAGTCTAACCCCCTTCCCGACCTTCGGCTGCTGTGTGATCCTCCGAGTGCTGCATGTAGGGTAGGCTGGTTTCTGAACAAGAGTTACACAGCACCTGTCCCCCACCTCTGTAAGTGGCCCTGTCCTTTACAGAGTTATCTTGTGTATCTTTGGCTCGAACTTTGTCCCTCTGGCCATCTGCCTTCCTGTGACCTGCTCCTCAGCGCTGAGCTTACTCAGAGCCTCTTGGCCAGTGCCCAAGGTACACCCTTGGATCTCACCTTACGCTTTTGCTGTAGCCATTCTAATCCCCATCTGAACTGGGACTCCCTCCTGCAATCAAAGAACTTTATTACGAATCTTGATGTTATTTAGGCGTGTGACTACATGACTAGGCCTCACATGTTATTACGGATCCCTCCCCAGTGTCCACCTTGCTCACATCATGATGTTTAACACACAAGAGTTTGGGTTGTAGATGACAGAAGCCCAAGCCACTGGCACAAGCGACAAAGACAACATGCGACCTTGAGTAACAGCAAAGGGTAGATGAAGGCTTTTCCATTTCTGGGCTCTGTCTTCTCACATCTTAGTGTTTTCTTGTGGGCCCCAGCAAAAAAATTTTTTATAGGATGAGCTCCTCCAAGATTGTTCTTTCCCTCAGTAGAAACAGCCTCTTGTACCCAAATGTTTGAGCCACGGTCTTAGAACCACATCCCATGGGGCAGCTTGGGTCATGTCTTCATCTGTTTGAGCTGGGGTTGGCTGGGCTTGAGCTGTGTGGACTGGGAGTAGAACGGGGAAGATGCCAAAAAGGGGCATCACACTGTTTTTGTTAGGTGAAGGAGGTGGCCTACATGGTGGCCATAGGCCACCAAGTGCCTGGGGATCAGTTGCCCAAGGAATGAATAGATCCATGACTGAATTACTGACGGTAGAGCAGGAATGGGATACTGCCATGTTTCTTGCAGTAAATCTAGCAACCCCGATTCTGTCTTTGACCTTGGGAGTCTGTGTACTGACTGGCCTCTTTTCTTCTGCCCAGAGCCGTTCCAGACAATTACAAGGTGATTTTCCTACAAGGAGGTGGGTGTGGTCAGTTCAGTGCTGTACCCTTCAATCTGATTGGCCTGAAACCAGGAAGGTGTGCGGACTATGTGGTGACGGGAATTTGGTCAGCAAAGGCGGCTGAAGAAGCCAAGAAGTTTGGGACGGTGAATATGGTCCTGCCTAAGCTTGGAAGTTACACAAGTGAGTGCTGGGCGCTCAGCTGGCCAGGGAAATGCCAGCAAGGGGGCCTCTCTTCCTTCCTCCCCTTTAGTTATTAGTCTGGTACCAGTTGGGGTAGTTGGCTGTACTAGTTAAGACTACTAACTAGCTTTTGCAAAAGGAGTCCTCACAGGCTTGCTTAGGGGAACAGTGCTGGGTTGGCTCAGGTGTGCGTTGGCCCCGGGTTCTGATGATCTCAGATTTTGGCATCTCTTTCTGTCTCTTCCATGGTGGCTTGCACAGTCAAGGGAAAGCTGCCCCCTTTTTTCCTGGGAGATGCTTGATGATGCAGTTCTCGATGATAAGATGTCCCAAGTCTCAGTTGGAGCATTTCCTGAAACAGACCCAGGCATCCCTTCAGAATCAGTCACCATGGCGGTGCCTGTCACATTCTCCTTCTGGGGGTGTGGGTTGCATGAGCTGCACTGGAACCACAGGAGCTGAGAGGGAGGGCCGGGGTTCCCAGAGGAGACTGCTGAAGGTAGGGCCAATGGATGCAAGGTGACGAGAAAGGAATTCCCAATATCCACACTGCCATGTTTGACTCATGCACCTGTAACAGCCTACAGGTGGGATGGGTCACCCTTGTGGAATGGTGGGGATGGTGCTTTTGCTTTGGGGTGCCTTAATCCTTACTGCTGGGGGAGAGGCATCAGCCTCTAGCATGACCCCCCCTACGTCAGTCTCAGACTTGTCTTCTGCGACAGAAATCCCGGATCCGAGCACCTGGAACCTTAACCCAGAGGCCTCCTATGTGTATTACTGCGCCAATGAGACTGTGCATGGCGTGGAGTTTGACTTTGTACCTGATGTCAAGGGAGCCGTCCTGGTGTGTGACATGTCTTCGAATTTCCTCTCCAGGCCAGTGGACGTTTCCAAGGTAAAGTAAGAGGAGGCTGGATGGGAGGAGGTCCTGGTGGCGTTTCTGTTTCTTTTGGGATGTTTTATTTGTCGTCTGCTTATTTCACTTCATTTTATTTGGAAGACAAAGAGACAGAGAGGTGTTCCATCTGCTGGTTCACAGCCTCTCACAACAAGGGCAAGGCTGAAGCCGGGATCCTGGAACTCCATCCAGGTCGCCCATGTGGATGACTGGGTGGGACAAAAACAATCGAGCCATCGCCTGCCGCCTCTCAGGGTGCACAGTAACAGGAAGCTGCATTGGAAATGGCAGAGCCAGGACTTGAGCCAGGCACCCCGGTATGGGGTGGGGCATGCCAAGTGGCATTTTGGCTGCTGAGCCAAACACCTGCTTGGATATGCTAGTAAGAACAGGATCCTTCCTGTGTGCAATGCTTGGGGCTCTGCGGCCAGCGCAGCTGCCAGGGAGCCGACTATTGCCTACTGCTAACTATTGAAATGCTGAAGTCCTGACTCATGGGCCCCGGGGAGTCAGCACACTGGGGGTGTCTTATTCTCCTCCCCTTTTAATTATTTTTATTGGAGAGTCAGATATACAGAGAGGAGGAGAGACAGGAAGATCTTCCATCCTTGGCTCACTCCCTGAGTGGCTGCAATGTCCTGAGCTGAGCCAATATGAAGCCAGGAGATCCTCCGGATCTCCCACGCAGGTGCAGGGTCCCAAAGCTTTGGGCCATCCTTGACTGCTTTCTCAGGCCACAGGCAGGGAGCTGGATGGGAAGTGGAGCTGCATTTTCTCGTGTGGATATATCGCGTTTGCGTTGCAATCTGCTTTTCTAGATTATTTCCTAAAGAATGTCAGCTGTGAACTCTCCCCCATGGCACCGTTTGCTTTTTGCCCAACGTCTCAAGCAGAGAAAGGCGGAGAGCAGCGCTGGTCTTGCACAGCAAAAACTCCCCACGTTTTCTCGAAGCATCTGTTGTAACAAACATTTCCGTCCCTGAGACAGGCGCTTGGTACAGCTGCTGTGGTGCCACTTGGAACAATTGCATCCTATAACCAAGAGTCTAGATTGAAGTCTTGCTGTCCGTCCCGATCCCAGCTACCCGCGAATGCAGACCTGGGGCAGGGCATTGGTGATGTCTCGAGTACTTGGGTCCAGCTACCCACGTGGGAGACTCAGATCGGGTTTGGGGCTCCTGGCTTTGGGCCGACCCAGCCCTGGCTGTCGTAGGCATTTGGGGAGAACCAGAGGATAGAAGAACTTTCTGTGTGTGTCTGTGGATCTCTGCCTTCCAAATAGAGGATGAAGTCATGGATAAATGCTTTTTGAAAAGTGAGCTCCTTCTGGTAGCACGTTCCTTCCCCTCTCAGCACCTTCTGATTGTCCCTTTATTCACAAACTAAAAACAGGTTAATCATAGCAAACTTTGGTAGTTGCAGGTATTTAGTTTTAAATGATTTTAATGCAAATGATATGGACAGGATATGTTTTGAATTTTTTTGGGTAATTTTCTATACTTATTTAAAAGTAGCAAAAAATTTTTTTTTTCTCTTGACTGCCAAGGATGTTTAGAGGTGCCATTTCCAAGGCTGGTTTGGATGTAGAGAGGAGATGGGCAGAGCGGACGGGAGTAAGTTCAGGGCCCTTCTAGAAGGGGTGAGGTCCCCAGGCTGGCCCTCTTCACCTGTACAGCCCCAGAGGGAGGCGCCTGTGGAACAGGGCAGGCCGCCTGTGCAGGCACAGAGTAACTCGTACTTGCAGAAGGGGCCGGGAGGTTGGCCAATGAAGAATGCCCCGTGGTTTCTACAATGTCTTGTCTTTCCCGTTCTCAGTTCGGTGTGATTTTTGCCGGTGCCCAGAAGAACGTGGGCCCTGCGGGGGTCACGGTGGTGATCGTGCGTGATGACCTGCTGGAATTCGCCCTCCCGGAGTGCCCCTCCATCCTGGAGTACAAAGTGCAGGCGGCCAGCGGCTCCTTGTACAACACACCCCCGTGTTTCAGGTAACGGTGGGACCCAGCCCGCTGGACAGTTCCTGGTGCAAGTGCACGGGGCTTTTTCCAGTGTTTTCTCGAGCTGCTGATCCGCTGGCCCCACACGTCCTGCTGGGATCCTCTGCCCTGCTCATCTTTCTCTTTTAGCCCTCTGCCCTCTGAGGGACTTTTTCTTGTCCTTTACCCTTCACTGGCCGTGGGAGGGAGGGCATGTGTTAGTCTGTGTTTGTGCCCAAGCAGTCCAGGCCCTGCTGGTTTTCTTTTAACCTCAGAGTTCTCTGCAGCTGAAGAGCCGTGGCCTGCATCGCAAGTAACCCGGGCAGCTTGGGAGGAAGGGCTTCCAAAGGCTGGGCCTCCCCTGCCTTTGTCTGCTTCGCTGCTGAGCCTGTATGGAGCTGGCTGGCTGGCTGCAGACACACTAGCCTGGAATGCCTTTCCGTTTTGTCTTTTCTTGTTTAAGCCAATCTGCAAAGGCCCGGGATTTTGGTAGCTGAGCAGGAGGGTGCCTTGTAACACATACAGCGAGGGCAGGAAGCTTGCTCTGTAAGTGTCCCGAGGTCTCTTACTTCCCGTGTTCAAGTGTTCTAGAAAATCTTTACGATATCTACAATTCAGTAGTTGTCTAAGATGTCCTCCTGCCTAAAAGCTGTGTGGTTCTGGATGAGTTGCTGTACCTCTTCCGTGCAGTAGGTTCCTTGAGGAGTTGTAATAATACCCTCCTCACTGGGCTGCCATGAGATTTAGGCAAGTGGAGATGCATTATTATAGAAGCATGCAGGACGTGTATTTTTCAGGAAAGTTTATTTTAGCTCAAGGTTCTGGTCCAAGGTCAATGGGCCGTGCCTGGGGTTAGTCCGGGTGGCCGAGTCCGGTGGAGGCACAGAGCGCTGCATGTCCGGAGACGGGGGCTTGCCCTTGGGTCCTGGTCTCTTCTTGTTCTTACAGCAGTCACATGTCAGCATCCTCGTGACCTTGTCTGTCCTGAAAGCTTCCTGGAGGCTTCATCTTAAAACACCGTGTTCTAGTTACCTCCCTGACCTCTTCCTACTTAGTGCCAGGAATAAATATCAAGTGTTGAAGGGGACAGACTTATAAAATGTATAGTTGTGTGTGTGTGTGTGTGTGTTGGTTGAACTTTGTGAGTCCCTGGCACTTGGTGCTTCAACACTGCTTGATGTCCATGGCTGCCGCTGGTTCCTGGCAACTCCTCAGGAGGGGCCGGCACAGGGCTTATTTACTAAGGCAGCTGTGATGTAAAGCTGCGATCCGTTAAGTATAGGACGCCTTCGTGCTCCTGGCCACTGAGGAGGTGGACACTGTTGCTGGACTCCTGCCCATTTTGCAAGTGAGGAGGCCAAGGTCATGTTTTAGACAGTAGCCTTGTGGGGATTGGAAGCCAGGCAGTCTGCCCTGGTTCACGGGCAGGTCCAACCTCAGTGCTCTGCACAAACAGGATGATTGCCTTGGCAATGTTGTGTGGGAAGGATTCTGTCTTGGGAAAAGCAAACCCAAGTAACTGAAACAGAAATCTTTCATCTGTTGGTTCACTCTTCAATGGCTACAATAGCTGGGGCTGGAGCCAAAGCCAGGAGTCAGAATCTCCATCCTGGCTTCCCACATGGGTGGCAGGGGCCTAAGTATTTTGGCCATGAGCCACTGCTTTCCCAGGCACATTATTAGAGGGAAACTGGATTACAAATAGAACAGCTGGGTCCGAAACCGGCATTCTGACACAGGGTGGCATATGCTGATACATCAATTGGTATTTGTTATTGTTAGGGTAAGAACCTATTTGTGGGACCAGTGAGAAAGCAGACCAATCTGTCTAATGGGAGATTAGAAAGGTAACTTAATGATGATTTTGGCAAGTCCCTGTGCAGACTTGGACCTGGCAGCTGGCCCCACAGGAGTGGGGACATGGGTAGGGAGAGGCGGGGAGCATCCCTGCCTGAGGATGAGCTGAGCTAGAAATGGAGACAGACAAAACCACAGCAGTTTCTTTCCCAGGTGGAAGGATGTTATGATGCCTGAGATCAGCTCTGGGCAGCATTGTTTGTGAATTGATGAGATCATGTAAATACAGAAGATGAAAGGCAATGGGGTCCGTGCATTCTGATGCCAGGAGACCCCCGGAGGTTGCTTTGCTAACACAAAAGGAGCACAGTTGTGTTTGATTAGAGTACCAGCACAGATCCGTGCGTTCATCTGTGACGGTCAGCTGGTGAGAAGCTTTCACGTGGAGACTCAAAGCTGTGTGCACTGTCCCTACCTGGGCCTGTGCCCGCAAGGCTGCTGGGCCTGGAGATGCCCAGAGGATACAAAACTTTGCATGCCACCAGTAGAAGACTCTGAAAAGGAATCAAGGTTGAAAATGTACTGTCGTTTTATTTTTGTTCAAAAGTCTGTAGAAACCTTGGGTTCTCCATGGGTTAGTGTGGACAGGGACTCTTGGGACTTCAAGGGTGAAGAGGAAGGTTGGGCCAGATGACATCTTGCAGAGGGGCTGGGCAGGTGCACTCCGATGTCCTGAGGAGTGTGACTGGGGTCTGGGCTGCACGGGGAAGGACTCATGGGCTGTGTGTCTGGTGAGGTGTTTTTCCCAAGCTTGTTCTTTTATTTACTCTTTAAATAGTTACTTATTTGAAAGGTAAAGTTAGAGATAGAGGGAGAATGAATGTTTTTCATCTGCTGGTTCACTCCCCGCATGACTGCAACAGCTGGAGTTGGCCAGGCTGAAGCCAGGACTAGCTGGAACTCTCTCTGGGTCTCCTAGGTGAGTGCCGGGGCCCAAGCACTTGGGCCATCTTTCGTTGCTTCCCCAGGTGTAGCAGCAGGGAGCTGGTTTGGAAGTGGAGCAGTTGGGACTTGACAGGCACTCATGTGGGATGCTGGTGTAACAGTGGCTTGACCTTCTGTGCCACCACACCGCTCCCTGAGCCTATTGCTGTGAATGGTCTCCAGAGTTCTGGAAGTGAGTTGACCCCGGTCTGTTTCATCACATGCTTTGCTGACATGGGAGGGACCTGCTTTTGTCTGTTTCTAACCTGTCTGGGAAGTGTGTTTTAGTTCAGTGAGGCAATCAGCTTATCTACTTTGGCAAAGTTGGACTGTGCAAAACTTTCTTTTAAAGTCTTCATTGTCCATCGTGTGGGGTAAATGATGGCGTGTTGGTCCTGTCTCCATTTGTATATACAAATTATGGACATGTCACTTGAATCTTCATTGTAGCATCTACGTCGTGGGCTTGGTGCTGGAGTGGATTAAGAACAATGGTGGGGCAGCGGCCATGAAGAGGCTCAACACCATCAAGTCTCAAATGATTTATGAGATTATTGATAATTCGCAAGGATTCTATGTGTAAGTTGAAGAATTTCATCTCACATCTTTCATGAATTTAAAACTGTATATACTGCATATCAGTGGAAGTGGGTATTTACTCTTCTCTGTGATGCTATCGTACTGGTGAGGGTGAGTGGTCTTGTGTCCCGTGCGGCGGGGTGCCCTCTTCTCCTGCACCCCACCCCTGCCTCCCTCCTGCAGAACAGGTGCACCCATGAGGTCTGCAGATGGAGCTGGTTACAGCCCAGGATGGCTGTGCTTGAATGTTTTCATGCTCATGTGACCAATGGACAGGTCCCCACCACCGGAGTGGCCGCCTGGCTTCTGATGGCTCTGTGTCCTTGGTCCCTAACCTGGCCTCCTTTCTGTGTATATCTCTCCCTAGGGAAAGATTAACTAGGTCCTCCAGATAATCTAGGATGATCTCCTCTTGAGATCTTTCTTGTGATTACATCTGCAACGGCTAATTTTCAGTTCTTTCCTTCATATGTTTAAAGATTTATTTGTGTGAGAGGTAGAGTGACAAAGGAAGAGAGAGGGAGACACATTTTTTTTTTTTATCTGCTGGTTCACTTTCCAAATGGCTGCAGTGTCTGGGACTGGTCCAGGCTGAAATGGGGAGCCTGGAATTCCATCTGGGCCTTCCATGTGTGTGGCAAGGGCCTAAACACGTGAGCATTAGTAGCAAGCTGGATCGGAAGTGCAATGGCTTGAACTCAAATGGGCCCTGTATTATGAGGCCTTGCGAACAGTGGCTTAACTTGCTGTGTCACAATACTGACCTCTTAACCCTTCCACCCGCACCCCAGGAAGTTATATTCACAGAACCTGGAGTTTGGATGTGGCCATGTGGGCCATGACTCCAGGCAGCACAGCAGGCTGCTCACCAGAGTGCTACATGTGAAGCCCCTGATGTACTGCCTGGGCTGCCTGCAAGCAGAGTGATGACATCTTTATTGTTCCCTCTCCTTCTGTGTGGGCACACGTGTCCACATGCCAGGCTTAATGCCGCGTCTGTGCCCAGGTGGATGTGCGTATGTGCATAGTCACACATGTATAAGTTCGTCCTCATTTAGCGAGTCAGGTCCCCCATTCGTAATGGTCATTATTCTGTTCCTGGCAGTCATGAGAGAACTCACACTCCAAGAATTCCAGGGGGTACGTGGAATAGAAAACACTGTTATTTAAGTTCTTACTTAATTCGTGCACTTCAGCCAGGGCTTGCTAGCTAGCATAGCTCCATCTGTGGGTGAGGGCTGAAGTGTAATTTTTTGGACAGCCTAGAAAAAGCCACTTGCTGCTGCTGCTACTTCTGCCCTGACAATGTTTGCTTGCTGTTTGGTGCCGTGAGCTCTTGGCACACACTGGCCCTGCAGCCCCACGGGCCTTGGAGGATGTGGGCTTGGCTGCATGCCTCGGCCTTTGGGCTCCTCTCCTGCAGGCTATCTGGGTGAAGGGCTGTATGCTGTGTGTTACTGTCTGCTCTGGGGTGCTGTACAACAGAGGGGATTCAGTCCTGAGGAACCTTCCCGAACCCTGATGTGTGATGGGGAAGTAAAACACCCCATCAGTGCTTCCTGGGCCACTTGAGTGTGCATCACCCACGGAGCCCAGAGCCAATGGCTAGAGAATGTGGGGTGAGCATGGAACAGTGAGATACTGTTTGGAAGGAGGGGGAAAAGAGGGTTTTTGTTTGAGTTCGAGCCTTGAATGTGAGTTAAATTAGGCAAAGGGCAAAAGTATTTTTAGGAGCTTTTACGAAGGCAGAGAATAGCCCAAGAAGGGCACCGAGGGAAGAAAGTGTGTTGTGTTTAAGGAGAAGATGGGCCGTGAGGTAAGAGTGCTGAGTCAGAAGGCAGGTCTGGGAAGAACTACAGGTTTCTTTAATTCACCCGTTCGTTCATTCATCGGCTCCCACTCATGTGTGCCTGCATCCACCCACGCACCCAGGCATCTGTCCCTCTGTCCTTGCTGGGGGACAGGAAGACTGATCATACCTCTGGGGGAAAAAATCCAGGAAGTTAGGCACAAAATGGGAAAACCTGGCAGGAATGCCGGCCAGCTCCTGCATTTTGTTTTCTCCCTGAGAGCTGGGACTCTCAATATGGGATGCGCGTGTTCCCAGTGCCTGATCTGGCTCCCCTGTTCTCCTGTGGCATGCACCCCTTCTGTGTTCCATGATGTGTAAGGTAGCCCTTTCATGGAGCACAGTACTGGATAGTGTTCTGGGGTGGCACCAGCCCTGCCAGGGACCCCAGCAGAAAATTCTAAGACCAGACAGGACCATCATGAAGCACCCAATGGGGCTTCACCTACTTCCTGGGCCTAACTGCCACTGCCATGGCCCTGGAGGACCCTCGTGGAGCTCCTGTGGGGTGTGTACCATGGCCCTGGAGGACCACCTTGGAGCTCCTGTGGGTCATGTGCCCTGGCCCTGGAGGACCCCCGTGGACCTCCTGTGGCCTGTGTACCGTGGCCTCTTGGACTTCGAAGCTCATTAGCATGTGACCTTGGGTAAATGACTTACCAGAGGCTTTGGTTCCCTCATCTGGAGGTAGATGTCCGTCAAAAAGGCTCAGGAGCTCACAGAACAACTCAAGATCCACCGGACCGTGATCCCTGAGTGTGGGGTGTGTCAGGGCGCATTGCTGTGCCACCACGCAGAAGTAAGAGAACTGTAATGAGGACAGAGGAACACATTCGTTAGAGCCACCAGAATGGAAACACATCCAGCAACCAACACACGTGCTTAATCTGCGCAAGTTAATACAGAAGGAGAGCTGAACAATTTCAAATACAAAAATGTTGAGGAACAGACGCAATCTAAACAGCAGAGTATATGAATTTAAGCTCAAAAAATAAGTTTAAAATTTCTTTCATTAAAAAAAATTACTTTTTTTTTTCCATTTTATTTGAAAAGCAGAAAGACAAATATGGACAGACAAGAGAGGGAGTTTCCATTTATTCCCCAAATGACTGCAGGAGCCAGGACTAGGCCAGGGCGAAGTCCTAAAGCCAAGAGCCAGGAACTCCATCCTGGCCTCCCAGACACGCCTGGACGTGAACAAAATGCCAGCACCACAAGCAATGGCTTAACCCACTGCATTACGCCAGCCCATGTGGTTCTTTTTCCAAAACACAGGTTTCCTATCGCTGTGCAGACTGTTCCTCGTTGTTGCAGCATCTGGTGCGAATCCCAGCAGAGCATGTCTGGGCGATCTCCGTGTCTTGGCAGACAGAGTTCCCTGCCAGGGCGCCCCGTTCTTCTGTCCAACTCCCGTAGCCATGTTCTGGAAGCTGCCAGCCTTCTCCCCAGCTGTCTGCTGTCACGTGGAGTTGTGGTTGTCTACAGGGTCATCTCTTGCTAGACTGGGATCAGCTAATTCTCCATAATCTCTCTCCCCACCCCCTCCTGCAGCGCCATCCTGCCAGGCGACTAGGTACAAATGTTGATCTTCAGTGTCTTTCATTTAGTGATTGATTCAGGACCTCTTCCACCAATAGGAAAGGGCTGGTAAATGTGAGAGTGATAAAGTGTGAATCTTAATTCTTCCTCCTTGAAAAAAAAAATTTTTTTTTTAAATGAAATACGCTTTTAATGCTCTACCTTTTTGACCTCTGCCTTGGGAACTCAAGGTGGCAGAATCTGAGAGGAGGGTAGCCAGTGAGTGTTGGATTTGAACACTGGCCATGACACTGCCTGCCTTATGAATGGGGCGGAGGGTGGGAGAGTCAGGATGCGGGAACGCAGGCTCGGAACCTGCTCTGTGTGTTTGCCGCTGCGTCCTGCCTGCTTTTCTGCCTCAAGTTGTGCACTTGACTCCTGTTAACTTTAACAGGAATTATGATTGTGCCCTCGGGGGGTTTCTCACACTGCTTTTATTTGCTGTTTAACTTTAATGAATGAAAGTTCATCCTATGAAGTGTAGGTGGGATAGGATGTACTTCAGCAAGGGGAGAGAGGAGGCAGCTTTAGGACATGTTGTACTTTTCTTTTCCAGAGTAACCTGGCAACTCTTCTTCCGTTTATCTCCTTCCGTTGTCAGTGGGACATAATATTGGCTGGTTACTTTCCAAGCCAGACAGTGAAATCAAATACTCATAGACAACACATTCATTCCTTTTTGTGATTCTGTATGTGTCTTAATGTAAGGAGCTGGGAATAAAAAGTTGAATTTGTTGAATTTATTGAATATTAATGTAGCATTTAATATGTTCCAGAGAGCTTTTAATCTCTCTCCTTTAAAAGATATATTTAATTATTTGAAAAGTCAGAATTACAGAGATAGAGGGAGAAACAGAAAGAGAGAGGATAGAAAGAGATTCTACACCTGCTGTTTCACTCCCCAAATGGCCATGACGGCAAGGGCTGAGCCAGGCCACAGTCTGAAACTCCTTCTGGGTCTCTCATGTGAGGGGTAAGGGTTTGGGCATCTTGGTTTTCTCAGGCACTCCAGCTTGGGGCTGGATCAAAAGTAGAGCAGCTGGGACTCAAAGTGGTGCCCCAATGGGATACTGGCATCACAGGTGGTAGGTTGACCCACCCTGCCACACCACGGCCCCTGAATTGTATCAAGTATCTATTTCTGTGTCACAGAACACCCCAAGACTTAATGCTTTAGAGCAATGTCCTTTTTCCTTGTTCAAACAGCTGCTTAACCTCTTGGCCCAGGCTTAGAAATTGCACAGTCCCTTCTGTTGCAACCTCCTGGCCAACACAAGTCGTAAGACCAGCCAGCCAGCTTCCAAAAGTGAAGAACCGAGGACTGGCGTGGTGCCGCAGGTAAAGTGGCGTCCCATGCCGGAGTGCCATTTTGAGTCCTGGCTGCCCTGCTTCCAAGCCAGCTGCCTGGGAAAGCAGCTAAGACACGGCATAAATCTTTGAGTCCTCACCATCCATGTGGGTGACCAGGATGGAATTCCTGGCTTCTGACTTCTGCCTGGCCCAACCCTGGCTTTTGTAGTCATTTAGGGAGTGAGCCAGCAGGTGGAAGATATCTCTCTCTCCTGACACTTTGTGAGTCTGCCTTTCAAATAAATAAGTCTTACTTCACCTGCCATAGAAATTTCTCTGCAAGTTCTGACTTACTGAGTCTTCTTAAACAGCTTGCGTCAGGTTCCTTGATTCCCACTGTACAAATGAGGAAGATGAGGCACAGTGGAGATGGGTCACACAGCTTGGAACAACACAGGGTGACCAGTCCTTTAAAAGCTGCTGAATCTCTCTGTAGCTTTCCAGACAATGTCTCATTCACACTTTCTGCATACTGGATGTGTTGGAAACATTGTTTATATTGTACCTTGGACGTAGCACAACTGGTCATTGTTTCTGTTCAGATGAACAAATCAAGGCTTGTGGAAATTAAGACATACAAGAATACACTCGTGGTTCTGTTGCATGGGGAAGAAGCTGATCTCTTTTTCAGTTATTTGTAACTGTCCAGGTTAGATGTTGCATATTTGTATATATTTATGTCATCTGCAAATGCAGGACAGGTATATAAGAAAGTCAAGCAGAAGCCCTGCTAATGACAGTCCAAACAGCTGAAATAGAAAACTATGTGTTTCAGGTGTCCAGTGGAGCCTCGAAGCAGAAGCATGATGAATATTCCGTTCCGCATCGGCAATGCCAAGGGGGACGAAGCTTTAGAGAAACGGTTCCTCGATAAAACCCTTGAGCTGAACATGCTCTCCCTGAAAGGGCACAGGTGAGTGCAGCCAGGAGCTGGCTTCGGTCTTCTCACGTGGCGTGGGGGAGCCCACTCAGTTTGGAGCCGCTGTTGTGTGACCTGGGGAGAGGAGCCCACTGGCTGTGGCCTCTGCCTTCCTGCTACCTGTTGATGGGGCCAGAAGCAGTCTCCCTGGCTGGAGGACACACGAGCACCTTTCCAGTCTGCACCTGCTTCTCTGATGCAGGGGTAGGATGGCTACCATCAGTCACTCTGGAACTGTTTACGAACGCCATCGCCGGAGCCCGCTGCCCTGCTCCCCATGGCTGGCCCTGTGGGGCAGGTCCCCGAGCGACATCACCCTTTGTCTCGCTTACCTTTTCCCTTTGCCAGAGCGAGCTGCACATGAGCCTAGGGGTCCTCACTGGGAGGAGTTGAGGGGGAACCTTTCCCTCTGACGGAGACCCAGGAAGCTGCAGGTGCGAAGTTGGCCGGTGTGATCTCAGGCGTCACCCCTGCGGTGACTTGAGATGCTTGTTCTGACGCTAACGTGTATGCTTTTGCCTTGTAACGCCTGTGTGCCTGGTTGTTCTAGGAGCGTGGGAGGCATCCGGGTCTCTCTGTACAATGCTGTGACCGTTGAAGATGTTCAGAAGCTCGCGGCCTTCATGAGGAACTTTCTGGAGATGCATCAGCTGTGAACACAGCCTCCGTGCACATCCTCTGACCCACAGCCCGCACAGAACAGACAGCAGCTGCGGAATGCCCACCGAACTTTCTGGAGATGCATCAGCTGTGAACACAGCCTCCGTGCACATCCTCTGACCCACAGCCCGCACAGAACAGACAGCAGCTGCGGAATGCCCACCGAACTTTCTACTAACAATGAACATGCTTGTTGGAGGTTCTCCTCCTTCCCCAAAAGCACCCACGCAGCCTCCTCAGCCCTGCCACTCTGCTGGGAGCACGGGCTGTTGGTCGCGTGGATCCTGATCTAAACTGGAATGACTCTTTAATCTGTTGTTGCTTTCTAACACATTCCAGCTTACTTGGTCTTTGCTGCTACTTTTTCTCACTCGATTTTAATACCTGGACTTGCCCGTGGGCCTAGTTCTGAGGTGGCAGTTCACTGTGTCTGGAGGCCTGCGAATGCCCAGTGTGGAGAGGCCTTCCAGATGCTTTTGCAGAGCCAGGGGCCCCTGATTCTGCACCTGGGGATTAAGATCAACACTGACCGTTTGGCAAACAGTTGAGAGTTGTGGACAAGACACACGGCCGCAGCTCTTTTTTGATGCTGTTGTTTTCACAGACAAAAATGACAAACTTCGTATGTCCACGTTTAGACAGCAGCATCTGCTTTTTAATATTGCAAAGTTTCTATCTCTGTGCTTTTATGCTTCTCATCCTAACAGTTCTCCGTGCTAATCGTCGTGACTTTTACAGTTTGTTCGATACTTGGTCTGGTTCGTTGGTGCATGATGTTTGCAACGCCAGGGTGCTCTCTTCATCCTCTCCCTGTCCCTCATCAGGCTGCTCTGTGAGCAAGATGTACAAGTTTCACAAATCACTTTTACTCTCCTTTTGGTGGGTGGGAGGAAAGGTTGGTTGGTTTGTTCTTTGTTTTAAATGATGCTGTTAACCTACAAGTCTGTTTAACGGCCCTCTCCTTGGTTTGCTGGGCTGTTGTGGTGTAGTTTCTGAGCGGAGTGAGGCTGTGAGTTACAGTAGATCTTTGCTGAAGTCCTTGCCCTACTGTGTGTCCCTTGTGTTTGATGTTGACTTTGTGACGAACATTAAAATCCTCAGACGTCTCAGCCCGTGTCTGTGAGTTTCTCTGCCTGTGTTTGAGACAGGTGATTCCTTTTTAAACTCTATGATGGAGAGGAGGGTGTGATAGCCTAGTGGTCAAAGTTCTCGCCTTGTACACGCCGGATCCCATATGGGTGCCAGTCTGTGTTCTAGCTGCTCCACTTTCTACCCATCCAGCTCCCTGCTTGTGGCCTGGGAAAGCAGTCAAGGACGGCCCAAAGACCTGGGACCCTGCACCTGTCCATCAGCTTGGGGAAATACAGCCCCGTAAGCTCCGCGATCTCAGGCAGCCCCACTGTGGCCCCCAGGGCTCCTGCGGTTCCCTGCTTAGAGGCTGTTTTTGCACATTTGATTACAATAAACATGATTAAAAAGTGACATGCAACCGAATGTGATCAGAAATCAATCCCTTTAATTGGAAAAGCAATTTCCGCCTCAGTCAGTAATTGGGTTCTTGGTAATTTAAAATCGGGATCCCTGACGGTTTGTGATCCAGTGGCTCCTTTTGGGCTAAAGGAGGTAAGGAGTCCTAATCACCTCCGGATTATTCCAGAATGGATGGGAAATCTCGAGCAAAGTGATAATGGCAGAGAGAGGAAGGCTGGTGATAGACAAAGACTTCTTAGACTTTTCTTATAAGAAGCGAAAGAATGCAAGCGTGCATTTGATGCGCCAGAAACGAGGCTGTGTGGTACTGGGATCCTCATGGTGTATTCTGGGTTCTAAGGAAACAGGGAAGTGGGCGTATTGGTAAAGTCCACATGCACAGGTTTTACATACATATGTTTATATGTACACATAAATGTGTTTATTTTGTTTCTATTTATTTGTTTATTTTTATTTGAAAGGCAGATTTGCAGAGAGGAGAGACAGGGAGATCTGCTATCCGCTGCTTCACTTCCCACAAAGCTGCAACATCCAGGCTCAGGCTAGTTTGAAGCCAGGAGTCTGGAGCTTCTTCTGGGTCTTCTATGTGGGTACAGGGGTCCAAGGACTTGGGCTATCTTTCACTGCTTTCCCGGGTCATAAGCAGGGAGCTGGATTGGAAGCAAAGCAACTGGAACTTAAACTAGAACCCATATGAGATGCTGGTGCTGCGGGTGGAGGCTTACCCTACCAAGCCACAGCCCAACCCCCATGTGTATCTTACTTTTAGAGCTAGAATTGTTTTATTTTAAAAAACACCCTGTCAATTAATTAGTTAATGAGGCAGATTAGAGGCTCGTCATCTGCTGGCTCACTTGCCACATGTCTAAGCTGGCAGTCAGAGCCAGGCACCCCATCCAGGTCTGCCAACAGCCCGATGAGCCCTTGGCGGCTTCTCCCGTTGCCTCTCAGGGTAAGCGTAGAAGGAGAAGGAAGCTCAATTTGGGAGTGGAGCTTTGAACCCAGGCCCTGTCCCTGCAGCACAGGATATGGGCATCCCAGCTGCTGACCCAAAGTCCTGCCCCTACGCAGTTATGGAGAAATCGGTCTCACCGCGCCTCCCAGCAGGGGCTGAGGATGTCTGTCTTCCTGGTAAGAATGTTAACCAGGTGTCCTTGAAGAACCTGTTGCCCTGTTTGTGCCCTGTTGACTCTGTAATGCATAAGTACTTTACAGGGAGACATCTTGAAGTTCTTTAACTATCCTGTTCTTTTTAGTAAAATATTTATCCTGCGTCTGTTGACATACGTAAGAGAGAGAAATCTCATCTCATGGTTCACTCCCCAAATGCCCGCCACAGCTGGGGTCGGGCCAGACCAAAGCCAGGAGCCAGGAATCTCACATCTCCCATGGAAGCGCAGGGACGCAAACACCTACCAGAGATTTCCCAGGCACTTCAGCAGGGGGCTGGGCTGGAAGCAGAGCAGGTGGCATTGAAACAGGTGTGCTGATGCGGGATGCTGGGCAAGTGGTAGTCTCCTCCTCTGTGCCGCGCAGTGCGCTTCCTAAGCATTGGATCCAAGTTCTAGTAAAAGCATAATACAAACTATTTGTTGCAGAAGGAGATGTGATTTATTGCTAGTTTTCCACCAGCATTTTAACAACCTGCCTACCATCCCTCCCAAAACACTATGCTAAGACATAAGCAAAGATATGCCAAAAGGACACATTTGGAGGACATTTAGAAAACAGAATAAAAATATAGGTTTAATGTGGCGGAAAAGATTTGAAATCCATGTGTACTCTTTTGATCACAAGTTTTTTTCCCAGAATTTTAAAAATAGATTGAATGCATGAATTTCCAATTTTTTGGCACCAAAATAAATTTATCTTTCAATTCCAACTTCCACAAGCTTTGGAAGTATCTTCATATGGTCCAGGAACCCTAGGAATAACAAAAATATTTTGAGAATATGAATCATATTCTGGGAAAATGTGCTTTTTGGTAAAAGAGGAAAGGCCAAGAATCTCCTGCCCGGCATATAGGAAATTCAATTTGTAGAATATTCCTTCCCTGTCCAATCAAATTTGTTTCTCTCTCAATATATTTAGAGGTATAGACATCTGGCAGCACATACCTTCAATCTAATCCCTGGCTCATGAACCACGGAGTCCAATGATACTCTGAAAGATGCTCTATAACAACCTAGACTTAAAGTCGCCTCTGAGGGCTCCCGCTCAGCACAATCGGTCCCATGAGAAATATAAAACTGGCTACTCTCTCGCCAGGTAAAAAAGCCAAAGCCATCCTAAATGCCTGAGAAATGAAACTTGAAGTTGGAAGCAAAGGAATGTAAGAAATGATAATGGCCCATTCTCGGGGGAGATGGATGAGCTCACCCAGGAGAGGGGAAGGCAGCGGGAGGTGAATCCTTCCCTCCGCTCCCTTCCCCAGCTTAATGTTCACTGCTTCTCCAGGTGCAAAAGCCAGGGCTGACGCACGGAACTTCAGGCGTTCTTAGGAAACATTGGATGAGCAGGTTCACAGCCTCACGTGGCAAACGTTTCATTTTCAAACACACTGGGGAATACTTTTGGATTTGGATGCTTTAAAAAGAAAGATTATTTGAAAGGCAAAAGAGAGAGAGAGAGAGAGATCTTCCATCTGCTGGTTCATTCCCCAAATGACCACAATGGCTGGACTGGGCCAGGCTGAAGGCCAGGGTCGAGGGGCCAGGAGCCTTCTCCCCAGTCCTCCCATGGGTGCAGGGCTTGGCCTATCTTCTGATGCTTCCTCAGGCCATAAGCAGGGAACAGATCAGAAGTGGAGAAGCTAAAACTTGAATTGGTGTCTATATGAGATGGCGGCATTGCAGGTTCTGGCTTTACAGAGAGAGAGAGAGAGAGAGAGGATGCTTTATGTGCTGCTTCACTCCACAATGGCTATGGTTGGGCTGGGCTGAAGCCAGAGACCTGGAACTGCATATGGGTCTCCCACATGGGTGGCAGGTTCCCAGGCATTTTCTCAGGCGCATTAGCAGGGAACCAGATGGGAAGTGGAGCAGCCGGAACTGGAACCAGAGCCCATATGGGATGCCAGCGTTTCAGGGGGACGCTCTGCCAGCTGCAGCACACTGGCCCAAGGGTGCATTGAGATCCTGGGCAAATGCAAACATTTTTAAGGAGATCGCATGAATTAAGACCCTGGCCAGCGGTGTCTCAGTGGCACATTATGGAAGAGTCAACGAGTGTCTTCCACAGGCAAGGCTCCTGTGGATGTCAGGCAAACCAAACCATCAGTTAGGAGTTTGTTGGTCTCATGGTAGATAGAAAACTTGATGCAAACTGGCTAAACCATCAACCAGATCAACAAGAAGGATCTATGGGTTGATAAAATGAAGATGTTTGGAGGCAGGACTTGGTCTGGTTTGGCTCCAAAGGATCACCCAATTGTTCCATCAGAAGCTTAGGTAATTTGTCAAATAAATTCTGTTTTCTGTGGCCTTCATGGGTTTTTATACCCTGAATGGAGGAAGGTGAGAGGAAATCTGGGGATTTTTAGGAGACTTTTTCTTAGGAGAGCTGATGTATTGTGGCAGACAAAATGTTGAGCAAGATTGTGTGGAACCCTTAGGGAAGCTGTAGTTCCTCCAAGTGGCCACAGGAGGGAGATTGCAAAAAAGTTATCCCAGCTTCCTTGCTCCTGCAGGCGGCCGGCTGGAAGAGGAAGTCCAGCATTAGCTGGCTTCAGTGCGGTCAGCGGTCAGCAAGGCAGTAGTGGCAGGCTGCAGGGTGGAAGCAGGTGAACAGGTAACCCTCTGGCACACAGCCCAGGTGTGTGCCCACTGGATTTCAACTCCATTTTGTTCTCAGTCCCTTCCCCATGTTGACCGGTTACACACTGGCAGCGTGACAGTCCGCAGAAGTTGGGTAAGCACGCGGCGGCAACACTGACTGCCGTGCACAATCGACCTGTTTGGTTGGTATCGATGCCATTTCCTCCTGAGCACATGAACACATGCTTCCTGGGTCTCTGGGCAAGGTGGGCGTGCAGTTTCTGACAGTTTTCTGGAAGCAGAAGGCTTTCAGGGCGAGTGGATTTCAGCCCGGAGATCCGTGCTGATTCTGTTGTTGAACGTATTCCTGGCTGTGCTTTGTTAAAACCAACTAATACTCGTTATCAGCACTGAATTCAAAGCTGCGTGTACAAAGCCAGGATAGCCGGCTTGCTTGAAGGGCTGGAAAATCCGGTGTGTATTCTAGTGTGGGACCAGGGGCCTGGGCTCAGGGAAGGCTCCCTGCCCGGACAAGGTGTGCTGTTAATCTGCTTCCCTACCCCTTTCTTTTTTTTATATAAGATTTATTTTATTTTTATTGGAAAGTCAGATATACGGAGAGGAGGAGAGACAGAGAGAAAGATCTTCCATTTGATGATTCACTCCCAAGTGAGTGCAACGGCCGGTGCTGAGCCGATCCGAAGCCAGGATCTAGGAACTTCTTCCAGGTCTCCCACACGGGTGCAGGGTCCCAAGGCTTTGGGCCGTCTCTGACTGCTTTTCCAGGCCACAAGCAGGGAGCTGGATGGGAAGCGGAGCTGCCAGGATTAGAACTGGCGCCCGTATGGCAAGGACTTTAGCTGCTAGGCTACGCCGCTGGGCCTGCCCCTTTCAAACCTCTTTTCTATCTGGTACTTGTCTGGCTCATGGGTACTGAGTCTGCAAATAGCAAACATTTAGGCTTTATGTTAGGAAACCATTCAAAGGCTAAACCAAAAGGAGCGCCTTTTCCTCTCCCACCCTCCCAGTCCTCTCATCATTTCCACCCCTGCAGCAGAAGTGCAAGCCAGCTTCAGATCTGAGTGTGAGTGTCAAAACTGTGAGCTGGAGGGATTGCTTAGCTCAGGGGGTAAGCTGCCCACACCCATGGGCCTGGCATGGTGGCCTGCTGGCTTAATTCCTCATCTTGCGTGCACTGGGATCCCATGTGGGTGCCGGTTCTAATCCCAAAGCGCAGTCATTCACTCCGATGGGTGTTAAGACCGGAGAAGCGCAGCTCCGATGCTGCCCAGGTTAGAGGTGTCGTCACACCCCCAGCCTTGCCTCTTGGCTCACCCGGCCTTCTGCCCTCCTACTCTCTTAGGGGGAGGGACGTGCTGGCTCAGAGGTTGTCCTTGAAGATTTCCTACCTCCAAGCTAACTGGGTTTGCGCATCTCACGCTTGGGCTGTTCATTTATTTGAACATGGGTAGTGCTCGCCTACTCTAGTTCCCTGATAGTCCTCATGCTTTCTTGTGTTCCAGAGCATACACAAACCATGGAATGCCCTTGTAAGGGAACCTAGCATAGTTTTCATTATACTCTGGTGGCACTGGTTAGTGTCAAATTTGCCTTTATTCTTTCACCGTTCCTGTTTTTGGACTGTTTTTTTTTTTTATCAATTTTTTTCCATCATAGAATTGTCTACACACATAGTAGCTGCTTGATACAATTAAGTTATGTCCTACTAAACGTGTGAAACTATTGTAAGTCAAAGATGCGCTTATTACAGCTCAGCTATGGAACGTGCTAGAACAGCACCCAGTGCACTGTAGAGGATCAGTTGTTTCCCCTGGTTATCATGGGGCTGACTGCGAGTTTCAGCTCACGGAAGGCTAAAGTTCACTATATGAGCTACAATTTCTACTGAACGCATATTACTTTTGCACCAATGAGTTTGAAGAATTGGAAGTCAAATCACTGTAAATCAGGAGTCATCTGAATATATATATATGTATATATATATATACATGAAACACAAATTTGAGTATCCTAATATATTTTATTCCCACCGCTTAATGAGAGAAGACATAAAGTCACATTTCACAGGGTGGGGATAAAAGGAGCAGTCCAGTTGGAGTCATGCTTGGCAGCTTTGGAAGACACCTGTTACCTTATCCAAGCAAGTGGTACAAACTTTTCACTGTTCAACGCGCCCCCCACCAGGTTTCCACAAATCTGCATCTGTGATTGGTGGTCCCTGAAGAGACGCAATCCATTTTGACAAGGGGACATTTTGTGATAAGTGTTGTCTTGTGATTGGCGTCACAACACTGCTCATCCATTATTTATTAGGCATCCTTGTATGTATGTGCAATTACAGCTCTGTGTATTTTTTTGTGAAACAAATTGCACAGATTTCTTTTCACCCTCTAGAGATGGTATAGAGGCAGTAAAAGCGACCAAATTTGTGAAAAATTGCAATAATCAAGAGTTACCTGGATAGAATGATATTAATGGCAGCCGTCCACACTTGCATAGCTCTCACGCGAGACACTCGGGGTCTGTTAACAGATTAAAAGTAGTAAAAGACACTGATCTAGAGAATTTTCATTATCTTGGGTTCTGAAAACTCAGATTCTCATTGGTTTGAATGGGCCTGAAAATACATTTTTATTGCTAGGGGCATAGAAGCCTCTAGCAGTGTTCTTAATAAAGCAAGGTGAGTTACAAGCAATCATCCGATGAAGGGTAAATGTGCCATGCTCCATTTTAAGAAAAATACAATATAAAAGTCTTACCATGGAAGAAAATCTTTATATGATCTGTTAAGAAAACTTCAAAAAAATAAAGACATGACACTATATTAAATTTAAAGCCAGTGACTTATTGGCAGAGAAAAGCAAAGACAGTGTGATTAAAGCTGTTGCACTGTTCTGGTGGTTTTCTGTGTCTCGCCTGGTTCTCTGGTCTTCTTAGATCCTAAGCTTTTAGGGCGCGGCGAGCAGCTCCACCGTGATGTAGTACTGAGCAAACGCTGCGAGGGTCTCAATAAACAGGCATTACACTCTACGTCCACGAGGGATCTTGAGCTGCCCTTTCTTCACTCCTTGCCATTCCTGCTTGCCCTCTGTGCTCAGCAGCCCAGAAGCATGGATTTCTGTCTTTGCATCTCCAGATTTTAAGACTCCACAGCATGAATTCACTTCTAACCTGGATGTCGTGCTCTTTTAAGGTAACCTTTTGTTTTTTTTTTTAAATAATGGTAATAACATAAAAGTGACTATTGTAGCCTATATTTTAAATACATGGCCATGGCTGTAACTGTATATCCAGTGTTATGCACCAGATGGCGCAAGTGTTCACCTCGTAAAGCTGACACCCCACGCTGCAGGACAGCTAGTGTTTGTCCCATCACGGCCTCTCAGCCACCATCATCTGCCTATACTTCCCCCCCTCCCCCCTCCCCCCCTCCCTTCCTCTCTCCCTTCCTTCCTCTCTCTCTCTCTTTCAGATTTATTTATTTGAAAAGCAGAGCAACAAAGAAGTATGGAGAGATCTTCCATTTACTGCTTCACTCCTCAAATCTCTAACCCGCATGGGCCAGGATGAAGCCAGGAGCTCAGAACTCCACGCAGGTGGCTCCGCTGCCTTCCCTGGTGTAGAGCTAGGGAGATGCGGCAGCAGCAGAGCCAGTGGCGCTCACACAGGCTGCTGGCATTGCAAGTGGGGGCTCAACCACTGAGCCTCAACCCCCACCTCATCAGCATGGGATGTTTGTTGAGTGGAGCCTGGGGCAGGACCAGGGTCAGGCTGGAATGTGGCTCTTCCTGTGTGTTCTGCAACTTTGGATTGTGTGTGCGTTCAAGGCCATCCCATATTCAATTCCATGTCTGAACCAGGTCCCTGCTAATGCTCCTGGGACATACAGCCCTGGCCCTTAGAGCCATCTGGAGCGTCAACCAGCTGAGAGAATGGTTCTTCCCCTTTCTTTGTGAGTCTGATTTTCAGATAAATGCATGTATCTTTTTTTTTTTTTTAAAGGGAATAGGATGGGAAATTTTTCTGGGAAGGAGCCAGGGAAACACAGCAGGGGGCTTTTGTCCAGACAGGACCTGATCAGGAGGCACTGCAAACTCCGTACCAGAGCTCCTTGGGCAAGGGCAGTCTCAGGTCTGCCCCAGGCTTGGCTACACAGGCGAGAAACGGGGAACTAGCATGCTCTGCCCTCTTACCGGCAGTGGACGGGTCACAGGAGGCCGCTGGGCTCAGGATGTCCATCCTTTCCTCTGATCTCACCCCCTCATCTTCTTATCGCCTACGCACTTTTTATCACTAGAAGACAGAAGGAGCCATGCATTAAAACAAGCCTCTGTTTATTTTCGAGATGCTGTGACTTTTCACATGGAAAAAAAACTCCTGACCACGAGAAGGAGGCGAGTCAGGATGCACTTTAATTGGCTATTACAGCACCTGCTGGGTAGCGGAAACTGCCAGGCCTTTGGCTGCAGGCCAGAGGGCAGGCATTAATAGCCCATTAATGCACATCCTGTCAGTGCTTCATGTCCTAATTAATACCGCCAGCTTTAGGGATAAGGGAACACAGCTATAAAATGGTTTTATCTATTGCTTCAGCAATGAGAGAAAGTTGTTCTTAGCACCTCATTCTTGTCACACCAGCATGGCTGGATGAGGCAACCAGATTTAGCCGGAGTTTTATTTTCTTAATCTTCACCCTAGGGTGGAGAATGGGCAGTCCCAAACCTGACCCAAAGCAAGGGTCTTGGCTTCCTTTTAGCATCTCAGAAGTGCATGAGAGAAAAAGGAATTATCCAGGGGAGGACCATTCTCATTTCCGACTTGAGGAGAGAGGCAAGGAGGGCAGACTGCACTGGGTAAGCAGAGGACTCCTCCACGGCAGCCCAATCTACATCTCTGAGGAGCACTGGTATGTATTGTTCAACTCTCAGCAGAAGGAAATAAATGTTTCTCCAATAGGAAAGAGAAGGCCTCTAGAAGGAGTCGTTTTGTCTCCCAGGGGTCAAGAGGCCGTGTCTGGAGACATTTCCGATGGTCACCAACGGGCAGTCTGCTGCTGGCACCAAGTGTGCAGAGAGAACGGAGGCTGGGCAAGGTCCTGCGTGTGTGTGGCAGCCCTGCCCCGACCCAAGGTTGAAAGGACGCCAGTGCCAAGGTGGAGAATGCCTGGCCCTGCAGCAGCGGGCGAGACCCACACTCAGCCTGAGTCTGGTGTCTCTCCTGGGCTTGTCCTGGAGAAGTGACTGCCTGGCAGGGCATGCGCCATTTCTGACTCTACAGCCGTTGTTTCCCAGTGGCCCTAGGTGCGCCCTGAGTGTCCGGAGGGACAAATGTGCAAGGTGGAACACACGATCATTCCACAGCTCCAACAGCAGACCTGGGCTCCTGGTTGGTCAGGGATCTCTGTGGCAGCCGTGGGGGTTGGGAAAACCCTTCTGCCCACGGGGCCCTCTGTTCACAGGCACAGGCGCTCCCAGCTTCAGGCCTCTGAGGAAACCAGCTTGCCTTTTCTCTGGGAAGCTTCCCAACCTGGGCTCCTGCCCCTCCCCCAGGAACGCCTTGGCCTCAGGCTTGTCTTCGGTGCTGCCTCTGGGAGTGTTTTTGGAAGCTTTTGTGGAGCACGCACTCTACAGTTCCTAGCTGTGAATTGGAAACAGCAGTATCTGCTTTCTCTGTTTGAGTTCAGGAAGTAAGGGTAACATCAATAAAGCCCTTTGAAATGAACTAAACTGAGCTGAGCGTTTGACCTAGCCATTCACATCTCCACATTCTGCATCAGAATGCCAGGGTTCCCTATCTGACTCCCACTCCAGCTCCCAGCTTCCTGCTGCCGCGGCCCCTCGGAGGCAGAGATGATGGTATAGCTCTGGCCATCAGCTGTCGCATGCCTTTAGGGAATAAATCAGCTGATGGTTATGTTCTCCAAATAAAATAATAAAAATATCTGAATGAACTAAAGTAACTTGGAAAGAATAACTTTTCCTCTCAACCACTTTTCATAGCTCCCAAGTGGTGCCTCTCTTTGTGAATCTTGGTAGTCTTTAGTGATTCTCTTTACACCTGCACAGTTTTCGTATGCAATGCTGGCAGCTGTGGTCCAGCTCACACCTCATCTGCGAGCAGTCGCTCACGAGGTCCACAACCTTCAGACATGACGGCATCTGCAAGGGTCTTTGGCAGAAGTCTACATGGTGCTTTGCTGAAGCCATTTGTTAACTGGATGGCAGACCCTGAGCTGTCAGAACAATGCACTTGTCAGCATCCCCCACCCCCCAGAAAACCAACAGATGCAAATGAGGCTATCTTAATGGTGAGTGCTGATTACAACATGGCTTGTATTTTGGACAATAAACTGTATTTATGATAGTGTCCCGGTCATTAAGTATCTCCGCCATAACAGAGAATTGCGGCTATTAACTTCTGGAGATAAAAGCAGCGGGGAAGAGTGATCATGTCTTCAATAAGCAGAAGGGAAGATTCTGCTCAATAAAAATCAATTAAACATCTCTGTTAGAAGACTGCCTGGGATCCCGTGCCAACGCAAACACCACTGTGTTAAACCCATGCACTCTCACTCCTTCTATGCCTCTCCACGGCTGAATCTCGCCCTGGGGAGACTCTAAAGGCCTATGTCACCGGCTGCTGCAAGCGCTAGCAGGAGCCAGTGGCTCTCACATCTGTGACAGAATCATCTTTTACGATGAGTGCAACTTTTCTTGCGGTCAACAGAAGCAAAGACAGAGGACAGCAGGAAGATCAACTCTTGTCTGGATTCAACAGCGCACTGGCTGTGTTCCTGAACGGGTGAAAGACAGTGCTGGGGCATTTTGGTGGCCAGAGCTATGCACTCTCCGCACACAGAGATAGCTCGGGGGCTGTGGGTGTTTCCTTGCAGGAAGTACGTGGTTTGAAGTCCTCTGTAGTTTGCACTAGCATTTTCTGCTTGAAACTTGAAACCTCTGTCCAGTCCTTTCAGTTTCTGCTCCCAGTCCTTCATCTGCGTCGTGGGCTCTCATGCCAACTTCAACTTTGTTTAGAATTAGCTGCCCTGTTTTCTGAGCTCTGCTGCAACTTCTCACACTTAATTTACATCTTCAAACGTCTGCCTCTCACTCAGGCTCTCAGCGCCTTACCTGTCTTTCCACCACTCTCCCCCATCGCCCCCCAATTCATCCATCCCTGGCACCTGTTTTGATGCTTTGAGCATCACAGGGGTACTGAACTAAGCCTAGAGGTTGGTCCTGTGTGTGATCTAGGAATGTCCTGCCTGCCGTGTCACACTGTTGCGTGAACAGAGGTGGTCATAAATCTGGGCCTGATGTTGAAAAGTGCTGCTCCCTGGGGACGGAGGGAAGTTCCCATCTTGACTTTCTTCCCCCTTGTGCGTGTTATCGTGTGGTGTTTGGAGGATGCTTGTGTAAGTCAGGCGCCTGCTTAAGACACAACCTAAATGAGATGACAAATGGCAAGGGTTATTGTCTTTTAGAAATCGTATTATGAATGGTCTGAGACACGGGTTTGCAAACGATAACCACCACTTGATTTTTTAAAACAATTTATTTTAGTTTTATTGGAAAGTCAGATGTACAAAGAGGTGGAGAGACAGAGAGGAAGATCTTCAGTCTGTTGATTCACTACCCAAGTGGCCGCAATAGCTGGAGCTGAGCTGATCTGAAGCCAGGAGCCAAGAGCCTCTTCTGGGTCTCCCACATAGGTGCAGGGTCCCAAGGCTTTGCGCCATCCTCGACTGCTTTCCCAGGCCACAAGCAGGGAGCTGGATGGGAAGTGGAGCTGCCGGGATTAGAACCAGCGCCCATATGGGATCTTGGTGCATGCAAGACGAGGGCTTTAGCCACTAGACTACCGTGCTGGGCCCCAGCACTTGATTTTTAAATAGAGTGTGGAACCACAGCTGTGCCAGTTCATTTGCAACTGGTCTCTGTTGCCTCTGCTGCTCTTGTGTATCTACAGCCATGGAAACAGTGTGGCCCACAAGGTCCAAATCAGTCCGTGGCCCGGCTGAGCCTTGGTCTAAGGTCATTCCTGATGCACTTGGTGAGGAAGATCATCTGGGCCATTTGTTAAAAAGACAACCTCAGGGGCCGGGCCAGACCCAGCAGGTCAGAACCTCCATGGTAGGGATTTGGGAAGCTGCACTGCGTGACCCTCCCACATGATTGTCAGCTCGTCGAAATGCTGGGCTCGGGCGTGTCTCCTTTCTAGATGAGGAACAGCCTTTCAAAGAGGTGAAGTGGGGCTGGTGTTACGTTGCTGCAGGACAAGCTGCAGCCTGTGACACCTGGACGTTGCACCTGTTCAGGTGGAGGCTGCTCGGCTTCCAGTTCAACTCCCAGTTAGTGCATGAGAGAAGGTAGCATGGCCCGAGCGCTTGGGAAACTGTCACCCACGCGGGAAGCTGGATGGAGCGCCTGGCTCCTGCCTCAGCACCATCTAGCCCTGCTTGTTGCAGCCATTTGTTGAGTGAACCAGAGGAATGGAAGATCAAGATCTTTCTCT
This sequence comes from Ochotona princeps, assembly GCF_030435755.1. Taxonomy (NCBI): domain Eukaryota; kingdom Metazoa; phylum Chordata; class Mammalia; order Lagomorpha; family Ochotonidae; genus Ochotona; species Ochotona princeps. Next base: position 4,857,142 of record NC_080862.1, read on the forward strand.
TCTGTTCTCTGACACTCTGCCTTTCCGGTAAATAATCTTTAAAACGAGAGGCGCATCCATCAAATTCACAGACTGGAAGTTTCGCTGTCTGCACACTTGTGTTGCCGCCTCAGGTAAGTGACTTTCTCCTCGAGGAGCGATGTGCATGACAGCTGTTCGCTAGCATGGGTGGCCATCTGAAGCATCTAACTGCACGTGAGTGGTCCCTGCTGGATGCTCCCTGACCGAAGCCATTTCATGCTGAATGCATGTACTTTAAAACATTCTCTGGAAAAGGAACCAAAGGATGCGGTGAAGGCAGGGTGTAGGCGTGGTAACTGGGATGCCGTTGGGAGGCCTGCACCCCTTATCAGAGTGCATGAACTTGAGTCTTGCCCTTGACCATGCTCCTGAGTCCAGCTTTCTGCTGGTCAGCGATAGCTCAGGGAGGTGGGCCTCTGTCTTGTTAGTGGGGAGCCTCGATTGAATGTCTGGTTTCTGGCTAATGCCTTGGCCAGCTGTGGATTTGGGGGCATTTAGGGAGAGAATGAACAGCTGGGAACTTTCAGTGTCTCTTGGTCTCTGTGTATGTTTCTCCAGGGGACTTTGTTCTCTGAGTCTGTGTGTCCCCATGGTCTCTTCTGTGCGTTTGTCTTTCTCTATTGTTTAAATAAGTATAAATGTTTAAGAAGTGGTAAGTTTCCGCTTCAGAAATCTTAAATATTCATACGTAGGTGGAGCTCTTCAGTTTGTGGGAAATGCGTGTTCTAGAAACTTAATCCCTGGGAGGGTGTTGGGGGGCAGCGGGTCAAGCACCCGCTCAGGCCTCTCACATCTTATTCTGAAGTGCTGCTTCTTCCAATCCAGCTTCCTGCTAACACACCTGGGAGGCAACGAGTCACGGCCCAAGTGCACGGCTCCCTGCCACTCAGGAGGGTGACCCAGATACTGGCTTCTGGCTTCAGCCTGACTCCATCTTGGCTCCTGTGTGTATATTAATAATCTGATATTAATAGGATCTATGGTAAGAATGAACCACCTATCCAGGAAATTGTAAAGAAGGAACAATAAATTCACGTTAGCTTTGCTGCTGCTTCTCAGACTAGGAAGTTACAGCCACAGTGCCTCTAGGTGCTTGGCTCAGGTGGAAGAGGCATGACATTCGCGAATAGGACAGAACAGAACGCGTGGGGCTTCACTGTAGGCTCTTGCGACATGAAGACAGGCAAGGGGAGGAGCCACTGTATTCCTCGTGGCGATTTGTCTCTTCATCCTCCTTTGTGCACAGCAGGAGCCAACGTTATTGCTGACAGTTTTTTTTACCCACTACACCGTGATGCTGGACAAAACACGCTATTTTAGATAATTTCCACGGACTGTGGGGAGGCTGCAGGTCAGAGGAGCTGACCTGAGGAAGCAGTTCAGACTTCACTTCGGATCAGCAGATCCTTACCCAGTATTTCCTGATGCACAGGAAACTTCGAAAGACAGACTTCCTGCAAATTAGCGAAACGCTATTGGGCGCATGAAGCACAACACAAAGCCTTTCAGAATCCTGAATTCTGTTCAGATCACCATCTGTCACAGGCTATGACTGATGAGGATATAATTGAGTTTGCAAAGGAATATTGAATTTTGTGATTGAGAACCCTGGTACCTAGCAAGAAACCTTTCCCACCCTCTTTCTGGGGTGAATGCTTTTAAAACCATTGCTTGATGAGATCATGCAGATAACTGTTGAAAGTTTTTAGATAGATTGCTATGCCTTTACCACATAAATCCCTATAAGAGACCGGACTCCGATAATACTTCAAGCTACCAGGGAGTTTCGTATTTTACTAAAAGGGGAAAAAATCAATCTTGAATCTCTTAGTCCAGTGACCGAAGAATCACTCATTGATTTTGTTCCTTCAGGTGGGTGTGTAATTTATCCTAATCTCATCTTATCTGATTTAAAGTTTACTTTTGCTGGAGAGTATTAATTCAAGTGCTACACGGACAGTGCTGTGGCGCGGGCCCTCTTCAGGCCACTTTACACAGCTTATGTAAACATCCCAGGGTAGGGTTTCCTTCCAGTATTTTCTGAGAGTTTGCATTTGTTTGCTGTGTGTTATTCTTTGTTTCAACAGAAGAGGGAGGCAAAGCCTTACCTAACCAGGCACCTAAGCCACAATCTAAAGCGAACTGGATGTGCCTGTTAAGAAGCACAGGTGAACTTTGTGGAGCTAGAGGCACTTGGGGATTCAGAGGGCCTTGTTAAGAGGTGAGTGTTGGCATCTGGCTGATGCCCTAAGGCACGGCTGGATGGGCAGGGCACGTCAGGGTCTGACTGAATAAACTCCCCATGCACCTGTCTTGCATAGGTTACTCTACCACTTGAGAGCTTCTGCTTCCTGTAGTCTTGAAGGAGACAACGGAAGATGCAAGGCCTTATTTGATGGGAGTTGAGAATCTTGATGTTAGTTTCACTCCCATAAATGACCCAGAGATAGAAGAGAATGCCAAATGCCCTAGGTGTTTGTTGTCATGGAAACACTAGGGATGGAGTTTATAGGAAGGGAACTGCACTGTTTGAGTTCTTCAGAACTCGCCTGCAATGATCTCGGGCATGCCTCTTCACCTTCCTGGTCTTCCATCTGAACAATGGGAAAGATAAAGTCTGGCTTAACTTCCAAGAGTTGTTGGCAGGAGCCAGTGAACTGTGTGTGTGTGTGTGTGGTAGATGAGACCCTAGCCTGAATTTCAGTGAGATTCAGAACAGGGTAGGCAGAGCCAAGACCAGGGTGCAGGAGCAGGATGAACTAGGAGGCAGGATTTAAGGAGGCACTCCCTTACAGGGACCTTCTTACACAGCTTCTGAGTGCAGTGTTTCTTTAAATTTTGTGCTGCCCATCTGAGTCCTGGTCCTGAATCAAAGTTAAGTGCGTGCTGACAGACTTAGTAAAATGGACAGTCCGTGGCCAGTTAATTTCATTCTGCAGAGATAACCACTGGGACAATTTCCTGTGCTTCCCTCCTTTTATTTTTCCTGCGTGCATTTACAACTGTCACCTTGTGGGAAGTAAAGAAACACAGAAAAGAAACAGAAATCTGATCCCACACCTCACAGAGGCTTTAGATCTTCAAGGTTTACTTCACACTCACCACGGGTCCCAGGGCGCCCGACCCAGACAGGCCCATTCGAGCCCTGATCCTGCCCGCGCTCCCTTCTGGGCAAAGGCTGTGGTCTCTGCTGCAGCAGCTCCAGCCCTCTCCTTCTACACCTCCTTCCTTCTGCTTCCAGGCAAAGTGCCTCTCGCCATCATCTACTTCCTCTTTGATGTTGTCCCATGTAAGAAGGTTTGGTCAATTGAGGAACCTACCCCTTCTCTCTCGTCTCTTCCAGATCAGTTCGATCAAAGATCTGAATAGTAACAGTATGCCTTGTTGGAGGGGAAGGGACTGTCGGGAAATCTTGGTCTGGACTTTATCTTTAACCTATCTATCTCCCCTACTTCCGATTTTTGAAATGAGACCATACCTGTCCATCTCTCTTGGCTTGCTTCACTTCACCACAGGCCTCAGACCTTTGGCAGTACCGCTTACAGACCAGCTGCATTGTTTTAAAATAGCTGCCTATATTATACCCCCTATCATAATTCATTTATTTATTAGTAGATATTTATGCATATCCTTTTCAACTTTTGCAAACACCTGTAAGAAAGAATTTTTTTTTTTCATTTGCACACTCAAGTGTTTCATTTGCTCAATGTTCATTTTGACAGGACACCAGGGGGAGTGGTGACAACTGCCCAGGGTAACATGGGATCTGTCCCTTGAGTTTTTCTTCCTGGCCAACCTCCGATGAATTCACGTTGAAATACTACAGGTTTTATTTACAGTGTAGGTGTTATAAGTAAAACCTGGAAGTTATTTTTCTAAAAAGAAAAGAAAAAGTTCTCGGTAAAATATCGTGGCACAAATACTACTGTTTAGGGAACAGCAGCTCAGAAGAGGGCTGGGCTGTTTCCTCCTGTTAGGCCATGGAAAGTCTTGCAGCTTTGATCTGGCCAGCTCAAGCCACGCAATAGGTGCTGCAGCCGTGCAGATGGAGCGCCACCACGTGGTGATGGTGGGAAAAGGCGATGTGGCTTAACATTCATGCAGAACCTCAGGGGTCGGGTAGGGTGGGACCGAGGGTGGCATGTAACTGCATAATGAAATAAAGCAGTGGGCTTTTGTGTGTACTTTTTTTTTTCCCTTTGAGACAGAACATGCAGGACTAATAGCTCATCCATCCTCTTCCAAAATGCTCACTTACAGCTGCGAGGAGGAACTCCTTTCAGGTACTCAGCCAGCTAACCAATCACTGCAGGTAAGCCCAGACTTCCCACCAATGAAATTATGGGCTGCAGCTGGAGCGAGGAACCTCAGGACTTTGATAAGGGAATTGGCAATCTCAACTGGTGTCTTCAGTACTAGGGAAATTTACTCCTTGGATAAATGTGAATCTTCATCCGTTGGATCTGCTTCAAGCAGATTTAACAAGTCATCCATCCTGTCCACCCATCCATTCATAATGTATAAAAAGTGCCTGTTATGCTCCGGATGCATCTGTATTTGGCAGAGTGAAGGAAAAAAAAAACCAACCAAGTTCTCAAAAACTACGATACATGAGCAACCTGTTCCCCGTGGGAATATGACACTGACGACCTACCAACGGTGACTTTAAAGATGCCCGTGTCTCAGAATTTGTCCTCTAAATTCTCACTGGCGCCCGCAGACCTACCTTACGTCCTTCTAAAGGGGATGGACAGACTGTTTTACTTTGCCTTGGAAAGCTTGCCAACTGGCATGGAAAACTGAGCCACCTGTCCACAAAACCTGAGGCACGCCATGGAGGTAAGAAGGTGAGATCCCAAAACACTGGGTCGTGTTTACATTCCTGGCTCTGGAAAAAAGGGCACTTACACTCCATTGGTGACAACTGTGTTTCTCTGCTCTGGGCTGGATTTTTCGATGTGAATGCTCATTTACTGGCTTTTGAGTGGCTATTCAATCTACACAGACCCACGGGTAACCGCTTAGTGGTAACAGTTGAAGGATCAAATAGCTTGGGAGAAGTTCTGCTTAGCTCCATGAATACCTAGTTCCTTCATATTAGCTGTATAACAAGTTGGATTGGTTCTTATATTTATTCTAAAGACAGGCTTATCCAAATCATCTATATTTTAGGAGACAGCACCAAACTTCAGGCCTCAGGAACGCATTTTAAATAATTCTTGCCATGCCATGTATTTTAAGTATCATTAAAAAGCCATTTTCTTACTTATAAAAATATGTGTGCAATATATTTTATGAAACCTATAACAAGCCTATGAAAAATTGATTATTTTTTCCAGAGGGACATGCTGAGATGACTTTGGTTTTGCTCACCGATTGAAGCCTCAGGCGTGTGTGTGTGTGTGTGTGTGTGTGTGAGTGTGTGTGTGTGTGTGTGTGTGTGTGTGTGTGTGTGGGTGTGTGTGTGGGTGTGTGTGTGTGTGTGTGGGTGTGTGTGTGTGTGTGTGTGTGTGTGTGGGTGTGTGTGTGTGTGTGTGGGTGTGTGTGTGGGTGTGTGTGGGGTGTGTGTGTGTGTGTGTGTGTGGGTGGGTGTGTGTGTGTGTGTGTGGGTGTGTGTGTGTGTGTGTGTGGGTGTGTGTGTGTGTGTGTGTGTGTGTGTGTGTGTGTGTGTGTGGGTGTGTGTGTGTGTGTGGGGGTGTGTGTGTGTGTGTGTGTGTGTGTGTGTGTGTGAGGCTCTCAATCCTATTCACTCTCCCATGTGTGTAACCACTGTGTTCCCAACAGAGAGGAATGGGTTACTCTACATGTGCATCCAAATAACTTCCTGAGGTGAGCAAGGCAACTGATGCAGATCTAAACTAAGAAGTAGAGATTTCTCTTTCTTTTCTTTTTTTTTTTTTAAGATTTATTTATTGTTTTTGTTGGAAAATAAGACACACAGAGAGGAGGAGAGACAGAGAGGAAGATCCTCCGTCCCATGATTCACTCCCCAAGTGGCCACAATGGCTAGAGCTGAGCCCACCTGAAGCCAGGAGTCAGAAGCCTCCTCTGGGTCTCCAATGCAGGTGCAGGGTCCCAAGACTTTGGGCCACCCCCGAATGCTTTCCCAGGTCACAAGCAGGGAGCCAGCTGGGAAGCGTGGCTGCCAGGATTAGAACCAGTGACCATATGGGATCCCTTTGTGTGCCGGGCGAGGGAAGACTTTAGCCAGCACGCCACCATGCTGGGCCCCGAGATTTAACTTTCAAATGCCTTATTTTCTTATTCTGCTCTTCCGTGCTTGTCTGCAGCCTGTGACATGGGTTCAGGTAGAGTCCTGGTTGTCAGGCGCTTTAGGGCCCAAGACGGATGCCAGGAACTCCAAAGCATAGACAGCGATTGCTCTGTACTTCAGCAGGATGATCTTTTTAAAAATATAAAGATTGTGCTTGCTTTGGCAGCACATAGGCTAAAATTGGAAAAAATATAATGATACATACTGTTGCCCTCATTTCCTTTCTGCTCGTGAGAGAGTTTTCAGGAAGTCCGTGGAGGAATGGGCGTTGCGACACAGCACGTTAAGCCCCCTCTTGCAGAGCCTGTATTGCATATCTGAGCATTTGGGATGGTTCCACCTGTACCTGGTGGTCTGAGTCCTCGGGTCCCAGCTACTCGCACACCCTTGGGGGAGTTCTTGGCTTTGGTCAGGCCCTAGCTGTTGTGTGGAGGGGATTTGGGGTACGAATCAGTGGGTGAAAAATCTTTCACTGTCATTCAGCCTTTCAAATAATTAATTTGGGGGGGACAAAGCTAATGGAAATGCGCAGTGTGAGAACATTATGCATGAATTTTAGATGTTTTTGCATAGAAATACACTAGGTCTAATTCTGTTTTGCTGTGAAATTTTGAAACTCCTCCCACCAGCTGGTGATGGTGGGGGCTGCCTTCCTTAGCATCCACTCCCTCCTGGCTGCCACGGGTGGGGGGTAGGTCAGTGGGGGTTGGGGTGGACCCAGGGCAGGAGGCATCTCAGAGCTCTTCTGTGCCCCAGGCTCTTCCCAGCCATTCCTACCCATGCTTCCATGGAGGAATCCTGCACATTTATCAGAAGGGGGAGGACTACACTGCTTGGAGGAATGGCAGTGGGGCCAGGATAGAGTCTCACCTGTAAGACAGATACTGGAATAGCCTTCTAGGTGGGGCGCTAGTTGAGCACACCTCCCCTGAGTGGACAGGCTCAGGAAACTGTTGCATTAACTCTGAGCACAGAGGAACAGGGTCTAGTCAAGGAGAATTTACCAAGCTGGGAGGAGTAGGATATGGCACGTGATGCCAAGTGTGTCGCTGCCCGACAGTGAGGAAATGAGTGTGGTCACATGTGGCTGGGGAAAAAGAGACGGGGTGGTGGAAGCATTTATATGAGGACCACATTCTAGAAGATTCCAAGGACTGTTATAGGGAATCTGAGTTCATTTCTTGTCTGGGGCATGCCATGGGGCATGAAAGATGCTCTCCTAAGACTTCGGTCATCAGGAGGACTGATGGAAGGCAGAGAGTACAGGAAGCAAAGAGAATTCTATGAAGTAAGTCGACTGATATGTACTGAATGCTTTTGGTGAGGAGGATCTGTTTGGGTGCAGGAGATAAGCAGTGAACCCAGCGGACGCTCCTGATGCCTGGGTGCTTGGATTCAAGCAGGGACAACCTTTGCATTTCAGAAGTTTTAATAGATGGCTTTGTTTTTCTTGGGCTCCTATAGCCCAGGAAGATGTTTGGATGAAAATGCTCATGTATGGAAATGGGACACTTTAGACTTCTGTGCCTTTGAAAAATGGTTTATAAAAATAGATACTAAAAATGGTGCAGAAATACCGGTCTCAGGTGGAGACAGGGTTTCAGTTATCGTTTCCAAATTGATTTATCTCGAATTCTTGTTTAAGGATTGTGTGTACGGTACGGTTTGTCATCTTTCGAACTTGGTGAAGACAGCAAAGGGCTTATTCCACTTGTGCTTCAATCAGATGTCAGGAGGGATATGGGACTCCACCTGCCTGTGCCTCTCCAGGGCCTCATCCTTTCCCTCTCAACGAGAACAGATGACATTCAGATCCTGACAAAGCAGATGCAAGCCTAGCAGCACGGGGATTAGTGTCACTGGGGGAAGAATATGGAAGCTGCCATCAGAGTAGGAGGCACTGGAGCTCACCTGTCAGGTTGGGGACTATCTTGCTGGAAAATGATCTGCCATCCGGGACCGTGGTGTTGCTTGCTCTGCCTTTGTGACATGTTCACTGTGGTCACAGCCATAAAGCGTGACACTCTTTCTTTGGATTTCACGGGTGCGTGGTTTGTAGATACTTCCAACATGACACTTCAGATGGCTCTGCCGGGGAGTCACAGTTGGTGGGTAATGTGCATACTGTGGTATCACCAAGTAGAGCAGATAAACCATAACAGCTGCAAGTCCCTGGAAGTCAGATCTGTTTTTGGCCCATACAATCCAACTTTATTCCCATTAAGAATCACCTGTCATGTCCTTAGTGATAGTCTTCCCTCCAGTCCCATGGGATGGGTTATGAAGGACTAGGCCAGTTGTCCGAATCCCATTCCCTTTTGTCAGCCTCTCCTGCAGCTGTGATTGGTCATGGGATGCTGCTCAGTGAGTCTGGTGGAAGTTCACTGGCAAGATTTCTGATTTCCAGATGAAAGGAGCCTTATGAGGGAAGAATTTTGCCACCCCTTTCCAGTGTGGGACACTGTTGTGCTCAGACCTGGAGAAGTAGCAGCCGCCTGAAAATGCCGAGTATTTTTCAAGATTGGAGAGAAGTTAGGATGATCCCTGTCACCAAACTGGGCTGCCTACTCCCCGATTTCCTGATAGGAGACAACTTGCTGTCTTGACCAAGTTAGCTTCGCTCTGTGACTGGACACTCCAAAGAGCTCATGGAGCAGTTCCAGTCCTTGCATTTGGGGTCCAAGGCTCATGGTCCACATGGATGTCCACAACCATGACCTGTCACCAGCAGGAAGTGAGGACTCCGTGTCCTAAATCACTGATTTCTGATTTGGGTTCATTAAGCTGTGCTGGAGGGCTTGGGATGAGTGTTAGAGAACATTTAATTCTGGGTTTCCCCAAACCAGTGTTGAGTGACAGACCACTTTTGGCAAAGGGTTCATGGCTAATTCGGTTTGAGCACACCTGCTAGCACATACCCCTCTCGGTGAGGAGCAGAGCTGGGCCTACAGGCACCACACACCGTGTCCATCCCTGGCTTACAACTCTGAACAGAACCAAAGATCCCTGCCTCATGGAGCTAACAGTCCAGAGAACTGTGTGCTAAAGGAACACGTGGAATCATGGAATACAGCAGAGAAGACAAGCATGGAGGCTAGACAACCAGGGCGGAGGAGGCATGACGTTGAACAGAGTTGCTGGGTAAAAGCCTTGCTGCAAAGGAGTCACTCTGGAGGGCTGAGGGGCCGTGAGTGTCTCAGGACAAGTGGAAGAGAGAACAGCACGTTTGAGGAGGTGAGCATGACTGACATGAACGGCTCAGAGACAGCATCCGGGGTCAGTGCGAGAGCGGGGCATCTGTGAGGCTTCCTGAAGCACTGCAAGGCAGAGGGTGTGCTCTGAGTTGGGGTGTGCTCTCGGGGAGATGGGATATCTTATGGCTGTTTTCAGTGGGGCATTGAGGTAATGACATGCATTGTAAGGGGGTCAGTCTCTGGGTGTAACAGGAATGGAATGGACATGGGGTAGAATAAGGGGACATGACATAATAAGGAAGGGAAGAAGAGAACCCTTAGCAGGTCATGGTCATAAGCCAGGCAGGAAGTAATGGTAATTTACACCAGGACAGTCAGAGTTTCGGTGCACAACCAACTGGATTCTGGACGGTCCTTTGTTTTGAAGCATTGTGAGATGCTGTGATTGGGGTGCCCCCTCGTCAGAGTTAATGTGCTGGGAGTATGGTCCCCAAAGTAGTGGTAGAAACTTTAATAGGTGTGGTGTGGTGAGATGGTTGGGTACAGGGTTTGTTCTCATGTATGGGTAAGTGTTGTTTCCTGGGAGTGGGCTAGTTCCTGTGAGAGCAGGTTGTTACCAAAGAGTGAGTCCAGCCCATCTCACTCTTGCTTACCTCGCTCAGGCATGTGGCCCTTCTCTGTGTGACTGGTTTCCTTTCTGCCAAGGAGTCCTTATTTGACACTAATACCATTACTGGGATATCTGGCTTCTAGAATAATAAGCCAAATAAACATCTCTGTATACTATCCAGCATCAGGTAACCAGGATGGACTAAGATACAGAATGGCAGGGTAAATTGGATGTAGCTACGTGAGAGCAGAGAAAGGATGGTTCTAGGATTTTAAGAAATCAAGACAGTAGAGAGACAGACACACACACCACCATCCACTGGTTTTCTTCTCAAACGGCCACATGGTGGGGTGTGGGTTGAGGGGGAACATTGAAGCCAGGAGATGGATACTTAATCCAAGCCTCAAGCATGGCTAGCAGGGAATCCACTTGCTTGAGGAAGCACCTGCTGCTCCCCCGAATTTGCTTTACCCAGTAACTGGAATCAGGTTAGCTGGGATTCAAACTCATGCACACTGAAGCGGGACATGGGCCTTCTAACTGACACCTGCTCGGCCGAGCTCTTGCCCCTTCCTTTGGTTTTTAGGTATGCAATTAGGAGGATGGAAATTTCCCGTCATGGGGAAGTATGTGAGAGGAACAGGTTTGGGAGTGAAGGAGAGAGACTTGTCTAGGACACACAATGAAAACATTCAGCAGTCAGCTGGATGAAATCCATACAGGTGTGGGGCTCAGGAACAAGGTCCACGCTGAAGATGTGTCTCTAAAAGTAGTCAGAACAGCGTACTTCATGCCGTGACTGGGTGAGAGCGCGTCGGGGTGAGTGTAGGTGGAGAAGAGGTAAAGGTGTGAGCTCGGCGATCCTCCAAAGTGTACAAGTCGGGAGGTGAGCAGCCTCCACAGGAGTAGCAAGGAATCAGGAGCAATGCAGGAGGTGCTGCGAGTGGGTGGCATTTCCAGGAGGATGGAGTGGAAAACTGGTAACATGCTGCTGTGTGGTCAAGCAGAACCAGGACAGAACCCTTGACTTGACCAAGGAGATGTCATCCATGGGGTTGATCGGGAGGTTTGGTAGAGACAAATTTGGAGTAGGGGGGCAGGTGCTGTGGCAGAGTGGGCCAAGTTGCTTTTTGGGACACCCACAACCCATGTCAGAGTGCCTGGTTTGAGTCGTGGCTACTCAGTGTTTCAGATATCTTCTGGCTAACCTAACTGGAAGGGCCACCAGAACTTGTGTTGCTGCCACTCCTGGATGAGGCCGGGCTGGAGCTCCTGGCTTTGGGCTGCTCTACTCCTGGCTGTTGAGGGCATTGTGGGGAGGAAGTCAGAGGCTAAAAAATCCCTCTCCCTTCTCTATCCTTTCGCTCTTTTTCAAATGAATGCATTCTGAAAAATAAAGTTGGCGTAGAACAGTAGGGAAGAGGGACAGAATGTGCAAATATTGGAAGAAATTTTGCTCTCGAGGGGAACAGAAGTGAGGAAGTAACTGACGGCAAATTCCGAGTCAGAAGGAGAACACTGCATCAAAGCAACAAATTGTGCCAGACGATGTACAACAGGCAAGGCAAGGAAGGCTTTCCTTAAGGCCATCGCAATAGGGAAGAGAGGGCAGAATTTAGTCTGACCTGCACTCTGTCATAGCAGAGGGTATGGAGTTCCTAGGGCAGTTCACAGGCTGTCCATGCTTGCTAATTGGCTTTACCTGAAGGAAAAGTAAACCAGGCTCTAACTTTATAAGAAGTCATTTTATAACTTGGAGCAAGGTGCCTCGAAGTCAGGCCCCTGCTCTGCCACAGAAACTCGAAGGTAAGGGTGCTACGTTCTTTGAATTTCCAATAGATGGTTCCCTGGTCTCTCAGACATTCATGGGCTGTAAAATCCAGCAAGGGCCTTTTAGAAAGATTTATGTATACTTCAAAGGGGGCAGAGAGAGAATTTATGGATGCAAATTTTCAAAAGAAATTCCTTTAAGAAGGTGGGGAAGCAGCTTGTCTGCAGTGTAGTCAAGCCGAAGGGGGAATGGTAAGGTCATCTTAACTGACTTCTAAAACAGACATTCGTCATCTCTCAATTGAAAGTTTCTGATGGCTCTTGAATAATCCTGAGTTCTTTCTCTCTTGCCTCTCCCTTAGGCCTGGTTCCGACTGTAACCTGACTATTCTGTAAGTGCTGTGCAGCCTGTCTTTTCCGGAGGGTTCTATAGTCTCCAAGCTTTCAGGCCCCTGTCCTCCCATCCTGGGTCCATCTGTCACCCCGACTCCTCCAGTGGCCTCCCTGTCACTCAGATCCGTCAGAATCAATGGTTGCCCTCTCCGTGGGCCCTCAGGGTCCACAGCTTCTTTACAGCACTGCCTCCGTTTTTAAGGCCTCGGTTGATTTTGAGTTCCTGGAGGGCAAACACATCTCTTATTCATCTTAGTAGTTCTCTTTAAAGAATAATCTGCGGCTCCTGGCAGAGTCCTTTAGGGTATGATATCACGTATGTGATGTTGGTCAGCCAGAGGACCTTTCATCCTTTTTTCCCCAGAAACACAGGGCTCACGCACCCAGGAACAGCCATAGAAAGTCTTATTTTATATGTGAGCAGCTATGTGCCAGTGATTCAGAAGCAAACAGGTCTCTCAGCAGACTCCACTGCCTGGAAGTAGGAAGACGTTTGAAAAAGTCCATGAAAAAATGGAACTAAAAGATTACCTTGGTACAAAAACTTTGAAATTCATGCATAGGTTTTCCTCATTAATATGAATTTCCATGAACTTTTTTCCAAAGATTCATTTATTTTTATTGGAAAGGCAGATTTACATATAAAGAATGATTTTCCATCCCAGTGGCTGCAATGGTTGGAGCTGAGCTCATGTGAAGCCAGGAGGCAGACGCTTGTTCTGGGTCTCCCATGTGGGTACAGGGTCCAGAGGCTTTGGGCCGTCCTCTACTGCCTTACCAGGTCGCAGCAGGGAGCTGGATGGGAAGTGGAGCAGCTGGGACATGAACCGGTGCTCATATGGGATCCTGGGTGTGCAAGGCAAGGATTTAGCCACTAGGCTATAGCTCTGGGTCCTTCCATGAACATTTTGAAGATCCCTGGCATGTGTGATATAAATAGGTACAAATGAGAGTAACTGCCTGTGTTTTCTTCAATGGCAAGAATTTGATTCTGTGGATGTAAGCCTTTCTTGGAGTATGCTTAACAATTCTGCTGCTCTCTGATGCACTTGTGAGGTCTCGTGTGACTTCCAGGCCTCACTGGCCATATGGCTCCTGAGTAAAGCAGTTTATCAACTATCTCGGTTTCCGACTGCATGGAGATACATATGGAGAGGTTGAATCAGTACCAGTCAGTTTCTGTTCCCAAGTTGCATGGGAAGCAGAGCATGGAACACTGCAATTATGAATTGACAAGTTGGTTTAATATCAACTCGAGAAAACTTCAACTACGGAGTCACCAGATTGATTAAGTAATACAACACTGCAGGCTCTAATGGCTTTTGGTTTGGCAGAGGTTTCATGGGGTATGGGATTTAGGGTTCAACCTTGGAGCCCAGAAGGACTGCTGATGCTCTCACCTGTCATTGTTCTGGGGAGGGGGCTCCCTGTGATAAGAGCTTCAGGGGGCTGCAGCAGTGGGGGAACATGAACACGAAGGCAAAACACAATCAGTGGTCGCGGAGCTGCCAAGAGTGAAGGCAGTAACGAGACAGAATCAGTTCTTACTGACAACTCGAAATTGCCTGGAACATTATAAAAACCCATCAGCCTGTTAAAAGCAGACTCGCAGTGACCACTGGCCGGTGTGATGTTTGCAATTTGTCTGCACACAAATTCGAGAAACCAGCAGAGACTCAGCCCTAATACGTGGCATTCTGGTTCACAGAAAGCTTTTGAAGAGAGGCCTCAAAATTCCCTTCAACTGGGATTATTTTTCCCCAGCAATCTTAAAGCTACTAGAACTAAAATTAGTTGATTACTCATTCCTCCAACCTCAGATCTATTGTCATTTTTTTCCTGTATTTATCAATTATTCTAAGAAACAGATTTTACTGGCTACTGTTGCTGATGAAGGTTCCTTTGCGGATTGTCTCGCTGCTATAGTCTCCCTAGTGTTTCTAATAAAACCATTCTGGTAGCTGGAACAATTTGAATTCGAACAAATATGAGAACATTTTGGCTTATGTTAGCCTGAACTCATTCTTTTAGCAGATGTGGTGGGCACAGAAGATACAGAAAAACTCCTCGAAGATTCTCAGTGTCTAGGGGAGGGGCTCGGTCTAGAACGGAATTCTTAGTGTGAGATTATTTCTCTCCAAGGGACATATGGCCATAGGGGTTGGTACAACTTGCAGGTTGTAACTGGTACATGGTGTGTAGCAGACACATACTGCTGAATATCTTCAAGTACACAGGACACTTCTCCCCACCCTCATGCAAGAATTATCAGACTAGGGCTCGGCAGTGTGGCCTAGTGGCTAAGGTCCTCGCCTTGATCCCATATGGCTGCTGGTTCTAATCCCAGCAGCTCCACTTCCTCTCTATCTCTCCTCCTCTCAGTATTCTGACTTTGTAATAAAAATAAAATAAATCTTAAAAAAAAAAAAGAATTATCAGACTAAGAAAGACATTACCAAGCATAGAAGGCTGTCAATTTGCTGAAATTACAAGATGTGTAAGAGAATATAGTTCCCTCCCTTTGCCCAGTGCTGAGCTGATATTCCCCAAGAGGCTCCACTGATTGGACGAAAAAAATAAAAGTAGTAATGGTTACTTTAATGCAGTTTCAAAGTTATTATGCTATAACAATTATTTTTACGAAGTCCCTTTAGATAGGAACTAGTCTTTGGATCATTACACAGGCTTTTCTACAGCAATATCTTGTGTTTCTTGATTTCTCGGTTAAAATCACGTCAAGGTGTGTTGTGGATGGGAGGCTCATGAAATCTCACAGGATTTTCAGATTTATTTGAAGGACAGTAACAGAGAGGGCGAGAAACAGAGATATTACCATCCACAGGTTCACTCCCTAAATGGCTGCAATAGCCAGGGTTGGGTCACACTGGAACAATCCGTGCTGAGGCCCTCCTGGTCTCCCATGTGGGTGGCAGGCTCATACACTAGGACCACCTTCAGTTGCTTTCCCAGGTGTGTTAGTAGGGAGACGGATCATAAGTGGAGCAACAGCTGGATTAGAATAGAAAACAGCTGGGACTTGATCTGGTGCTCTCCCCACGGGCTGCAGGCATCACAAGCAGCAGTTTCACACGCTGTGCCTCAAAACAGACCCATGCAAGGACAGGGACAACACTGTGGTAACAGGTTAACCTGCTGCCTAACAGGAATGCCAACAGCCCACATGAAGGCTGGCTGGAGTCTCTGGCTGCTCTGCTTCTGATCTAGTTCCCTGTTACTGTGACTGGGGAAGCAGAAAATGTGGCCCAGGTCCTTGGGCCCCTGAACCCATGTGGGAGACCCAGGTGGGGTGCCTGGTTTGGTAGAACCCTCTGCCTCTCCCGTGAGTCCCCCTGAGTAGATGTTGTGGGTGATGCAAGATGCTATCCTATGTTTTTCAGCCCGGAGGGGTCAGCAGTGCGTGTGTTTTTACTGATGCATTTGGGCTCTCTGAAGACTTTGAGAAAAGAGTTCTGCTAGAAATATTACACAGTGGGTCTGAAACACCTTTGGGGTCACCTATACTAGAGTGGGAATTCAGGCATTTTTATGATGTTTCTTGTTTCTAGGTTTTATTGTTGAGACTTGGGTTGCTCAAAGTTTTTAGTCATGTCCAATTTTGTCATCAGTGTGTGGATTAAAAAATATTTCCATCATGGTCAGTATTTTATTTACAAAGGTAGTAACTTCTCACTAGGAGTTGCCCTCCTATGGGAACGTGGCAGACTTCATGGCTCCCCAGCGAAGAAGGACAGTGTTAACTAGTCAGCCCAAAGTCCATCAGTACAGTCACCACTTCTCTCTGTGGAATAAAGAGCTACTTAATATTCCCTTTAATACCAATAAAAAGAAAACCTCACACTTGTTCTATCAATAAAAGTCCACCTGCCCCTTCCCTTGCAATTCAGCCCCAAAGTAACACAAGATAAAGCTCTCTCACAGAGCATGCCCCTCTTACGTCATTTAGGTTGCATTTGAACTGCAGGTTTATAGCCTGAAGCTCATCTTTTTTTTAAAATTAAATCATTCTCTAAGGACATCAGGAGCAAATCACAAATCTCATTGTAGTCCTTATTCTCTGCCCACCTCAAAATTTCCAGAAGTAAATAGCTCTTAGATCCTTGCCTCCTCTAAGTGGTTGATCAGGAGTATCTATGAACAGACCTATCACGGACAGTTTGTATTCCCTTTAGTACAAGACATTGTTATGATGTTTAAATCTAGTCACATTCAAGAACCAGTTGTAAAAACCATACGACCAATTGGTTAGCGTCATCCTCCAAACCCTCTCCCGGGGTCAGGAGTTTGGCACAGTGGTTAGGATGTCCTATGATACATCGGAATGTTGAGTGTTAATTCGTGGCTCCATTCCTCATCCAGCTTTCTGCTGATGGAGACCCTAGGAAGCAGCAGCAGTGGCTCAAGCAGCTGGGTTTCTATTGCCCCTATGGGAGACCTGGCTTGCATGCCCAGCTGCAGAGAAAATGCAGCACCTCATCCTGTGAGTGACTGAATTATTAGACATGCAACTTCCAGCCTCACTGGCCATTACTGTCCAAGTGATGTCATGGCTTAGGGCAGCAAGGCATTCTGGAGGTTGCAATGGTGACGTGTAGACTTTCAGGAATGTGGGGATGTTGAGAGCCTAAACTCTTTCTTTGAAGTTGATTTATTTTAATGTAATTTCTAACACACTGAAAATCAAGGCAATGAACAATGCAGCATGTTTCATAATTGTATTTTGATATTTAATAACATTCATTAGGTTATTCATCTAAATTGGTATGAAACTTAATCAAAGATAGTTTCTGATGCCTATTATAACTGCCCCTAAAACAGCACTTTTTCTAGATTCATTTATTTTTATTAGAAAGGCAGATCTGAGAGAGAAAGATCCTACATCCACTGGTTCACTTCCAAATGGCTGCAACCGCTGTTGCTGAGTCGAACCGAAATCAGTAGCTTCTTCTTAGTCTTCCGTGCTGGTTCAGGGTGCCCTGGCTTTGGGCCATCCTCAACTGCTTTTCCAGGATACAAACAGGGAGCTGGATGGGAAGTGGAGCCACCAGGACACAAGTGACACTTGTATGAGATGCCAAACAGGCACAGGATTAGCCAGATGAGCCATAATGCCAGTCCCCAAAACGATGTGTTTAAAAATGTCCAGTTGAATGTCAACGTTCCCTTTGTAACAGTATCTACTCTGCAGTTGGACGTGTGACACGCTGTGTAGCCTACCCCCAGTCCCTGCCTTGTGCAGGGCCCCCACTCACCGGTTTCCTGGGAAAACGGGCAGCAAGCGCTGGGAGCCACGCAGCACAATAATCAGTTTTAGAATCCTCACTGAGGGAGGGCTCTACAGTTGTTAAAAGCAGTCATCAACTCCACAAACAAGGTCTCCGGCCGTGTAGAATCTCTGCTGTCCCCTGCTCAAGGCTGACCATCCACTCCCTGGTGTGATGTGAGCAGGAAGCTTCTTAGTGTAGCAGATTCCCCTGAACGCCGTCAAATTCTGCAAAGAAACCATTCCTTTACTGTTGAGACAAGTTATCTGTGGCATCATCGCCATCTTGCTTTTCTACAGGCTTTAGAATTTATGCAAGGACAGCTGATTTTTTTCTGGATGTCTGCTTCCATGGCTGCACTGCCTAGGGCAATGTGCGGTGCCATTAGGTGGGGCAATGGTGTATTTGGGCCTCTGCAGGCAGATCTCACTGGTGGTAGTACTGCAGTTGAACGATGCCATGGCTTGCCCTGCCACTGGCTCCCACAGCAGGGGGATCCCCTCGTGTACCTGAGCCCCTACCTGCTGAGCTGCCTTTGTCAGCTCGGTTAGCCTTTCCACCTCTGTCTGAGGGCTGTAAAAGCGGTTATGCCACCTTGACCTCACCCTACAACCTCTGAACAGTATGTTGATGGTACTCAGAGCCCACCTGCATTGCCTGTTTTTAGACCTCTGACTGTACTTACTGTCCCAACAGTCCCCTGAAGGCAAATACAAGTATCACCCTTGATTGAGGATATGCACCATATGCTAGAAGAACTGTTTCAATGTTCTGATACACAGAAGCAGGGGGATACATGTAGACACAGAGAGTAATGTTGTGGCAAAGTGGTGGAAAGAACAGAAAATAACAGGTCAAATGTGTTGGTAGGGGTCCATGAAATAGACACACTGATGGTACTGTCCTGTTTGTGCTCTAAGTATTTGAAGATTTCACATCCTGTCACATCAGATCTCAGCAGGGACACAGGAACCCACAGTGACCGATACTAGTCATCCAGCGAACTTGGCAGTGACGCAAGCCAGCCAATTGCTTGTGTTTCCACTTCAGCGGATGGAAAGCAGGTTCCTGTCAATTGGTCCTAAAATATCTCTGAGCAAATCAGAGGACTGGCAATGCAAAGTGGAGGGCTGACAGACTTGTGAATTTTTCTTCAGTTAAACAATCCGATGTTTGTGTAATGTAATGTTTCTTGAAGCAGTAAAAATCTCCCGTATCTTAATCTAGGCCTCAGCTTCGCTGCCAGGAAATGCAGATAACATCTGTTGCAATGTTAAGTATTGTTCTAAATTTCTAAGCTTTAGAAATCTTTCAGCTTTATTTCCCCTAAGCCAAACTTCACGGGTGGGCACTTTCTTAAACAGGCTTGGTAGAAGGTTTAAGCCTGGGGAACAAAAAATGGAAAGTTTGGCTTAGTCTGGATCATGTGACAACAGCACTCCAGGTACTAGAGTATTCCAAATTGAAGACATGCAAGAATGATATTTGTTATGCAAATCAGCATTTCCAGAGAACTCCAACTTTTCAGAAAAGAGCTGAGGTTACAAAAGCACTTGGCTGACAACATCCTGGCTATTACTCCAGGAAGAAAGCACTGTAGTTTCCGCTGAGTTTCTACCTTTTTTGTTCTTGATGGGTTATACGGAGAGCATTTATGACAGGAGAAAAAGCAAGCACGGTTCAAAAACCACTGTGAAAAGCAAAGAAATCTGCTAGCATGGGTAGACACTGGTTGGCCCCTCTAATGTGTAAATTTCAGACATGGGGCCTTGAGAGGTTTAATTAAGAGAGCTAACCTTTCCGTATGCTTGTGTACCTGAATTCTCACAATTGTTTAAGTATATGAAGCCCTACTGTGGATTCACGGTCATGAAGAGCCCCTAAGCCAGCTGGCAGCTAGTCACGCAGCAGTGGGGCAGGCTGTCCTTCAATCTTTGTTGTGTCTTGTGCAGGGAAGATCTGATGTAGAGTCTGGCCCAAAAGTTGTTTCGGGCCTGGCTACATGTGTGTAATCTTTTCTGTAACTTGGGGGTATATTTGGGGGTGGAGAGGATTTCAGGGGAGGGATGGGAGAAGAGGAAATGTCTCCGCCTTCCGTTGTGTGTCGTGTCTTCAGCGATCTTAGGAAGGGGAGCAGATTCATGACATTGCCCTGGGTCCCCTGTGAGGAGAATAAATCCCGTTTTTGGTTTTGTTTTTGTTTTGCTTTTTGCTTTTTTTCAAACAAGAGCTCTTGGTTGCCAATTTTTTGGAGAACCTTAGTCCTGAGTTTGTTGACGGATGGTAGGAGGCCAGGATATGCCTGCAGGCACAGCAGAGCCCTTCCCAGACTGGCCTAACCAGGTTTAGAGAGAGAGGGTTCATGCCCACTTCTATTACCATGCAGAACCAAGGTTGACTACTGGAGACAGCTTTACATCTGCTGCACCTGTACGGGACCAGAGGTACCACAAGCCTCTGTGGCATCAGCTAGCCTTCAGTGGCCTGGCATTTGCATCTGCCTAAGCTGTTGTTCCTGGAGAGACAGTCTTTCTCACCTGCCATGAAGTGTACTTTTTTAAACAACAGATTCAGAATGGTCCCAGGGAGAGCCCTTTTTGCTCAGTGAAATAAGCCAGTCCCCAAAGGACAAATACATGTTCTCCGTCATATCAGGCAACCTTCATGCAGAGATATGGGTAAACAAGCATGTACGTATATAGTCATTTAAAGGAACTATGTAAGACCCACGAGTGAGGCCTGCACTCAGGGAGCCCTGACCCCGCTCAGGAGCTAACTGGCCTGAAATTGTGTTGTGGAATTAATGGGGTAGAGGGAGAGAGAAGTAAAATTATTGGCACACCATCACCCGTTTCCATCCTGCAATTCTTGCTCACTCATATGTAGAATTTCTAAGTGCTGGAGAACTTTGGAGGGAAGGGGGAACCATGGTGCCATGGATTGCTAGCTCTCGTGGCCCACAAGGACAGCTTCGAAATCCAGTTACTGTTTGTAGGGACCAGGTCTGAATGCTTCCTTGACCATAATGGAGAAAAGTGATTTCTTTCTTTCTTTTTTTTTGAAAGATTTATTTATTTTTATTGAAAAGGCGGATATACAGAGAGGAGGAGAGACAGAGAGGAAGATCTTCCCTCCGATGGTTCACTCTCCAAGTGGCCGCAATGGCTGCAGCTGAGCCCATCTGATGCCAGGAGCCAGGAGCTCTTCTGGGTCTCCCATGTGGGTGCAGGGTCCCAAGGGCCGTCCTTGACTGCTTTCCCAGACCACAAGCAGGGAGCTGGATGGGAAGCGGGGCTGCCAGGATTAGAACCGGCACCCATATGGGATCCTGGTGCGTACAAGGCGAGGACTTTAACCACTACGCTATTGCACTGGGCCCAGAAAAATGATTTCTAAAACGGTTTCTAAACAGAATATTTAAAAAATAATAATTTTAATAAAAAAATCCCAGTATGTGAACCAGAAGGCTCCCTGGAGGAGGACAGGTGTCTGGTCACTCGTGGGAGGCAACAGTGGTTGAGCACCCCAGGGGTTTCCCACTACTGCCTCCTGTGTAATGGAAGACCAGAACCTCTATTCCTGCCAACCGCGCTGACCCTGACATTTCCCTTGAAGCTGATAGTAATGAGGAAAATAAATTTATTAATTTTAAACCCAGGTTCTCTTGTCTCCCACAGAGGCAGAACTACTAAACTGTGGCTGGTCTGTGTGTGCAAATACCAACTATTTAGCAGGCAGGGAATCAACCTTCGCCTGTGAGGGCGGGCTGCCCTGCACGTGAGGAATGGCCCACTTCAGTGGGCCCAAGAATTGCCTGTGTACTACAGAAAAAGGAAAAAAAAAAAAACAAAACAAAACGAAAAACAAACGAAAACGGTACCTTGGTGGAAAGGTTCGCCCGAAAGAGCCCTAGGAGTCGCGTGTGTCGCGATTCGTTCTGTGTCGCGTAAGGCAGGAGGGCTTGGCGGGAAGGTCGCTCTCCCACCTTGTTCCTCCTCCGAGCAGGGTGGCCGGACGCCCATTGGTCAGCACAGCGGGCCGGGGTCCGAGCATGCGCCCCCCGTCCGGATGTGCAGCGTGCATCCTCGGCAGGTGGGCGGTACCAGGTGGACGACGCCTTGCGGTGTGGGGCTGCAAACGTTCCAGCTCGCCTCTGCGTCCAGGGCCTTAGTTAGACAGTGGCCGTGACCTTCAGAGAGAGGGAGACTGGCCTTTGCCACTCGGGTTTTGGCGGGAGCAGAGCAGGTAAGCTGGCAGCTTTTCCACAGTTGGAGGGAGGGCTTCGGGCGAGTCCGACCGTGTCTCTTCGTGTCTCTTCGATGGGAAATCTGCTTGTTTCTCAGCCCTGAGCCTTCCCTCCAAGACAGAGAATTAGTTCAAAAAACAAATGATTGGAAACTCCCCCAAGAGCCTTCCCAGGGAACAACAGAAACATTCGTTGTAAACAGCAGGTTTGTCTTCTGACAGGTTTTGTTTGTAAATGATAACAATGACAGGTAATTTTTCATTTCAGTTGGAGGAACAGGTATTAAAAAAAGGGAGAGGAGGGCGGGAGAGTGGGGGCAGTGCTGGCTCCCGAGCGCCTTATTCACTCTTGGGTCTACAACCTCACTGCGCTTGAGGGGCCAGGTAGCGTCTCCTCATTCCATTAAGTGAGATCTAATTGTGGCTGTTCGGTCTGTTGGCAGATGCAACTCCTGTGTAACAACAGCCCAGAGACCGAGCTGTGTGATTAATGCCTGCAGCTGTCATATGCCCCATTATCTGTGCATTTGCATAACTTAATGGTTTAGGACAGGGGAGAGAGGATGCTTAATTTAATGTTTAGCAGGCCCTTGATAGCTGAATAATTTAAGAACTGTCAAGGGGGGTCAGTCCTACAGCGATGCAGCAAGACAGCTATGATTTCTGCATATCGTTAAAATTCCGACTTAGTAGATTTTTTTTTTTTTGGAAAAAAAACAACAATGCCTGAAAGCCAGCACTTGTTTTCCCCCCCTCCCCGTTAACCATTTCCTTCTCGAGGCAAATAGAAATTTGTTTCTGACAGGGGTGAGATGGCTACAGGCTGCTGAAAGGAAGGCTTGCCCCTTTTCTGTCCCCTCCTCTGAGCCCCCAAGACCTTCTCCCACTGTCTCCTCTGCTCTTTGCTGCTCCAACCTTCACTCCACTCGTACCTTGTCTGATGTCCCTCTTAGGGTTCCCCTCCCCACCTTACAGCAGCTTCTCGGATGGGGGAGGGGTGGGAGGAGGACGTGGGGGCATAATTTGCTTAAAATCAACTAACAGCCCGGCCTGTTTTCAATAGGAAACACTGTCAGTTTCATTAGTTGCTAATGAATATTATTGAACTAATCTGTCATTTGTTTTCTAATTATGTGTCACCAGGCATCACAGTGGCAGCCAGGTGACTGCTGGCGAATCATTTTCCCTCTTATAGTCTCTCCCCCCACCCAACCCCGACCAAGAACAGCCAGGAATGATTAGCAATGATTTGAGCCTGAGTAGGTTTCTCCCAGCCTTTCATAATAATGTTCTCCTGTACATTTGTAACACAGTCAGGGCTGTGTTGCCACCAGCTTTGGCAGCCCATTCCCACGCAGGACCTTGGCCCCTGACAGCTTATTCCTGTAAGTGCCAATTCTCTTGAAACTCACTTCATATCCTTTGCTGTCACTATTCTGTGGGATGGAATTTGGGCAGGACTGAGCCACCCTGCGAGGCATGGAGCAGGTCGCTCTGGGGAGCTCAGCAGGTCTGAAGGTAGGCCCCTGGTAGGGTTTGCTGACTGGCCTGCTGCTTGGGGCAGGCTGCTGTGTGCGTGGCTTAGCTGGTCCCTCCCTCTCTGAGTGGCCCTCCTCACCAGAAGGAGGAGATGAGAAAATAAGATCTGTGACTTGTTGGTTCCTGCCCCAACTGGGCACAACAGCCAGGGCTGGACCAGGCCAAAGCCTAGGTGAAGGGCAGGGATTCAAGTACTGGATCCGCCAGCACTTGCTTCTGGCTTCCCAGGTGCACCAGCAGAGGGCTGGCTTGGCAACAGAAGAGCTCAAAGTTGAGCTGGCCAGCCGATGTTGGATGCAGGCATCCCAGGCAGTGTGTTTGATGCCTGCGGTGGGTTGAACTTGTCAGAAGGCAACAGTTCAGGTCTCCAAGAGTGAATATCCAAAGACCAGGAGTAGAGACTGCCAGGGTCCGAGATCTGCCCTGGAAACACCTGTGTGTCATTTCCTAGTCGCGGAGACTGGGAAGGAGCAGACTCTGCTGATCGGATGCCGCCAATGTACCGTCACGAAGCCTCCCTCGTCCCACTGGATGCCCCATCACGAATCCCTTGTCAACATTCTTTTGCATTTCTCTTCTCCCGCTCACCTGACCTACTGCACAGTTATCTGAGTTCCTACTTTCTGGACCTTCCAACTGTTTTTTTCCCCTGTCCCCCCCCGCAAGCCCCCAAACAAGAGTAACTTCTTCATCTCCTCCCAGGTTTATTGGAGCTACATGCCCAGTGCTATCTGGTCAGCCTTCTGTGGCTTTCTGATCTCTTTCCAGTGTCCTATGACGGTTGGCAGAGACATGAACTCCCTAGTGGAATGCCTGACCTTCCTCTCAGACGACCTCACTGAATCTCATTCTTCAGTGGGAGCCTTGCCTTGTTCTTGGGAGAGGCCTGAACGTCCTGTGTTGGTGACACACACCTGCTTTAAACTCTTAGGTTGGTGGCAAGATCTCCCCCTCATTTCAGATCAGTCCCTCTTACCAAGGGCTTCCTTCCATCCCGCCTTTATTTCTGAGAAGTAACTGCTGTCAAGAATTGCTTAGCTGAGTTCATTCTCCTGGCCAGTAAGCATGCTCTGTCCCCTGGAGATAACTGTGGTATGTGTTCTTGACCTTGTCTTGGTCAGTGTTACCAAAGACTCCTGGCCAGACTATCCAAGGGCAGGTTTTCAGTCTTCCTTACTGGTTTCTTTGTACCATTTGTGTTACCCTCTCAGGCAAACAACCTCTTAAGCAACTGTGTATTCTCATCCCTTATGTCTTGGGCCATTTGGGTTGCTGTAAAAAAGAAAAGTCCAGAAAGGGGTGGCTTACAAACATCTGCAGTGATAGCTCTTGGTCCTGGGTGCCAGGGAGTTCTTCGGTGAGGGTGGTTTCCTGGTCGGAAGCCTTGGTGCCCTGCCTTTACCTGGTGAAAGGGGCCAGTGCCTCCCCCTGCTGAACCCTGCTCAAGGACCATCATTGCGTTCGTCAGGACTCCTGCCTTTCAGGACCTAGGGGTCCCCAAAATGCTCTCTCTGCATTCTGCACCTTGGGGGATAGGTTTCAACACGGGAATGTTAGGAGGCGAAATGATAGCATTTCTTTTATGCTGTCTCTTTTCAAAATGATTTTCCTTCTTGATTTGCTCTGTTCCTCGTTTTAATGATTCCCTGAAGCCCTCTGAAGATCTTTTCCTCCATGTGATACAGTTCACTCACATGCCCATGGTTGCCTGTTGAGGAGAAGCCCCAAAACAGCTAGCGTGGGGCTGGTGTGGAGGCAAAGCAGGTTAAACTGACTGGTGAGGCTGGTTTGTGTGTTTCCTCTGTTAATGTAAAAGCAGAAGATGGCCCACAGTTTCCCTAAGAGGCCCACTCCCAGCCCTGGTTCTTGAACTTGTCAGGTGGTTCTGCATTTTAGCTTGACAATACTTGCTCCCAGTTGCAGCACTTGTCAGCTTATGATATGGCAAAGCCTAACCAGCCTGCACTTACTCTGGCTCATACATGCAAGTGGGTACAGTCGGTTAGCCCAGCCTGGCTCTACTCCAAACCCCTTTCACATGTAGGCCAACATGCAGGTATTGTGGCCCTGCCCAGCTTGTTCTGCTGTCAGTCCCAGCTCTCATGTTCACCAGTAGGGTGCAGTGACCCAGCAGGGGAACCCCTGCAGTCGCCCCAACAGGGCTCACAACCCACCTCCCTCCTGGGTCTAACTTACTAGCAGGTACTGGGTTCCAGCCCTTCCAGGTAGGCCCCAGCTCTAGCTTTGTTTTGTACCGGTAAGTGGTGGTCGGCTGTGATCCATGCTTGCCGGCTCGTTCATCTGTTTAAGCCACAGAAGTCCTGCAGCTTCCACCCTCCAAACTGCACTTGTAAATGCTTCAGGATACCCAGGCTTTAAGGACCATCTTTTGCCTTGTATGGTATTTGTTATGTAAACAAGGTAGGTTTGAAATGGTGACCAAAAGGTCACAGTTAAACAGAAGTTCCCTGTAACATCTCAACATTTTCTAATAACTTTTGTAATACAATTTTTAATTAAAATTGCATATGCACAAAACCACAAATCCAAGAACAGCACTGCTTGTTGGCACTCGTTAAGTAAAACTACAATCATTGGGATTAGAACTGGCACCCATATGGGATCCCGGGGTGAATGGCAGATAAGGACTTTAGCTACTAGGCTACCGCACTGGGCCCGGGAAATAATACTTATTACCAACAGTTTTTTTAAATTACCAACTAGTTTTGGAATAGCTGTCAGCCACTCACACTTGACCCCCCCAGTTCAGTGTCAGAATGTCTTCACCTGGGTTGTGTTTACTGGTTAGAGGAAGTAGATTTGATGATGAATGCGTTTTGGAAATGTTTGAGGGTACTTGAAAAAGTTCTGGGGAAATGGAGCTAAAAGACAAACTGATTTCACTGTAACAGTTTTGAAATCTGCGTAACTTTTTCATATGCATTTCTTATTAACTTTGTCAAGATGCCTCATGCATGATTTCATAAGTTTTTTTTTATTGCATTTTTTTTTTCTACGAACCTCTCCAAATAACCTTGTATCAGGAGGACAGGTGAAGTTTAAGAGGAAGTGGGACTGTCAGAACATATTGGCTGCCTTCAGCTACAGGCAAGGGTGATGCCGCGTGACATAGAGGCAGCCCAGAGTTTTCTTTCCAGGTTATACACATGGGTGCATGGGCCCAACAACTTGAGCCCTCCTCCACTGCTTTCCCAGGCAATAAGTAGAGAGTTGGGTTGTAAGTAGAGCAGTTGGGATATAACTGGTGCCCAAATGGGGTGTTGACTTCACAGGTGGAAGGTTAGTGTGCTATGCCATTGCACTGGTACCTTGCCACTTAATCTTAGGAGTTGTTGAAGGATGCAGATTCATCATATCTTCTGGAAGCACTTCAGTTAATACTTGCCTATTCTGGGTTTGGAACTGCCTCTTTCATGAGCTGGTAATTTCCAGTCGGTGCCGAAAGATGGTTCCCCCACATGGTCTTCAGTACTTTGAAAATCTCTTGGTTTCTTGTCTTTTGAAAAGGTCTTTGAGGTCTTCAGGCAGTTCACTGGAGTAGGAAGACTTACATTTTGTGGACACCTGGGTATATTCTTCTCTTTGCATAAGAATTTTCAAAGGAGGTAGTCCAACACAGGACACGTGTGCTGAGGTTAGGGTGCACACCCATGGGCTGTGTTCCCTGAGGTTGAGCCCCCTGAGGCACCTGGTGCCACATGAACATGGAAGCATGGGTCACCTGCTGCTGCAAAGGCCGGCAGCGGGATCTGGATGGCTCAGGTGACTGGCTTTTGGGACATGGAGGGAACCTAGGTAGCAACACTCCTGGATAAGCCCTGCCTGCACAGCTCAGGCCCCAGTCCTAGGCTCTGTCCCTGCTGGCTGCTGCAGCAAGGCTCAGGTCCTAGACCCTGCCCTGCCTAGGGCCTGAGGAACCTTCTAGTCTGCAGCAAGGCAGATCAAATTTTTGTAAGAACCAACTCTGCTTCACCCTACAGGAAACTATCAGCTTTAAACAAACTCTAGGAAGCCTCTTTGTAATAGTGAAATAAATCTACCCTTACATTTCTCTTGAAATAACAAGGAGATGAAATACAAAGAAAAAAACAAAACACCTTGAGCTCGCTCACATAAATCAGCCCCGTGGTTGTGGTCTGCACATATGGTATGGTAGCACTGCCCACTGCTCTGAGACCTGCTCATGGAAGACCATCTGTGCTTGTGTAAGATCCAAACACAGAGGCTCTGCTTTAAGACTCCGTGGTGGCCCGGGCTCTGCACTGCACTTGAGTTGATCGGTTTGCGTTTTTGTTTCAACACTATTTTTACCACATAGCCTCTCCTCCTCTTTTGCTCTTTTCTGCCAGGAGTTGAGGACACTGGATAATTTCAAAAGTTGCGATGGAGCTTTGAGGGATACCCTGGGTGGGCAGAGGCAGGCAGGAAGACACGGGTGCCAGGAGTGAGCGGCGGTCTTGACCGTGCCCGCTCGGCACAGAATGATTTCTTTCTGCCTGCACACTTGCCTTTTGGAATAGACTAATTGCAAGGTGGTGTGGATTTGGACTTAAGCAAGGATGCACAAAGATTTTATTCTATTTTCTGGAAGACCCAGGGTTTGGTTTCCCTACATGGACAAATGAGTTGGATCATGCTGCTTTTATGGTTGTAGGTACAAGGAACAATGCAAACCGCAGGAGTTGTTCACAGGACCATATGTGCTGCCCGGCTTTCATCTTGGGAGCTCCAAGAGCCTGTGACCATCAATGCATTTATCTTTGGGATGGGCCTTTGAGAGTGGCATCTTGTTAACATATGATCCTCTGACTTGCTACGCGCCGTGTGTAACTTCTTTCTGTGTTCAAATAAGATACAAGAAAGGTCTGAATAGGTCTGTGGAGCCTGCTGGACCTCATGTAAGACAAAAGTTTGTCATGGGGGGAAGAAAATGAAAAACACCGTGTTCTTGTTACTCAAGTGGGACTTGGTATCTCTTGAGGAAATAAGTCACTTTTATAATAGCAATGAAGAATTCAGATTTTTCTGTTTTTTTTTTTTTTTAAACTGAATTCTATTGCAAAGGCCGTGAGAGAGAGGGAGAGAGAGAGAGAGAGAGGGAGAGAGAGAGAGAGAGAAAGAAATTCGCCTGCTTCGGTTTGGCTCAGCTCCAGCCGTTGCAGCTGCTTGGGGAGTGAACCATTGGAAGGAAGATCTTCTGTTTCTCCTCCTCTCTATATATCTGACTTTGCGGTAAAAATAAAATAAATTTAAAACATATTCCCTGTCAACCAACAGCTGAGGTGGAGGGTGAAGAACCCATTCTCTGAGTTTTTAGGTGTGGCCTGTTTTGACAGTTTCAGAAGCCAACACGTAGCAGCAGTGAGTTAAGGCGGGTGGGGAAGCCTGTGGCAAGTGGAGAGTTCAGGCTTGCTTTACAGGGCAAGGCTTGGTCATTGTGTTAGTTGTTGAGGAATCTGGGTGCAGTGTTGTCTGGCTTTGTGATTTTTTTTTTTCAGAATAAGTTGAAGATCTAGATTTTTAGGTTGGCAAACAGTTCAAGTTACAGACGCACACACACCCCAGCTTTCTAGTAGCCCTCTTTCCCTACTTCCTGTTCTGAGAGGATTTTGTGCTTTTTGATGACTTGGAGGCATGCTGAAGGAACACTCGCACAGAGAACTCTCTGAAAGGTCGAATCTAGTCTGGGCATTTGGCATTGCAGTTAGTATGTCCCTTGGGTGTGTCTGTGCACCGTCTAGGCGCCTGGGGTTTGAGTCCTAGATCTGGCCATGATTTCAACTTCCTAGTGGTGTATGTTTGGGGAGTACGCAGGTGATGGTTCAAGTAGTAGGGTCTCTCCCACCCACATGAAAAACCTGGGTTGAGTTCCCCAGTTCCCCATCGACATGTTACCTTTGGAGACTGAGCCAGTGGGTGGAAGATCTTTGTGTCTACCTCTCTTTCTGCCATTCAAATAAATGAAGAATTGATTAAAAAAAAGTTTGTAGATGTGTTCTGATAGAATCCACATTTATAGGGTGTTAGCTTGAGAAATTATTGCATGGTGTGTCCTCTAGCTAGTATTCCAGCATACTATAATGGGCATGTAAGGTCTTAGTGGTTAAGGCCTCAGGGCAGCAGTAGCAGCCCGTGAACTTGCAGTTGGGGTTCACAACATGTGACACTTTGGGCAGTTACACTGTGGAAAAGCCATAGAGTTTGATCCTGGTTTTGTAATAGCACATCTCCATGTGGAAGTTCCCTTAGCTGGTGGCACATGTTCCGACACGGGCACGGTTTTACGTGTCCTATACTGCTTCTCCCCACGGCTAGATCCTTCTCATTTGTCCCTGTCTTGAAGATTTCACTGCCCTACTGTTCCCAAGCTTCTGCTTTTACCCAACCAAATGTCTCCGTCTTTGAACCTACAAGGTAGAATGGAAATCACAGCTGTTTTCTCTCCACCCTTCATGCCCCATCTGTTCCCTCTCTCCTTTATTTTCCACTTTGCTTCTAGGGAGGGGAAACTGAGATTCAAAAGCCTAGAGGTGATGGAGAGAGAAGACACCACGATGACCTTTATACTCGGTGGTGGCTTAGAAAAAGCTTTTCCCTTATTTTTGATTTCTATGAAAATATTAAGAAATGTCTGCTGTAAGGCTTAATACCTTGCCTCTATGTTAACATGGGACGCCTCTCCTCCAACTGCACAACTTGTTTTGATTGGCAGATGTCATCACCATGTTTCTCTATCTCCAGTTATCAGCAAAACTCAAATCTTTTAGTGAGGTTGGATAATTTGTAGTGAACTGAGAAAAGGAGCTGCTCACAGGTGCAGAGCAGACTTGACAGGAGCTGTGTAGTTCTTAGGACTAGGAACAGTGAGGGTCTATGGGGAGTCTATGACCACCACATGCAGAACAGGAAGGGTAGTGTAGATGATTGCTCCGGGAGTCTGGAAGCAGGGAGGGCTGTGTAGGAGACTGATGCTAAGCCAGTCAGCCTTGGGCCACCCTTCGTCAGGGGAGGCAGAGGAATGAGCATGCTGACTGCATTCACCTCTCTTCATTGCCCAAACCCAATTGGGAGATGGGGTGATGTAATCCCACCAGGGTTAATAGAGTAGGTAAGGGTCTGCAATGAAATGGAAGCTAATTGACATGTTACAAAAGGTCAGAGATAGAGTGACGAGATGGCCATTGAATCTGGGTTGTTTGATATAATTGTTAGCATTTCCATGCTGGAGTATTCAAACTGAAACTTGCAAAAGAAGCCTTCGAATAAATCCTATCAGAGGAATGAGATACATTGCAAAGGATTGACTGCATGATTCTTCGTGAATCTCAACACACACTTACTGATTCCTCATTGTACCCCAATGTTGTGGTCATCTCATGCATGAGCCACATTGATGCTACTGTAATTGATGGTAAGATGAAATGATAGTTAATCTATGTTGGATTTACTTGGAGCTCTCTCTCCTGGCTAAACTTGTTTGGTTGAGAGATTGTGCATTTGCCCTTCATGTTTTGTAGAAAGCGATTCTTTTATACCAGCCATCTTTGTTTTGTTACATTCTATAAGGGGATGGTTTTCAGGAGCAAATAAAGTAGTCTTTTGCACAGCACTTCAGTTGCTGTACAAGTTTTTATTACTGGAACAGGTAACATCAGAACTGTTCTTACAGTGTCCTTTCTATAAAATGGGGATTAAATGATACAATGCATATGCCTGACCCTTTGTAAGCTCTTATTGAGGTTTCTCTTGTGAAGTCAAAGAAAATCCACTGATCTCCTTGCTCTGAAAAGTCAATATTGTTGTTTATTCTCTTTCATACATTATCTTTGTGAACATAGCGCTTCCACAAGGCAGGAGGCTTTGTTGGCTTGTGAAAGGCATCCAGACTAAAAGTGGGATTGGGTGTGGGATCGTTAGAACATCATTGCAATGTCTTGGTGCTCTTCACTTCTCCAGCAATCTCCAGCCACGGATTGATTTTATTTAGGATGTGAAAATGACTGTTGCCGTTTCTGGTTCCATTCCTACCTATGGGATGTGGTGGTTAGATTGGGCTACCATGAGAAACGCCATGGTGGCTCACACAGCAGAAATGTAGTTCTTGCAGCTGGGATGAAAGCTAAGACCAGGGCACCAGCATGGATGCTCTCTGGCCGGGTGAGAGTTGCAGAAGGTCCATGGGTGGCAGAAGGAGACAAATGTGTGTCCTCACATGTCTTCTTCTTGACACTTTTCAGGGGTGTGGGAAAGATGGAAGAGGAGACTGAGGGAGGGGGAGAGAAAACAGGGGGAGTTACCTGTGTTCTCGCTTCCTATAAGGGCATTAATCACAGAAAGTCTCCAGCCTGAGGACTCCATGTAAACTAACTGCCTCCCAGTGGCCCCATCTCCACCATCACATTGGGCATCAGGGCCTTGTCATGTGACCTTTGAACCTTCAGTTCATAGGATCAGATTTTCCAGACAGAAACCTTCACGAATCATCAGGCAAAATCTCTGTTTTCTAAACCAATCATTGCATCAACGCAGTACCATAAAGGGATGGGCTGCATTTCTGCGCATAACCACCAGAGCTGTTACGGTGTGAGGTAGGGGATGGGTTCTGCAGGCTGGCTTCTGCTGGGAATGGGAAAACACCAGGCCTGCTGCAAGAGGGCAGAGGAAGTGTCTGTACATTTTTAAGTTGCCTGTTCTCGTATTGTTGGGTATTCGGCTTGTTTTCAGTGTTTGATCCCTGTTCACAGAGCAACTAAATTGAATTTGAGATTTTCTGATGAACGTGCAGTAATGTTGGGTTCTCAGAATTTTTGTCTGCCATGCTCAGCACTGGTTACTGCTTAATGGACAAAAGCTGGCATGGACTGAAATGAAGTGTTCCGGAAAATCAATATTACTGCAACACTGGAGCCCTTGTTTTCGTACCAGCCTCTCCACAAAGAAATCCAGGCTAGGCATGATTTTTCTCAGCAGCGTTTCCCAATCTACGCTGCTCAAGAGCTTGTGTTAACAGGTCACTGTTGAAGCCCAAGGCTACGACCTTTTGTCCCCTTCTAGAAGCAGTGGAGGTTTTCAAATGATTTATTGATGAGTTCTTCAATGACTATCAGGTCACTGGGGCTGGCTCTGTCGTAGTGAAGATTGATATCGAGTTGTATTGAGGAAACTGGATTTTAACCCTTGAGTCTGTCCTTTTCTCATTCCATTTGATGCATAAGAGCTGGCGAGAAGAAGGCAAAAGACCAGTCACAGGCCTACCCTGCACTGAGAATGTGTTGCAAGAAGACGGAAGCAATAGCAACTAAGGGGAAGAAAGATCACAGGGAATTGTCTTTGATATTTGAACTTGGCTTAGCAGGTATGCAAGGTACAGGGAGAAGACAGAAGAAGGAGCCTTTGCAAAGGAGTGGGAAAAGTGTAGGTGTGGTGTCGAGTGGGTCCTGGGAAGTCAAACCAGAGGGCCAGTTGTGTAGGGGACAGACAGGAAAGATGGAGACATGAACAATTGTTCTTCACTGCCTCTCCTCCAACCCTCACATCTATCTTTTTAGTTCTTCAAAAAGTGAAACTCTACAAGATATAATGAGGGCCCAGCGCAGTAGCCTAGCAGCTAAATTTCTCGCCTTGAACGTGTCAGGATCCCATATTGGCAGCAGGTCTAATCCCGGCAGCCCCGCTTCCCATCCAGCTTCCTCCCTGTGGTCTGGGAAAGCAGTCGAGAACGGCCCAAAGCCTTGGGACCCTGCATCTCCCATGGGAGACCCAGAAGAGGCTCCTGGCTCCTGACTTGGGATTGGCTCAGCTCTGGCCGTTGCGGCCGCTTGGGAAGTGAATCAGCGGATGGAAGATCTTCCTCTCTGTCTGTTTGACTCTGTACGTCTGACTTTGCAATAAAAAAAATCTTTAAAAAAATAAAAGAAGATATAATGAAGTTTGGGATCATAAACTGCAGGATATTATTTTGGGAAGAAGTAATGGAAAAGCAAACCACTCAATTCTTCAGTCCGTGAGCCAACAGATTCCCTTTATCACTGAACCCAGTCTGAGTTGCTGCTTTCATGGCTTGAAAGCAAACAACCTCAGTGCCACATCCATGCTAAGCAGCCAGGCAACAAGCATGCTTACAGCTAAGTCCTTGTGTACACCCAGCCGTGACGATTTCTTTGGTGTACTTGTTAGCTGGATAATGGAATTAGGGAACGTGGGATAGATATTGTCGGTGCCCATCCAAATCTCCTTGGATTTCTTAACCTCTGTGTACCCATTGGCTTCGATGTACTCTGAATGACCACAGAGGGTGCCTGGGGTTCCTTGCGGGAAAACTGTGCTTGGGCCGTTGGTGTTTGTCTCAGCGCTCACATACTAAAGGGCCTTTAAAGCACTTTGGTATAGCCAGTGACGTTTGGAGAAAGGCGTACAGAAGCCCGGTTCTTTTGCTCCATCTTTGAGGTGAAGCTCAAACTCTAGGATTCCCCTAGAAGATCAGGAGAAAAGGATCCTATGTGATGTGCCTGACCGGAAGCCCTTGTTCAGAGTCTTCCCTGTTTCTGGCTCACATCTCTACTCGCTTGCCAGTCTCTCCTGGGGGCATACACTGATGTGCCCGACTTTACAACCTTATGATGATATGAAAATGATAAGAATTTTGCAGAAATTGAACTTTTATAGTAGGAGCCTCAGTCATTTTCCAAGCTAGCAATATACAGTCAGATCCTCTTTGATGTTGTATAGTGGCAGTTAAATATCTGATACTCCATGTTATGCTGTTTGGAAGTTTGGTATATTATATGTATTTTAAACATCATTTATTGAATTATTAGAGACATCTTCTGTCTTCTGGCTCACTCACCAAATCCCTGTAGCAGCCATGACTGGGCAAGGCTGATGCCAGAAGCCTAGAACTTGGTCTGGGTCTCCTTCATGTGGGTGTCAGGGACTTGCACCCTCATTTATTGACTTCCAGGGTGCACATTAGTAAGAGATTGGAACTGATAGTTGGGACTGAAATCCAACTGCCAAGCAAATGCTTTTTGCTGTGTCAAATGCCTGCCTCTCGCACGCCGTTTTCACACACAGTGTTTGTAATTTATAAGTTTATCAGGATGTAACCCTTCTCACAGGTAGAGCAGCATTTCTCTTCAGGTTTCACGTTGAAGTGGCTTCCTGTTTAACAGTGAAAAGCTTCTGGAACTACAAGGCAGCTGGGATGTTTTGCCATATGACATTGACTCTGGGGCCTGAGCTATGAGATGAGAAAGGATGGGCTTCAAGGCTTTGACACTGCTTCGCTGAGCACGCGTCTGTGCAATTCTGAAACTGACTTTGGGTCACTGAATGAATGTGGCAGCTCTTACTTCTTTGAGAAACTGACTATTATGCTGTCCAGCAGAGCTCAATATTATAGTCTTTTATTGCTGAAGCCTAAATCTCCCTCATTTAATTTCATCCCATTTTCCGTAGTTACAGTCCTATGTAGAACCCTAAAATCTCTTTATACTTGGTACTAACAATTCTGATATAATAAAAGCATGGGCTGTTCTTCCATTGGACTGTGTGCGTCCATCACCCCGCAGGCCGGTGGGGTAGATAATGGTACCTTAAGCCTTGTGAAGGACAAGGGGGGCTGCTTTGCTCTTGGAGATGTCTCCATTTCTCTACCCCTTTGTGTCAGTAGGGTTAGCATCCTCATTGCTCACTGTCTGTCGTTAGTAAATATTTTCTGTTTCTCCTTCCAGGGTCTCTATTCCTTCTTTTGCATTTACACTGCAAATATTTTAGTTCAAAATTATATACCGCTTGTTAATGGACTCAATTGCATGCTTTCCCCAACCCCCAACTTGGAGTCAGAAGCCTGCCCTCCAATGTGACTCTACTTAGGTAGAAAACATTTAAGAAGGTCATTCCAGTTAAACAAAGACATAAGAATGGGGCCCTGTTACTGTAGGACGGTATCTTTATAAGAAGAGGAAGAGGTATTAGCTTTCCCTACGCGATCTACCTCAATCATCGACTGTACCCTCAGGACTGTGAGAAACTCTGTTTCTGGGGTTTAACCCACCGAGTCAGTAGCATTCTGTTAGGGTAGCTTGAATAGACTCCAATACTCCTGCATACCCAGGCGTTTTACCTTTTCTCATAGTCCCGGAAACAACAGCCCTGCTTCTGCTTCATTCTGGCACAATTAA
Organism: Ochotona princeps; assembly: GCF_030435755.1. NCBI lineage: Eukaryota > Metazoa > Chordata > Mammalia > Lagomorpha > Ochotonidae > Ochotona > Ochotona princeps. The sequence continues at coordinate 4,892,673 of NC_080862.1, forward strand.
GTTTGGTAAAAATTTATTTACTTGAAAGGCAAAGGGAGTGTCCATTTATAGGTTTTAAAATGCCTGCAACAGCCAGAGCTGGGAGCCAGGATCTCAATTCAGGTTTCACATTGGTGGCAGGGATCCAAGCACTTAACCACTAAGCCAATTGCCTCCTGTGCGATTTTTTTTTTAATTTAAAGCAATTAATTTCTTAAAGCCAAATGTATGTACCACTACACATGGAGTAAGTCCTTCAGGAGTAGGGCGTTGCTCTAGAACAAAGCTTAAAAGCTTTATCTGGATAGTTAAGGTCTTTAAAACCCATCTCCTGAACTTCGCTTACAGTGTTCTCATTTTCTACTTTCCAATCTGAAAATGATGCTCCAGTCTTTTCCATGTCTCCAAAAACATGATACCCAGTCCTTTCCTGGCCCAGTTGGAAGGCTCCTTGGTTTCTATACCCATGATTTACCATCCCATCTGTTCTTGGACCTCAAATTGAATCTTGAACTTCATCCTTGAAGCCAAAGTTGCCAAGGTTGCATGTGGTGGCTTCAATCAATGTGCCCACAGCACTTAGCCCACGGCGGTAGTTTCCCCCGTCACTGTGTAGATAAATCTACGCTTCATCAGCATTTGAATTTCAAATGTTTCATGTATCTTCCTAGTGTATACCTAGACTCTAGCATCTTTAGCCATAACTCCAGTGCTTGATACACACATGATGGAATACATCAATGAGAAAGTGAACAGGATCGCTTGCAGCACACAAGTAGTGTAACCTGTATAGACTGTGCACGAATAACTAAGCCTGGAGAATATCATGATTCTGTGCCTATGTATGCCGAGCCTGAGCTGGCTCCTCAATCCTTGGCTTGGGTCTTATGTAGCTTGGATGCTTTCCATCTATTGAGAGACCCAGTTTGTGCTGAGAACTATTCATGCACTGGTATGAGTATTATCCCACTTGTCCTGTTTTTTTCTTTTATTATTGCCACTGCAAAGTAGAAATTCCACACAGAGAGAGGTGGGGACGGAGGTTGTTGCTGCCCAGAGTCTCCAATGGGTGATATTTTCCCGTAGACTTAGCTTAAGTCTGTAAGCTGTAAATCTGGAATCTATCCTGAAACATAGCCATAAAGTGACATGTATGTGTTCATGCACTCACATGTAAATTTAAACCTATGTCCTTTGTATGAAGATTCATTTATTTATAGAAGAAAATCTGCTGCCAATTTCCCCTCTCCAACTAGACACTTTGGCCTTAATGAGGCCAACATAGATTATGTAAGACTGGTAAGCAGCGGGGAGCAGTCTGCTGGTTATTTATATATAATATATTTATTTATTTTCTTCCTGTTTCACCGTTGTCGCTCCTCGGTGGAAGCGATGCTTTGACGTGTGGCTAAGGACTGCTCAGCAGTGCACGGGGCAGCTCAGCAGTCCATTTTAGGTGTGCTGTCATTCTTCCTCACAGGTGGAAGGGAGGGGCGGGTACTTAAGGGCAGAAGCAGCCACAGCATGTTTGCAGAGTGTGTGTGTGTGTGTGTGATGGAACACCAAGGTGGTGCCCATTTTAACCTTGCTTATAGCATCTGCATCCGTGAGCTCATGGGCTGATGGACTATTTATGCAACCCTTTTTCAGTTTACAATGACATAGGCCCTAAGAAACTCACCGTAAGTTGAAAATATCATAGTTACAACATCCATTTATCAGACTTCACCTGCCAAACAGCATAGCTTAGCCTGCATTAAGCATGCGCAGGACATTTCCATCAGTCTGCGACTGGGCAAAATCATTTTAACACAAAGCCTATTTTAGAACAAAGCGTTGAATACCTCATTTACATCCGTGGGGCATTTTGTAGACATGATAGGCTGTGAAAGCACCACACCCACTATCCACACGGCACAGACAATACGGTGCTCTGTGGAACCCTGCTCATGTCACTGCAGCGGGGTCGCTGACCCGGAGCTGTGTTGGTGCCGTTGTCCAGGGTCAGGACAGAAGGTAGATCGTACTACTCCTGTTCCTTAGGTTGGGGAAAAAGATTGAATTTCAAAACACAATTTGCACCAAATGTAAGTGCTACGTTGAACCATCATAAATCAGGAATGGCGTTTTTCTTGGATATTAACCTAAAGTGCTGATCTTGTTGCACAACTGCTTAATTGCCATAGTGGTGCACACAGCATGTGTTAGGTCACACTGATGTGAGCCAGCTCCTGTGAGAGTGGGAGATAAAGGGTCCGAGAGGTTAAAGTTCCTTGCTCAGTCTTCCAGCTACTTAAAGGCACAGTGCTGGAGTCCCTGCCCCCCTGCCCCCCCTCAGGGGTGTGTTACCTCATAAACTACACGATACGTAGGAAAAAAGTTGGTGATTTTTGTGACATGCCAGCCCTAGTGGAAAATGGAGATGCCGATCAACTCTGTTCTCTAAAAGTCTTAGGAAATTAAGAGTCTAGATGAGGTGATCAAGCAAAGACTTACTGAGCTGGAAAGGGATCTCTGAGCATCAGCCCGTGGCTGTGCTGGGCCCCGGAAGGAGCAAGGGTGGTCCCTGAAGGACGACTCCACCATGTGGGGCGACACGTGGAGGGCGGGAGTCACCAGGCAGAATTCTTGTTCCCTGGCTTCAGCCTGGCTCCTCCCTGGCTGTTATGCACATGTGGGAATAAATCAACAGAAGAAAGATCTTCCTCCGTTTCTCCCTCTCTGACACACTGCTTTTCAAATAAGCAGAACTTAACAATCAAGGAGGATAATGATTTTCTGAGTAGGAAGAGAAGTGGCACTCCTTTCCCCAAATGCCTGTATCTTAAAGGCACAGTGAAGGTTAGTGAGTCCAGCTTATGGAGATTTGAATTTCAACCTCAGCATGTTTGATAAGGATTTCTCTAATCAAGGATTTAAAATTGCTCTTCTGTCCAAATTGGTCAAGCCATCTCTTCCAACGTGGGAGGGCTTCTTGATGTTGGAGGCACTGTCAGTATCATCTTAGAGAGCACGGGAAACTTTTTTTTTTCAACTTGACCCCATACATGTCAACTCAGAGGATACTGGGAGATAGAAGGGTGTGCGTAGGACGAGGGACAAGCCACGGCAGTGGAGAACGACTCTACATAGCCCTCTGCTTATTTCAGCCAGGCCTCTTCAGATTCCTTGGGAGCCTGGAGCCCTGTCGGGGTACCCACCTAGGTGGCCACATGAGCAAAGCATTCCCTTCCGTCTCCTGGGGGCGCATGTGCAGGAAGCTGCATGCAAAGCTGAGTTGAGAATCACAACCCACTGTCCCGCTGTGGATGTGGTACTTTTACTGCTGTGCCATGACACCTGCCCCAACTTTTGTGTTTACCACGATTAAGAAAAAAAAAAAAAAAAACAATCCTGGGAAGTTCATTAAATACTTCCGTCTGTCACACCGTAGGGCTGATTTACTATCTGGCTGCCTGTAAGCCAACTGCCAGGGGACTGGAACCCACAGCATCTAAAGCCAGGCTGGCCTGGTTCGTTTACTCAGTCGCTCGCCATGTGGTTAAGCGTCTGGTGGGAGCCAGGCGCTGTATTTGGTCTTAGAGATTGCTGTGGATAAAGACCTCAACAAAAACTCTGTCCTCGCGACCTGGAGGTGACTGGATCTCCCAGGGGGCCGATGGTTATGTCTGGGAAGAGCCTTGATTCCACCTTGTGATTTTAGTCAGGTGCACAGAAGCTCGTGTCCAGGGCCTTACCCTGTGGGCTCTTAGGGCCTTTGGAGCTGCAGGACCCTAAGTGAGTTTGCTTGTTCATGCACGGGGAACACTCATTTGGAATCCAGGGGAATGGCAGCAAAGCTGGCGTTCTCCCTGCAGGGTGGTCACTCACAGAAGGAATAGGTAGGTACCACCAACTTTTGCCATCCCAAAAGCAGGTCTCCCTTGTCTTGGAATTTTTGTTTTTGTTTAGAGAGGAAGCCATCTCTGATTTATCCGTTCGCTCCCCACATGCTGGACTGGGCCAGGCTGCAGACAGGAGCTTGGGACTCAGTCCATCTCATCCGTGGGAGCAGCCCCGTAGTGTGTGTGTTAATTGGAGTCAGAAGGGGAATCAAGACTCAAGCCCAGGCAGTTCCACACGGGATGCGGACACTGCAAGTGGCGTGTTGACTGCGACACCAGGAGCCCACCGTGGCTAGCTTCTCTTACTGAATTGTAAAAATCTCCGGTGTTGAGAAGGGGCAGAAAAGGCTGGCAGTCAGCGTCAAATTCGGTTGGTTGTTTTCTCACCAGTTGCGGATTTGGGGAAGGAAGGATTCTGAAAAGCTCTTCTATCCAAGGAAAGAACATGGCCTCTGGCTAGACCTCCATTTCTCTGCCTGCATCAGGGTTTCTTCATTTTGGCATTGGTGTCGCTTAAGGTCCTGTACCCTGCTGGGTATTTAGCAGGAGCCCTCCAGTGGCTCCTTCCCTGCTGTGACAACTGCAGTGCCTCTATCCCAGACTGCGGCATAGGAGGTGGTACAGGCAGTACAAGCAGGAAATACCCTTCAGCAGCACCTGCTGGCAGCTGGCATCCGCAGGGTTGACACTCCAAGTGCCTCCTGTGAGGTGGCTGGGCTGGCAGGGCTGGCAGGGCTGGCAGGGCTGGCTGCTTTGAGAGAAGAGCCCTGCTGTTCTGGGCATCCCAGTGAGGAAGTGTGCCTGCAAAGGCAGAGAAACCCCAAACAAGGTGCTTCCTGATTCGAAGGGGGAGGGCCGTCTTCCGCCTGCCTCTCCAGGACTCCTGCAATCATTAGCCAAAGTAAAATGAATATTAGCTCATGCTTAACTGCCTTTGCAGCACGCTCTCCGGCGTTGACCCAGTAGTGCTAAACCAATTATTTTTTTGAACTTTATGGCTTTAAATAATCCTTCGCTCTAAAATTCCCTGTACCCCTCAGCTACTTAACCACAGGCCCCTCTGCCCTAAATCCTTTCCTTATACTTTGTAGCTTTTTAAGCAAGGCCCCTCTTTAAGACGACATAATCCCTTCTCTGTAGAAAACATGAAAGACCTTGAACAAATCAAGATTTCTCCATGGAGAATTCAGCTAATCCCGTGCTTAGCTCCTAACAAGGGAATCCATCTCTCCACCAGGCGCGCCATTACCGGGACTAATGCCTGACTTGAATAACAAGCAAATTATTGTGCTTTTAATTGTACCCTGCTTGGTCGCAAAGCACCTCTGAGAGAGGAATGTGGGGACCACGTCCAGGAGAAACGGTCAGGCTTCTAATCCGCTCTCCTGTGCCACCTCCCTCCCCTTCCCAACCCTTTTTCTCCCCTGCAGCTCGGAGTGGGGGAGGGAGAAGAAGAAGGGAGACAGCTAAATTATGTTTAAAAGGGAAGAGTCTGAAAGAAGCCAAGGAGGTAAACACTGGCTTGGGAGTAGCCCTACTCCCTGCAGTGTGGCTCATGGAAGGACGCTGGAGGGCAGCCTCCACCACCCCACACGGGTTTACTCAACACCGTGCTGGCATGCTGGCTCTTTTTCAGGAGGGGGCTGTGCTGTGCATCCTAGGGTATTTAGCAGCCTCCTGAGTTGTATAATGCTATGACGTATTATTCCAAAGTGTTTACTAAGGTGGTTTTTAGGGGGAGGGGAGTGCAAAATCACCCCCTGGTACAGATCCACTGGCCAACATTGTCCTAGATTTATTGGCTCTCCTTTCTTTATACAAAACGTCGAGAACGCCGTGGTTGCCATTGCAAAGCGGACAGAGATGAGTGTGCTCGGGGAAGGAGGAGACACACAAATGTACTCCTTAGCACCCAGACTGGCAGTAGTTGGCGATTTGGTTGTGCATCTGATGGCATGAGGAGGAGGCCCTGGATAAAGCAGGCCAGTGCTTGAGGGCACCTGCCATGTGTTCTTGGGAATCGGACTTGCTGTGGGTGGGAAGGGTGTCACAGGGGATGCTGAGATGGCCACTCTAGTTCCCTGGAGCTGGGGAACTGACTAGCCTCTTTTTCAGACAGTGCCAACAACTGTGACCTGAAAGGCAAGGAGTGCTACCCACAAACCAGGCATTCTGTGAACACTAGGCTGCCTTTCATTATGGTCACCAGTGCAAACATCTCCTCTCTCCCACAGACACAAAGGATTCAACCTATGCTTAGGAACTTAATAGAACCATCATTGCTTCTGCTGCTGGATCTTAAGCAAACGCTGGGAAGTGAAGCTGTTGCACTTGGCCATCATTCCCACTAGATGGCGGTGTATGTCTTCTGAGAAGCCCAGCCTGGAGGCAGCCAGAAGCCAGCACCTTAGGCTAAGGGAGACCAGGGCCACCAGTCCTTTGGGAGACAGCCAGCTCCTCTCATTGTTGGCACAAACAGCTCCGAACAATTGCACTGACCATGCAGCCACTAAGGCACATTCCAGGGCATTGCGTCTGCTAAGGAGTGAATGCTGGGAAAATGAACCGAGCTGCTAATTTGCCTTATTTTTATTATTATTTTTTAAAAAATACATTAGGAGGGGAAAGATAAGATCTCATACAACAAAGGATGTAATTTATTTTTCCAACAATAGGAGCCATGTCATTTCATCCCCCTCCCAGTGGCCACCATAAAGGCAAGCAGTCACCTAATTAGTCACTGGCTGGATAGAGGACCCACTGTGAATCCAAGTGGGGCGTTGGGAGCAAGGGGGCGGGATGGGAAGGCTGTGATTTGTTTGGGAGCAAGGGGGTGGGGTGGGAAGGCTGGGGAAAGCCTGGAGTCCATTATTGTACCGTGGGCTCCTGTGGTCTGGGGGCAGGGCTGGCCCCGACCCTGGGAGTGATTTCCCTAGCCCATTCATTTGGCACAAGTGAATGACTTTCTAAACCAGGGGAAAGACTCTGCAGGAAGACACCCCCTGAATTCCCTTTTTTAAATGTTACAGATGTGGATGTATTGGCTTGGGAAAGAGGACACAGCCCGGTGGGGCCTGGCCACCCTGCTGATGGGGGCGGGGCAGGCAGACCCCACAGGAAGCTCTTGAATGCCCACTCTGCTGACACCACAATAGGGGGAGGTCCTAGCAAATGTCACGGCTAAGACGAGCCCCAGAGGGAGTGACACACAGGCCTAGTTAGGGATTATGTTCAGCCGGTTAAAGGTCCCCTCTCCCAGTCCCCTGAAAGAAAGAAAAGCGACATAATGGGAGAGAGCCCGGATGCACGGACGGAACTCCTCTGCTGGAAAGCTCCCCAAATTGAAGGACTAATTTATTTGTTCAGAGATGACTTCTTTTTTTTTTTTTTTCCTTTTGTTAGCTATCACTTTAATTGAAATACTTTACTAATGCGATTTATCACAACTGTAAACTGTCAGTCCCCGCAGCTGTTGCTTCTTTCATGCAATCTGGCAACTGTGTGTGGGTAAAACACAAACTTGGAAGGGTGAGAAGGAGTCGGTGGAGGCTTCCTCTTTTTCTCGCTCAGCTGGTCCACGGGCCCATCACCCCCCACCAGAACATATGCTCCTCTTCCTCGGGGCACCCACTTCAATTCGAGTGCACATCTGTTGTTTTTGGCTGCTGAGCATCATCCATTCCCTGTCTCCGGGGAGCGATACCTGCTTTTCCTTCGGGGAGGTGCCCTTCTTCCCATTTCAACCCACGCGGCTTAGGTCAAGTCCATGTCACTGGCCTGCCGTAGGGTGAGCGTGACCCCAGCTCTGGCCAAGCATCTCCAACCCTTTCTTTTTTAGCACAAGGATTTTGACTTTTAGATGTGAGATTTAGTGGGAACAAAGCAGGAAGCTGAACGAGGTCCAACTTCCAGATAAGGCGATTACGATCTTGACTTTAAGGATAAGGGTGTCTCAAATATTGCCATGGAATGGGCTTTTACTGTTAATTGTTGTTTATTTGGAATGCAAATACAATAAGGCATCTTTGGATTTTACTTGAAAAATTCTCTTGGTTTTAAAGAAGATGTTGGGCCCAGAATAGTAAAGTCAGAATCAGTCTAGGAGTTACTTTGGTGCTTTGGGGAAGAAGTATTGAAAAGATGTTGGATGGGGTAGGAAAAGTTGGTGGGTTAGTACCATTGGTGGTCGTCTTTGTTCCGAAGTGGTGGCAGTTTCTGACACAGAAGACAACAGCACAGTGTCTGGTCTTGCTTTATCCGGACAGGTGGATCTAGCACTTCTGGCTGCTGACTTTGGCTGGTTGGAAGCCAGAGGGCCAGTGTCCAGACAGAATCACAGTTTCCTGCCCCCGAGCCAGACAAGGCACATTGCCAGTGACAGAGAGTGTGTTCGCTGGACCTGGCTTGTGTGTAGTCTGGAGCAGTGAATGGATAGCAACAACCAAAGTCACTGGCTTCCAACATACCTGTGCACCGTTCTGTAATGGTACTGTGGCAAGGGGTTGTTCTTCAAGGCACTTGGGTCAGGTACACTTGGGTTGGTAGTTGACGCTGGGATTTCTCGTTGGTCTCTGCTTGGTGGAGTGGATTTGGAGTCCCCTGTGAGCTCTACAGAGCTGAGCTTTTAGGTTTGGAGAGCAAGGATGGAGGTGAGCAACTTGGGAAGCAAGAGGGCAAGCCCTGGGAATAAGACCTATTGGAGAGTAGGTGTCTCTCTGCCCCCGTCCACACAGGTCTCCTCCTTCAGGGAGAATGTTCTCAACTTTTCTCAGTCCAAAATAAAGGGGAGCGACAAGCGCAAGAACTGCCAGCCTCGCAGCTGTCACTAGGTGTTAGGGCCACGGAGCTCTGTAAGCATGTTCATGTATGTTCTGTAAGCATGTTCCTGCTGTTATGGCACAGTCTCTTCTGTTATAATGCTTTTCTGCTTACAGTACTTTTGGGTTGAGACTTTCGAAACTTGGTTGTTATCTTTCCTGAACCTTGGTGCCATTCATGTCAATTTTTTTCTTGAAATATTTTTAAAAAGTCTGAGAGGCTCCAGAAAGAGAGTGAGACAGAGAGCATGTAAGCGTGTACTAGACGCCATGCACTGGTCACCCCGATTGTCTGCGACGGCTAGAATTCCACCCAGGCTTCCTGTGTGGGTGACACAATGACTCAAGCGTTCTTCTACTTCAGCTTCTGCAGCCGCTTCAGCATCACCTGTCGCCTTGCCTACACTGGCAGCAAGCTGGCAGGCAGCAGGAGCACCTCTGGGTCTTGCTCCTGGGCACTCTAGGTTGGGATGTGGATGTTTTCAACCCTGTTTGCATATTTGAACTTAACTGTCACGCCATTTCTCACTTCTGTTGGATTTGGTTCATGTAACCCAAATGAGAAAGGGCAGGACCGAGATAACTCTCTGATGGCGGCCACATGGTACTCTGCTTCGCTTGCAGTTGGACGGCCCCCAAAGGAGTAGGCTAGGGACACCCACTCAGGGAAGAGCTGAGATCTGCCAGTTGCCCTTTAGAGATGGAGGCACTTTTCTGGAACCCAGTGGGGCCAAGTAAAGGCAGTGGGGGCTCTGCAGGCCCCCGAGGTGGTCTTGGCCCAGTGAGCCAGTTACAGGACTGGAATCCAGGCCTCCTGACTCAAAGACTTGAGCACTGGATGGCTGCGACTTGGTCAGGCTGGCAATACTCTGGCCCTCAGGGACATTTCAAAGAGGTTTCAGTTGGTTGGTTGCTTTGTGTTGGATCTTAGGGATGTGTGTTGTGCTTGGACAGGTGTATGTCACTGGGGGCTGGAGGGTGAGGGGCTTGGGGCCAGCTTCAGACAGATGTGCCCAAGGGATGTGTTGGGTCCTCTCTTGGCTGGGAAATAACAAAGTTAAAGATGCTTAGGAGATTCAGAGGTAAGAAGCAGTCATCTTTCAGAGAGCTCCAGACAGCTCTGTGACCACATTCTTCTCTTTCCAATTTATTTATTTGAAAGGCAGAGAAATTGAGAAAGACAAATCTCCTATCTGTTGACTTGCTCCCCAACAGCCCACAGCATCTAGCTAGGGCTGGGCCTCCACCCAGGTCCCCAGTGTGGGTGTCAGGGACCCAAGTACTTGAGCTGAGCTGGAACCCAGGTGCTCAGATTATGGGATGTTGACATTCCAAACGGCCTGTTGATTGCTGTGCCAAATGCCTGCCTTGTGTATGCTGTTTGGGGGGGTCCTTCCCTCTGCTTCTTGCTTCCCCTTCAGCCTCCATTTTATTGGGAGAGAGCACTCATCAATCCCTGAGGCCTTTCCACCCCTGTCTTTCCTCCTGCTCTATTCATCACAGGGAGGGGTAGAAAGAGGCAGCACACTCTAAACCATAGCATACAGACCTGTGGAGTAGGTCCTAAATCTGCTACCAGCTCTGAGTTTTGTTATGTTTCTTATCCTGAGCCTGTTGTTCATGTATAGATTGGGCACAGACCTGCCTGCTTTTTCGGCGTCTAACACATTATGTTTGTAAATATGAGGGTAAATATGTTGATCTACCAGAATGCAGTTGTTGCCTTTCAACAGATAGTCATCGGATTATATTTACCATCTTAGGATGGCTAGAGAGGGGATGGCATAGAAACTGTCAACTTGCAGTGGTAAGATGCAGGTGACATGGGGTTAGCTCTGCGGCGCATGAGTGAAACAGCTGTTTGCAATACTGGCATCCCATAGGGATACTGGGTGGTGTCTTGGCAGTTGTACTTCCTATCTGGCTCCCTTCTCATGTCCTGGGAAAAAAAGGCCCAGCACGGCCCTGTCACCCATGTGAGGGATCTGGATGAAGTTCCTGGCTTTGGCCTGGCAGTTGTGGCCATCTGGGGAGTGAACCAATCAATGGAAGATCTTTCTCTGCAATTCTCTGTTTATAACTCTAACTTTTGAAACAAATAAATAATCTTAAGAAGAAGGATGTGGGTGATAGCAATGCTTAGTAGCTAATGCATGAGTGACCCACATTAGTGATTTAGGTTTAATATAGATGAATTGATTATTGATTGGCATGGAAGAGGTCTTCCATTCATCATTCACACTCCAAATACCAAGAACTTGAGTACTGGGGTGTGTACCAGCAGTTAGCCGGAATGGAGGTGTAGCTGGGTGGCTTCTCCCACTGGCCCAAAGGCCCACCCCGGATGTCTCTTTCTTCATGGCAGGTTTCTTTAAAGTTCAGTGCCCTTTCCTGCTGGATGCCTACCTTCCTAATTCAGTTTTTCATAAAGTGGCGACAAGCCAGACCTGAGCTACATGCACTGAGCTGCTCCTTGGTCTCTGTGGCGAGCGCTGCTATCGTTACTCCTTTGCTTGCTCAGCTTGCCATGCTTTCTCGCCTCTCTGCCTTTTGTCATGGGCTCATGCAGTTGGAAGTCCCTTGCTGGGTGTGAGCGTCTGAACCTGGAACTTCTGGCCGACAGAACTGTCACATGTACATCTCGGCTCAGTGATCCAATCTCGTGGATTCTGTTACAGCATCAGATGAGCTGTGGTCTGGAGGCCAAATCTGGCTGACCACCTGTCTTTCTTAATTAAAGTTTAATTTGACCGCATTCCGTCGTATATCATCTGTGGCTTGTTTTGTGCAAAGTGGTGCAATCTCATGAGAGAAACAGCAACCCTTGTAGAGCCCCAACTGTTCTTTTTCTGGTTCTTGAAGGAAAAGCTTGCTGATTACTGATCTAGGGCAAAGAGGGCTTAAGTGACTTGTCTAGGACCATAAAAAGCCTTAGTCCTGGCAATGCTTCGTCCTTTTCTCTGGTTTTTGGGGGATGCTTTGTCCTTTATGCTCACCGCCATGTGCCTTATTTCAAGTGTTATAAAAAAGACTGAGCTTGCTTCAAATCCCAGTGGAGAAGTAGACTTTGAGTAAAACTTCTACACCATAAAAATAAAGATGAGCTATAATATTGCCAAGGCATGTGAAAGCCAGAAGCTCCAGGGAATATGGAGAAATAATAATGTAAGTGAAGAATATCTATCACATCCCCTAGGTATCTTAGGTGCAAATGATAACAAGAATCCACAACACAGGTTTGCCGTGGTCTTGTGATTTTCAAATGTGGGGTACTCATTTTCTGTTTTTCTTTACTCTGGGGTGCAGTTAGCCCCAATCTAAGGGGAAAAAAATTCCCTGCTCTGTTTTTGTAGAACTTCCTTTCCCTTTCTCAAGAAGCTCCAGGCCAGCAGACAATTAGAGATGTTAAGCTTTGCAAATACTTACAAGGAAACCGCATGTATTCATGGCTGAAGGTTAAGACATCAACCCTCAGGCGGTCTCCTGGGTATTGAAAGTGACAAGTGCCTTGCTGGGAACTGCTCAACTTTCTCTTCAGGATCATATTGGAGAGGGGTGGGGGCTTCGTGCTGGTGTGTTTCCTAGGTGTTTGTAGTGTCAGAGATTGCTTGATTTCATTGCATAAATAACAAAGGTTTTTGCTGTATTCCTCTGTTTCTCCCTCGGAGCTGCACGAATTGTGGCAGGTCTGAGATGAGTGCACACAGACTTGATAGAAATGTGAACCGAGGAAGGGGGGATCACAGGGAGGAAGGTTCATGCACCTCTCTCATTAAAACTCACCTTCAGGAAGCATTGGTGGTGCTTCTTTGCAACCAAATGACACCCTGTAACCGCTGAACCACTTTCAATATTCCCCAGACTCCCCGAAATGACACCAAGCCTCAGACACTGTATTTCGAGCCAGGGAGAAGAGTCTACTTTTGTATTTAAAAAGCAGTTATTGGGACAGGTTTCACAGACAGTGGGCTAGGACAATTCAGAAACAATTGTTCATGTGATCGTTGGAGGATTTGTCCCTGTCAAACAGTTAATATTGCTTTAATACATGAAGTAGGCTGTATAAGACGGCAATAATGAAAAATGTCAGGAAAGACAATATCAATTGTTATTCAACATCCACATCAAAGATTACTTTTTTGTCAGTAGCTTTCAGAAAATGTATTTTCCATCAGATCTGATTGCGTTTCTCTTTGAAGTGCTCCAGCCTCCCGGTAGATTTAACGTGACATCCAGGCACTTTTCAGTCCCCGGGCCTCGGAGGCGATTCCGAGAGCCACAACAAGCCATCACAGGTTTATCCTCAAAGGCCGACACTGTCTGTCTGATTTATTGTAACTTTAAGAATCATCTCCGGCAAAGCATGAGCCTGGCTACCCATCCACAGCGTCAGACTTTTATCAATTCATTTGTATGCAGCCGGCACCTCTTGGAACTGAGAGCCCTATAGCCACTCATGGAAAATGCATTACCTGCGACTAATCCTTTTTATCTTTAAAGTCTGTATTTTTTATGTATAAGTCATTTTGGGTTATCATAAAATATACATAATTCTCCCTCCCCCTGGAAAAAAAAAGGCAAAATGGAAAGGGAATATATAATAAGTTATGAGCGTGTGCTGTGCTCATCAGCGGGGAGTGTAAATAAAGCGTTCTCTTTATGTAAACACCCAGGGATAGGAAGCCGTGATTGCCTTCAATGGGAAATAGGAATGCCTCCTCCCTCTTGTTTTTGTTAAGGTTTCAAAGTGAAACAGCGAGATTAATCATGGAACGTCTGTTTCGGCTTTGCAGTGTGTCCACCTGCGGGCGGTGGTGCTGGCGGAGGGGGTGGAGGCTGGTGGTTGTCCACTCCATTGCAGAGACTTGCTCGAGTTGTTTCTCTGCACAAACGGTTCCTGAGCCATTTAGGAATGACCTTAATGCTGGGGATGTGCCTCAGCATGATTTATGAACAACTCTCAGGGAGTAAGTGAGGTTCCTAATCCTGTAAACGCAACTTTCAGTCCTGGCCTGTTCTACCATTGTTTCAGATATCTCTGTGTTTATCACAGAATCAGAGGGAGGAGGAGAGAGAGATGGAGATGGTGGGGGTGGAGAGAGAGAGAGAGAGAGAAAGAGAGATTTTCTGTCTGCGGTTCGTTTCCCAAATGGCTGCAAGAACCAGGACTGGGCCCGGCTGAAGCCTGCTCATGCACCTGGGTTTCCCATCTGGGTGGCAGCCACGCTTTCATCGGAGCTACGAGCTGAGGCTTCCCAGGCTCTGTGTTAGCAGGAAGCCGGAGTCAGGAGTTAGAGCTAGGCGTTGAGCGCAGCCGCTTGAATAGGGGCTGTGGCATCCTGGGTGGCATCCAACCGCTAGACCAAACACCGCTCTCTATTTCCAACATTCAAACTCTGGTTAATCTACAAGCCTTGGAAACCGTCTCCTCTTTTAAACAAAATTGAAGCATCAACGGAATGCGTGCCTCCAATCATGGTCAGGAAACCTACCGCCTCCAGGCTGGGTCCTGTCTTGATCTGTTTTTTTCTAAGTTATAAGTGGTGCCCAGCCATGCCCATCTGTTGATGTCATACTTCTGGCTACTTTATGCCACACAGTGGAATCAGCAGTTACGACAGACAGTGCCATCCACCAAATAAACAATATTTGCTATCAGGACCTTCGGAGAAACATTTGTGGGTTCTCACCCTTGAGCCTTATTTGTCATTTTAAATTAATTAATCCCCCCTAGGATTTAGTTGGCCTAATAGTGAAAATTGCTTTTGGGTCTCGAGGAAAGGATCTTAAAAGGCTATATTACAAATTATTGACAAAAAACTTTTGGGTGGAAATCAAAGAGGCACCTTTACATTTTGTATTTTTGGCTTTTATAAAATTATTCAGTTGATGTCTGTGGAATCTGTCCTTTTGGCAGGATGCCTTTTTCCTTGGTTAGACTCCACTTAAATCTGTGCTGTAAAGGGACAATAGGTTTCCATCATAGGGGTTTATAAACTCAACACTGAAGCTTACTGATACATCATCTGTGTTGCTTTGAGCCTGCAGCCAAAGGCAGGGCTTCATTTTGTGTCCAGACAGCGCTGGATGCCAAGGGGATGTAATTTTGGAGTTTGGAGAGGCAGATCAAGGGAGCTGGTTTATAAGCCTGTGGTCTGTGGGCTTTATTTCTTTATTTCTTTATTTATTTGGGAGGGGTGGGGGAAAGATTGCTACCTAGGGTGCTGTGTTTTAAATGTGTCTCCAAAAAAAAAAAAAAAAAAAGCGTGTGTTAGAAGCTCAATCCTCAGGGCGAGAGTCCCCAGGGAGGTGTAGCAGTCACCAGGGCTTCTCCCTCTGCAGGGATGATCACAGCGGAGGGAAAAGGCCTTGAGGTTGGAAGCTCATTTCCTGCCCTCTCTTTACCCTTCTGGCTTGGAATGATACAGCAAGGGGTCTCTGACGAGGGGCGGCCCATTGCTGCCGCACTGCTCGGTGTCTAGAACTGTGAGCCAACTGACAGTCCCCCTCCTCCGTGTGTGGCATCCTGTTAAAGTAGGATGTACCAGACTTAGACAGGAGGTAGGCAGAAACTGCCAGCATATCTCTTGTTCCCTTCAGGACTCTGAGAGATCCATTCCTTTTCTATTAGAAACAGGAAAAAAAAAAAAAAGCCAGCGCTTTAGCTGAAGCGAGTTTTAATCAGAAAATTTATAGTCATGACACGTTCCTGACATTATTTCTACCTGTAGCCCGTGTTTTGGGGAAGATCTCTGGGATCTTGTTGGAAGTTGCTTAAGAACAATGGGATGCCTCTATTAAAATTCTGGGTTTTGTGATAATTGAAATAAAAAAATAATTTCAAAGTAATTTCTGAAGATATTGAGATTTTAGGAGTTCTTTCTATACCATTGTCATGCATCATTGTGCCAGTGGGAGCGGTATCCCGGAGATTCTCCTTCAGAAATGTTGCTGATACGCTAGTATTTTATAAAATAGCGTTGCATATGAACCCTAACTATACAGTACGGTATGAATATTTATCTTTCCTCCCTCATTTTTTGGCTCCTTTGTCTGAAACATCTTTGCCAAGGTCTGATTGTGTTTCCCAACACTTGATGTTGGGAACTTCTTCTTCCGGTTCGTATGTTGGGACAGGTTTTGGTGCAACAGTTGAGGTGCTGCTTTGGGTGCCCGTGTTTCATATAAGGGGCTCCTCCACCCACTTAGCTTTCTGCTTGTGTACACCCTGGGGGACAGCACAGGTGTGGCTCAAGCAGGCAGTTCCCTACTTCCCATGTGGGAGATCTCCATTGAGTTCTGGGGATCCTGGCCCCTGCTTAGCTCAGCTCCAGCCGTTGTGGGCATTTGGAGAGTGAATCGGAAGATGGAAGAACTCTATCTCTCTGCCTTTCAAATAAAATGAAGGTAAATAAAAGAAAACTTCCTGCGTTGATGGTACATGGAGGTGGGGCCTTTGGGAGGCAGTTAGCATCAGAGGATGTGGCAGAGGGGAGCCAGGCCGACTCGAGCAGTAACCTCAGAGGAGGAAGGGAGACCTGAGCATACTTGCTTGCTCCCAATAGCTGAGGCCTTCCTCTATGCAGTGACTCAGCTAGAAGGTCCTGGCCAGGTGCAGGAGCTGTGCACTTGGCTGTGCCAAATTCCTGTGAACTGTAAACCAATTAGATTTCTCTTGTTTGGAAGGGACTAAGTTTGTGATATTGTTATAGCAGCAGGGAGCAAACTAAGATTGTTCACCTAAACTCTCTGCGTTTTCCAGGATCTACACAATGGCATCCTCTCCTGTGAAGTCCTCTGTGATTTCTCTCCTAAACCTGGCTACAATCATACTGCAGGTGCCCACAGCACTTCCCTATGCTCCGGCCTAGTTCTTCTAAGCTATGTGGGTATCTTGTTTAAGGAGCTTCCTGAGGCTGGGGACTGGTGCTTGGCTTCTATATTCCTTACGGACAGTGGTTTTCATAATAAATAGTTCATGGAAAAAAATACAAGGTTGTTAAGAAGACAAAGGAATCTTTGAGACCATACCATCCAAGCCTGGCGGAGGTTGGGATGGAAGGCCACAGGAAGCTGTTAAATGATGCATCCGCATGTGGCCCTTCCAGGCCCTTGTCCAATCCCCTGTTTGTCCCTTGGCTGTGTAGAAAGAGCTGGCGACAAGAGAAGAGGAAGGGGAAATTTCCAGGAAATTCTGTGGTTGCTTTCATACCATCTCCACACAGAAAAAACAAAGAAAGAACAATAACCTGAGACTTACTGTGCAACTCCAGAGCAGGAGGGAATGTGTTTCCATGGTGAGTGGGTGATGCAGATGGTGCCAGGCAGGCTGAGTGTGTGCAGGCCTCCAGCCCTGTCTCTTGGTCTTGCCTCATTCTCAGCCATCAGGGAAAGGCAAAACTCTCCTTGGGAAGCAGATGCTGAGTTCTCTGACTTGCTTACTGCCAGAGACACCCCGTGGACCGCTGCTGTCCTTTGGCTTATCAATTTTGTTGCGATAAGGAGATGGAGGAGAATGCCAGCTATGGCCGGGGGAAGAAGTGGGCATGCCGAGCTACAAGCAAAGGCATAAAGGGGAAGGGGAGTGTAAGGCCAAGGGCAGACGAGTCTGCTGAGGTTACTATTCTTTACCCTGATTTTGTTGGGAAGGGAGCAGGAAGAGCGATTTGGCTGTATCCCAAGGATAGTCAGAGAAGGTGCAATCCCTCTCTTCCTCCCCACCGCCCTGACCTGCAGGTGCATGTGTAACAGCTTTGTTTGCCAGATGGAAACAACTGGACTCAGAGTTCTTTAGCACACAGACCCCTGTAATCAGCCAAGTGGGCTCTTCTGGCTGATTACAGGGATCACATCCTACTTTGGTCTAAGAGTGAGACCTAGAGAGAATGAGGCTCAGGGAGAGACTACAGAAGGAGATGACATACTTAACCAATGATGTCCGTGAAGAAAGGTGTCAAACAGAGACTGACTTGTAGCAGCTGCCTGGGGCCAGCTGCTAGTGCTGCCTTTCAGAGGTGATTCTGGAGGATGCCTGCTCTGTCGGGCATTCTACATGAGCTCTTGCTCACTTACGAAAACAAGGGACATGGTAAAATACTACACCGAGTGACGAGATTTCTAGTCCCAGACTTGCTCTAACCAACGCGGCTTCCCTGAGCAAGTTGCCTCATTACCTGCCTGGGCCTCTATCTCCTTATCTATAGGAAGACAAATTTGAGCTGGATTTCGGTTTTTGAAGTCCTTTCTTTATTAAACAGGTTTAGAACCATTTTTGTTAAATATTTAAAGCATTAGACCAACTGCTTTTACTTTGGGAGACTCGGTGGCAGTGCTTGGCCCAGACACATGGAGTAAATCCCTTCTTCCTGTCTGTGCCTGAGTGGATGTGCACCGTTATTTACCTGCAAAAGGCAATCAAACTCTTGAGAACATTGCTGAAGAGCAGATTTTATTTCCCTTGCTATGGCTCTTAAATGCTGCACTTGTTTTTATCTGAGTGCTAATTACTAGAGATTAATTAGTCGGCTTGAAAGTACTTCTGCGGCAGTCCCCCAATTACTGAATGGCACTTGATGTGTGCTACCTGTGGGCTCTATGTTGCCATCCTGGGAGGTGACTCTCATTGGAGGCCACAGGGAAGCTCTTTGACAATTCTCCAGCCACATTTTTAGAACATCTGTCCTAGGTGGAGGTCTTGAGAAAAAAAAAGAAAGAAATGAAGCATATGGATGACTTTTCAAGTGGAAGTAGAATGGCTGACAACTGTGCTGTTGGGGAGGGGAGGCTGTTTCCAGGTGATTTGAGGTGGGTTGTAGGAAGGGATCTTGTTGGGTCTAACCTCAGGCTCTGGTAGAGCTCTGTGTCCTCAACCCAGGTGATCAGATTGACTTGTACTTTCCTCGGTTTCTATCCTAACCCTTTCAAAGTCTCCTTCGATAGGGAGCTTATTACTGTCTTAGTGTGGGAAGATCTTTGGATGAAAGACATGATGATAAAAGCAAAGTCCAACCCCATTAGAGTCACTTGGTGCCCTTTTCTGTTCTGTTAGTGACATAGCAGAGTGTGCTCGGGTGCATTTTGCAAAAGAGAACAAAAATGGTGTGGAAATCACATTCTCAACTCCCGTGCCCAGTCTTCTTTGTAAGCTGTGTGCAGTCGATTGGCTGCTGTTTGTGTCTCATGCAGCTCTCTATATTGGCTGTCCTCTGTATCTGATTTTCCCTTATTAATTAATACTCACTTCGTTCCACATAGCATAGGAGCATGACATTTATACAAGGCAATCATTTCCATGCATTATCAAAAGATTATGTATTAGTGGTGATCCACCCAAAGTAAGCACGTCTGTCTCTACATCTGACCCAGGATGGATCTGCTGTTTTCTTTGCAGAATTACTTGCTGATGGTCTTTTTCTTCCCTGGTACTGAGATTTAGGGAGAGAAGTCCTGCTCATCTCTGCTTTTGCAAAGAAGAGCCACCTGAGATGAGTGTTGCATGACTCTAAGTGTCTCTTTCCAGTGAAGAGAGGCAGACTGACATGTTTTCATCCACAGGCAATTTTTTAAAAACCAACCCTTCATTTATTTGAAACAGCTTACAGAGGCAAAGAGAGGCACCTTCCATTTGTTGGTTCTCTTTCCAAATGGCTGCAATGGCCAAAGCACAACAGGTACGGATCAGGAAGCTGCTTCCGGGTCTCTCATATGGGTGTAGGAACCCAAGAACGTGGGCCATCTTCCACTGCCTTTTCTAGGCCATTCGCAGGGAACGGAACTGGAAGTAGAGTAGCTAAGACTTGGATCAGCACACCTATGGGATGCCAGCTTTGTGGATGGCTGTGTGACCTGCTACACTATAGCATTGGCTCCAATTAGATATTTTCAAAAGGAAATCAACCATATATTTCTGCAGGTGAAATATGAAGGGATACAGGGAACCCCTCTCATCAGTTCTGAAATGATGAACGTAATTTCGACATACTAAATTATCTACCAACAGAGCCATCTAGCAGGTGAAAACGTGCATCTAGGCGTCTGGCGACAGTAGAGGTCAAAAGTGAGGCTAAGGAGATAATTGAGACTGTGTAAGTGGCTGACCTTCTAGAAAGGGATCGCAGAGGGGAACAAAGCAGTTCTAAACTCAGTGTGGCCACTAGAAAATGTGGAGTATCCTGAATCAGGGTGCTGAACTGACGCTGGTGATGGTGTGAGACCGAAACGATATCTGACCCCCGTGCCAAAGCATAGAAGCGGAGCCAGGAAACAGAAAGCATTGCACTGGGGAAATGAAGTGACGAAGATTGAGTGGAGGCCTTGGGCTGTTGAGTCGAGTCCAGGACGATAGGGGACAATCTGAGATTGCTGAGGTTGAGAGTGGACGAATGGAGGAAGAAGCTCTTGGACAATCAGACGTTGTTTATGGTGTCAAAGTGCTGTGTTGGTTAGATAAAAATTGGCTATGATGTGAAAAAAAAAATGCCCAGTCATGATGCTCTAGTTGAATGTTGTTGCTAAGATGTTAAGTCTTGACTGAAGGATCTCTGCTGGTTGGCTTAGCTTAATTAGACATTGAGGTGCTCATATTCTGTGTTTGTTAAATTATTTTGTAAGTTCCACCGTAATACCTGACCTAATTCTGGGAACATAATGAATTTTCAGTAAATATCTATCACTCATGTTGTTATAGGTTTTCTGATTTTTTTCAGCTTGATAGACTAGCTGAAAACCCATTTATAATGACAAGACCTGAACACAAATTAAAAATATAGTGACTGACATGTAAAGTTATCTGTTATTGCTAAACTTGTGATTATTACAATGAGTTGGATTCTTCATTGTGGAGACTGCGTCTAACTCCCTTTATGCTCCCGAATTCTCACATGATGCCCAGTACCAACTATTCTGTAAACAGGTGAATGAACTATTGTACGAGCTTTGGGTTGAATTTTAAATGGATTTAGGTATTTGTTGTTAGTAAAAATATTTCTCTAGCATCAATAGCACGCAGTTCTCATGGTAGAATTGAAACATTTGTGTTAATGTCCAGTTAGAGAAGTGGAGTTGGGAGGGTAGAGAAACAGAAAGAGGAGGGGAAGGAGGGAGAGAGAGAGAGAATCTCTTCCATTTGTTGGTTCATTCTTCCAATGACTGGGCTGGGGCTGAACCAGGATTCTAGAACTTCATACAGAATTACGTGGGCAGGGGCAAAGGAATCAGGCCATCTTTTGCTGTTTTCCCAGGTTTCATAGCAGGGAGCTGCATTGAAAACAGCTGCCAGGATTCAAATCGGCACTCATGGGAGATTGGGGCACTGCAGTTAACCTCTTCACCCTCTTTGCCACAACGCCAGTCTGGTTATCCAGTCTTATTTGATGGCTTACTATCACCATCAAGATGATCTCCATGTCTGTGTTTGGAACAACTCTTAACCTAACTGTAGTAATTAAGAGTTTTTGTTCTTTAAGATTGTTCCTGGTAGATTCATCTGAACTCATGGTGACAGTGATATGCTGTAAAGACGTTAGATATGAGACTCACCCTCTTCAAGCCCTTGTCTCCTGAAATTCATAAAAGGAAGTCAATAGTTCATTAACCTCAGTGTTGATGTGAAGATAATCGGAGACAATATCGTTGAAGTTCTGAGGTTGTACTGGGAGTGGTACCCGGACAGTAACCATTTCTCTGATTGCTCCTGCAGAAGCTTGAAGAACACCCAGACAATGCCCCACCATCAGAGTAGCTGGGCTACTTTGACAGATGGTCTGAGAAGTCAAGACTATCAATTGAGTATGTCTCAATGTCAATTTCGGGTCGATATAGTGTGTAGACAGTCAATTTAGTATCGCTCAACGTGTCTTTTGTTAGGGCCCCACAAGAAAGTTCTCCCCCAAGTTTTGGGCAATATGTGCATCAGTTCTTTGCATTCTTTGGGTCAAACTTGATGTTTTCTCTGCCTTAGGTGATTTCACTTGAAGTTTCTCTCGACATGGTGCCCAGCATCATCAGAAAGATCGCACTGTGCTCCTAGTGTTAGAAAAGTTCACAATTCACAATGTTGAGGATGAATTCCACCGATTGCGTATTTCTTTTGCACCATTGATGCAAGACAATTATAAATCTAATTGTTCTAAGTTAAGCACTCTCTGAGGACTAAGGTGCTGCTCAACTTAAACTCCAGTGCCTCATCTCTGGCCTTGGAGGGACAGGAAATTTGTGACAATTCCCTTGGTAAAAACATCTGGAACATCTAGCACTTTGAGACCCTATCCTGGCAAGAAATGGTGTGTACATTTGGCGAGTGTGGTCAATTAAACAGAAAATGCAAAACTTTTGGTTAAAAATGTCTCTTTACTACATTTTGTTGGAGAACACAGGGAATATTGTGATTGCTTTGTAACTTTTTTTTAAAAAGATTTTAATCTAGTTTTTACCAGTTTTTCATTTCCTTTCTACAAAACATTTATGTCCCAAGGCAGGCGTCTCCTAAAGGAAAATGTTTATTTTTTGGCCCCAAGGCTGCATTCCATGCCAGTATCCATCCTGAGGTGCTTTCTTTCAGTGTCGAAGATTAAGCTGAGTACATGGCGAATACAGGCTCACATATGTAATTTAAAAATTAGATCATAGCAAAGTTATCTTTACACAACAAGTGAAGAGTCTGTCTGCCTGCCTATCCATGCATACATTCAGTCACCCGTCATCCGCCTAGCATTATATCTGTAGTGTTAAAGTGATGGTGGCTTTGAAAAAGCCAGTTCTTCGCTGTATGTTAGAGTGATGGTGGCTTTGAAAAAGCCAGTTCTTCGCTGTATGTTCCTCCATATTGATTTATCTTCAGACTGTAAATACAGAATCATGTCCAGTTGGGTCAAGTTCAGAATCACTTAGTGGGATTCATTCTGACTTGATATGACCTTAACAGTTCAGAGATAAATGCAGATTTCACTTTTACAAGGCAATGTCCTTACATTTTAAAACAACTCATCTGTTTTAGTGCTGCTCAGATGAACTTGGCATTAGCACAGAGGAGAGTGAAGGATAGTTTGAGTATTTGCCAGCGCTAACTGAAGCATATCCTGAATTCTAGAGGTTTGGCTTCTCTCCTTTTTGCTTTACTATGTTCTCAAGAAAGAAGTATTTCAGTAGATGGCTGGCTGTTTATGTACATTGCTATCATGGTCAAAAACATATCTGAGTGAGTGTCCTATAGAAACAAAGCGCTGTCAACAAACTGCTGTCAACCAGTTTGCCTTTGATGCCTGGGGACAGAAAGGAGCCCTGGGTCCCCCTGCACCTGTACTGGTCCCACAGCATCCCTTCTGCTGGCTGCTATGTCTGCTCCAATTCCAGTGTCCATGCTACACTGGTTGGCAATGACTCTATCAACCTTTGTTTCATCTTCCTGGGCTGAAGTCTGTGGCCGGCTACTTAGTAACTGTGACACCATGTATTTTTGAAGTCACCCTGCCCGGTTTTAGTATGTTCAGCAGTAAACTGGGGGGGATTTGGATTAGTTATTGCACATAGCATATTTATCCTCTGCTCTGGTAAATAGTAGATGCTTACTAAACATTTGCCCTCAGTTACAGTTATCTTTGCATTTTGGACATGCCAGGCATCCTTTTCCTTGCTTATTCCAGGACTTATGGACGCCTCTGACCTCAGAGATGGGAGGGAATGCTGGAGCCGTCATGTCTAATTGCTCCTTAGGCTAAGAGATCATGTGATTGATAAAAAATGACTACAGTTCAGATCATCATCCCGCCCAGCCTTGGCCTACGTGCATTGCTAATTCCAGACACACGCTTGCTGGGCGTACTTTGTCCTGTATTTGGACGTTCGTTGCATCATTAACCCCATCAGTCAACTTTCCAATTTGTGCTACCGTTACTCACAAGAAAAATGGACTAAGAAATGGTGGAAGGAGCCAAATAAATATGTCCGTGGGCCTGGGGAGAATCCTCAACGTTTATTATCCATGAGGAGAATATCAGTAGCAGCATTAATTCAAATTATGCAGTACAATTTTTTAAAAAAAATTTGATGTTTCCCTTTACATCATTTCCAGAAAAGGAATTTTGTGCCCTATGCATTTTTTATGATGAGGAGTGTTTTTACTATTACTTACCAGATAGGGTGCCAAGTCCCCGTCAGCACATACGATTTGACGTACGTTACTTTATTTTCATTCTTACTTAGGACCACATAGAACAAAGTTAAACAAACGAATCTAGCACTTTTAAATGAGAACTTTCTTTTGATAAAGGTTAACTCTAGCATTTGTGTTGCAGTAAGCTATGTAGAAATTTTGTCATGAAATACTAAACCTTCAAAAATAGTGTTGCCCAGGTAATAAAGCCATGATTGTGTTGTATAGGAGCATTTTGTGTCAGGTGGCACTAAGTGTACAAGTTCAAGGAAAACTTTGTAGCAAGTGCGTGGATTTTGCTCAATGTTTGCATGTGCATACCTAAGGGTTTCAGTTTCAGAAACAGGATTTGGAGAAATTCATGTAAAATGTATGGCTATCCTTGCATTTCTATGCAGCTTCCTCCCTCCCTTTCCCATGGAAACTGTATCTCACATCCTTCTTGAAACCGGTTGGCTCCCTGAAAACCTCACAATGACCTGTGTAAAGCATGCCTATCTGTTGTATAGGTGGGCATTACCATCTAGGATGCTCAGGGCATCTTACAATAGTCAAGAGTTTGCATTTTTTAATGGCCTCTGGTTATTAAACTTGTTACATTTTTTCTTCTTCTAATTCTACTATGAAAGTAAAGTGGAATCAGAAGCCTTCTGGAAGGTGGAGCTCTCTGACATATTTTTTAAGAGTCCCCAGGCTCTAAAGCATGAGTGTAATCAACTCTGTTGATGGAGCAGTGTTGTCAGGACCCCAAACAGGGAAGCCAGCCAGTGCCCTGTTACTTTGGAATTCATGATTAAGTGGGGTGTGCGTGTGTGTGTGTGTGTGTGTGTGTGTGTGTGTGTGTTGCAGGATGTGGATTATTCCTGCTTAGCCCACTGCTTCACACTGAGAGATCTTCAGGGCTCGTCTCCTGTGCCATGGCTTCCCATCTCCATCTCGTGTCTCCTGGGTGAGAACAGATGGGACTGCCAAGGCTGGAGGCAGCAGCGGCATTGTCAGAAATAAACAGCGAGCCTGTTCCTCACCCTAGTCCAGATACACATCAGCAGATACAGACTCAGCAGGAAGCCAAGCTTTCAAGGAAAAAAACCAGTGAAGCACAGAGGGGGAAGCATCAGAAACACACCCCATATTTCCTTGGCGTTTGTCACCTGGGATGCCTCGGCTGTGAATGGAAAACTCTTGTAGATGCAAGCAGGGGGTCCAGGCAGCCGCTATTTCCTGCTCACTGTCCTTTCCAGGCTCTAGCGGGGGCTCTTGGTCTTTACGCCTGAGTCTGTTCAACCTGCTGTTCCTATCTGCACCTGCGCTTGCTGCACTGCTTCCGGGTGTAGTGTCTTAGAGGAATACAGAACACACTCCACCCCAGAGACGCTGCCAAGGTGACAGCTTGGGTCGGCAGCTTTCATCCCTTGGTCAGTTGTTTTCTTTCCGGAAAGAGATACTTCTTCTTTCCTTGAACATCTGGATATGGTGATCTGTGACATGCTTGGGTTTTTTTTAAATCTATGTGGTATCTGCAGTCATTTCTGTTACTTCTTAAGAGCTCAGCTTTTCCGAAGTGCTGTTTTTTTAAATGACCGTTAAGTCATATTTATCATGGGGATAATGTAATAAAGACAAATATTCAACCAATAATGAAAAGCTAAGTAAACGGGTATGTTTAAGCTCTATTATATGCAGGGAAGTACATTAAAGCAGATCTAAGAGACATTTTAATGGATTTAACATTAGCAATCAGACCACGGAGTTGGTATATATCAAACACCGTCGCATTTCAGTCCAATGCACACCCACTCACTCATGAGCACCATTCAACGCAGATTATAAATATTATCCAAGAAACCTTCAGACCTTGAGATCCTTTCCACAGACACAGCAATAATTGAACAATAATGATGACGATTTTATTTTTATGAATCGCTATGGCTTACTTTCATTGATTTGCTCTTGGGCCTAGAGAAAGCTTCCTCAGCCAGCATACAATGGGGAAATGGTTATATCATTATCAGATAGGTCGTAAAAAGATAGATAAAATACAGGTGGGTAGCAGTGAGGGCGGGTCTCAACAAGCTGCTGATATAAGCAAGCAATACTCCCCTCGCATCCAACAATAGAGCATCTTAAACTACCTCCTTTCTTTCTTCCTAACCCCTCTCCCAATTCAGCAAAAGGAAGGTTCTGCTAAGCTGTAATGTGCATTAGCCTTGGAGGGGAATCTTTCTGGGGTTCTTGGTAGCAGCTCCAGGGAAACGAGTAGGATGTGGGTACATGAGCCTGCTTAGGCATCGTGCAGAAAGGAGGGTGCAGCCTCATGGGGACGCGGCCCTTCTCTGCCTACTCTGATGATGTGCAGTGTCTTGGTACCAAAGGCAGTGGGGCCTTCGCAGAATATCCCATCCATGACTCTGAGAAGGAGCGGATGGCTCACTTGTGCTCCGGAGCATAAGATGTCTGGGGGTTTCCACTCAGTTCTCCCTGCCCTTTGCCTCCCAGAATTGAACACCTGCAGGAATCAGTAGGAAGGGACAGATTCCCAAGGTTTGATATTACACTCATGCCTTCCCATCCCAAGAGACAACCTGGACTTGTACTTCTGTGATTCACTGGGTTGAGACCTCCTGGTGGTGTTTCATAAAAGAAACAAGAGAAAATGTGTCTTTAAGAGGCTGCCCATTGGGCCCAGCA
Source organism: Ochotona princeps (assembly GCF_030435755.1). Classification (NCBI taxonomy): domain Eukaryota; kingdom Metazoa; phylum Chordata; class Mammalia; order Lagomorpha; family Ochotonidae; genus Ochotona; species Ochotona princeps. The sequence goes on from NC_080862.1 coordinate 4,919,189, forward strand.
CGGTAGCCTAGCAGCTAAAGTCCTTACCTTGCACACGCTGGGATCCCCTATAGGTGCTGGTTTTAATACCAGCAGCCCCAATTCCCATCCAGCTCCCTGCTTGTGACCTGGGAAAGCGATTGAGGACGGCCCAAAGCCTTGGGACCCTGCACCCACGTAGGAGACCCGGAAGAGGCCCGGGGCTCCTGGCTTCGGATCGGCTTAGCTCCAGCCGTTGTGGCCACTTGGGAAATAAATGAGCGGATGGAAGAAATCTTCTCTGTCTCTCCTCCTCTTTATTTATTTATGAAAATGAATAAATCTTAAAAAAAAAGAGGCTGCTCATTCTCTGCATGTTCTATGTTCCATGCAATGCAAAAGATGACCAGGCCTTGCTGGGATCAGGGCTTTGACAAGAAAAATTCAGGCTTTTTTTTTTTGCTTGTTTTGGCAGCTAGTTTGCCATTCCCAATAGATTTTTCTTTCCTTGCCAGCAATTTCTAGGCCACTTAGAGATGTGGACAAGCTGATGTTTCAGAGTTTGTTCAGCTTGTCCATTGCCGGCTCTATGACGTGTCCATGTCCCTGGGGAAGAATGGGGTGCTGAGCTGTCCATGCAACAGAAGGCTGATTGGAAATGGTGGGGACAGCTGCTGTGCCCCTTAGCTCAAGTTCATGTTCTATGTCACCCCTTTACTTGCTTCTTTAAGGCAAGCCTGCCTGAATGTTTCAATTCTATTTTCCCAGCAAATAATTCCTTTTGAATTTAAAATTAAGCCATAGTTAACAACTAAATTTTTAGTCCATGAATACTAGGAAAAATCTCAAATCTGGTAGAATTAAAAAAAATTCTGCAAAAATTTCAGCACAGTATTTTATGATTATTGGAGACAGAAGGTAAATTCTTGGCTAGTGTTTAGGTAGGGGACTCTTACATCTCTGAAGAAGGAAATAGATCCAGGAGTAAGTCGAAAATATTGTATGAATCACAACTCGTGTCAAACCTAACCGCAGTTCTGTGGTGGTTCAAGAGACTCTTTGATGTACATAGGTTCAATTAGGTTGTTGGTTTCTATTTGTATGAAATGTGGTGACGATAAACGTGACCAGACCCAGAGGGTGATGGAGAGCGTCATTGTCTGGTATGCCAGTGAAGAGAACAGAAATGACTAAGATACTCCCCTTGCCAAGAATTCTTGTAAGATAGGAAGGAGAGCAAAGCACTGATTCTTGATTAAGAAAGAAAGACAAGCTTGTATTGAGGGTCTATCAGCCAGATGCGCCTTTAGATACTGAGCAAATGACCATACGCTAGTTATGCATCTGTCTTATATTAGTTTTCTCATTCTCTTGGTGGGGGGGGAACCGATTAAATCAACTAATAAAAATAATTTCAGGTAATGAAAAATGGTAGAAAATTATATGACTGACTTGTGGAAGAGACCAAAGTGGAAGGGTGATGTTACTTACTCGCAATTGCAAGTAAGACACACGAATTTCCTTGTAAGAAAGAGAGGAGTGCCATGAGCTTGTTGACAGTTGACCAAGATGACTGTGGTTGTTATATGGGAAATATAAGTTATATGACTTCACAGCCCAGTTTAACTTTCTGCAGCATGCTTACGATGGCCAGAGGAGCTCCACCCAAGAATGTCAGAGGCCCTGTGTGGGTTAAGCCTTTACTTTTGTCTCGGCAAGGATGGAGAGGGGACTTGGTGTATGACAGTAGCTAACTGACCAAGAATCTGATAACAGAGTGCTTCAGGCATTGTGGATGAATATTTACTTGAGGGATAAAGTCAAGTTTCTTAGGCAAGGGCTGAAGTTGGTTGAAAGCAAGTGCATTGTGATTAACTCCGATCTCTAAAACACACTCATTCTGTAGATTTGAAATTTTATTCTTATTGATTAGCAATTGCCCGTGTCTTCCGCCTCCCAGGTCCTGAATTCTTTGATTTTGTGAATTTGATTATTTAAGAGCTTTCAAAATTGTATCAAAAATCCAATGACCTCACAAGAAAAGAATCCCAGGAGTCAGACTGACTGACGTCAGTAGACAGCTCTTCTGGAGTAGCAGATAGCTGGGGTATTAAATGGCAGTTGAATCCTTTGCTTGTGTGCAGTGTGTGTCTACACAGCTTAGGCACTGTGGAATCAGCTTTTTTTTTTCCCCTGGTATTTTTGTTTTATTTAAGCAGAGGATTCTTGGAGTAGACAGAAAACTGCCTCTTTAATTGCATCTACATCAGTTGACATTCGGACTCTGCATAAAAGAGGGAGAGACAGTAGTAGGCCCGCCGGATCTGTGGGTTCCAGGTTACCTAATACACAGAGACAAAGGTTTTCTCATTTCTAGTCTGACTTCTTCATGGCTGCAAGATGGCTGTGGTAAGTCCAGTGTCATGTTCAGGATTCTATTCTGGCGTACCCTTCTTGAGGAGTTAGAAATTCTTTCCCAGATGCCCTGCCTGTCCCAGTGTATCACTCAGCTGCTCCCAAGCATTGGGCCTTGCAGTAAAGGATGTGTGCTTCTCTCTAGAGGCCTGGGCTGACTGTGGTTCAGCTGCTCTAGGCTAAGACATTCTGCTCTAGTCTTTAGGGTAGCTGTAGATAATGGGGTGGTTTCAAATCTGTGTCATACACCTTTATTCTGGGATGTGGGCTTCAAGAAGATAACTGAAAATGTCTCTTTTGGTGGCAGGAGTCAAATCCCATTGTACACCTAGTCACGTTTGAGACCTGCGATATTCCATCTGACATCCCATTAGCCAAGCCAGCTACACAGTAATCCCAGCACGAAAGGGGAGGCGGGACGTAGTTAGTATTCACGGTGGAAAGGGGAAGGCAGAAAGGATTTCCCCAATGATAATCTATTACAACTCCCACCCTTAAAGCTGATTTATATTTCTTGAGGTATCTGCTGAAACCAGATCACACACTAATTTATAAACCAATCATAAACTGAAGGGGGGTGAATATTACCCAGTAATGCAAGTCAACCAGCACGGCCATTAGGAAACTTGCTGGTTATATTCCAGTCTGGGAGCCAGGCACAACCAGTGTGTCTGTACAATTTGTCAATCATTACAGGGACTCATAAGTAGAACACAAACACAAATGCTGAGTTTTATGAGGGTATACTCTATGTGTCGTGGGGAGGTGGGCCGAGTGTAGGCGTGGACATCCTCTCTGCCACCCCTTGCTCCTCCTCCATGCTCCCGCCCAAACATCTAGCTCCAAAACCCAACACCTAGCCTTCCTTTCACTTCCTCCTTTTCTTTTGGGTTCAGTGTATACCCTGGGCCATGGGACCAAAGAAATCCTGGGAGGGTAAGGGTGCCAGAGCCAGCTTCTGTAAGACTTAGTGGCTGTTAATATTATCACTCCCTAGTGTTGATGAAAAGCCAGGAAGGGTGGAATGTTTTGATCTGTATTTCCTGGCATTCTCACATTTTATCTAGTGAGGTGGCTGCTGCTATCCATTTTACCCAAAAAGACATTGAGGCTTAAAGAGATCAAATAACGTGTGAAAAATTACAGTAAGAGGGTATAATTGGAATTCAAGCCCAGATATATCTAGATTATTCTCAACCGCTGTGTAGGTTAGCCTATTAAGGGTTTATCATTAAAAAACAGATTAAAATAGAACCTTTTTCAGATTCTGAAAATCATTGCTTGGTAGTATTTTTCTGTAACATGAATGCGGCAGAAGACTAAGTGAAAATAATGTGAAAAGTGTTATTTTTATAGAGTTGTTAATTGTTTTATGGGGCAAGCTTATAAAAGTCACAGACCACAAAACATAATTGCAAAATGCACTTGACATCAATTACAGGAGGCATTGATTTCATTAACTCACATCTTGTCCAGAGCTATAAATAATGGGAAATGGGGGTACGTATATATGCTTCTTAATGTCTGATCATAAACCGGTCATGATCACATTCATCATCGTAAGAGTGTTGAGGAAGGAGTACGTCACGTTATGCAAAACTCATGTTCAAAAGACCATGCTCCTCTTTATTTTATTTTCTAGGGTTCACAGTCTTGAAACCCTAAATCTGTTTGAGGGATCTATAGAAGTCCCAGAAACCCATTCAGAGAGTTCCTTAGGTTTAAGCTATGTCCCTAATAACATGAAAATATTACTTGGTTCTTGCAAGTCTATTATCAGGGGAATTTACAGTGAAGTTTAATGAAAGCTGCAAGCATTTCCCAACACAGTGAGTGCAGAAGCAGGAAAGAGAATTCAACTAACTTCTTTTAAGCCAGTTATTAGCAAGAATTGCAAACATGTAAAACAATGCCAGTCTTTTTTTTTTTTGTTGGTGCATGTTTTGAAGGGCATGTTATTTATTTTAAACATGTTAGGTGATTGTGAATGTTATCTTTTAGGAGACAAAAGCTTGACATTGAATGGCCAACTTTATTTGAAAAAAAGAGAGGCAGAGTCAGATGTAACTTCTTGTTTCAATTCACTCACTAAATGCTCAGGATATTCAGATCTGTGGGCCAGACTGAAGCCAGGAGCCTAGAACTCAGGCTGGTTCTCACTCGTGCTCACAGGGACTCGGGTGCCTGAGCCTCCACAGTGTGCCTTCATGGGAAGCTGGGATTGGAATTGGAGCTGGAATTTGGAGCCATACACTGCAATATGGCCTATGGACATCCCAAGCAATGTCTTAACCTCTGCCCCAGATACCTGCTCCTAATGCTGCTAAAACGACTTCATAAATATTTAAATACTCTCTCAGTTTTAAGTACCAGTAGGATAAATGTCAGTGGATACCGTAAGTCAGTTTTCTAAGGCCCCTAATACATTTTTAAAATGCACCTCAGTTCTGAGCTCAGAAAGTTAGAACACTTTTGCTGCGATCCTTTGTGCTTTTGTTCTTTAACTCAGGAGCCAGGAAGCCTAGAGCAACTTGCAGTGGACTTCATTTGAGATCGCAAGATAGAATTGTGGACTTACTCTTCTTCATACATTCTTTTACTGTTAATCCTTAGTTTCCTGTTTAAGCAATTCCATTGCACATTTATTTTTTATGCTGGTTTTTTAATGATTAACCATAAGCTTCGTATGAGTTGTCATGGGATGCTAAGAGTGAAACAGCTGGTAGAAGATAGTTGGCCTTGGAGAACATGCGTAGATATGCAGCACTGAAGGTTTTCTTGTTAATGTGCCCTCAGAGTCAAACTGCAGGCAGGATCTTCTTGGCTATTGTGGAGACCATTGCCACGGCATCGAAATGGATGGTGCTTTTGTCCCGTAGCCTCTTCAGCCTCTCTTCTCTAAATTATGCATGTCCTTTTGTGGCACAGCCTCCTGTCCACTCATCTCTCTTCCCCCAGCTCAGGAAAGGTCTTTTTCTTTTTCTTTTTTTTTTTCCCCTGCCCTTTCCTTTTTCCTACTTTGCATTTACATTCTCTATGACCTATTCTTAAAATATATTTTCTAATGCGTTTCTTGAGTTCAGAATAAAAGGCTGGTACTTTGGAGCATTACTCCGTCTTCATTATTAGCCTCTTACAGCTCTCTCTGATTTAAGGTTATTGTATAATACTTGAGCTCTCTGCTAATGTACATTGCACGGGCCCTGTAATCAGTGCACATTTCAACAATAGTAATCGAAGCTTTGAATTCAAAAAAAGCATAATTATTTTTGCAAATTGGTATCTAAATAGAGAAGCGGCTGAGATTGGTCTGAAGCATGTGGTAAGCCATACCCTTCAACTTTAGCCTTATAGTTGATGAAAGATTATTTTATTGGGCAGTAGTTGATCAGTTAGTATAGTTTTGATGAAATCAGTGAGCTTTTCTTATTGCTCTTGAGATGAACTGACCTGTCCCTCATATTTGAACCGAATTGTTCAGCTTGGGGTGGGGGACAATGATCGTGTTTGAGCCTTGGAACCCTGTAGCCTTGTGGGAGACCCGAAAGAGGCTCCTGGAACTGGCTTCAGACCAGCACAGCTCTGGCCGTTGCACCGCTTGGGGAGTGAATCAACAGATGGAAGATCTTCCTCTCTGTCTCTCCTCCTCTCTGTATATCTGATTTTCCAATGAAAATAAAATAAATGTTAAAAAAAAAACAAAGAAGTGGTAATGCTTGTTTTTTTCCAAGGGATTACGTTTCGGTTGATCGCTTTGAACTCACAGAGGTTTTTTGTTTTCACGAAGAGGGATTTTTGATTTGTATTTAGTGCTGCTAAAACAAATCCCTTAATTCATTTAATTTAATCCAAAGATGCTCCATTCCAGGGTTTTGTGGGAAACCTGAAGATGTTTACCCAAGCTCCCTAGCTTGGGAGCACTCAGCCACACACTCTTCCTGCTTTGCGAGTGGACAAGCCCGCTGTTTGTGCTTAGCCTGGGATTTGCTTAGCCTGGGAGCCGTGCCTTCTGCTGAGTTTCTTGCAGTCTTCCTTCTGCAAATGTCCTGTCAGTGTCAGTCAATGATGTGAGGGGAGTTTCTATTCAGATTCTGGGACTTCTTCCTGTAGCTTCTTCCTTTTCTGGAATGTTTACAATCTCCTGTTGTGCTGGCCGCCCTGAATTCTGTCTCAGATACTTCAAGACTGCTGTTCTGCAATTCTAATCTAGCATCCTTTGTATTTAGAATTCTCTGAAGATAAAAGCCAGAAAAATGATGAACTTGCCTAATTAAATCCCCCTGCCCCTGCCTTTTGAGGGGTATAGTACTATCTAATTTGTGTGAATGGTTACTCTCTCATACCTTCAGATTTTTTTAGTGTTTAGAATTTTTTTTTTTTTAGAGTGGAATGTGCATTTGGCACTGCAGTTACTTTGCTACTGTCCCACAGCCCATGTTGAAGTGTCTGGTTCTTGTTTTAACCATTCTTCTTCTGACTGAGCTTCCTATTAATGTCTCCTGGGAGGCAGCAGGTGCTTGCTTAAGTACCTGGGTGCCATCCATCCGTGTGCAAATCCAGAATGGAATTCCAAGTTTTGGCCTTGCCTGGTCCTGGTTGAAGTGAGTATGTCACTAGTCATCCAGAAGATGGAAGGTCGGTCTCTCTCTCTCTCTCTCTCTCTCTCTTCCTCTCCCTCTGTGTCTAAGTTGCTATACCTTCCAAGTAAAATAAAAATAAACTGAATTTTCTTTTCCCAGAGACAATGTTTAGTTGGAGGGAGGTTTTCTGGTTTTCTTTTCTGTTGTAAACCACCCTGCATTTTCAGCCCGTCTCTGTGTGTTTCCAGTGAGCAGTCCTGATGGGAGATGAGGTTTTGTGTGGAGAAAAATTGGCTTGGCTGTAGGATCTGGAGCGCACGGGCCTTAAAGGCCAGGCAATGGATATTTTACATGATGGAGTAGACAATAGGGAAAGGGTCATGTCTGAATTATAGATAGCTTTTGTTTTCAAATATTAGAATGATGCTGACATTTATTATAATTCATGGAGAGCCCTGACATGTATTCAAATGAATTGGCTTGGTATTTTCATCATTTACATGAAGCAAATGTCAGAACAGAAGAAAGACCCTCAATTTAGCCCGGTAATTTTAAATCCTTCCTTTTCCCTTCCTCCTTACTGTCATCTCTCTCTTTCTCTCTCTCTTCCCCAATTCTTCACTTCCTATATCCCTCCTTTTTATTTTCTTCAAGCTTATGAATATTACGTGAAGGTCATAGCACAACACTCAAGTGCATCTCAAGGATTCAGATTTGGTCTTTAGCAGGAGTCCAGTATTAGAAAAACAAAGTTCAGCTTTTATTTTTGAAACTTGATTTTTACTGTATAGCTAAATATATTTTGCTGATAGTGAAAGGGAGGGAAACTGAGTGTTAAAACAAGGCAAGCCGTTGCTTAAACTGCAATCCATCACTTGAAAGAAAGAAAGAGCATTGAGCTGCTTCAAAAAGCATAATTGGCAATTCTATGTAACAACTTGGAAGAGACGTTTTTTATCAAAGATTGATATAAAATTATATGTACCCTATGGTGCGGACTGTGGAAGTGTTTTACACATGACAAACACTGGAAAGAAATACACAGAATGTTAGTAGCCGTATGGTTGCACGGTTATAATATTTGCAGAGAACAGGACTTTTGACTTTATTTATAAATTCTTTCTGGTTAGGGCAACTTCAGTCGGAAGAGACAGGTGGTATTCTAGGTCCTCCATTTACACTACTCACCTATATAGTTCATTATTATTATTATTATTTTTATTTTTTAATATATATTTTTATTATACTATTTATGTATCTGAGGTGAAGGGGGATTGTTATTATTTTTTAACTATTGTCCAGGGTCTCCTTGTACCAGTGGAGAGCTTCCCTGTAAAATCTATGATTTAAAAGCAATGATTCCTGGGAGCTTAGTTTCTCATCTAGTAATGGAAGAAACATTCAAACATCAAGATGTGTATTAGGTTTTGAATTTTTGTGTGTTTTGGAATGTAGAACATAAGATGCCAAAGACAAGAAACAGAAGGGGAGCAACCAGGCCCCGCGTGAAGGCTCAGTGGCTGAACACTCGCCTTACACATACTGGGCTCCCATATGGGTGCTGGTTTGTGTCCTGACTGATCCACTTTCCATCCAGCTGCCCGCTTGTGGCCTGGGGGAAGCAGTACAGAATGATCCAAAGCCTTCAGACCCTGCACACATGTTGGAGACCCAAAGGAGCTTCTGGCTTCTGGATTAGCTCAGCTACAACCGTTGTGGCCACTTGGGGAGTGAACCAATGGATGAAAGATCTTTCTCTCTGTTTTTCCTTCTCTCTGTAAATCTGCTTTTTCAATAAAAATAAATCTTAAAAAAAATGAAAGGAAGCAATTTTAAGAAAATGGGTCAAGTTAACACTAAGCTGACCTATTCCTCAAGACAGGGGTCAAGTTTTCATTGGCTGTCTATGGACTCTTCTCACCTGATGCTTTTCTTCCTTATATATGCTTATAACATCTGCCTGGGTGGAGGATAGGGTTAAAAGACTGTGATAAGCTGTATGGAGGGAGTCATTGACTTTTGGTATAAATGCATACATACATACATACATACTTGTTGGTAGGCATGTGCAATCATAATGCCCATAAGTAAGGTATTCCTAAATTTGTTGTCAAAATCAGGGGTAGAGTGCTATTGGGACTGAAAACAGGCACAAACTGGTTTACACAGGCAAGTTGAAGCACACCTATCTGTAACATTCGTCTTTAGACTGCAGTAGGATAAAAAAATTATCCAACTTGATCTTGCTACTCCTTTAATACCCCCTACCTGAAGACTATGGGTTCAGGAATAAAAGATTGTTCCAGGAGCCCATTCCTTGGTTTTGGTTTGTTGGACCTCAGACTCTGATTTTTGACAAGGGGCAGGCATGGATATATATATATTTTAAAGATTTATTCTATTTTTATTAGAAAGTCAGATATACAGAGAGGAGGAGAGATAGAGAGGAAAATCTTCCCTCTGATGACTCACTCTCCACGTGTGCACAACGGCAGTGCTGTGCCGATCCAGACCCAGGAGCCAGGAACCTCCTCCAGGTCTCCCACGCGGGTGCAGGATCCCAAAGCATTGGGCTGTGCTCGACTGCTTTCCCAGGCCACAAGCAGGGAGCTGGATGGGAAGTGGAGCTGCTGGGACCAGAACCAGCGCCCATGTAGCATCCCGGCGTGTTCAAGGCGAGTACTTTAGCCACTAGGCCATGCCACCAGGCCCCATGAATATAATTTTTCAGGCAGAAATGTTTTGCAGAAGAATGGAAGATGCGTTAGGCAAAAATAATGAGTCTGGGGGCTCAGAGGGTGCTGCAGGAATTCAGCTATTTTGTGCAAGCCCATTCATCAGGATGATCTTTGTGGGGAAAGCGTGCCTGATGTCAACTCCCACATTCTCCCACTGCCCAGCACTCGTTAATACAGCCACCAGGTTGCCTGTAAACAATGCTTTTCAGTAATGGCAGATTCACAGAGGACCGATTGTCGTTGCCTTTGTTAATCCTGCAGAACGGTTGTTTCCACAGCGTGCTCGGCTGGCCTCTCGCAGCTTCAGAAGGCTCTGTGAGTGAACTCAGAGCTAGAATTACGCGGGTTTATTGTTGGAAATCTGACAATGTCACTGCTTTCACTTCTCATGTGAAATGATAATTGACTTTTAAGTGCTAATAGAATGTAGACCAAGTCTTTGTTTCATTCAAGGTGTTCCTTTTGTTATGTAAATCTCAGTAAATGTTTTTATGGTTATTTTTACAGGTAGGTTTTCGGGGTAACCATTTCCTATGATGATGTAGGTCAGTACATATTACTCCAGCAGCCTCTCATTTGAGAGACAAACGGGGATCTTGGTAATTGCTATTGTTTTGTGTGGCTGCATTATTTGTAGAACTTCCTTTGAGGTTCTTTGGACTCATGTTGGCGTCAAGCTAGCACCGTGAGTGCGTTAACGAAATTCATTACATTTTGTATTATTCATATATGTTTTATTATGACTTGATCTCTGGCTAGCTCTGATTTTTCTTCCTCTGTGATTTGACCTTTGGGGGACTTAATTCCACCATTATTAATAAAAAGAGGAAGTTGATGAAATCACTCACCAGGCCGGTAAAGTTCTTTATTACTTGCTTTGGGCGCCCTTCACATGAATGTGACAGTAGCAGGTCTGGGACTGGAGGAGCTACCACAAGAGGACGAGACCTAGACAAAAAATGTCACGCCAGCAGTTAGGGAAAGCATGCAATGATAATTAGGATCACATTATGGGAGTCTAAATTAATGTCCAGAGGATAATGGATCTAAGTGCTCTTAGAGCAGCGATAGGAGCAAGTGTCTGCACAAATCACAACCTTCTTTGGAAATGTGTACGTATGATGGCTGTAGGTGCGGAAAGTCTGTTCAACTGGGTGATGGGAGAAAGCGGCTCCGGCCCCCTGCATGCCACACTCACTCTTAGTCAATCTTATTCGAAACAGAGGAAATTAGAACAATTGACTGTCAGTCTCTCAGCCTGTTCCCCAAGTAATGATTCCTCAACATCAGGAAAGAATGCAGTGTTACTGGAGTGGTCTGGATCTCATGCTCTCCGGGGCAGGTGTGTGTTGAGAGAGGGTAAATTGTCACCTAGGTAAAGAAGAGAATGTGCAGATACAGGCACACTGGATCTTCTAGTCGGCTGAGGACGAGGACAGTTCCCTGTCACTTGTGATCTTGTTCTATTCCAGACCAATGCCAGGCAAAGTTCCAACAGTCACCTTGCGCTCTGCTCGAGTCAAGTCCTTCATGTTCCCACGAACAGGTGATGCCTGTTTCCACTGTCAACTGCCTTCCCATTTCCCAAGATGCTCGGCACTGCAACACCCTTCAGACTCCATATCAAGTTCATGTTTTTTTTTTTTAATCTGTGTTTTGAGTCTATCGGTTGATTTCTTACCTCAAAAAGATGGATGTGAAAAGATAAGAAAAGATGATGCATTTATTGCCATTATTCTTGAAAATGAATGCTCTATGGAAGTTATTGCAAACTCCAACCTAACAAGTACTGACACCGCTGCCTGGGAGCACTAACAAGTCCTGATACCAGGAAATAGGGAGCTAAGGTTCTGAGAGACCCTGCTCACAAAGAGTTTTGCCAACTGACCAATCCAGGACTTAGTTTTGTGCCAGTTTCCTTTCAATGACACCGTGTTTAATGCATACCGTTCACTCACTAATATTGCACTCACAGCCAGTGGCACTACACCTCATGCCTGAATGTTTATTTTCTCCGTAAAACAGATTAGAACTCGGTGGGTGGTTAGAAACACAAGACAAGGCCTCCGTACTATGCTGGAGAGTATACTATGCTGGAGAGCAGACTCACCGACAGAAGCATAACAATGGAAAAAATCCTTTGGCATTACATCGACTGCAGGAGGAATTCATTTCTAAGAGCTAAAGCCGAAGCAAGAAGATGGGATGTTGCCATATTCAGCCTCAGCCAGGAACGTGTTTATTGGGTAGCTAAAACTTTTCACCATCTGTGAATGATCACGAAAGTGCTGATAGTATTGATTTGGAGGTTACAAATAAATGGTAGTGAGTAGGTGAATTTGTAAATATGGACTCTATGAATAATGACGATGAGAACTTGGAAGCTGTGCATGCAAATTTGTTCTTAATTAGATACTCAGTGTCACAAGAGGGTTAAAACAAACAAAAAGAAACTAACGTTTATTAATCATCTAACAAACACCGGATATCATGCTAGTTACACTCATGTTTTTTTATATTAATCTTGAAGTTAAGAAAGTGGGAACCTGGAGATTAAATAAATTGACCAAATTCACATGGCTAAAAAGTCCATAATTGAATTTTAGGGTAAATATCTATACACTAAACTTTTTTTTTTCAATTGGGCAACTGTGGAATGGATAGTAGGGTTGTTCTTATCATTTTATTTTTTAAAGTACATATTTATTTACCTAAAAGCTAGAGTTATAGACAGAAGGAGAAATACATCATTGATTTGCTGGTTCCTAAATGACTATGGCTGGGCTTAACTGAAACCAGGAGCCTGCAACTCCATTTGGGTCTCCCCCATGGTGGCAGGGACCAAAGCACTTGGGCCATCTTCTGTTACCAGGGAGCCGGGTCTGAAGTGCAGCAGCTGGGACTTGAACTGGTATTCATGGACTGCTGGTCTTATGATGGGAGCATCACCTGTGGTGCCATGACACTGATCTATCATTTTTCTAAATATGTTTAAGTTGAATGGGAATGGAGGGGAACAAACGGAAGAAACCTGGAATTTTTTTTAAGGTTTATTTACTTTTATTGGAAAGTCAGATATACAGAAAGGAGAGACAGAAAGGAAGATCTTCCATCCACTGGTTCACTACCCAACTGGTCGAAATGGCTGGCGCTGAGCTGATCTGAAGCCAGGAACATCTTCTGGATCTCCTCGTGGGTACAGGGACCAAGGCTTTGGGCTGTCCTTCACAGCTTTCCCAGGCCACACGCAAGAAGCTGGAAGGGAAGCAGAGCAGCTAGGACAAGAACTGGTGCCCATAGGGGATCCCAGCACATGCAAGGTAAAGACTTTAGCTACTAGGCTATCACGCTGGGCCCAGAGACTTGGATTTTAACAGTTTGTCAGCATCCCAGAGTCTGATTGCTGCCAGTATGAGGAGTAAGAGCACGTCCCTGTGACAGCATGAAGAACACCCCCAACGACCCCTGGCTTCTGACCTGAAATGCTGATCCTCAGGTATAGCTGCCGGATGGGAAAGTGCAGCCACGGTGCTGACCTGCTGTGGGGCCTGCCGTCAGCCAAAGGTACATCTCCAGGGAATCATGGAGGTACTTACTGTGAGTTTTCCTGAATGGATGTTGTTATTCCTTTCTTATACTCTCAAGCTGAATCTAGTCTTTGGATTGCTCTTGCGACTGCAGGCCTAGGAAAGACAGCTGTGCACAGTACATTTCATATATATGTCTATATATATATATATATATGCTTTTTTTTTTTCTTGAGAGACTGCTCATTGGCAAGAGTGTCAAGTTGTTGAAGTTAGGCGTCTTATGTTCAGTTTTAGCACACAGTAGGACTGATACTGAACTTATAACACAATCCAAGGTTGATTGCGTTTGTTTCTGGGTGGAGGTTTGATGGCTGTAAAGCAGCTGTGATATGGGCCTTGTTACCATATCCATCCCAGACACCATCTTTGGCCGCTTGCTAACAGCCTGTCCCTTTCAGCACTCTGCAATGTGTCCTGGTGGGCTTTGCTCTTTCTCTCTGCATTCTTCTTTTTGCATTGATTGTGTCTCCCTGCAATGTCAAATCCTCTTGTCAGCTGATACTGCCCTTGAACTGAACAAAGCCCTCACGAGCGGGCCATTAATTGAGTCAGTTACCTCTGTCTCCGGAGGAGCTGATCTCCCCTGACAAGGCTTTGCCTGGTTTCAGGAGCACCGTTAGTGACAGCCAATGCATGCAGCAGCACGTGACCCAGCTCCTCGCCTCAAACTGTGTAGTCGTCAGAACTGTCGCACAGTCAGGACAAGTTAATTCCACGCCAGCAGAAGGGCAGACGGTAATAGTACAGGGCCTCTGGAGAGGGGGCTGTCAGGCGGGCTCTGGCTGTGGCCACCCCTTGCTCCGCTTGGTGGGCCAAGAGGCCGGTTGACAGGCAGTCTGCTGTTCCCAGGGAGCATGCAGAAGCAGGCTTGGTGATTTTCTGTCAGTTCTGTGGCACTCTTGGTATAGCCAGCTGGAATCTGGGAGTGACAGCTTCAACAGGGGCCCGTTTAAGGTTTTAGAAAAACCGGTCTTTTCATGGCGGAGGCAGAACATTGCTCTTGACCCATCTCCTGTCTCGGTTCTTGTTTTTTCCCATCATAGCTAATAAGAGTAATGATTGCGTAAGTGCGTGTCGGTGAGTCTCCCTGGAGACCGTTGCTGATGGGCTGTTGGTCTCATAAAGGAGTGTTTTCTCCTTGTGTTCTTGGCTTATGAAGTTCTGGGATGCAGGTCCGTGTTTCTCGGGGGTGGGAGAGTGAAGAGTCCATGCCCGGGATGAAGAGGCAGCAGGTGTTGGATGTCGAGTTTGGGGATATAAGGGTGAAATGCTCAGAAGTACACAGAAAGAAGATGGCAGAAATTCACGGTCGCTCAAGAATTAAATGCAGGCGCTAAATTAGCTCAAGTGAAAACATACAAATTTCTCCTTAAAGTAGAAGCCACATTTATTATTTAGACGGGAGGTTGATGCCCAAAGCAATTTTTCTTCTCTCTCTTCCCTTCCACACCCCATCTTACTTTAGAGAGACAGGAAGACCAACGGGGAACCATAGGATTTTTATTGGCATCTCAGCAGTGCTTAGAAACAAAATCATGTTCTTGTTCTTCTTTTTTCGTTCTCTAATGGTGTGTATGATTCATGTGGGTTGGCTTGGTCTGTTTGAGTTGCTGTCACTGTCTTCTGGAGTGACTTTTGGGAATTTGTGAGCAAAGAGTAGTCTTCTTCAAACATGGTGAGCTGTCTTGTCACAGCCGCACTTGCCGGATGGCCTGGCTCAACCGAGCACCCACAGATAGGCTCTGGTAGGAACACATCTGTGAAAACCGATTTTCATCACTGTGGCTGACACGGGGAGAAGACCGTAAGGGTACATTATGTCCTGTAGTGTTTTCATAGCTCTCTTCTGAAAGAGAAGATACTAGATAGAAATTCACATGCCGGCCCAAAATATTACCACTGAGGAAGAAAATGTTGAGAAACTGAGCAAATCAGTATGACTGCTAGAGCTTTTTTCTTAAAACAAATCCTATCATGTAATGCTGTGAACACCCGTGATGTAACGTGCTGTTCACATGTCATCTGCATGTTTAGCTTTATTTCACTTTTCCGGTTCAGAACAGATTACCTTCTTAAATGAAACATTACCCATATCCTCTAAGAGAGGTACTGGGGCTGTGACAACACCTGTTTACATAGAACAGTATTGAGAAAGATCGATTTATTCGTAAGTTTAAGATTTACTATTTTAAATGCAGAGTTGAGATATGGAATGGTTCTCTCATCTGCTGGCTCATTCCCCAAAAGGTTGCACTGGTCCCCACGGGGCCAGGCTGAAGTGGGTACCTGACATTCCTTTCAGATCCCCCAAGTGGGTGGCTGGAGTCCGAGTCTTTGGACTGCTTTCTGCTGCCTTCTCAGGCACATTTGCAGGGAGATAGATTGGAAGCAGAGCAGTCGGGACTCAAACTTGGCATTCATTAGGGAGACGACATCAAAGGCAGGGGTTTGACTCACTGTGCCACAACACTGGCCTCATGAGTGACATTTAAATTTGCTTACTTATCTTTCTATTTTGCTAGACTGTCACTGGTTGAGGCTTCGGGTTGTGTACTATTTGTTGTTTTTACCTTTATTGCCTCAAAAGTACGTAACACCAAACAGATGCTAAGCCAAGGCTGGGGAGCCAAATGAAACGTGCTATCTGAGAGGAGCTCTTATATGAGGAAAAAATGGTAATGGAAGACAACGGGACCTTAATCAGGGGAGAATTTGAACAGGTGGATATTTGTGCTAAGGTGTATAAATGTACTGACACGAACACTTAAAACTATCAAGATTGAGTTTCAAGCATTCAGTGAATGCTTTGCTTTACGAAAAAATTTAAAGCAGTTTTTGAAAGTGGTTGGGACAGATGGCATAGTGTCATCCTGCGGCAGTGTCGCAGGCCTGCTAGAACCTTGTTTCCGTGTTCTCCTGAGGAGCATGATCTATGAAGACCAAGGTAGTCAGGAGGAAGTATTAGATTATAAGAGAGCTCGGCTGCCTTTGGAAGAGAGTCAGTCCAGGGTTTGAAGCCGGTACGTGATTGGAGAGGTTTGGAATAGTGGAGTGGTCATATGCGTGGGGACTCATCCTCTGTCGTTCCAAGCAACTCAGTTCTCTTTCTTTCTCCTTTCATCCCGTGATTCTGCAGATCCTGAACAGCTGAAGCTGACGTTTCCTGCGGAGCCTGGACAAGGCAGTCAAAGTGATGCCCGTTTACTTGTGTTTCCCGTCAAGCCAAAGGTAGGCCTTTCCGTTTCACCCTACGTTGGGACAGTTGGGCCGACTCCTGTTGATACCTCTGGTATTAGCTCTACCCCTGCTTTCATGGAAGCTCCAGCCCTACTGATTTCTATACACTGTTCATGTGTACTTGGTTTCTGTTCCACTGTGGAGCTTCCTGTGTTGTATTAATCCATAAAACAAAAGCATTCACTGAGTTAAGCCCTTTATGAAACAATGCCTGGGCATTCTTTCAGATATCTATTTAGGCATATGAATTTGTTCTCCTGAAAAATACCTGTTCATGTTATTCACCTAGTTTTTAACATGGTTGTTTGTTAATTTTGATTATTTGTATGAGAAATTGACTATTACTGTGAGCCAGTTGAAGTCCTAGAGAACTAGACATTTTCAATTGGGTGCTTTTATTCATTTTCTTAAGAAATTTTATTAATTTGAAAGGGAAAGACAGGTGGTTAGTGTCAGACCTTTGGGCTCCGAGTGACTGCGCACTTGTCTATGAACATTGTTACAGGACCTTGAGAAAGCTGTGCTTGTATCACAAGAATAATGTTTTTGAATAAAAGATGTATTCTCACAGGTTTTAAAGGATAGTAGACAATTTCCTCCTCTCTGTACAGCTGACTTTTCAATAATAATAATAAAATAAGAAGTTTTTAAGAAAAAAATATAGCATTCAGTATTTGCTGATTAAATAAACCTGTTAATGTCAAAGATTATTTTCTAAACATTTGAACTTTATTTCGGATTTAGGGAGGAGAAAAGTGATATCCCAGCTGGTGTTTTACTCCTCATGTGCGCACTCTGGGGGTTGATGCGGATTGACGCAGCAACTAAACCTCTTAGAAATTAAAGATTATTTAAATGCATTACAAAACAGTATTTTGCATGTTAATATAAACAGTTTGTGACATATAACTGTTTCTAAAATAGTACTCCAAGTAAAAGGATTAGTAGTTCCATTTTCATAAAATCTCTTTCAAGACTTGCCTTACAGAAGACAGCTGAATTTTCGTATCAGCTTTTGTACTCAGTCTATTGCTGTGTGTTGTTTTGTTGTGATAGCTGAATAAAGTTAAGTTTCACCCAGACATGTAGGTAGAAACAAGAGAAAGGTTGTAATGATAGTTTTGGATAATTATGGCTAAGTTTGGTTATTGTAACTTGAAAAACAGTTGTTTTTTAAAAGCTATGTTTTTCATATTTATATGAAGATCATATTCATGAACTTTTCTGTTTTATGTTAAAATTGCTACCCCGTCTTTTTGCTTTTCTTTTATGATTTTGAAGCATTATTTTTTGTTCATTTGGAAAATATTATTTACTGAGCTATGCAGTGTTTCCAAATACTGACATAGTTATCAAAACAAAAAAAAACCCATGTTAATATTCTCACTGTTTTTACGAGGAATCTTCAAGTACTGGAGCAGCTGTTAAGCTGATGGTTGGCTATCCAAATTTTCTAAAATTTGAATTTTGGCTTAAAAGCTTTTATCGGGGTAAGCATTTGGTGTAATGACGGCGTCCCATGGTAGAGTATTTGGGCCGAGTCCTTGCTCCTCTGCTTCTGATGCAACCTCGTATTGCCCTTTGGGGGAAACAGCGGCGATTGCTCAGCTCTCTGTGTTCCTGCTGCACCCATGGGAGGCCCACGAGAGTTCCTGGTGTCCTGGCTTTGGTTTGGCTCAGCGTTGGCTGTTGTTGGCATTTGGGAGTTGAAGCAGCAGATGGAAAATCGACCCCCGTCATTGTTTCTCTGCCTGTATGATTAAAAAGGATCATTGGTGATCCATACTGTCATTTGTTTTACTGGAAGTATAGGCATATCATTCTTTTTACAAAATAATTTGATGGACTGAGATTGTCCATCTACTGGTTCGCTGCCCACATGTGCATGACAGCCTAGCAGGACAAGGATGAGGTCAGGAGTTGGGGATTTAGGTCTCCAACGTGAGTGGCAGAGACCCTAATACTTCAGCCAGCATCTGCTGCTGTTAGGGTGAGGATTAGCCAGAAGCTAGGATCACATGCGTCGTTGCCACCTGAACCCGGGTGCTCTGACATGGTGGTGCAAATATCTATGCATATTAATCATGGGATCGAATGTTTACCCCATTGTTGACAAAATGCCTGTCAGTGCCCAAGGTTGAATAACTAAGATGTGAACGTTAGCCATTCTTTCAAGTAAAAATGCTTCTCATGACAAAAGTGCATGGAGCAGATTCTATTTTCAATAATTGTGTATGTGATTTTCTGTGAGACAGATTGTCATACCTGGGTATGCAGTAAGTGGTGTATTTGTGCTTTATGTGTTTCTCCTAATTGATAATCTAGTATACTAAAAATGTGCCATCAACAGTTGACATTTAATAACAGTTATTTCACTGTTTTATCAAAGATTCTACTCTTCTGGCCACATCATCATTTCCCCTCTGACTTAGGCTGAAGTATCAGTTGCTTCACTGCCATTGGTCTTGTTCTATCAGTGCAAACATCAGCAGAGTGAACAAGAAACATGATGTCGTAGTAACACTTCAAGGGGGTCTTTGACCTGCGTAGCTTCTCCACTCTGAAAGGGCCTTTGAGACGCTTAGGCCACACTCTGAGATCAGTGCGACTAACAGTGGAACTGCTCATGTGTTGTGTTGTATTTTCTATCTCCTAATGATAATGTCAGGAGAAAAAATGTCCCACAATCAAACTGAGTTAGTCCTGGCTTCATCATGTAGGACTGGTGATGTGACTAGAGCATATCAGTCACAAAAGCCACCGAGTCCAATGATTCGCATCTCCAGCTCTTTTATCTGTTTTCTCTAATTTCATGGATATTTGTGTATCAAGCTGAAGTTGCATTGTGATAGACTGTTAGCTATTCCCTAAGCCCGTTGTGACTTTTTTTTTAATTTTTCCTAGACAACTCCTCTTGTGTTGGATATGACATCACACTGTATCAGTGACATTAGTGGAAAGGCTGTGTGTCACTTCGAGGCTCAGCCTGTAAAAATCCCCCATGAGTGCTTTTCTTCCTACTAACTGGATGCAGATCAGGATAAAGCCAAAGAGACAGAGGAAAGGACCTTGGATTGACAGTGCAGAGGAGCACAGACTTTGTTCTCAATGTGCCTAAACCTTGTTTTGAAATCAAGTGAGCTTAAATTTCTGTTTTTTAAAAGATATTTTTAAATTGGAAAGTCAGATTTACAGAGATAAGGAGAGACAGAGAGATCTCTATCCACTGATTCATTCCTCAAGTGGCTGCAATGGTCAGAACTGAGCTGATCTGAAGCCAAGAACCAGGAGCTTCTTCCTGGTCTGCCATGTGGGCCGTCCTTGACTGCTTTCCCAGGCCACAATCAGGGAGCTGGATGGAAAGTGAGGCAGCCAGGATTAGAACTGGCTTCCTTATAAGATCCTGGACATGCAAGGCTAAGACTTTAGCCACTAGGCTACTGTGCTGGGCCCTAAATTTCTATTTTAAGTTTCACATGTTTAGGTCTGTTTATTTCAGTAGCTGGCTTACCTGAAGCTGGTTTGAATAATATACTTTTAATTAGAATATACTCTGATTCACCTTCCTCCATGACACGTACATTGAAAGCGCTAAAGACTGACACCATTAATGGTGCCTTTCCACAGAGTATCCATGGCAAGGACATCCTTTTCTAAGCTAATGACAGATTGTCTTACTCTGTCAGCAAAGGACCTATTTCCAAGTTATATTGGGCACTGCATGGTCTATTGAAGAAGAGATATTTGCCCCTAAACATTTAAGGAAACATTATATTACATTATTATATTATACATATTTTAATCCAAAGTGTCTAGCCAGGAATGCCCATGGGTATAGACAAAGAATTAAGCAGGAAATTGGAAGTGTATTCCATGAAAGTTACAATGAGAAAAGTAATTGGAGATAAAGTATTATAAATAGGATGACTCAGAAGCTTGAAAACTGCTTTCAAATAATGGATATAGTTTTTCAAGGGGAAAGTAATTGAGTAGATTCCAAATTTAAGACCGTAGGGGGATTGGTTCTTCCCCTAATTACTGATTCTTTCCCTTCATTTGTGAATTTGAAGTGAATTCCCTCTAGTGTCAGAGATACAATTACAAAAACAACGAATGCGATCCAGGACATCATTAAAATTTTTTTCGCTCCTTAGGTTCAGTGCAGGTGAGTATTCAAAGTAAGCAAATAACAGAGATGTTTCACAGACATTATTGTGTATCATGGCACGTGCTGTATGACCTGTGTCACACTCAGAGACATTATTTCCATTGATTCTGCAATGATCATTTCCTAATCAATTGTCTGATTATTTTACCATTCTTTTGGACAACATCTTAATTGAATTTACACTAGGTTAACTTGAAAAAAATAGCCTGTATAATTGTGCATTCATTCAATGAATGTTTGCTGATTGTGTACCATGTGCTGGATGCTGGAGGTACAAAAACGTATGGATAAGTCTTGTTTCCCACCTGGGAAGGGAAGCTAACACACATGTACTTCAGCACATTTGTGAAAAAAAATACAAGTCAAGATAAATCTGTGGGATGAGGTGTGTTCGGCATGGTGATGTGTTGTTGCTGGTGTGCGCATTGCTTATCAAAAAGCCTGGGAGTCTTGGCTCCACTTCTAGTGCCAACTTCCCAAGATTGGACCCCCTGTAGGGTAGCAGCTAATGGCTCAAGTGCTTGCGGGACTGCCAACCACATGGGAGATCCAGGTTGATGTCTAGGCTCCGGGCTTTGTCTAGCCCTCCCTGCGCTTTTGTGGAAATGTGGAACATAAACCAGCGGGTCAGGGATCTCCCTCTCTGTGTCTGCTTTTCAAATAAAATTACAGAAGAACAATTCCACATTTTTTTTTAAAGTCAAGTTTATTTTGGTGTAACAGAAATTTGAACTTCATGTGCCATTTTTCATAAAGCATATTTTTCTATGAAAAAAATTTTAAGATCTAAGACCTTTTTTTTTTTTAAAGATTTATTCATTTTTTATTACAGCCAGATATACACAGAGGAGGAGAGACAGAGAGGAAGATCTTCCATGCGATGTTTCACTCCCCAAGTGAGCCGCAACGGGCCGATGCGCACCAATCCAATGCCGGGAACCTGGAACCTCTTCCAGGTCTCCCACGCGGGTGCAGTGTCCCAATGCATTGGGCTGTCCTCGACTGCTTTCCCAGGCCACAAGCAGGGAGCTGGATGGGAAGTGGAGCTGCCGGGATCAAAACCGGCGCCCATATGGGATCCCGGGGCTTTCAAGGCGAGGACTTTAGCCGCTAGGCCACGCCGCCAGTCCCGGGACACAGATTCTTAACTGGCATCTTAACTACCAAGCTGAATGCCTGCCCCCACAGTGCTTTTTAAAATGTCTGTCTTCCGTGGATGATTGTTATTTCCTTGCAAGCAGGGAATATGTCTTTTTCTCATGGAAGAAATGTCTATTAAAATATAGTACCGCATGGCTCATAGAAGACGCAGAGAGAGGAGCTGAATGTTGGTTAGCAAGTTAGCCCGTGTGTGTGTGTGCGTGCATGTGTGTGCGTGTGTGTGTGTGTGCGTGTGTGTGGGACGAGTTTTGGTAACTAGGGACCATCACACACGGAGACACAGGTACAAAGCAGGGCTGTGGAGAAAGGATGAAAAGCTGTGGCTCCCTTGTACCCCGCAAGCGGGATTTTTACTCCTGTGTATCTTAATGGTTATCCTGAGAGATTGTTCTCTGGGCTTCCAACGCCCCCCTGGTTCTCTTGTTTAGCTGCTTTGAGGAGCTGCTACCACCAGCTGCGTCTGACTTCTGTACTGTGGATAAATGTCCACGAGGGGTGCCAAGCAGGCCACCAACCTCATTTTCACATGTGATGCAAGCCCAAACTTTAACCTTTCTCCAAAGGAGTGGGTAATGCATTCACACCTCAAATCACTGGCAGGCCCCTGGGACATAGCAGTGTCTCGTCCTCCAGGGCTGAGCGTAACTCCGGTTTGCTTCTGATAATCACAGTCCTGGAAATTAGTTCAGTCAGAAGGAATGGGATGCAGAGAGAGGGAGAGGAAAAAGAGAGAGAGAGAGAGAGAGAGAGAGAGCACAGTGAGGAATTTTCTCTTACAGAAACAGAACTATTGTCTCTGGGCACACTTGGCTGTGGTTGCCTTTATGATCATAATGCAATTGTATTTGGATTCCAGCAGCATAGGGATGTCTCCTTAATTCCAAATATGTCCTCAGGGACCCACCAAATTCATAGGCTGTTTCTCGTGAAGAAAGGTCTGGATAACGTTGTTGGGGTTTAGCAACAGGGTCCCCCTAGAATGGAAACTGCTATTTCTTGGCCAGATCCTTAAACTGAGGCTTAGTGTTTGTGGGAAGAAAACAGGCTGTTTGATCAGGGGACGTTCCTTTCCATCAGAACTGAGCTGATCAAACCGAAGCAGGTGGCAGGTCTCCTCTCTGTCCCTCAGGCACCTGCCCTAGCTAACTCACGGAAAGAGTTGACATCTGATGTCTTCAGCTCGCAGAAGTGGGTTGGGTTGTTACTGAGTATTTCATCTGATATGAGGAAGTACTTTTTTTTTTTTTTAAAAACAACTCATGGTGATTAAATGAAACTCCTCCCTGCATGTTATTTTATTCGTTGCTGTACACTTGGTCACAATGAAAAAAGAAGAATGATGGCAGTTCTGGACCTTTTCCAATCTGCTTACCAGGACTATAAGTAGCTTATACCTGCAGAAGCCATTCCTAGTCCCATATGGCAACTTAAATTAAGATGAAGTAATTAAAAAAGCATCTGTTGCTAAGTGAAACTAACCATGTCCAAGTAGCTGGTGGCTGATAACGTCAATCTTTCTAGAGGGTTCTATTGGCCAGCTGTGTCTTAGACAACTGTTGTCCATAGTGATTTGAAAATAACCCGAGTGCTCACTGTTACGGCATCAGCTTGCCCTTCCCCAGTTTATATGATGGAGTTCCAGTGTCTGACATGACAGCATCCGGATGCAGGTTGATCATGATTAGCAACCTGGTTTGGGATGTGTCAGTCTCGAGCTAGGTGAGCAAAGCACGGGATAGCAAAGATGGCTCTGCAATTTCTTTCTTTCTTTTTTTTTTTTAAAAAAAAGATAAGGAAATTTGTGTTTCAATTATTGCCATCAAGTTTTGGTGCAGAGGAATGTAGAAATCGTGGGCGAAATACTCAGGTGCTTGCGAGAGCCTGTTAAGCACTGCAGAGGGGCAAAGCCAGTGCAGGGGGAGACTAACAGGCTAGGGTCATGAGGAGTCCATGCTTCCCCTGCAGAGTATGGCTGCCAGGGCCAGGGAGGGTTGCGGGAACCATACTACCTACCCTCTCCATTTTCAAGGGATGTTGGTTTTGTACTTGAAGGTTAGAGGTGCAGGTGTAGTCTTATGTGGGCACCTCATTTAAAATATTGTAAGTCAAAAGAAAGATATCTGGACTTGCCAGTCAACTTCTGAGGTGAAAAGATTCATGGCAGGCTTCCTGTTGACTGGGGCCACTGCCCAACTTCAGCAAGGTAGGGTCTAAAGTTTGAAAAGGTTGGGGAGATGTTTCACTGCTTCTCAGCTCAGGATGAAGATGTTCACCTTTGGATGCTCATTCAGGCACCTGCAAGGGCCTGCTAAATACTGGAGAGCTTGTCAGTGGTGCTGCTCTGACCAAGGGATTCCTGAACCCTCCCTTTTCCAGACACAATGAAAGTTCACACTCCTGCGGCCCCCATTTCTAGGAGGGTCTCCAGTCTCCTGGCTACTGCCTCAGTTCATTTTAGAAAATTAGGCTGGCTTCAGCTTTCAGACACAGCCCTTGATGGACTTCTGCAGATTGCTTGGGTATCATTGAATATCACTTCAGACTTGCAAGCTAATTGTGGAAATGTCACTGTTGTTATCACCTGTTAGCACAATACATTTAGTCATTAGCAATTAATAAGATATTTGACCTTTGCCTTGGAGGAGGAGGAGAGAGGAGGAGGGGGTAGCAGGGAAAGAGAAATCGTGAATGAACATATCTTCTCTCTGGTCTCGATTTATGACATTGGCTTTGCACATCAACATCTCCAGGAATTTTTCATTGAACCCTGGTCCTTGGAATACGGAGGGCACACAAGTGGACAGTTAGAGCCCACAGCTATAGAAATGTTTCATAGAACAACACTTTTCATAGCTACCCGGGGGTTGTTGATTGCATCTTTGTTGTTTTGAGTGAGAAGGAAGCAGACATTGCCAGTGCCCTGGCACAGTGACAAGCAGAGTCAGATCTCTGTACGACTAGTCAGGTAAGTCAGGAACTAGGACCTTCCAGTGCTATGGCACAAGGCATCAAGACGGCCAGCTGTCAGAGCTGGTATGTTTGGGGGTTGGCAAGAGGTAGTTTTTTTTTTATACCTCTTTCTATATTTTACTTGAAAGCAAACCAGTTTCTTGGCAGAGAAGAGATAGCATTTCAGAAACTGTTTTGTTTCTCCTTCTAAGATTTATTTAGTTTTTATTGGAAAGGCAGATTTGCAGAGAGGAGAGACAGAAGGAGAATGGTTTCATCCGCTGGTTCACTCCCGAAATGGCCTTAACAGTTGATTCTCAGCTGATCTGAAGCCAGAAACCAGGGATCTTTTCTGGGTCTGCTGCGTGGGTGCAGCGTCCTAAGGCTTCAGGCCACCCTTTGCTGCGTTCCCAGGCCATAAGCAGGGAGCTTGATGGGAAGTGGAGTAACTGGACATGCGTCGATGCCTATGTAAGATGCCAGTGCCTGCAGGTGAAGGATTAGCCAAAGAAGCCATCATGCTGGCCCCTAAGCAACTGTGTTATTTTTTTTTAAAGATTATGTGAAAGTATGTGCCTCTGATTTTCTGAAAGTTATCCACCTCTCCATTATTTGCAGAATTCCTGATGTTAGATAATACCCTGAGTTTCTCCACATGGTGAGATCGCAGTACCAAGGAGTAATGCAGTCCCAGTCCGACTCCCCACTGTGTGCCCCACTTTTTCTGTTTTGACACCTGCCTCCACTGTCCCCGTTGTGTCTAGGCTGGACTGTGTATCCACTGCTTTGCTTGTAATGTAAGTCCCCTCCAGTGTCGCGTGGGCCATCTAAAGAGAGCTCTGATACTAGCTTGCTGTGCCCTGTCAGTTCAGATCAAGTCACGGCAGCTCAAGCCCACCCCTCCGGCAAATCGTGACAGCTCTCCTTGTCAGCCTGCTGCTGAAAAGCAGCAGCACTGAGTGGGAACCAGTTAATTAGCAGTGACGACTACCAGGTTGGGATTTTTTTTTTGTTGTTTAATGCTTAGTTAATTTCACAGTAATTGAATTTAGGCTTGGCTTGCAGGGCCTGGGGTGGAAGGTTCTGGTAGGGAGCCACAACCTTCTCTATCAGGAGAATGGGAAAGCTATTGTCCCGAAGCTTCCCTGGGCTGCCCTCCATGAAGGGAAGGCCTGTCTTTTTTGCCACTAGGAGAGCCTGAGGTGCAGGCAGGGCAAAGGGAGTTGTTGCAGCTCCTCTCTAGACTTGTGGCTTGGAAGTGGGGTCTGTGCACCTGCCTTAGGTGGACTTGGTCCATCTTGAGAAATTTTTATGTGTTCAGATCAAGCAGTAGCAGTAGCTTCTTCACACATTTTCTAATTTCTTCTTACACCATCGTGCAATGCTGTTTTCATTGTTCAAATAAGGTGCAGAGATGTTGAGTAGCTTTTCCAATGTCATTCGGTAAAAAGCAGGTTCAGGACTTGAACTTAAGTGTTTCTGACTCCTAGACCCAAACTCCTTCAGTTTTTGCTCTGGAAGAAGAGGGAAGAAGCTGGAGATGATCAATTTTTATACCAGCGATGTAGTTGTTATGTTAGGAGTTTTCACCTCGATATGGACTGCTCCCAAGTCTAAGGGCAGGTCTCGGGCATGGCTTCTCCTGGCCAGTGCCATTCTTGTCTTGGTGCGAGATGGTATTTATCCAGAGATAAACCTTTTATGCTTTGGAGATTCTATATTCTGATGGAATATACCTAGTATGTTAATCAGGCATCTTTTAAATACCACTCATGGAAATCTAACCAAAACTAGCTTGGGTATAGAATGAATGATTAGGTTCATTTGGCACAGAAAATGTGACTGATGTGTGGTTGTGGACTCAATAGTTGTTCTTCTGCAGAATTCATATGCTGTGACTATTTAAATGAAGAGCTAGTTATTTATTTGAAAGGCAGAGTAACAGAGAGATAAGATAGACATCTTCAAGTTGCTGATTTGCTCCTGAAATGGCTGTAACAGCCCAAGCTGGGACAGACTACAGGCAGCAGTGAGTAAGCCCGTCAGGGTCTCTAAATGGGGAATATAGACCCCAAGCATTTAGGACATCTTCTGCTGCCTTCACAGGTGCTTTAGCCAGGAGCTGGATCGGGTACCAACATCATCACAAGCAGTGGTTTAGCTCACTGAATCACAATGTTGGTTCCATATGCTGTCACTTTAACCCCAGTGTGGCTGTATTTGGGGATGAGATATCTAAAGACTTAATTAAGCTTAATAATGTTAAGTGGAACTCTGATCCGATTGGATGAGTTTCATATTCATCAGATCCCTTTCTCATGAAGAAGAGGTCATATGTGTGTACAGAGAGCTGGTAACCACCTATAAGAAAGGAAAGGTCGTCTCATATTGAAACCTCTTGTTGTGGTCATCTTGATGTTGAACTTGAGTGCCTTCAGAAGCATGGGAAATAAGTTTCTATTGAAACCATCTGGTCTGTTGTGCTTTTGATAATGGTTCACTGATCAGTATGTTTGTTCACACATTTTCCTCTTCTAAGGACAACCTACCCGAGTGTGGCTAGGAAAAATGGCCACCAGTGTTGCAGTTTGCAGTAGTCCCATTTATCAACTTAAAGTGAAAGAGTATTACCTTGAAGCTGTCTTTAAAGTCAGGATCATGCTGTTTTTATATTACACTCACATGTCCCTGTCCAGTCACTGATAGGGAAGAATGGAGGAGAGATTATGATTGGCCAAACTTGTTTACAGAGCAAAGGGGCAGGAAACAATTTGAGAGTTGATTGAAAACTGCAAACAGTAAAAGCAGTGCACCAAACCCAAGAGTAAACCATTGTGAAGAGTAATTGGTGATTTGAAAATCGCTTTAGGACAAGCCCATACTGGCTGTGGACACTGTTACTTATGACTGTGTTTCGAGTTGATTTGCATTGGCCACTAGACAAATGCTCTCCTTGTGTTCCACTGCATAAACTCCTTAAACGGTATCATTAAGTTGGCCTCCCAGTGGGTTTGAAAGTGTCTTGATGTGGTCTCAGGTAAGAACAAAGCTATGACTTTCTCACAGATACAGCACCAGAAAGCATTGTGTAGACAGCATGACATGGACATGGTGAGTAAAACAAATTTGTTGAGCTTAGCAAAGAGAGTTTCCTCCATCCGCCTCGAGATATGATAAATATCTTTGGGCATCAGTTATGCTAAAAATGCATTTTCAGATGGTCTTGTCCTCAAGGGAAAGATAAGGAGATGGAAAAAAAAACATACAAAGATTTTATATGCTACTACCAAGCCCAAATGGATAAACCCTCTTTCATTCCAAAATTGTCGCTTCTACATTTTGTATGGAGAAATAAACATTTAGTGATGGAATCAATGCGTAGATACTATGTAATATATCCTCTTGTTCACACCATGGCATTCATGTTTATGTAAAGATGCTAGTTAGTACTCTCATGAAAGTCACCGAAAGGAGCAACTGCTTACCAGGAATTCTCTATTGGTTTGTCTGAGGACCCATAGCACTGTGATGCTCGTGGTGTTGTTGAGGCTCTTCCAACAGCTTTGCCAGGGGCTTTGAATAGTGGCCAGGCCTTCAGAATTCTTGCTTTTTTTTTTTAACTTAAGAGGAAGCAGGCTGTACTTGGCATGCAGGATCTAGAGCCAGAAGAACTGGTGGAGGACTTTGAGCTTTCTAGCATATTAGTTGGGTAATTTTGGCAAAGTTCTTCAGTCTCCAAATCTCAGCTTTCCTGTCTGGGAAACCAGGACGACAGTAATCCATCTAGGTCTAGGTCTGCCAGATGTCCTTGGCAGGAACTTCGGGTTGGTTCTGATTTTCAAAAGGAATGAGAGGCTCCAGCGTGGTAGCCTAGTGGCTAAATCCTCACCTTGCTCATACTGGAACCCCATATGGGCGCTGGTTCATGTCCTGGCTGCTCCACTTCCCTTCCAGCTCCCTGCTTGAGGCCTGAGAAAGCAGTTGAGGATGGCCCAAAGCCTTGGGCTCATGTGTGGGAGAGCTGGAAGAAGCTCCTGGCTCCTGGCTTTGGATTGGCTCAGCTCCATTCATTGTGGCCAGTTGGGGAGTGAACCAGTGGATAGAAAATGTTTCTCTCTGTCTCTCCTCTCTATACATTCTGATTTTCCAATAAAAATAAATAAATTTTTAAAAGAAAATACCAAAAGAAAAAAACAAAAGAAATGAGAATTGTAGTGCTCTCTGGATTTTTATATTTGTGTTCAACTGTATAAGCACTCAGATGAAGCCAGAAAATACTGAACATTCCAGAAAATTTCCATGAGTCATTTCCTGTTGACAGTTGTTTCTATCTCAAGGTGACTTCTTAAGCTGGATATAGCAGGATTTAAAAAAAAAAACCAAAAACCAAAAAGCAACCAAAAGCCTAATCTCAGGATCTCTTTGAATTAGTGTTTGTTCTGTTTACTTTTGTTACAAATACTGATGTAATGTAGATTTACTCTGACACTTTATTTTGTGCATTTGATCTGCAGAATTGGCCTTGCTATTTCTTAGGAAGAGCAGCTTGAGAGCATTGACTAGGTGTACTGTTCTGTTTCATCAGCGTGTGGTCATACGGCCTTACCATGTATTACTTTTGATGTTTTTCCCTTTCTTGAGAGACAGAGATGTCGCATCTGCTTTTCTGATTTCCCACATGCATTTAACAACTGGATTTGGGTCTAGGCCAAGGCCAGGAGCTGAGAACTCAGCCCAGGTCTTCCTGGCGGGTGGCAGAACTTCAGTCACTGGCACATCACCTTTTTCCTTTCAAAGTGCGCGTTAGCAGGAAACTGGAATCCAGAGTGGAGCTGAGACCTGAACCCAGGCAGTCCAATATGGCCATTGGTGTACCAAAAGCCTGCCCTTATTATTTCTCTTACTTGCAATGAGAGCCTATTATCTTAGTGTACTGACAGCCAAGACTTAATTATTTATGTAATGTACACGTAATAACATGACTCTAGTTCATACAAGCATAATATTTTACTATTGCAAATTGTAATGCCATAATCACTCTGTTAGTGCTTATGATGTTCTCTTTTTTATGTCAAACTCTCCTGGGGCTTTCACTGTGGTGGACTTGGCAAGCCTCAGCGATTAGAATTTCTTCTCATTGTCCAATTGATAATTCATCAATATTCAAAATAGAAATGAAGCATAATTTCATACAAATTATGTTAGATAACAAGATTAGCAATGCTTCTGCATTCTATAAATGGACTTTAAAAAGCTGATAAAAAATGGATTGAAAGGATAAGTTTATTTTGGCACACACAATTTTTGAAGTTCACCGATATGCGTCTATTTAAAGTTCTAACCTCTTGCACCAGTAACAAATTTATACCATCTTTTAAGAAAAAGATTTATTTATTTTTATTGCAAAGTCAGATATACAGAGAGGAGGAAAGACAGAGAGGAAGATCTTCTGTCCGATGACTCACTCCCCAAGTGACTGCAACGGCCGGTGCTTCGCCGATCCGAAGCCAGGAGCCAGGAACTTCTTCCGGGTTTCCCACATGGGTGCAGGGTTACAAGGAGGTGGGCTGTCCTCAACTGCTTTCTCAGACCTTAAGCAGGGAGTTGAATGGGAAGTGGGGCAGCTGAGACTTGAACTGACACTCATAAAATATACGGGTGCCACAGTTGAAGGCCCAGCCTGCTAAGCCATGGTACTGGCCCCAAAGACTCTTCTTCGTTTTAAAAGGCCAAATTCATTGCTTTTTTTCTGATCACATTTCTGTCTATTTGACTTTAAATAAGATACAGGCATTACCAGAAGCACAGGCAGTCAAAGCCAATAGGAACAAATGGAACTACATAAGAAGCTTCTGTACAGCAAAGGAAACAACCAACAAAACAAAGCAGCAGCCAACAGAATGGGAGACAGTGTGCACAGCACACGACAGTTAATGAGCTGATGTGGGGACTTACAAAGGGCTTCAGAACTCAACAACAGCAAAACACACAACTTGATGAAGACATGGACAGAGGAAGTGAGCAAGCATTTTTCAAAGGAACAAATTCACATGGCCAATAGATTCATGAAAAAATGCTCAGAATCCCTCTCTTTCAGGGAAATACAACTGGAAACCACATGGAAGGTGCAATTGAACTCTATTTAGACATCTGCCAACAATGCCTGCTGGCATGTATATGGCGAGAAAGTACCTTCCTTCAAAGTTGGTGGGGTGTAAGCTAGTGCAGTCACAATGGAAATCAGTATGGAGAGTGCTAAGAGAGCTGAAAACTGACCTGCCTTATTGTCCAGCTATTCTACTCCTGGGAATATATCCCAAGGAAACAAAATCTTCATATGGGAAAGTGACCTGCAACCTTTTATTTATAGCAGCACAATTGACAATAGTTTTTGTATGATGCAGATATGGAAACAACCCAGATACCCATCCAAAAAGGAATGGGTAAATAAACTGGTAGATCTACTCCCCCCATGGAATACTACTTAGCCAATAAAAAGGATGAAGTCTGTCATTTGCAACAAAAGGGTCCCAATTGGAGACCATTAGGCTCAGTGAAAAAAGCAGTACCAAAGGACACAAATCGTATGTTCTGTCTGATATAAGGCAGCCTTCATGCAAAATACAAGATCAATAGATATATAGATTAGCATGGATATACATGTATTCTCATCGATGAACTGTATAATGAAGACTAGGGCACTGGAAAGTGGTGGTGGGAGGGAATCCCTATACCTACAAAACCATTTCATGCAAAATAATAATAAAAAAGCAATTATATCTCTAAAAAATAAATATAACAATGTACATATTATATGCTGGGTATTATATATTTGAAACATATTTATAATAGATTGGATAGCACATACACCACTTATGATTATGCTGCATGTTTTATGTGACAGATATCATGTTTATGTATTGTATACTTCTATGTGCATGTATCTGTGAGCAAATGTAGACAAACCTGCATCTGCTGTGAGTCTGGGAGAGGAAATGTCTGCCTTTAATTTGGTGAGAATCTTATCTTACCCACACTATTTAGAGAAGCCCACATTTTGAATCTGTTTCTGATTTTGTAATGTTAAATATAAAAAGCTTTTCTAAGAATAGGAAGCTGGTTCAGTAATGACACTTCCTCTCTTGCTTAAAGGACTATGTTTTGCTATGCAAATACAGCAAAGCCCAGAAATTAGCAATGACTGCTAAATTAACACACTTGAAGAGCTTGGCTGGTTCTAATAGGCAGTCAAATGGTCTTGTTACATTGTAATGGTGCCAAGCTAATTGAAGTGATTACTGTTGCTCATGAGCAGCCTTTTTGAAGTAGAAGTCTTTTAAATTATCCATAGACGTTAAATGTCAGACACTATTGTGTAATTATACTTTGTAAATGCTGAATGTCATAAGGCATCACAGGTAATTGAGGTTTACAGAGAAGAGCTTTTTCTAAACCTAATTGGGCATCAACTCTTTGTCACTTTTTCTAAATCTAATTGGGCATCAACTTTTTGTGCCAGGGGACACTCAAATGCCTCACCATCTCGTTTCTTCCACACCTTCTCCCTGCTAGACTTCCTCACGGGGCCCTTCATGTCAGGACGGTTCCAAATCATTGAGCTTAAAAACGTCGCTGTCTGCATCATCCCTGGGAGTCTTCTGGGGCTGCTGTGTTGGTTTGGGCTATCAGCAGCTGAAGCTTCCTGGGAGCCTTGGGTACGTCTGTCTGATGGCAGGATGGGGCCATCTACACGGAACAGCAAGTCCTTCAAAGTCTCAGAGTGATCCCAGAACACTCCGCCGCCTTGGGGATTTTCATCTGCTTGGTGTTGCTGTTGTGTGGGTGACTCTGCAAAGCAACTTCTCTTATTGTTAGATGAGCTTTTCATGTCCGGATAGGAGTCATCTACATTTGGTCCTGCTGTTTTGATATCTCAAGTTCTATTACAACACACATATGGCTTCTAATTTCAAAAGAAGCTTCTTTTTTCTTGTTTTTGTGATTGTAACATTATTCGTCAGCTCAGCTTGGGGAGTTTCAGATATCTTGATGAGTCAGACATACTCTGAGAGTGACCTAATTGGGCTTGTTTAATACAGACATCAAAACATCTCCCCGTTCCCTGTGAATCTCCCAGCTTCCCTTGCTGGGAAGATACTCTGAATTTCTGACACAGTAGCTGGTAGAAAATGCACACAGGGCATCTTGGCACTCCTGCTGAATAGTTCTTCATACATGTGTGCAGTCGATTGCCAAACTTCATTACATAGAACTGTTATCTCACGGTGATTTTATGACGGACCTCATTCTGTGCTTTAGCAGGTAGCGTTTTATGCAAGTTTTAGTTTATTTGTGAGGTTATCTTTACCTGTGGTTTTAAAAAAAGCATTCATCATTGTCTGTGATGAATTGAACTTTGTTTAGCATGTTTTCCGCCCCACATCAGGGGACTAGGTGGGAAATGTCAGTGCGTATGTAAAAGAGTGGGCGAATAGTTTAAACATTGTAGAAAAAAGCAGAGAGCATGGTAATCTTGCTGAATATGGGCCAGAGAGTGTATTAATAAAAAATTTTTAAAAATAATCACAAGTTATTAAAGTTATAGTAGTATAACATTCTTAAGCATTTGATAAAGGTACGAATCATAGTTTCAAAAAAACCATATTTGCAGTGAAACTGAAATACATGCAGACACCACTTCTTTTATTTTAAATTGGAGCTTCCACATATAGGAGCACGAAGAACTGTCTTTCCGTGTCAGGCTTATTTCATGCAACATTATGTCCTCCAGTTATGTCCATTTTGCTGCAGATGGTAGACTTTCATTCTGTTTTATAGCTGAATAATATTCTATTGTGTGTATTTGTCATATTTTTTTACTGTATACAGGTGAAATGGTCTTTTTTCTATTCAATTATAGTTACAGCCATTAATCTATATTTCCAATGAAGTATGGTCATTTTGTTTTTTACTTGTTAAATTTCCTTTTTAAAAAGAATTATTATTTTTATTGGAATGATAGATTCACAGAGAGGAGAGACAGAGAAAGATCTTCCATCTGTTTGTTCACTCCACAAGTGGCTGCAATGGCCAGGGCTGAGCTGATCTGAAACCAGGAGCCAGGTGTCTCCTCTGGGTCTTGCATGTGGGTACAGCATCCCAAAGGTTTGGGCCATCTTCGGCTGCTTTCCCAGGCCATAAGCTGGGAGCTGGATCAGAAATGGAGCAGCCGGGACACAAACTTGAGCCTATATGGGATGCCAGCGCCAGCAGGCAGAGGATTATTTAATTGAGCCATCATGCTGGCCCCTTGTTAAACTGTTTACTCAGTGAAATATTTAGCTTTTTACTATAAGGTAAATGTAAAGTATTATCTCAAAAACTGCCCAAAGACAGAAAAAGAAAAGGAAGGGATCCAGGAAGAGAATGCAATTTTTAAAATTCTATCTCCAAACAATATTGAATCATTTAAAAACTTACTAACAAAAAATTTTTGAAAGTTTTATTTGAAAGAGAGAGAGAGAGAGAGAGAGAGAGAGAGAGAGAGAGAGAGCGCTTTTATATGCTAGTTCACTCCCTAAATGCTCACACTATCCAGGACTCAGTGAGAGCAAAGCCAGAACACTAGAAGGTAGAGACCCACTTGCCCAAGTTATCACCCAGGCTTCCTGCACCGTACATCAGTGGGAATCTGGAATGGGAAGTGGAGTCTCGCTGCACCCAGCACTGCAAGTGAGTGTGCTTGTTTTGGGAGATGGAAAGCAGAGATGTAGCAGTGATACTCTGTGTGGTCACTCCTTGCGACAGGGTCCAGAGATGCATTCTTGTCCCGTGGTTATTCTTCATTTCACTGTGCTATTGGAAAGGCAGGTCTCATGAGTGCTTTTTTGCGTTGTGAGTGCTTTTTTGCGTTGTGAGTGCTCTACAAATGTTTGTCAGGAACAACACTGAGCAGGACATGTGGTTTCCCAGTGTCACTTTGAAGGCAGCTTTTCTGATGTTTCTGTTGGAGAAGAATATGGATCAAGGATAGTATTGAAGTTGTTAGAAACTTAAAGTGATAATGTGCAAAGTGCTGCACGCAATGAATCAGACCTGTTTTTTGCACAGTGAATTATGCTCCTCCTCTTGTTTTGCTCCCCTGAGCAAATTACAACCTTCTTCGTTAAATTTTACCCCCTTGATGTGAAAAACCTTCTTTCTCATCTGTTGTTGTACTCCAGGAGTAGCAGGGTTGCTTGTATTAGTACAAAAAGCACCAGTTTTACTGGTGTGGTATTGCTGGCCAAAACATATCGGGACTTGTTGGCCATAATTTTGAAGAATGTCTCAGGTCATACTTCTCTAGGAACCCTCAGATACAAGCAGCAAAGTGGGCCTCTCACTTGTGCAGAGGCTTTGGATGGCGGCTCTGCTGCCTCATGGATACCGTGAAGAGAGGATTGGAGCAGCACATCACATGGAAGGGATTCCCCATGGCTGGACCCTCAGTGCTCCAAGGAGCAAGATGAGAATGCTCAAGAAACAGATACACTTCCTTCCTAAAGTGTATCTTAGCCTACTTGGTCAACACACTATTACTAGACTGATCTACGTTGAGGTACATATGGTTACCAGTGTGGGGGCACTGAGGTAAACTTCTTATTCCATTTCCCGTATACTTAATGACGTTCCCTTGTCGAATACATAGTGTATGGCCAAATGGAACCTTGCGTATATATAAGACGAAACACACCAGCATGGGGTCCCCATAGGAAGCTTATTAAAAATAGGCATAGTTGGGCTGCTCCAATATCCTTACCCTCTGATCACAGAAGTTTTCAGTGAGCTTCACAGGAGATTCTGTTGCATGCTAATGTTTAGGAGCCCTGAACTATCTGTGGACTGATGTGGTAGGAAAGGAGCGAGGCCCAGAAGTTCATCAAACTGAGATAAAATCAGGGCCGGAGAAGGATTTGCCAATGTTATCAGGCAGGACAGAGTAAAGGAGCAACTAGTCTGATTTCTGGCAGCTCACTTCAGTCTAATCCTGTTTATGTATGTGTATGTGAAATCTCATTTATTGAAAACAGTAGATGGGTGGACGGGGAGAGAGATCTTTTTTTATTCTTGTTCATTCCTCAAGAGCCAGGAACTAGAAGCTCATTCTGGGTCTGTGTGTGTGTGTGTGTGTGTGTGTGTGTGTGTGTGTGTGTGGGGAACGGTGGGGAGGGGATGGGGGATGGTGGGCATATAGGAATCCAAGTACTTGGTCAGTGCTGCCTGTCAAGAACATTAGCAGGAAGCTGGACTGGAGGCAGAGCAGCTAAGATTTGAACCAGCACACTGATCTGGCAGAACAGCATTGCAAGTAGAGGTTGAAGCTGCAGTGTTGTTATCCTTGATGTTCATTAAACAATGCCAGACACTGCCAAAAGGAAGTGGGGTATGGAAACAGCCAAAGGGGTTGTTGCAATGCAGCTTTGCAGTCAGGTAGAAATTGGACTCAATTTTAACAAGGACAAATTGAGATCTGTCCTAAGGGATCGAGATAGAAACTTATGCTGCAGAAACATCAAGGATAAGAGGTTTATTTTTGGTCTTTTGTTTATTTTCAAAGGCAGAATTAGATTTTCCCTCATCCAAATAACTGCAATAGCCCAGGCTGGGCTGGCATTGGCCAGAGCTGATTTCCCAGGCCACAAGCAGGGAGCTGGATGGGAAGCAGGGCCGCTGGGATTAGAAGCAGCGACCGTATGGGATGCCAGGTGTTCAAGGCGAGCACCCTAGCCGCTAGGCTACTGTGTTGGGTGCAAATTTAATCTTAAATTCCAGGTTGATTATCTCTCTCATTCTTCCCTTTCAGCATTTTTCATCTTATAGGCAACTGTTTGTGTCCTTGACTGGGACATGTTCTAGTGTATCATCAGAGATATTTCAGCTCCACTTGCCTCAAGAAGTCCCATGCATAATTGCCAAAATTATCAAGACTCAAAATTACATCTGATAGCTGTGGGGTCTCTAAAGGGCAAAAAAAAAAAAAAAAGATTTTCTTAAGGCGGAAGGCTCTAGTCTGTTGTATTAGCAAGTTGCCAGTGCTGTCTAAGGCATTGTTCACTTTCTTCCGAAGCAGGTAAAGCACACGGGAGTGCCTTCTAGTGTGGAGAAGTTAGTGAGAAATTAAGATGCAGGCAACATGTCCTGGAGGGTAGAAAACAACTTAGGGAAATGAAGCTATTGGTAAATATTATTTGTTGCATTGATAAGCAGGATTTGGCAGTCATCCAAGATGTGCATGGAATTTGAAGCCAAACAGTGCCTTTTGATAAAGTAATTTTGTTTGTGTTGCTGAGGACTGCTTTGTGCCACTTCAGATTTTATGTGGTGAAGCCTTATCCTCTCCTGTGATGATCCTAGGAGGTAAGGATCTTTGGGAGGTGATGGAGTCATAGTGGCAGAGCCCTACCGAATGTGGTTAGTGACCTTAAAAGGAGAATACAGTTAGAAGTTGATATCCATGAACCAGAGTGGACCATCTTCAGACACTGAGTCTGACAGTAACTCGATCTTGGCCTTGTTGCCTCTGGATCAGTGGGAAGTAAGCTTCTGGGTTTTTGTTGTTTGTTTGTTTTGTTTTGTTATAGCAGCCCCAAGAGACTGTATCAAGAAGTGAAATACCATATTAAGTAAAATAGAAAACCCACCAGCCCCTATTTGGGGAAGAGCATATATTATAAGACTCTAGGTGATGTGATATTGAAATGACATGGAGACATTTGCAGAAAAAGATCAGGGGATGCTCACAGACCCAAGGAAGTGTTTCCTTAAAGTTAAAAAAAAATCCTGTTTTTCATCATTTGATATTACCAACCTCCAGCCAGCCTTAGCTGGTATATCTTGTAATGCTTCTTAGTATTCAAGCATTTGAAGAGGAATTAAGAATCCAACAATTGGTGTCACTTATATAAGCCAGTCTGCCTTAAAAGAAAATGCCATTGTAAGAAGAATCCAGGATATATTGATTAGAGGATGGAGCTGTTATTGGGTTCAAATTTCAGGTTACATTGAAAGTACCATCTAATTACCAGAAGTCTGAAAAATCCCTCATATCATTGGACAGGAATCATATACTATACTGAAGGCCCCTGGAAGGAATAACTGTAAATAAATGTTTTTCTGAATACTTTATAAATACATTGATATGCTTTAATTGCAAAAAGATGTTGGCAACTATGTTGGGAAATTCTCATAAGCTTGGCTTAATTGACAAACTGATAGTTTTAGTTTTGTGTTCCAGAATTGAATGCCTTTGTTTGATGTTTTGGTTTTTAATTAAAAGCAGATTGGTAGGGGACCAATGCCATTGGCTAGTGGCTAAAGTCCTCACCTTGCACACTCAGGGATCCCATATGGTCGCTGCTTCTAATCCTGACAGCCCCGTTTCCTGTCCAGCTCCCTGCTTGTAGTCTGGGAAAGCAGTTGAGGATGGCCCAAAGCCTTGGGACCCTGAACCCATGTGGGAGACCCAGAAGAGGCTCCTGGCTCCTGGCTTCAGATCGGCTTAGCTCCAGCCATTGCTGCCACTTGTGGAGAGTGAATCAGCAGATGTAAGATCTTCCTCTCTGTCTCTTCTCCTCTCTGTATATCTGACTTTTCAATAAAAGTAAAATAAATCTTAAAAAAAAAAAAAACCAACCAGATTGATAAACACTGAACTCTGGAAACTTTAGTCCAGCAAAGACTTAAAGCAAACGATTGTGTTTCCAACTAGTAGGTATGGAACCAGCAGTGGATGAGAGACTCTTTGTACTGTCAAAGGGCTTGTGACTTTGAACCCTTAGTCTTGTGTTCCAGTTCTCTGGAGGAACACAGCCCACGAGAAAGATAGTTATTAATTGACAGAGCAGGGGAAGGTTTATTAGGGAATTGGCTCCTGGGATACTGGAGGCTGAGAGATACTACAGTAGGCTACCAGAAAGGTGGAGAACCAGGGATTCTGTTCATTAGGCTCAGCCCAATTTCAGAGGCCTTGGGCCCCAGGAAGTTGAAGGGCTAGCTCTCAGAGCAGGATGGAAGGGCTGGGAGTCTGGGACCCCCGCACTGCGGTCATTCCCGGGATCCAAAGGCCAGGCAGAGAACCCAGGCTGCTGATTTCCTGAGGTCAGGACGAAAGCACGTAGCAGCTCCAGCACGGAGAGAGGAAGTCATCTTTCCCCTCTTGTGTTCTGGCTTCACAGATAATCAGGTGCTGCCGGCTTACACTGCGTGCGGGTCTCCGCACTCGGCTTACCAACTCACACACTGATCTTCTCTGGCTACTGTCTTACAGAAATACCCACAAACAATGCTTTAACAGTTTTTAAACATCCCTTTAACTCTGTGAAGCAGAAGATACTGTAATTGAACATGTTATTACCCAAATTCAATTATAACATTGTTATATAGAACACATAAGTTGTAAGGGACTTTTACATCCACTATCTTATTTAATAACCCGATTTGATGGTTTTTCATGCTTTGCTTGTCATTTTTTTAGTGCATAAATGAAGCCTGTGAAATGATGTTGGTCAGGGTATATAGTTAGAGAATTTTTTTCTGACTCCCACCTGCCTTTTATATATGACATATCCCTGTTGATTCTGGGCATGGTTTTCTCTGATTGAGGTGGGTGGAACTATTACTACATGATGACAATGCTTGACTAGTGCTCATGTCCATTATCATATACCATCCAAAATA
The DNA here is from genome assembly GCF_030435755.1 of Ochotona princeps. Lineage (NCBI taxonomy): Eukaryota > Metazoa > Chordata > Mammalia > Lagomorpha > Ochotonidae > Ochotona > Ochotona princeps. The sequence continues at coordinate 4,958,703 of NC_080862.1, forward strand.
TGACACTAATGTGCTTTGGGTTATGCATTGGGAATCCATGCTTGAAGAAAATGCTAGAAGAAGTACAGACACGTTTCCTTCTCAGAAAGACTGAACTTTGTCCTCCACAAATTTGTAATGTTGAAGTTCTGATCTCCCAGACCCCAGAATGTGAATGTACTCAGCCATAGAGTCTTTTTTTTTAAGAGATTTTATTTAATTTTATTGCAAACTCAGATATACAGAGAGTAGGAGAGACAGAGAGAAAGATCTTCTGTCTGTTGACTTACTCCCCAAGCAGCCACAAAGCCTGGAACTGAGCCTATCCGAAGCCAGGAAGCCCAGAGCCTCTTCTGGGTCTCCTTTGTGGGTGCAGGATCCCAAGGCTTTGGGCTGTCTTTTATTGCTTTCCCAGGCCACAGGCAGGGAGCTGAATGGGACGTGGGATTAGAACTGTTGGGATTAGAACTGGTGCCCATATGGGATCCCTGTGTGTCCAAGGTGAGGACTTTAGCTGCTAGGCTGCTGCACTGGGTCCAGCCATAGGGTCTTTAAAGGGTGATTAATTAAGTGTGAGGTCATTTGAGTGGATTGGTGTCCTCCCAAAAGGAGGAATCTTGAACGTAAACATGTACAGAGGGAAGACTGGAAGCACAAGGGTAGCATGGCCATGTGCAGCCAAGGAGAGAGAAGGGACAGTTTTCCTGACATCTTCATCTTATACTTCCAGCCAGTAGAGCCACAAGGAAATGCGTTTCTGTTTTAGCCACAAAGTCCTGTGGCTTTTTTTTAGGGCAACCTTAGCAAATCAGCTCATGTCCTGGTAAATGGGGAGTCTTCACATTTATTCTGTGTATCACAGAGTTTGGACATGAAATGGAACTACACTCACATGGCTCCAACAGAGGGCATTCTTGTCTGGACCACAAGTATGTAGGGAGAAGTGGGCAGGGTAAAACACCAGAGGCTGGCAACAGTGGGCAGCTGTGTCTATGCCTCGGGCTCAAGGGCAAGGGCAAGGGCAAGGGCAAGGGCTGGCGGTCAGGCTTCCAGGACCCAGTGAGACCTGGCACTGGGGCCGTACAAAATTGTCCCACAAGATCTGCAAACACAGACATTGGCTAGGTAGCATCCTGGCCTCTGTCAGCTGCCTTCTCCTCCCCTGTTGGAGCTGTCTGTTGGCCTAGGCCAATAAAAAGCCAGGGAGCAGGTGAACAATGTGAGGCTGTCTGAATGGTCAGCTTCCAGAGACAGTGAAGAGGACCACAAAGGGTGGGGGCTCAGTGGTGGACACGGCCAGAGAAGCACCATGCAGGAGAAAGCGTCAACCTGAACTCTGTCCAGTTGTGTGGAGAAACATGGGAATTGGGGTTGTTATGTCTCCATGACAGCCCAAAAGTCAGGGCCAAGCTGAAAATGACGTTGCTTTTCTGCTTTTGAGTCTTTTGTAATTTTCTGTGTGTATATATATATATATATATATACGCATTCTGCATATATATATCTGTATATATATGCATTCTCTCTAAATATATATACAAATATATATCTTAATAGGGGAAAGGATTTTTCTTTCACACATAAAAAATATTTCTTAAGAGTGGAAAGGGGAACTCAGCCTCTCCACGTGTCTCAATTTCAACTCATGGAAATTGAGGCCCAGAGGTGAGGTGGTTTCTCCCTCGGCTTCCTGACAGGTTCACGGGACCACAGAGCCTGAATCTAGAGCCCCCAACCCACCGGTCTGCATGCTTGACTGCCCTGCCTGCTGTGATGTGGAGAGATGGGGGCATGTTCGAACACAGTAGTTAGCTTTGAGACACTGACTAGGTGATCTCTCTGGGAAGTGGTTCAAAATGGCAAAAGAGGAAACAAGAGAAACAATCTGTATTTTCTTTGTAGCTAGGAACAAGTAGAGAAAGGCAGTGTGATGTCCTTCAGCAGCACCTCCAGAAGCCAGTAGGTCCAGGGCGAAGTCAAGGCATCGCGGCCCTGGGCTGCTGTGCAGCTCACTCTCCACACCCCCGCACCCTTGCTTTACCCTTCGTGCTCCTTCCTCATCAAATATTTATGGTCAACAACGGGCAGTTCTGTTTGCACACAGTGTGATGGGGTAATGAGATGGTTAGGTTTCCTCCTGTTACTGATGGGGAGTGCTGATGGCATGAATAATTTCCTCCTTTTATAAATGGGAATTTAATTATTGATGCCTTGTTTAGGCAGTGACAAAGGGGTTACCAACAAACACTGCAGTGGGAGGCCGTGGCGGACACAGGAGCCTGGCAGGTTGCAGTGTCGGGTTTCTGGGGGTCATGAGATCAACTTGTTTCACTGTTTAAAACAGAGAGCAGGTGTGCATACATACACACAGACACCTCAGACAGTTCACAGAAAAGATAATTAAAATACCAAATCAGTTTGTGTGCAGAAGAATCTTCAAGTCCACTCACAGAAGAGGTCTCCAACACGTTCATGGGAATGTATATGGTGACCAAGCTGCGTGGCTTTCAGGATTTTTGTACTAAAACAGCCTGATATTTAAAAGGGATTCTCAAACTTTTTTTTTTAACATATTAAACAGATATAAAGACATAGAACACTTCCAAATGTCAATTCACCATCCAAATATCCACAAAAGTCGGGAGCCAAGGGTGTAACCTAGGGGCCAGTGTTGCAGCGCTGAGTGTTAAACTGCTCTCTCTGACCCCCAACATCTCATGCAGGCCTAGTTGGTGTCCCTACTGCTCTACCTGCGCTTTGATTCCTTGACAGTGTGTGTGGAAAAGCAATAGCAGATGACTCCATTGCTGGAGCCCTGCCACACGTGAGAGACCCGGATGAAATGCCTGGTTCGGTCTGGCTCAGAACCGGCTGTCGTGGCTGTTGGTTGACTGAAGGTCTCTCTCTGTTTCTCTCTCTCTCTCTCTCTCTCTCTGCCTGTGTCTCTCCATGTTTTTTAAGCTCTGCTTTTGGAAATAAATAAATCTAAAAAAAAAAAAAAAAAAAAAGGTATGCAATGCATGCACCTCTTGTGGGTTTCAGGAACTCAAAGTACACTATTGCCTCCCAGAGTGTGTGTTAACCCGAGGCTGGGTATCAAACTCAGGCACTGCCCTATGAGATGCAGGTGTTATAATTGGTTTCTCAACCAGTAGTCCAAACCCCTGACCCTTACTTTTCAATGAAATTAGTTTTCGCTTGAACTTTTTGAATTACATCGTGAATGTGCAGGTGTCCATCTTAGGGACTTCAACAAATGCATGGAAAATATAACTATTAATCTCTTCTGACACTGGTTATGGATTTAAATTACGGAAACAAGTTGGCTGTGGGTTGATCTTTTAAAAAATGCTTTCTAGATTAGAAAGCATACAGTTCCCTGAGAACTGTAAGGACGGTAGAACAGGTAAGAGCCTGACTCTTAGGCGGTCTCTCTCTGACCCTGTCCCAGTTTGGATCCTTGTCCCTGCTTGATCCTTCCAACTTTCCACCCAACCACCCAACTCTATTGACTCTCAGGTTCAGGAAGTATGCCTTTTTTTTTTCTCCGAGAGGAAGACTGGCTTGACCTTGTCTTCGCACCAACCCAAGCAGCGTTCTCGACCATGTTAAGCATTGGCCAAGGTAGCTGGGCCAGTTGTTGGGGGTGAGTGAAAAGAATTAACACACAGTTGAGAGAAAGAAAATCAAATCCGTCTTGGGCCATCCTAGCAGTTTCAGGATTGAAAATGTCTCAAGACTGAACTTTGCGAAGTGTAGGGCTACATGAGGGAGTTTTCGAAATGTTTTTGGAAGCATGGGCTTAGGATGGAAGTTGAGTTTATTTTGGTGCAAAGAAATTTGAAATTCATGCACATGGGGCGTGTGCATTATGGGAAAAAAAAAACTATGCATGGCTTTCAAGTGTTTTCCACCAAAACACAATGCCTTAATTTCACTTTCCAAGAGCTTTTGAAGCACTACAGTAGATATGGTAATTGGTTGAGGCACCAGTGCTGCCTTTGCCCCTTAGTCATTCCAACAGAGTAAACATCTCAGCTGTCAAGTCAGCTTCTCCCCCGCCTTCCAGCTTCTCCTAAGGAAAAAATGAGAGGATGCTTTGGAGGGGCTCTCCTACAAGTCTCATTCCCACTCCTTCTCTGATTAGCTCATGCTCACTCACAATCGACCAGCAGCGGGCTGGCCCCTCCTCCCCCCTCTCTGAAGGTTCCTGGGCACCGGGAACTGAATGAGCTTCCTGATCTAGTGAGGAAGGATCGATAATTATTAGAGGAAAAAATTAAAACGTGCAGGGCAGGGGTGGGGGAGAGGAGATGGGTGGGTATGTGAGAGTGGGAAGAAGAGATCTCAGACCAATTATTTCTCTACAAAATACTTTCTGTGACAGCAGCGGCAGCCCCAAAGGGCAGCGTGTAACAACAGAGCCTAATTAGAATGATTTCAGTGTAATCATTAACTCGCATCTAACACCTACGAGAGTATTTCTGTTTAAACTAAAACATGACCTGCATGGTGGAGCGGCCTTGTAAACTGTCTCTGAAATAAAAGATGTGACAGGAAAGGTCAGAGCGCCTCTGATTTGAATTTCAAGTAGGGAGCGGGCTCCACAGTGGCCAGGGCAGCATGCCTGTAGACTCCACTTCCGAGGTCTTCCTGCCAGTACCAGCATTTGGCGAAAATCCTCTAGGACTAATTACCAGGACTGCAAAACAAGGGTTTTTCTTCTCCTGCCTCTACCCACTTTCCCTTTCCCTTTTTCCTAGCCAGAATAGGAAGCAAGGGTCTCTAATGATGTTTGGGCAAAGAGGTGATTTCCTTTGTTATCGCTGTGAGAGTCAAGGTCACCACTGAGTGGCTTGCTCCACCTGCTGCAGACACCTGCAGGCTGGCCCCTAGGCGAGGCCAAGCCTAGTCTGGCCTTCCTAGCCTGTCTTCCTGCCGGTGAGGCAGGGGAGGCCTTGCTAATAAACTCTCTTCCCAGCAAGAGTGATACTAAGGCATCACCTTCCGCTGGGCTGCATAAAAGCAGCTATCAAATCAGCAAGATGCAACTTGATTTGCAGGTCTCCAGTGAAATTTAAGGCAGCGAACTGTAAAATGTTCAGGGAAAAGGAAGCATGAAAACATTTTTAAGGAAAGCATTTAAAAAGTCAGAGACAGACATAATAATAAAAAAAAGTTGGCAGGGAAGGTTTTATTTATTCATTTTGAAATGTTGCAAAGAGCTCTGTTAGAAGCATTTATCTGCCTCTTTTTCTTTTTTTTTTTTTAAAGCGAGCCCCGAAAGCAAGCGACTTGAATTCATTTCCTTTTTCCTTCTGTGACTTTTTAAAGCATTATATACGCTGAGATCTGTTTTACACTTCTGGGAATTTATAAAGCTATAACATTTAGTACATAAGCCTGACTTGGCAGAAGCTTCTTCATTCCTCTTCTCTCTTGCCCCCCCTTTCCTTCCTCTTCCTCCTCAGACTTTGATGCAGGGACCACTCTTTCTCTTTGCAATGTTGGCTGCATGTCTTGTGTTCATTCCTTCAATCCTTCCCTTCTTTTTCTTTGATTTAAACAACCTAAATGGATGAGCAAGTTCAAGTTGCGCTTGGCAAGAGTGGAAGACAATGGCTGTGGGAAAAATCACAGATCCTTGGAGCAGATGTAGTTCACGCTGTTAACCTTTCAGGGCTGTCCACGACAGGGTGGTTACGGGAGTCATACCGTTCAAGAGAGCTGACTGAATGCTTGTGAGTGATCCCCTGGCAGATTCTGCACATCTCCTTGGCCGGTGGAGACTTCCATAGGTGAGAGCGAGTGAGATCAGCTGGGGTTATGGCAAAGCTGGTTGGGAATTCCTAGATAGTCTGATGGCAGTGGGTAGCTGGGGTATCACCAAGAGAGAGATGCCAAGAGTAGAGGATTCTGGGAGAAGAAGGCCCAGTGGAAGTCAGAATGTAACCAAAGTTTGGTCAAAGAGGGAGTTTCTGCCAGTTCTGCCAGTTGGCTAGCCTGGGTATTGTCATGTCACCAGTTTTGATAGAGTAATAGGCAAAAGTGTGTGAATGTGGATGTGGATAAATTTGTGCTTTAGAGTCTTTTGTGAGTCTGTCGCAAGCTTCTTCAAATTCCAGAAACAGGTTTATGTTGCTGGGGATAACCGTTGAAAGTAGTGATTTAAAAACATCTGTGTTATCTAGGTTTAACAACTTCAGCTAACATCGATTTTAGTCTCTCTAGCATTAGAATGTTCTCTGCCTTTGCAGTTAGCAGAGCAAGTTCAAATTCTGACTTTGCAAATACCCACAATTCATTTGGCTACACAGATTTTGATCAAATTCAAGTTGAAAGATATACCTTCAATTTTTTTTCTCTCCCAATGCCATGTTCAGTTTATGCTGTGTCCCAGTCTTTGTAAATCTGCCTTTTGAATAAAAAAAATTTAAAAATTATTTAAAAAATTCAGCAATAGAGAAAGGGATCCCCAGTGGGGAAATTAAGAACACAAAAATTGCCAGGGCTTCTCTGGTTGGGAGAATAGTATACAGAGGAAGACAGAGCTCTATTGGAAGAAGTCCTGTGTTGAAGCGTCACTCTGTTCCCAGCTTGGCATGTGCGGTAATAGGAGAAAGCTCTGAGGGCCTGCCATCCTACTCCCATGCAGGAATGGGTGCCTTCAATGCAGCTGCCTCACTGTTTTGTTCCCTAGTGGCCTCCCCGTGTAGAGCTCGCAAAGGGTTGAGGGGAGGTACATGAGGCAGGGGAGGCTGTGCAGTGGATCACAGAGGAGGATGAGAGTTCGTAAGGAAGCCTTCTGTGTGTCTGTAGCTGTTTAATGTGAGGGCTCTGCCTTTGCCATGTACTGTTCTGGACATTTTGCGAAGTTCTCTAGTAGTAACAAAATGGATATGGATATGGATTTATGCAATCTCCTGAACCTTCCAGAAAAAACAAAGGGGTACAGATAATTTTGGAGTGTTTGTTTTCCATAAGAGAACAGATTATGGTTGCAGTTATGAAAAGATGCATTTTATTCTCAAGTCGGATTTGAAGAACAAGTGTGGCATTGTGGTACCGGGTTAAAGAGCCACACGGCAATGCTAGACTTCCTTATGACAGGAATGACAGTTTGAGTCCTGCTTGCTCTGCTTTCCAATCAGCTCCCTGCTAACATGCCTGGAAGGCACCAGAAGATGGTTCAAGCATCCATCTGAAAGAACAGGATACAGTTCCAGGCTTATGGATTTGGCCTGGTCCGGTCCTGGCTGTCAGGGCCATTTGGAAAGTGGATAAGCGGATCAAAATTCTATGTGTGTCTTTTTTTTTTTCCTGCTCAACATTTATTTATTTATTTACTTGAAAGGCAGAGTTAGAGAGAGAGAGAGAGAGAGAGAGAGAGAGAGAGAGAGAAAGAGACAGAGAGAGAGGAGATCTGCTGGTTCGCAATCAAAGCCAGAAACTTCTTCTAAGTCTCCAGTGTGGGTACAGGGGCCCAAAGACTTAGGTTATCTCCTGCTGCTTTCCTAGTCCATAAGCAGGTAACTGGGAATAGATGGGATGGGATGCTATTTAGTTATTTATTTTTATTGTAAAGTCAGAGATACATAGAGAGGATGAGAGACAGAGAGGAAGATCTTCTGTCCGATGATTCACTCCCCAAGTGAGCCGCAACGGGCCGGTGCGTGCCGATCTGAAGCTGGGAGCCAGGAGCTCTTCCCAGTCTCTCACATGGGTACAGGATCCCTAGGCCTTGGGCCGTCCTCAATTGCTTTCCCAGGCCGCAAGCAGGGAGCTGAATGGGAAGCGGGGCTACTGGGATTAGAACCAGCACCCATATGGGATCCTGGTATATTCAAGATGAGGACTTTAGCTGCTAGGCCACCGCGCTGGGACCCCCACTCTACTTTTTAATAAATCTTTTTTTTTTTAAGTTTTGTAAGACAGCAAATAAGTATAAGCAGCAGCTATATTGTTCAAAATACAGATAGTCCTTGATTTATGAGGCTTGTGTACCAATACACCCCCTTGTCAGTTCAAGATGCATTTTCTATTCCTAACCTACTGAACATTTCAGCTTAGCCATATAGCACACTGTGGAATATTGGGAGTTTGCCTTTCTGACCATGGGGCTCATCGGGAGCTGTCCTAACTGCTACTTTCTGACATCACAAGAGAGGCTTGTGCTAGCCAGGAAAAATGTGAAGTATTTTTAGTGCACATTTTGTTTGCACCGTCACGAAGTGAGAGCGTTAGTGGTGGAACTGTTACAAGCCAGGGACAGTCTGTGTTGTAACATAGCAGAGTCAACATTTTCTGGCAGTTGCATCTTTCTTTCTTTCTTCCTTTTTTTTTTTAATTTGATGGGGCATCCTTTTGCAGTGAGAAAAAGCCACAGAATTAGAAGACGACATTCACTTCTAGCTCTGCTTCATTTCACCATGACTGCGGCTGCATCCTTCGCTCTCTCCTCACAGAGAGTGAAGCAAGCTGGCTACAGAACAGCTCTGTGGTTGCAGCGGGTTGGACAAGGAGTTCTGTGGTTAGCAAGTTGTGCACACATGCGACTGGTGCTGACATGCTAGCTTGTGGCGAACAGTCACCTACCCCAGATCTGCTTGTTGGAGGTCAGTGGCTCAGTGGTGCCCATGAAGAATCTCTTGTCCCAGTTGAGTTGCATGACTTATCTGGGACTCCAGTGGCTTGCCCTTCACCTTCAGGTGAATCTTACACCTGCGTTTTTCCCTCAGATCTCTGGCAGGCTCAGCAGGCATGAAATGAAGGATTTGGGAGAGTCGGTAGGTCCATGACAGAACTGGTTGTGCTGGTTCTGAAAAGCAGCTTGCTCAGAATGTCTGGATACAAGAATGATTGGCACTTAGTATCTGAAAGGAGGACAGTATGTTTGCTTGGAAATTCTCTGATTCTTGTGTTCTAAGGTTCAGGATGTTCATCTTTTTTTGTGGAAGACATTGGCATTTGCTCTAGCAGGTGGCTCAGGTATTTGAACCTACTGGTATCTGAAAGGGGGTGCTGTCAACACCATCCCATTTTTTTTTCGTGTGCCAGAGAAAGCCAAATTGCCAGGACATGACTTTAACTTCCATTTTCTCACCTCCCCTTGACTCCAGGCGGGGTACTATATAAGAAACAGAGGTGAAGAAAGCCCTCTTGGCTTAAGTGGAAAAGTGAGTTGGCTGTTTTCCCGCGAGGCTCATGACACACTGCAGGAGCGCATTGCAAGCTGGTGACAGCTTGGCGGAAACATGCCAGAGAATTTGATGTAATGAAAAGTGGGGGGAAAAAGCGCCTAAAATAGAATCGTGAATTTGTGTTGTTAAAAAATGACTATTTCAGTCATTAGGAGAATCTGAATGTCCATGATACTGTTGCCATCTTAGTAATCATATGTGTACTTTTAAATAAACATATGAAAATGTATTTGAAAGGTGGGATTACAGAATGACAGTGAGAAAACCTTCCATGTACTCTCCAAATGGCTACACTGACTAGGACTATGCTAAGTCAAAGCCAGGATCTTCCTCTGAGTCTCCCGTGTGGATGGCCAGAGCCAAAGCACTTGAGCCATCTTCTGCTGTTTTCCCAGGCACATTAGAAGGGTGCTCGATCAGAAGGGAAATTGCTGGGATTTGACCAGGTGCCCTTATAAGTTTCTGGCATTGCAGATGGAGGCTTAACCCCTGGCACCTTAGCCTGATATGCTACAATGCTGGCTTCAGTAATCCTGTTTAATAAGAGTTAATCATCATAATAATTACCATCATCTACTGGAATTGAGTGACAGATAACGTCATTTAACTTGTGCAGAAATCCCACGAGGCCAGTCTGTTTATTCCCATTTGTGAGATAAAGAAACTGAGTCATATCTAACTCACCAGGGTGCTACGTACCCGCGTTAGGCAGCATTTTTGTGCCCATCCCATGTCTGTGTCCTCATCTGCAGAACTTAGAGATTCCATAGAAAAGGTAATTTACAGACAGCACTTGGGTTACTGAGCAGCAGAAAGGGCAACTGCCTGTGCGGGCCCACTGTGGGCACAAGGGCCATTAGCTGTGGAAATGGGAGGCAGAGGGAGAGGCAGGGTCGGGGTACTGGGAGGTGAGAGAGACTGCTGGTTGGAAGGGAGGAGAGGGGAGCCTCAACAGCTGGGAAGGAGGGAAATGGCTTCTTTCCTCTGGAATCTCCAGAATGATCCCTGTCACTTAGCAGCGTGGCTTGTGACCTGCACACCTGCAAGATGAGCAATCTGTGTTGTTTTGTGCCACTCACACTGTGCCAATTTGTCCCAGCAACAGGAATCTAATGCAGCCCTAAGGGACAGAGCCAGAACTGAAAACAGAGTCTGAAGTTTCACCCTTTTTCTACTGTGCCAAATGACCTCTGAATTGCTTGCCATATAAAAGCAGAGCTGCCAAAGGCCATTTGACGCCCCCCTCCCTGTCTCTTCTTCCCATTGCTTCCTCCCTCTCTCTTCCCCCTAGTTCACAGTCTTCCACCCTCCCTCTTTGCCTTTCCCTAAATTAACAGATTCTTGCTGTAAAAGAAATTGATTCTTCACTCCAAAGTAGGTCATTATAACAAAGGTTTTAAATCATTTGGTCCTCCCATTTGTGAAATATAGACTTCACTTTAATCTTCTGTGCATTACTAGCAGCAAAAAAAGGCCCATAATTTGTGAAAAATGGGATTTTTCCCTGCCATCAGTCATCTGGACAGATGAGTAAGTTTTTCACTGCTTTTTCACCCTCTGACTCACACCTGCAAGTTGGGAGTAGCATTCATCCAAATGGCAGAGAACCTTCATTCTGACTGTACAGCCAGGACCAAGTTTAGAAACTCAGTGAAATCTTAGTTTCCAGAAACCAATTTGGTAGGACCTCCTGGCCCATTGTTTCCTGCTAATTCTTTCTATTTCTAATTCTTTGACCTTTTTTTTTTTTTTTTTTTTTTTTGAAGCAGTTCTTCTACTCTCTTAGAACTATAATGTTTGGAAAAGTTCAAGCTAAGCTTGCTTTGTTAGTACAATGTTGGGATACTCTGTCCCTGTTTTTGCCCCTTCTGTATGCAGGGCCTCATCGGCTGTCTGGGAATGCTTCTTCCCTTAAAATCATCACACACAAGGCCGACTTTTGGTTCAGCAGTGAAGATGCTGTTTGGAGTTCCCGAGTTTGAGTCCCAACTCTTCTCCCGATTTTAGTTTCTTGGCTAATACACACCCTGGGAGAAAGCAGGTTGTTCAAGGATTTGGGTTTCTGCCACCAATGTGTGAGACCAATACTGAGTTCCTAGTCCCATGATTTGTTCTGTAGGCATTTGGAAAATGAATTGGGGGTTGAGAGATCTTCCGTCTGCCTCTGTGTTTCTCTGTTTTTACTTCTCTGCCTTTTAGATGATAAAAATAGCAAAAATACCACCCACTGTGGACCTGCTCTGAGCCTAGGTTTACATTAAGTGAAACAGTTATAAAGGGAACAAGATACTGTCGTTGGACTGTTGGGTCTCAGAATATAGGGGCTGCAAAATAAGGGCCTTTTGCAGAGATTCTATTAAACTTTGATGTCTAAGCAGGAGAAGGCATAATTTCAGGATAATTCACAAGTTTTCTGTGAATTTCTAACTCCCAGCACAAGGTGCTTGTTGCACAACTTTATATAAACTTTGCAATCAGTGGACCTAGCTTCGTGTCCTCCTATGGCCACTTGCCTCTCTTGTACCAATTGATCTTTTTGCTCCATATCTGATTCTTCTCAAATAGGCATGTTAAAGAAACTACAGTAGTGTAGCGATTAAATTAGACCATGAATTTAAAGCATTGCACATCATGGGTTCACAATGAAAGGTATTGAATGCTGGAAAATGTGAAGCTATGTAACCTGGGTTTGAATACCAGCCACCTTATTTATCAAGAAATCTCTCTGTACTTCAGTTACTCCACATGTGAAGTGGATCTAACAATAGCAGCTACCTCCAAGGTTTGTTGGTGAAGTGATGAGCTATCCCATATACAGGTGCCTGGATCAGAGACCTGAGCACGCTGGGTAGGTACTGAATCTTATTGATACTGTTTAGCCCAGAGGGCCTGGGGGCGGGCAGAAAGCCCCTAGGTTGGCGCCAAAAGTTCCAGCCGAGAATAGCTGCCCAGGACTCATTCAAATGGAGCCGACCAATCAGAAGACAACACTTACCTTTACCTCAAGCCTACTCATCACCACTACTTAGGGAAGGCATGGCTGAGTCTGGGTGCGACTTCATCAGCACACTACCTTGTAGACCAGGGAGCCTCTCCCAGGAGCAAACCCTGATAAAAGCTTGATTTTATCATCATTCTGGTCTGGATCTCTCCACTGTTTTGGTGAGGTTTTTATCTAACAATACGCAAGAATAACACTTCATACACTCCCTCTGACATTCATTGCACGTTCTTTCATTTATTTTGATCTTTTTGGTTCTTAACAATTCTATATGGAAGGCACAAGTTAGTTGGTTCTAAAGATGATTGCAAAAATCTTTCCTTGCTTGTTAAAATGTTGTAACTTAGCACAATCCCAAAGCCAATTCTCTACCCTCATATCTTCTGGAGTTCCAGAGGGAGGGAAGGTGTAATTTTGAAAAACCATGTTCCAGAGCTAATGGAAGTAGGAGTTTCTGTAGCAGAACAAGCAGTTCTCTCCATCCCTGGATTAAACCCAATGTTTGTAACAAGTATAACTGCTGTGGGCTTTACACTTAAAACAACAACAACATCTTTGTTTGAAAAATTGTATATACATATGTTTAGTTTTCTAAATAACAGCATAGCAATATGGTGTGTCAGAAATTACAGCCAGCTCTTGCTTTCTTTCATTGCAAGGAAACATTTGTGCATAACCTAAGACTACACTTATCCTGGAGATTGGGAATGCCAGGTGGAATTACAGTGGCCACTGCCATCCTCTGCATCCCCCATCAGAAGAGTCATTTTTTTTTCTAGTCGTGCTCCGAGTAGCCTTTTTCATTAGGGGGGCATACTGTGTTGGTAAAATAAAGCCCTTTATGTAAGAACTGAAATGAGAGAACCATCTCCTGTCAACTTCCTTTCCCCATCAATATCACAGCATGTTTGATGGTTGAAAACAAAGCTCAGTTTGAGTCATCCAATCACAAAAAGCATCTGAAGAATGTCTGATGAGGTGAAAAATACATCCCTCCCCCCTTACATGCTCTGCTAACTCTGAAACGTCCAGATGGAATTTGAGCAGAGAACAAACATGAAGAATTGCAGAATAAGTGGCAATTGTTTTCAGCCAGTCAGAGTGCCTGAAATCAGTATGCCCTTGGTTAGCACCAGGCCCTACTACTCCCCCAGAGCTCGAGACCCAGACTTTTCAAGGTCGTTTCATTTTATTCAAAGGTCCCTATCACAAAGCCCCCGGGTGGGTGGAAGTCCTTTAAGAACACCTATATAGTTCAAAGAGGGCACGTCTTGAATCAATTTCATAATCATGCTGATAAAAGTTTGGTGACTCACCTTGTGGTGGCTTCTCTGTGGGCCAAGGATGTGGCGATACAGTGTTTGGATTGAGCTCAGGCCTTACAGCTTCTAGGGTGTTGGAGTGACAAGGACCTTAGGTGCTAGCCTCTGCCTTACATGTAAGGCAGACTGAAGCCACTGGAGGCGTTAAGGTCCCTTCTGCTGTGTTTGTTTATTGTTTATCTTCATTGTTGACAGCTGACCTCCAGGAGCTCTTACCTCCTTTTCCCCAGTGCTTCCTCCCTCCTCGGCTCCTGCAGAGGGTGAGTCAGGGCCTGCGCTGGACCACTCCCTCTGTGGGAGGAAGACACAGTGATGACAAAGTTCCAAGAAATGGGAAGTACCCATAGCATTAAAGGAGGCACTGATATTGCATGCCTCTGTCTTAGATGGCATTATCTTCCTTCTGGATATTTGGAAAGTTAAGAGCGCCCGTCCTTGCAAAGCCTTCCATAAACTCCTGTTCAACCCAGGAGAGACCACACATAGTTACGTATTGTCAGTTCCCGCCTGTGCAACAGGAAGCAGAGAATTCTTTTTTACTTGTTACTTCTAGAAGGATGTGTGTGTGTGTGTGTGTGTGTGAGTGTGTGTGTGTTGAGGAGAGGAACGGGCATTGACTCCTGCCACTGATCAGCCAGGGCTGTGTCTGCAGGTGCATTTTTGTTTTTGCGAAAAAGGAGGCACAGTAGGCTTGAATATAGACTGGCTACAGGCCAGAAGGTCCCTTAGATAGCCGAAGGTCTTTCTCCAGTGTTCCACATTGGATCTGGGACCTGCCCCAGAGAGCTGAGCCTCAGCCTCAGGCTCAGTGTTTGTCTAACCCTGGCCAGTAAGGGCACATAAGTTCTGTCGGTTTTTATGCAACTCTTTCTTTCTGTGACCTTGTGGGGAGGGGCAGCCAACTGAGGGGGAATTGAGAATAGGACTGGATTGGGCAGTTAGGGATCCTTCTCTGTCTTTGAATTCTCCATCTTTGCTCATCACGTATCCCATTTGAATAAGACAAGAATTATGCTGCTCAGTCCCTAGATTAGCACATCAGTAAAACCATGTAACACTGTTTACATCTTAGAGACCCTTGGGAGAGGTGTGTCTGTAATAATTCATTCAGTACCTACAATCTACCTTTAATAGAGACATTTTTTATCAGCATCTTACATATCAGGCTGTTGAGGCACGGGAAGAGTGTTTTTCAAGTCACACCGCTGGTAAGAAGAGGTAATGAGATTCATACTCAGATAATCTGACCCCAAGGACATGCTGGTTATTGCTGCATAATGTCACCAATGTGGGGATCTAAACTGAATTGTATGATATGCAAGGGGACTTCAAAATCCTTGTGAGAAAATGGAATTGGAAGATTATTTTGGTGTAAACATTGTGAAATCCATATATAGTCTTTACATAATATGTATTTTGCCACCAACTCTTTTTTTGAAGACTCTTTGTATATGACAGCTTGGTAGAGGGCACCTCATGCTGATTGTACGAGTAATTGTGAATCTGATGGCCAGCCGAATTTAAGTAAGAACCCCAAAAATGTATAGCATACATTTTGGGAATCACAGCTCTCCATTCATGACACACCTGCAAGGGAATGTACAGATGTACTTGAGGTGCTCAGGTGAGGACAAATCACAAAAGAAGTGCACACCTAGAAAAGGTCACCTTGCAGGACTTGGCCGTCATTTTGGCTTTGAAGAGGAAACATGCATATCTACCCGTAGTCTGGCCGATGGAACACTTGGTGTTGAGAACGAAGGGAGCTGTCCAAATGACACAACCCAGATAGTTCAGGATAAAGTAGTTTTGAAGATGCTTCAAACCAGTGGTTTGTGGGCCACACAGTACAGCTCAAAGCTCAGTCATGACAATTAAAACTCTCGTCTTGATTCCCAAACTAAAGAGACTGGCAATGTACCTGATCTGTGTGTTTTCAGATAATGTGAGAAGGTTGGAGGAAGGGAGGATTTGGCAACTTTGGGTATCCATTCTCAGGGGCCAATGACTACCTTAACTGGCTAGGGGCTCTGTGCCTTAGTTGAGACATTTAAGGTCTATATTTCACAGGCCCTATCCCTTTTCTCTGGCCATCATCCCTATGTCCTGCCTGTCCCTGTTAGTATTTGGGTGTCTCACTGCATTCTCATTTGTAAATGGAGAAGTACAGGATTTGAGTAGGGATTGGTAAGAGTTGGTTGCAGTAGGGGCATCTCCACAGTCCTATCTGTTGTGATGCATATTTCTTTGTGTCACAAAGTAGCTCTGTGTGGCAATGCCTTGGATTATCTGGGTCTTGCGTGATACAAAAGCTTGAATGTTGTTTGCTGTGAATTCAGTGGTATTAGCAGCTGGGGCCTTTAAGGGTGGGTGACTACTAGGTCCCGGAGTGTGGAGTGAGCTTCTAAAGGAGGACCAGAGACAATCATGACCACTTCCACCAAGTGAAGACTAAACAGGAAGGCACTCTCACTGAACCAGAAAGCAGATTCTCCCCACACAGCTAGTCTGGCAGTGTTTTGACTTCAAGCTTCCAGCCCCAGGACTATGAGATTTGATTCTTTGTTGTTTGTAAGTTACCTAGCTCATGATATTATGGTAGAGAATCATGAATGGTCTAAAATATGTACGTTGGTGCTGTTTTGTGAGCAGACAGGCAACATTGGTTTCATAGTGAAAAGCACCAGCTAGTTTTTCAAAAGTTTCTGTTTCATGATGCCAATTTGCTGCTGGGGCTGCCGCTGCCCCTGAGTTCTGAACCCAAACCCTGTCTTTTATAACTTGACCACCTCTGCCACCAACACTTCGAGTGATTTCTATAAACATGTGTTGTATATAGACCAGCATTTAACACATTCTGGATTTTTTGAGTTTCATTCAGAGTTTTCACAAACTGGGCAATTTCTTGGGATCCAAATACCAGTTTATTTCCATGAAAGCTTTATAGAGTCAGATCTTAACTTGGCCTTCCTTGTGCAACTTCTGTGGTCACTATGCAGGTTATCAAACCCTTCTGACTCTGCTCTGTAAGATCTGAAATTTGGGAACTATTGCTTTTTTGCGGAGTTTTTCTGAGGGATAAATCATATGTGGAAAGCCGGGCATTTCCCATACTTTCTGACAATCCATGAGGTTCACAGATTTTAGTTCACTGCCTCTTCAGAGCATATTGGATCTGGTCAGGTGTGGCTTATGGGATGGACAATGTATATGTTCCATGAAGAGTTCTTGGGGGAATTAGCAAAGTGGGTGACAAAGTGGAGCTCACAGTGACCATGGCAGGTGCTGGAGGACAGCTGTGGGAGGCAGGAACTACAGTGGAGAATCTCTACAGAGAGAAACAAAACAAACCGAACTTTGACAAGTAGAAAAGAAAGAAGCCAAAGGGCTCCAAATTACTTTTCATAGTGGACATTCAATAAATGCTGCTGACTGACAGATCACTGAGTGTTATAGAAGGTTTACAGGGCAGGGAATATAATATTAATATCCATGCAATGTTTTTATGTTTTAATTTTAGTGGAGGAAGCCTGAAGCCCAGGGCAAAAAGTTAATATTTTCATTTGCTTCACCTGAAGTTATATTGGCAAGGGCCCTCGGGGTGAAGGAGAGAAGGATTAGGTTTGGGAGTAGGGCAGGGTATGAAGAAGTTGTAATAAAATATCTAAGTGCAAGAGCTGGAGGAATAAACACAGATGAATTTCAGTCAGAGAAAAGAAAGATCCGGCATCAAGACGTTTTGAGGGGAAAACAAATACACCCATAGGGTAAGCTTTGTGGAATGGAAGAAAAATGTGAGAAAAGTAATGAAAAACTTTTAATATCATGATACTCCCTAAGAGCTGTGCAGCTATTGTTATTTTACATTGATTAAGCGTCCACCATGTAGAGGGCTGGTGTCCGCTTGGAAACTTAATGTATGAAAATGTGTCCAAGGGACAGGATGGGGCTAGCATGTATGGAGGGAAACACGAAGTTGACTGTGAGGGATGGACGTGTGCAGGAAGTGAGTGAATGAATGATCACCAGAATGCCAAGGTCCTGCACAAACAATCGGTGCGTCAATGCCAGCGATGGAATAATCCTGACCTCAGCTAAAGCAAGCCAGGAAACTGAGTTCTCGGGACAGGAATTTGCATTTTTCATTATGAGAGTTTGAACACATTTGTAGAGTTAATGTACACCGATGATATATCTGTTATTTGTTAGGAATCTGTCAAGAAGAATCCTGTAAAGTTAGAGATTCCCTCTTTAAAAGGAAGTTGAATTGGGAATCCTTTGGAGCCATTTGGACTCTGCCAATCTTTTTCATGTTGGTACTACTAAAGTTAGGAGGTTCCAGATCGGGCAGGACTGCCAAGAAAGATGGTCAGGGGATGGCATTTGGCTTGGTGGTTAGGATGCTGATTGTGACGTCCATGCTTCAAATCAGAGTGATGAGTTTAGTACCTGGCTCTGGGTCCTGACTCTAGCTTCCTGAATGCATGACTAGGAGGCAGTAGTAACAGCTCCAACAGGTCCCTGCCGCTTGTTCTGGGCTCCTGATTTTAGTCTGGCTTATCTCTGGAGGTTGTAGGCATTGGGGGCCTCGATCACAAGACTGGAATTCGTGTTCTGGCATATAGACTCTCTTTCTCCCTCTACCCTTATATCCCATCTCCATCAAATAAATTAATAGGAGAAAGAAAAGAAAAAACGTAGTGTGGCTTTGGAAGTTTTGAAACTTAAAGTCGAAGGAGACTTCCTCAAAGACCAGCTCAGCCTTGAGTCTGCTACTGACTTGTCTGCTGCAGACTGCATTAGGGGAGACCACTCTCTCTGAGGGGGGCTAGGCTGACCCAAAGGCTGATCTCAAAGTGCATATATTCATTTTAGAGTAACTTGAACTCTACCAATACATTTTGGATCTAATTTTAAAAATATTCTGGAATACGAATACTTCACTTTTTACAGGCAGTTGGAAATAACATTTTTTTTTTGCTTTATGTAATTCAGATAATCTTGCTACTTTCTGCAGGTGTAAAAGTGTGATAAAAGTTGCTATGGGGGCCTGGTGCAGCAGCCTAGTGGCAAAACTCCTTGCCTTGCATGCCTGGGATCCCATATGGGCACTGGTTCTAATCCTGGCAGCCCCACTTTCCATCCAGCTCCCTGCTTGTGGCCTGGGAAAGCCGTAGAGGACGGCCCAAAGCCTTAGGACCCTGTACCTGTGTGGGAGACATGGAAGAGGCTCCAGGCTCCTGGCTTTGGATTGGCTCAGCTCTGACTGTCGTAGCCACTTGGGGAGTGAATCACCAGACAGATCTTCCTCTCTGCTTCTCCTCCTCTCTGTATGTCTAACTTTCCAATAAAAATAAATATATTCTTTAAAAAGTCATGATGCTAGTAGTAGAGTGAGTGAGGTGATGCCTGAGCATAGGTAAGTGTCGACTGGCCGTGAGAGTGAAGGAGGCAACTGTGGTAAGTTTTAATTGCAGATCAACGGGAAAAAAAATCTTGGTTTTCATCATACTGTGAAGACTTTCGCAACTGATTTCTTCTGTTCTCCTGCGTTATCTGTCATTTCATTCATCCCTTTGGGCAAAAGCTGTTGGTGGTTTCAGACCTACCTTCCCGCTAGGTTTTTGAAAGGAGTTAGCTGAGGGTG
Organism: Ochotona princeps; assembly: GCF_030435755.1. Classification (NCBI taxonomy): domain Eukaryota; kingdom Metazoa; phylum Chordata; class Mammalia; order Lagomorpha; family Ochotonidae; genus Ochotona; species Ochotona princeps. The sequence continues at coordinate 4,977,852 of NC_080862.1, forward strand.
AATGGATTACTGTTGTAGTTCATTTTGCAGGTAAATTCTAAGTAAGGTCTCAGCAGTAACATGATCTGTCTTAAGCTCCCAAGGCAAAGAGATCAGCATGATATTTCCGTTTGACCTGAAAGTACCAGCTTGGCATTTTTAAATCTGGAGGCACAATGTGCTGATACTGTAGCATCTTCAAGTGGCTGATTTCCTTGTGTACACCTGGCAGAAGCCAGGTAGCCTTACTAGAGAACCATACCTGAACTTCTGTTGCCAGCATATTTCTGACACTTTTATAGGAAAGCCAAAGGAAATAGCAGCCGCCTTTCTTTGGGGGTGATTTGATACTTGAAAAGAACTGTGTCTGAAAGGGTCTTAGGTGTACTGAGTCACAGGATGAGGTCTGTGATGGGATACATTCCTCCTGAGTTCTAAGTCTCCGGTATTCAGAGCATTAGAGGACCCAGATGGGGCTAGTGTAACATCTGGTTAGCTCCATCCTTCCTGCTACTTACTTGTTTTGTTTTTGTGTCGGAAGTGCTGATAAATTCATAACACAAACAGCAATTTAGCTCTGGTATCTTCCCTGATTAGCAGTGTTCCCTCTTGGGTGTCTTGCCATGCTCACAAAGCTGCTGCATCTGTAGGCCCAAGAACACAAACCTCACCAGCTCATGGAAGCTTCTAGAATGTGGCAAAGCGAGAGGAGTGGTGTGCAGACAGCCGGGTGCTGCGTGATCATCAGGGGGCTGTTTTGGATGTCAGCCTTTCCATCACTACCTTTCTAGGCACAGGAGCGTGGGCTTTCCAACTCTAAGGGAGGAGGAATTAAGATACTCAGGGCAGGTTGACCCTGAATGTTCAGAGTTATCTTTGTGATTTGACACTTAACTCCACAGAGCATCATCTACTCTTAGCACCGTCTATGGCATGGGGTAGGCTCTTCATTGCATTGGATGAATGGTGGGTAGGCCTTGGGTCTAGCAGGTAAAACACCCACAGGAGTGCATAGGTCTGTTCTCTGATTGCATTCCTTCTTCCTGTTTCCTGCTAATGCCATTCCGGGAAGGCAGCACTCATGGCTCAAGTCATGGAGTCTCTTGCCTTCCATATGGGAGACCCGCATTATGTCTCTGGCTCATGCCTTCAGCTCCTGGCTAACGAACTATCACATGGCAGCCCACTCTCTGCTTCTCTGCCTCCCAAAAGAAGTAAATAAACAAACGGCACTTTGTTCTCCGTGCTACTTTCTTCTGGAGTCTCTTTTGCCCTTTTATAAAAAAAATTAATGAATACACGAACGAGTGACTAGTGCCAAGAATCATTGTTTGCTTGTTTGTTTGTTTGTTTGTTTTTTACTTATTTGAAATTTGGTGTGGGGGGGAGAGCGAGCGAGTGAGCAAGAGAGATATTGATTGATCTTTCTTTCACTGATTCACTCTCAACTGCCTACAAACACTTGAGTTAGGCAAGGTCAAGTCAGGAGCTTGGGGCTCTGTGTAGGCTTCACACATGGGTGGCAGGGGCCCAAGTACTTGAAGCATTACCTGCCTGCTCTGAGGGTATACATTGACAGGAAGCTGGAATAGTCTAACAGAATTGGGACTGAAACCCAGACACTCAGGTCCAGGTTGCTGCTGAGCCAAGCTGTGCCCCACACTCGCACTCAAGAATCCCTTATCTTGGTGCTTTCTTTCTGCTATGGAACTTGCCCTAGTTTTCTCCCTTCTTTGGCTTTCTTAGCGAAACATTCCTCCTGTTCTTGCCTTGCTGTAGCCAGCTCATCGGAATGTAAGCTGCAGAACTCATCTCTCTGGGGTGTAATAGTAGATAATGAATAACTTAATGTGTTCCTCTCAAAGGGTTACGCACATTTTAGCAGGTGACAGGTAAAGGAAGACAGGGTAAATAATGTGAATAAATTCATATTAAAGGCAGAAATTGAAGTCGATTGCAGAGTACCGTGTTCTATCAGGTGGGGGCGTTTCTATGATTTCCCTCAAATCACATCCGCTAAGTAATTTCCTCTCCTTTTTGGGCACTTTTCAATGCTGGATAGAATCATAGATCATCTAGAAAAATGTCTGAAGTGCCTGAGTTACTCTGAGCGTATGTCCCTGCATTGGACAAGAGTTGAGACATTCCAAATAGCAGCCTGATTTCTGGCCGGGCTTGGAGGGAGGCACAGTGCAGGGCAGCACATTCAGGTTCACTGCATATTTTTCAGAATTTTTCCAACCAAAGAAAATGTAGGTGAGTCTAATGAGTCTTGAAAATAGTTTGCAAATCTGACAGCCCCACATTTTTAAAAAGATTTATTTTATTTTTATTGCAAAGCCAGATACACAGAGAGGAGGAGAGACAGAGAGGAAGATCTTCCATATGTTGATGCACTCCCCAAGTGGCTGCAACAATCAGAGTAGCACCGATCCAGAGCCAGGAGCCAGGAGCCTCTTCTGGGTTTCCCACACGGGTGCAGGGTCCTAAGGCTTTGGGCCATCCTCGACTGGTTTCCTAGGCCACAAGCAGGGAGCTGGATGGGAAGCAGGGCTGCTGGGATTAGAACTGGCGCCCATATGGGATTCCCGTGCATGCAAGGTGAGGACTTTAGCCCCTAGGCTACTGCGCTGGGCCCACGACAGCCCCCGTTAATGGAAGGCATGTGTTAAACATGAAGTCATAACCATCAGCTCTCCTTCTGCGGGAGCAGTACAGAGCTGGTCCCCTTTGGGCACGAGGTGGCGCAGCAGAGTTGATGACTGATTCTGCAGTTTGCCCAAAGGTCCTTCAGCAAGGAGCCAAACTATTCCTCCCAGTGCCTTGGTCCTCTTGCCATTGTCCTGCAAGTCCAATCTCCTGATCTTCCGGCTGAGCTGCCCCTGAGCCGGTCACCTTGCCCAGGCTGAGGGTACTGTGGGTGTCAGCAGTCTGGGTTTGCAGAGGCTCAGAAACAATGCCGGTAATTTTGTAGCGGGTGTGTGCTGAGTGTTCTCTCCCTGTCTGCATTTGGGGCATTCAGCAGATAATCCTACAATTAGTTCATTAAAAAAAAAAATAAAAACTACCTGCAGGTCACCTTTAAAACAAAGGGAGAAGCAATTTTGAATTTAGCAATTTTTCATTTTTGACATCTCATACCACCTCAAGCTCTGCAGTTACAAATAATGCTGGTTGGGAATGGGTCCTTTATGCGTGTTGGGTGAGAGAAAGGCTATACATTATGAATAGAACAAGGGTAAAAGAACTGGCTGTGTAGTGCAAGATATTTGGAGTACATTAATCAGCCCATCTCTTCTAGAAGGAGAATCATTTTTAAAGGTGACTATTAAGCAGAATGCAAACAATTTGTGCAATGCAAGTCACTTGATGTATGATGGACATATCAGGACAAAAGAAACATAAAAAAGCTCCACTGGTGGCAGAGTATTTAAGGGGGAATTCCTTAGAGTAAAATAAGGCAAAGAATAAGGAAAGGAAAAGAACTGGGAATAAACATGAAGATGTATTGAGTCCTACTTGCGTGACTTCAGTGTTTTGCTCAGTGAATGAGCTATCCGCTCTCCAGTGAGCAGCTGGATGCCTTCCTGAGTCAGCCCCAACCCCATGAAAATCATATTCTAAGCAGACAGACACCTGTTGAGATACTTCAATAGGACTTGCTATTTGGAGGAAAGCACATGGAAGCTCAGTTAGGAATGCTTTCCCAAGCACAGCCACGTTTTGTGAACTGCATTGACAGGTGACCCGATCATATAGCAAGGACCACGGAGTGCCCTTCCACAAATGAAGATTGTTATGATGTCACTATATACACAGTGGTGGTTCTGTAAGATTATGTGCCACAAACCTTTATCGATGTAGTGCATAACTGTAATAGAAGATGTTATTAAATTTGACTTAAATAAATAGAGGTTTGTATTTTACCCACATCAAGAGATCTGGAAGTAGGCAGCTGCTGCTGTGGGCCTAACACCTAAGTGACATCAGAAGACTGGTGTCTGTAATTTTCTTAGGCCCACCCTTCGAATTGTAAAGTAGTATGCCACTGACATTTCATAAGCTTGAAGTATGTCAGATGTTGCCTTATACTCTATAGCTGCAAGGGATGAAAAGTATTAGAACATGATGTTTCTAGACCTCTTTTCTAAGCCTTACTGTCTATACCAGGAGCCTGAAAGGCATCAACAGGCCTCCTCGCTCTTGCGTTTGATTCGTGGGGAGCAGTACACGGATGGAGGTAGAACCAGAAGAAGTGTGGGGTTTTGGTTGGGTTATTCATTCTCTTGACTTTCTGACTATAGGGCAGCAGCAGGCACACCACTTTGAAACTTCTGTCAGGTGGCTGTCTCCTGACGGGATGGTAGCCACAGCTCTCCTTACTCTTTCAGGGTAGGGCTGTCTTGCTTTTGATAGCAGTATCCACTGACTTCTCTCTATGGTCACTCCTTAATTTTGAAGAGTGACTTGGAAATGATTTTTTTTTTAGTTTTGAAAACTAGCTCATAAAACTTTGCATGTCAATAAAAGTTCTATTGCATTGAGAACATGTTTGTAAAAAATATCAAAACAATTGAGCTTGGTTTTCAAACACGCCTTTGATAACTGTAAAATTGAGCTGGATGACATAAAGTCTTAGGACTCCAAAGTAGTTTCCCGGTAAGTTCAGCTGTCAGCCGAGCACTTGTCATATTATCTCATTTAACTTTGTAACATACAAGAAAACTGAGACATCAAGGCTTTAAGCGATCTGCCCACAGTCACACAGAAAGTGAAGACACCGGGATATGAATCTGTTTTCTGTCCAGTTTCAAGGCTTGGCATCTTGTTGCCTTCCATGTAACACCTGCTGTATCAGGTGTTTTTTTTTTTTTTATTGGAACCTCTCCCTTATCTGCCATATTGTTATTCAGCTTGATTTCATATTCTTGTCTCTGAGGGGTTAAATCTCACTCCCAATCAGAGCGTTGGTTTTGACCTTGCGTCTTAGGTCTCAATCTTTCCTTAAAGAAGAAAAATTGAGGTCATTAAGACTCTTGAATTAATCTTTGAAATAACACACGTTTTTCTTCCTCTTGGGCTTTTTGTACAATTTAGATGATTGATTGTGTGTTTGTCCTTGGAAGCATTCGTCTCTGCAATAAAGTGTGATGCTGGTTACCTGGTCTGTGGTTTTATTCACCTCGTTTTGTTGATTGGGGAAGTAGGCGACTCACTCAGATGCTAAGCAGCTACGCAGCTCGCTCCTGGTAAGAGCAGATGGCTCTTTGCTGCTTATCAGGAGTGGACACGGAGCCTGGAGAAGGTACATATGATCGTCAGCCATCCGATAGAAGTTGATGATTTCCTTTGGGTGCTGAAATGCAGAATTTCTTGCTGACGTTTTAAGAAGAATCTGGAATGTACCATCTCGGGGAGCTGGCGACTACTGCCTGCAGGGCTAATCTCTCCATGCTGTGGCCAAAAGCTGGCTGGGAGAATAGGATCCTCTGGACATAGGAAAACTGTGAAGTTCTGTATTTTGTCTTAGAAAACTCTTTCTCCTCTCTTCTAGGGCCAGTACACAAGTTTCTGGTCTATTGCTGGGAGGTAATGTCTTGTACTATTTCTCCATTGTCCTTTTTTTTTTTTTTTTTTTATTTACTTGAAAGGCAAAGTGACAGAGAGGGACAGATGAGACCATCCAGCTACTGCTTCTCTCCCTAAATGGCCACAACAGCTGTGCCTGCGCCAGGTTCAAGTCTGGAGCCTTGAACTCCACCTACTCGCCTGCGTGGATGGCAAGAGCCCAAATATCTGAGCCAACTTTTGTGCTTTCTCAGATAAATTAGCTGGATCAAGAGTGGAGCCCTTGGCGCCTGAACCAGCACTCTGATAGGGGATTCCTGCGCTGCACAGTTTCTTTATCTGACATGACTCAACGGTGGTTCCTCCCTGGCCATCCTTTGGCCCAGGTTCTTTTGTTGTCAGTGAACACTGGATCTGAGATGTTAATAGGATTTAGACTTTCATGAACCCAAAAGGCTGGGAGGGCTTCAGAAGGCCAAAGATATCATCCCTGTGGTGTTAACTTTGTCAGCAACTCATTCTTTGGTTACTGACACCTTCTCTGGCGCTGGGGATTGAATATCGTATGGGTAAGACCCTGGGTCTAGGTGATGGCGGTCAAGCAGCAAGAAGCTGATAAAGCGTGCTGAGCAGGATGAACGGAAGCTGTTCTGCCACTCTATTCTCCAACTCCCAGAGGCTGTGCAGAAATTATGTCTTTCCTGTGTTTAAACAGGATTTCAGCCTAACTTAAAAAAGAAAAACAAGGTGACTCTAAGAAAGTTTAAGGAAATTCAGGTCACTGAGATTTGAATTATAAGTAGTGTTGATCAGAGAATAAAGCGTGACTTTGACGCTGAAGGCATTTTCCATCGGGAAGTCACGGAGAATCGGAGCTGCCAGGTGTGCGCAGGACTGACTGTCACCCACACTGCAGGGTTTTCTTAGAAGGCGCATGAAAATCTTCTCCAATGCCGTCTCTTTTTTTCGTGCGTGTCCGATAAAACTCTTTCTTAGGTCTTTGTTTTCATTCTTCTATTCTCTTTCTTTTGGTTTGGTAGAGTGAAAAAAAATTTTTTGTGTTTTAAGAATAGCTAAAATGTTGTGGAACTTCTAGGACCAGAAATAAACTAAACACTGTAAATAAATGATGGTTTAACGAATTGAAAGACTAGAAGCTGGATAAATGGGTGGGAAGTCCCTGAGTGGGAAAGCAGTTGCTTTAGGGGAAACATGGATCACTTCCTTAATTACCCGGAGTCTTCATGAGTGAAACACAGTGTTCACAGCAGGGGCTTGTTACTTAACCCCCATTCCTCCTTTCCTGCTTCCTCTACTCCTGGATTAAATTTCAAGTTGATAAAATGCTTGAGCTAGCTGCATTCGTGCAATAAACAGAACTGTGTGCCAGCAGGGCACTCTTTCTTTTTTGTTTAGAAAAACAAGCAGGAAGTGATGACGAAAAGCATTTGGAAACTGAAGGAGAAGAAAAGAAACAAATAAAAAATAATAAAAACTTGTTACTGCAGGCGATGTGTGAGCTGGTGGTGATGGTAGTCTGGGGATGGGGAATGGACAAAGGATTCCTGGCTTTGTTGCCTACCTTCAGAGAGATTTCCTTGATGACTGTGTCTTCCGTGGCGCCAAAGCCATGCTCGTTTATCAGTCTGTGGTTTAATCCAAACCTATCAGGAAAGAAACGTTCAAGGAGAATGAAGGTTAAATGACAGACATTCTGACTTAGAGACTCTGGAGTTGAAAAATGTGCATGAACTTGAGTGAAAGGGCTGAAGGGGAACATTTCTCTCTCTAGAGAGAGCTGCTGGAAACAAAGAGGTGCTTTGTTGGTTGGGGAGGTTGCAGGAGTCCCATGAGTATAGGAAGAACATGTTTTATTTTAACAATGAATTTAATTAATTGTGAGTCAGGGGGAAATTCTGCTCTCTCCCTCCTATACACCCGTCCTGATAAACTTGAGCTGGTAAGTGTATTGTTGTGAAAATGAAAGGCATTAATCCTGGAAGAAACAGATTGTAACATAGTTGTGGGAAAGCTTGGGCTGCGTTATTTGGTTCTCTTTTGGGGCCTCACCGTCTTGACCTTTCCCAGGTATACGTTATTCTTTCCTCCAAAGTGCCCTTTGTTTCATTAACCTGCTTTATCTTGCCACAAAGTGCAGTGTCGAACACGTAGAAGATGACCAGTAAGTGTCTGAGTGAAACTGTACTTGACACTTCTTTTATAAAAGATCTGTCTTCAGTGTTTGACAGCATATTGACTAAATCCTTTTGCAGTTGGACATACTTGTTCTTGGCTACTAAACTTAGTATGATGGTTGAGGGGTTGACTCTGGGAGCTGGTGTTGTGCACAACGAGTAAAGTTGATGGTTGTCACACTGGTATCCTAGTATCTGAGTTGTGGCAGCCCTGCTTCTACTCCAACTCCTGCCAAAGTGCCTAGGAAGGCAGTGGAAGATGGTCCAAGTACTTGGGGCCCTGCTGCTCACATGTGAGAACCGAATGGCGCTTTGGGCTGCTCCTGACTTTCAACGGGTTCCGCCTCAGCCATCGTGGGCATTTGGTGAGTGAACCAGTAGATTGAGTAACTCACTCCCCTGCCCCACCTCTTTCTCCAGTTCCATATTTCAAATAGGTAAATAATTTTTTTTAAAGGAGCTTGAGCCTGACTTATTTTTTTAAAATATTTATTTATTTTCACTGGAAAGGTGGATATACAGAGAGGAGGAGAGACAGAGAGGAAGATCTTCCATCTACTGATTCACTCCCCAAGTGGCTGTGACAGTCAGAGCTGAGCCAATCCAAAGCCAGGAGCCAGGAGCTTCTTCTGGGTCTCCCACCTGGGTGCAGGGTCCCAAAGCCTCGAGTGCATTCCCAGGCCACAGGCAAGGAGCTGGATGGAAAACAGGGCTGCCAGGATTAGAACCGGTGCCCATATGGGATCCTGATGAGGACTTTAACCGCTACATTATCGTGCTGGGCGCGAGCCTAACTGTTCAAGTTGATGTGATGGTTGAGTTTGGAATCAATCTTGGGAAAGTTACCTAACCCTTCTGGCTTGCTGTTTTCAGTCTGTAAAGTGGCCTTGTGATAGAGCCTACCACAGGGGATTGTTAGGGAGATTAACAAGCTTAACGTAAGTCTTTAGAAAAAGGAAAAGTTAATTTTAGGAGCAAGGATACGTGACAGTGGACACTTTGGGTACTATAAACGAATAAGAATCTGTAAATTCATTAAAAAGGAATAGTTATATATTTGCTGAAATGAAGCATTTGGCATGAGTGACAGTCCTGTTGTCCACCCTTGTGTCCTCTTTTCTAACAAAAGCTCAGAAAAGCTACTAAAGCAATCCTGCAAGGCGGTTAGAGCTCCATACTCAAAGGGAATGTCCATACTGTGTGCCCGTGCGGTCCAGCACACATCACCTGTGCTCACCCCTCAGCAACACACGGATAGAGGAGCTGAACTCCTAGTTGTGAACGAATAAGTGAGTGTTAAAGCATTGGGAGGTGTGCACAACTAGCACATTTATAAAGCTCATTCTGAGGGTTCATTTTTCTATGATTCCTATACTGACTTCCGGGTTGGCTGACATTTTCCAGGTGGATTTCTCTCATTCTCCCCTTTTCCTAATTCAAGAACATGTCTTTCTTGGGGGAAGGACTAGGTCTCAGTTCAGGCTCACACTTCCTCAGCATCAAAAACATGGAAGCTAAGCTTGTCGTGGCTAACACGATCTGTTACTGATCGAGGGACCTGCTATTACTTCTGTTTCATGATGGAAATGTGAAACACAAACACTTCGGGAAAGAGTTCCTTGCGGGTTAGGTTGAGCAAGCTGCTCTGGCAACGGAAGAAGTTGTGGAAGAATTTGTTGGGAGAAAGGGTTTGATGACTGGCCTTGGCATATCTCTCTCTGCAGGCCCCAGCAACAAGGCTGCAATGTAAGGTGTTGGACTGTGCCCAGCACATGGTCCTGGAGAACCCAGCCCCAAGGGCAGAAAGCACCCACCTGGGCTTGTTGGGGATGGCATGGGAAAGTGCTTTATTGAACTTTGGTGGGAAGAGAAGCGAGTTCTGCTCCCCAGCCATCCAACCCAAGAGGCCTCCGTGGCCTCTCACTTTCAGACAAGTCTGGCTTTCCTTCTGCATCCTCTTTTCCCTCAACTCTGTCCTGGGAATTCCGGTAAGTAGCTTGTTAGGAACAAACTCTCCTACCCAAATCTCTCAATATTCTCTTTCCATTTTCTTCTGAAGCTTTCTATTACCGTGTGAATTCACTTCAGAATCTTCACATTTAGCTTATTTAGAAAGATCAACTAATATGATAATGACAACAGCTAATGAACAAAGGCAAACAGCGAAGGGCCTAAACACAGGAATCAGTTAACGAGAAACAGGCAACAGGCCCAGCTGTGTTGAATAATTTTGAAGGTGTAACTCGAAACGTCGAGATGTTCAAAGAAAGACTTAAGTGGAAGAAAAAAAAACCACCCCATGGGCCGCTCATGTGTACACTGCAGGTGTGAGCACCATCAGCAGCATGTCCCACTTCTTACGGTCAGTCTGGGGTTGGGATGATGAGATCACATCAATTACATCAGATTGGAAGAGGGCCACGTGACCTGAGAGAGCCAGCAGGCGAAATTCCACTAGCGAAAGCATTGGAGGTAATGTCATTAGCTCAGCCTCAGGAGTGTGTGACGCATGGTTCCCATGTCTGCTGGTGAGACTAAACCCATTTAATGCTTGGGTAACATATGGTATTGTAGTGGGACTTTGCCTATTTGCCTATTTGCACAGGTTTTTTTTTTAACCTTTCAAGGAGAAATCATAAAACATGTACAATCAGTGGAAGCCCTTTAGAAGTAGTATGAGTGTGCCACTGTCCACTTAGGACTGAAAATTAAGTTGGGACAACACATAGACTCTAAAACTGCATCAGGAAGGGTAAGGGGGTGTAATTTACTCCCCTGGATTGTAAGAATAAAATACGGAGGCGGGAAGGTAACTAGAAGATTGTCAGGTTTCGATTTTAAAATCGACTCTATTTGGGGAGATAATGCAGCAAGTCTCATGATATTTAGTCACTTAATTGAGTAGCGAATGTTATATTTTTCTTTTCATTGTGAACTTTTACTGATTTTTTTTTTAAAGTTTTAGTTGAAAGGCGGAGACAGGGAGTAGAGGTTGGGGGAGGGAGACGATGGATTCAATGATATTTCCTGCGCAGGGTCACTCGCTAAATGGCTTCAACAGCTGGGGATGCGTCAGGCCGACTCCAGGAGTCGGAAATTCCATCTGTGTTTCCCTTGGCAGGTGCAGGGATCCAGGCATTTGGGTCATCTTCTGTTGCTTTCCCAGGTACATTATCAGGGACTCAGACGTATATGGGAGGCCAGTGTTGCAGGCAGCAGCTTAACCTGATGGGTCTCAACCTTGGTCCCTATAAACAAAAGCATTTTTTTAGAGGTAATAAAATCATTTCCCCCTTTCCTGTGATCCCTACATACTTTTCTTCCTAATGATGAATACTGATTACTGCAGACATGAGGGTCTCTGGGGATTCCTCCATGTTGGGGTTGGGGGTTGCAGTCCCCATCTCTGTAATAATATTCTTTGCGTACCCCAAATTGCAGTAGCTGACTTCTGTACAGCTGCTCTCTCTCTGTTCAGCCATCCAACCAGTTGTTCACTGATGGATGAGGTCAGGAAATCCCACCCAGAGGCCCCTGAGAGCCATGCATTGAGGCCCCTAGTAGTTGGGTTCTTTCTGAATGCAAACCCTCACCACATGTGACCTTCTGTAGCTCAGGATCCTGTCATTTGGTTAGACTGAGACCCAGTCTGTGCCATTCACTTAATAAAGAAGTTGAAATCTTCCCTGGATGCTGAATGAGTCCAGTTTGACCTCTTTGTCTTGAACTTCGGGTTCTTTCATTATTTTGAATGGAGGCACTGGGGTTGACTGCACACAATTGCTGACCGTCTTAGAAACTGAGCGACATACGGGCTCTGAAAAACCATGGAAGGACTGACTGCTCAGGATGATAATTTTTCCATGGCTATTCTTGTCCCTGAGTAATTGGATAATGCTGACTTCGTTTTTTGTGTGTGGATTTTTTTTTTTGCACACCTGGAAACACTTCTAAACTTCCTTTGCTATGAACCTGAACTCTTTGCTGTACATTGGAGACTTCTAGGGCCTCATCTCCAAGGGCTACTTTTTCAAAGAACCTGTCCTCTTGGTTTGGACAAGGAAATTCTGACTTTCTTTTTAGGTTTCCTGACAGGAAGGGGGGAAAAAACCCATCAAGGGAACATTTAAACCTAAGATATAAATAATTCACAGATTTTCTTGGAGTTTCATAACCGATATTAGTTTATTTCTCTTTTTCATTGCTGTTTCCATGTCCTTTCCTGGGAGGAATAACCTTCCTCTTCTGCTTGCCATGGACCTGGTCCCATAGCATATTTGGGGCAACAGCAAAGAGAAATTGCTGGTAACCTCACGGCTACACCTTACGTGGCTGTCAAAATGCTTATAAGATTATTTTTCCCCCTTTATGTGACATGTCACAGAGTTTGATTGTTTTTCTATTTTAAAAAATTCTAATGCTTTATTGCATTTTGTTGCTAAGGCCATTGCTCTCCCAAAGAGTGTGGCTGCAATAAAGCATGAAATCTCCACTCCACAAGGGCAGGGCCTCATTATTAGGTCTCTGCCAGCTCCTTCCTTGTGGCAGAGTCGGAGTAACCAAATCTCCCCACTCTCACATCCTGAATTGCCTTGAACAGTTAACTGAATAATGAAATGTAAGTAACTATGAAAATGTGGGCATGAGAGTTTAGATGAAGCAAAGACTTTGCCTCCATTGATCTGCGATGAACTTTTTATAGATGGCCTGTCAACTCAAAAAATCATTTAAAAATTCTGCATGAATGAACTAGAAGGATTTTGAACTAATTCTCTAAATGGAAAGTCACACTTTTCTTGGAACGGGAAACTATAATTCCAGATATTTTCTGTTTGATAGACATCAGTGCTGCCTAATTTTTACTTTTTCATTTTTCCTTCCTTCCACTTTTTCTTTCTCCTTTCCTCTCTTGATCTTTGTGATGACTGATGGCCTGCTGTATACCAGAAATTCTAATTATAGTGCAGTCTAGGAATTGCGTGTGGACGGGAGGACACAAAGCCCACAGTATTGCCCTGAGTGAGTTGTCAAAAGAAGGAATGAACGGGACAACAGGGTTGTGGCCAATGCAATCATAGGAGTCATGCTGGCAGTCCCAGAGGCTCAGAGCAGAAATGGAGGAGCAAGAGGGGAGAGAAGTTGCCTAGAATGGAGAAGTTCCTCTGAGCTGATATCTGAGCTGAATTTTGATAGAACGGGAGATGCAGCTAAGGGCTAACAGCTCAGAAAAGGGGACAACAGTATGGCCCTGTGACATCACCGTCACCGGGGAAAATGTTGCTGGGTAAGAAGGACTTAGATTTGGAAAGGATAGGTTGTAAGGTGGAGGGAATTCCAGCTAATGGAGAAGCCAGGGACAAAACCACATTTTCTAGACTGAGAAGGGCATTAAACAGCTATTATAAATCATTGCTGATGCTCATAGCAATTAAGAAATGTGGCTATAATTACATACACATTGCACAGAAGAGGAAATTGAGACTTAAAGAAACCAAATGTATCACCTATGTCATGGAAGAACTAAATGGCAGAGTCATCACTCAAAATGTTCGTGAACCTGGTTGGAGAATGAGTCCTTTCTTTATACACCAGTACAATAGGAAGCAAAGAATTAGAAAGGGAAAAACAGAACTTTAAATGTCATCTACCATGCTAAGTGGCAAACGGACTTGAAATCACCGTGACATAGAAGTCTAGGAGCTCACTATTTCCAAGGATACTCAGGCTTTTCCATTTTTGTGGCCTCATTCTCCTGGCTTAAGTATCATATCCATAGCACTATTTGGCGTATGGGAGAGAAGTGAAGGCCAGGTTTTCTGAGACCATCAGAATTCTATGTTCAGGGAGCTTGTCAGGGCTGACAATGTTGGGATGAAAAACCAAACATCAGGGGTAGGTGTTGTTGAAACAGCAGGTTAAGCTGCTGCTTGAGATGCCTGGAATTGAGTCACTTCTCTGATTCAGATCCAATTTCCTGCTAATGGATAATCTGGGAGATGGCAGATAATGGCACAAGTCGTTGGGTCCCCACCACCAGTGTCGGATGCCTGGATGGAGTTCTTTATTCATGGCTTTGGCTTGGTCCAGCCCTTTCTTTCAAGGCTATTGGAGAAACCTCTCTCCCTCTCTGTCACTCTGTACTCTTCAATAAGTAAATCAAAATAATTACAGAAAAAAAAAAAAAACAAGATAAGAGGTGGGATTCGGCCCATGGCTATCTAATTTCAATCTTTGATCTAGACCAGTAGTCCCCAAAGGAGTGTGACAACTATTTTATAGGTTTATAGGACCATCCAATTAATATAGTTTTCATTTAGAAAATGAATAGAAGAATACAGTTCATTAATCTGTACTTTATCCATCATTCCATTTGGCATTAGCTTCTTCAGTTTTAGTCCGTTTGTTGGATGGTTATACATGATGATTGCAGGGGCCCATTACCTAGGCGGGGCGTATGGTGGTTAGTCAAGGGTGTTTTTCTTATAATGCTTTGTGATCTAACAGAGTCTTCATGGCCTAGTTATCTACTTCTATGAACTACATTTCTTTGGAATAAACTAGCCCTCCCAAGTGAACAAGTGATTCAAAGTATTGCTGCCAAGAATCATGCCTGTGTCTGGTGCGTTTACTCCTCAATTCACTCTCTACTCTGCCCCTGGGAAAGCAGAGTTGGAACTCTGCGACCCTTATTTTTGCTTTGTCTTGTCAGTGAGCACACTGGTGGGTTCTGCCAACCTGAAAGGAATGAGGCGGGATCAAGAGCTTGTATTTGTCCGCTTTTTTTCGCTCTTGGCATTTCATCTGCTGCCAGTTGTCACTTCTTTCCAAACTTGGAAACTCGAATGGTAGCAGCACCAATGAGGCAAGCAGTACCCTCCCTCTCCTTACTGCAGAGCTCTGAGCCTTTCTCTGGTGTTGCCCCACTCTGAGCACTGAAGGAACCAGCATGGACTGTGTCCTTAGGGGTCTCGGGTCTGGGTGCCCCAGGCTTCTCCAGGCTCTAGTCAGTGAACCCCGCCTTCACTTTGACCTCTATGTCCACCTCTGGAAACTGCTTTCTCAAGATGTTGTTTCTGATCACAGCATGTCTCTTTCCAAGTTCTCCAATACTTGTTGAGCCAGTTCCCTTTATTAAATTCCCCGTAGAAATAGCTAGTAGAGCAAGCAATATAGCAATATGAGAGCATGCTCCTTCGCTGGCAGGTACCATAGGAAAGCCTAGAGAAAACACTGCTGAGCCGATAAACAGGTGTGTCTAACACACGTGAAACAATTGCCGAAACAATTGCCGTACAGCCGTTTCTGCAGGCATGTCTCAGTTCATGCTACTTACTAGGTTCTGTTTCAACTAAAGAGCATAAAGGATACTTTATGACCCACAGAACAAAATGTATTGAGATGTTTTGTGTAGATAAACTGGCTCTCTTGAAACAGTGCCTGGAAAAGCTGGGTGGGTGGAACATGCTGGAGACGTGCATTAGTGAGCAGCACGCTAAGCCTCCACCTGCACTGCAGACACCTCAGCTGGTTTGTAGCTCCTTGAGTTGCTCTGGCTTCGAGCTGGCCAAGCCTTTGCCATCGAGACCATTGGGGAAGTGAGACAGCAGGTGCAAGAGCTCTTCCTTTCTCCTTCTTGGTTTCTCTCTGTCACTCTGCCTTTCAAATAAATAATTGTTTAAACAGTAAACATTGGGGGAGGGGTAAGAAGCAGAAAAGAAATGAATTCCCCACAGCTTTCCTACGAATGCTGCAGTGAAGCAATCAAAGTAAGAGAGAACCCGAGTGCTACCTGATATGACTCATTATTTCTTACATGAAACATTGATGAATCAAAGATGTAAGGAAATCCCTGAAATACTAGAAAAACAGACACTTAGCATGCCACTTGAGGGGAGGACAATGTAAAATATATTGTCCGGTTAAGAAAAACGAGAAGGAAATACAAGATCGTGAAGCAGGTGAAATAAATGGAAAATAGCAAGTAAAATTAAACTCAACTGTATCAATGGTTTTATTGAATAGTTATAGTTAAAACATTCCTATGTTGCTTAGCTAGTTAGAAAATGAAATATAAAAACCAGTCTTTTCAAATATTATACTTTTCTAATAGTTGCAGTGAGTTGGAGAGAGAGGATGACAATGATTTTAGCCATAAAGAAGTTTGCTCTTGGTTCTGTGACAAATTACCTGCATAGGATGGCAATCTGAAGGATGAGCTACATTTTGTTTTTCAAATGAGCGAACACTCCAAAATTTCTGACCTTTTGTGTAATAACAAGTGGCTCTCTTCAGTGTGTTACTTAGAAGGTATTTTTAAAATGCATACTCTTAATCAGCTTCTTCATACATGTGATATTTTAATGGTGGATGAGAAAGTCGCTACTTCGCAAAAGATACTCCTTGTGCAAAGAGCATTTTGAAAAATGACATTTGGAAAGGTTATAATTGTTATGTGAATTTATTGCTGAAAATGGTTTAAACATTCTATTGGCATATCTAACATCAGCAAGAAAATGTTCTGACTTGTTAAATCATGCTATACGTATTCAAAACAATTTAAAAAAAATAAACCTTTTCTATCAGTGCTTGTAGGGACACATACCTGAATCCTTGGAGGATAAAATGTTACTAGTTAAATATCTTTAATATCCACACAAACCATTGCATCATTGGAAGATGAGAGTGAAAGATAAATCGGATTCTAGGGAGTGTGAGAGGCTTTTTAAGTTTTTTTTTTTTTTTTTTTTTTAACTGGAAAGTCGGATATACAGAGAGGCAGAGAGGCAAAGAGAAAGATCTTCTGTCCGCTGATTCACTCCCCAAGTGGCCGTAAAGGCCGGAGCTGAGCCGATCCAAAGTCAGGAGCCCAGAGCCTGTTCCAGGTCTCCCATGCAGGTGCAGGATACCACGACTTTGGGCGGTCCTCGACTGCTTTCCCAGGACACACGCAGGGAGCTGGATGGGGAGCTTGCCTGTAAGGATTAGAACTGGTGCCCATATGGGATCCCAGCATGTGCAAAGGGAGGATTTTAGCTGCTAGGCTACTGCGTCGGGCCCTGTACCTTTTTGAGGTTGAGTTTTTACAGATTTATTTGAGAGACAGAGATCCTGAGGTCGGGATTAATTTCTCCATGGCGGTTCACTTCCAGATACCTGATTCAGGATTGGACTGACCTGAGCTGAAACTGGGAGACAGCAGCTCAACTCTAGTCTCCTATGTCAGTGGAGAAGATTAAGTTAAGTCAACCCTGCAGGGTCTGTATTAGTGGGAAGGTGGAATTGAAAGGGAAGCTAGCACGTGGACCCAGGAACCCTAACATGGAATGTGGGCATTTTAGCCAGTGTTTCAACCCTTAGCTAAAAACTCAATGCTTGAGCTAATTTTTTAATGTCAAGCAACAAAATAAACTTGACTTTAAAATCACATCTTCTGATTTGATCTTAACCTGTTAAATCTGGATTTGCATACTTAAGGAAGTCTTTATTACATGGCGTTTCATTAAAAGTGTTACCTTTAATAAAATTAAATATAGTTTCATATTCCTAAAAGGAAATATTTAATTGTTAATATGTTGTTAAAACACTACCTATATTAGTAGTTCATGAATTAAAGAATATATGTTATGACTTTTAGGGAAATCCCTAAAATACCAGAATAAGATAGACATTTGCAATCGAGGGAAAAATAAACAGAAATAAATAGAAAGTAGTAAGTAAAATTAAAATCAAATGTATCACTTAGTTTATTACACGTATAGAGATTAAAATATCGCAATATGACTGGTTGGATAAAAAGTAAAATGCAAATATTCTACCTTATTAGAATTGGGCTTAAAATATGAGGATACAAAAGGATGAACAACAAAATAGGACAATTTTAAATTTATATGTATGAATTTGCTTGCAATGTTTGAATGGGAAACATTGTCCTTGATTTCATTTTTTAATTCTGTGTATTTTTATTCTCTGTTTATCTAATAATGTATCTCCACATCTCTACATTCTCTCCCTCCATGATAAAGTGAAGCGGATTATGACATTTTAATATCTCTCTTTGTAACTGAGAATTAAAGCCAGAACCACAAAGGCTCTAGAAGATTCTAGTGGCTTGTATAAGAAAAATGACCCAATACACACAGAGAGAATCCTCCATTATTGAATGACAGAATATTGTTATTCTGTTCACATGCGTGTGAGTCAATTATAAGGCTATAAATCAAGTAGCAACAAATTCTAAAAGATTTAAACATTGAAGTTCTACAGTAGAATTAAGCTAGAAATTAATGATAGAAGAATAACTGGAAGCATCCCCACATATTAAACAAATACTTCTAAATTATTTATCGACTGAAGAGGAATCCGAATGCAAATGTGAAAGTATTTTGAAATGCTGATGAGAAGGACATGTTAGAACTTCTGTGGAATGCAGGTGAAACCGTACATTAAGACCGTGTATTAAAAATAAAGAACGATTACAGATAAATGAAAATTATTCACTCAAGAAGTCAGCAATAGAATAGCAAGTTAGAAGGTTACTGAGGCGATTTAGGCAGTGGGTATTTTTGTCTGCCAGGCTAAGCCGCTGTTTGTGGAGGCCCAGCTGCTCTGCTTCTAGTCCAGCGTCTTCCCAATGCGTCCTTGGGCAGCAAGTACTTTGGTCTCTGCTGCCCATGTGGGAGCTCCACACAGAATTCTGCTTTTTGCCTTCAGGCTGGCCCAGCAACTGTTGCGGGCATTAGATCCAGCAAATGGAAGATTAGTCTCTCTCTCTCTCTCTCTCTCTCTCTCTCTTTCAAGAAAGAAGATGAACATAAATGTTTAAAAAGATACTGAGGGGAGGGCTCGGCAGCATGGCCTAGTGGCTAAGGTCCTCGCCTTGATCCCATATGGCCACTGGTTCTAATCCCGGCAGCTCCACTTCCTCTCTGTCTCTCCTCCTCTCAGTATATCTGACTTTGTAATAAAAAAATAAATAAATAAAAATTAAAAAAAAAGATACTGAGGGGAGAAAAATAATAAACTTAGAAATGAATGGAATAGAGTTTAGCCTAGTTGTTGTGTTGCTAAGATATTGTGTCTTAGGCTGGAGTACCTGATTTTATACCCAGCTGTGGCTCTTGACGCTAGCCCCTTTCGAACGCAGAGTCCAGTGGGCAGCAGTGAGGACTCAAGTAATTGGATCCCTCCCAGGTGGGAGAGTCTTCCGTCCGGGAGACTCGGGTTCCTGGTGTCTGAGTTCCTGGTGTCTGGCTTTGGCCTGGCCCGGTTTTACCTTATTTGGGCATTTTGGAAATGAATCAGTACTATTAATCTGTATCACTCTCAAATAAATAAAGGTTAAAAAATAGAATATTTATTCCCTAAGCACCTTAAAATGGTCAGAGAAACAAAAATAATCATTGAGTAGATTTCAAACCTAAAAATAATTTAGGTGACTGATAATATCTGTAGGCCCAAGAAAATGTTAAAACTATCAAAATACAAAAAGGTAATATTATAATACTGTTATAATAATGTATTATCATAATATATATTATAATATGTTATCACAATATGTAAATAGTATAGCATATTCTTATATATTAATCTATTATTTCAAACATAATATTATAAAAGGGTAATGTTATATTAAGTTTTCAGCATCCTAAAACTTCATAAACCCGAAAGCTATGTTACAATGAAAAAATTCTGTTCAGAAACACAACTTGCAAAACTGGCACTAGAAAAAATAGAAAAACTATACAGCTTCCTTAGTTATGAAGCTAAAATCATGGCAAGTGTAAAAGAAACATATTATGTTCACGATGGGAAGAATTAATATCATGAAGACGTCAGTCACGCCGAATTGATGTAGACATCCTAGTCTGTATCCCTCAACACCCAATGTGTTTTTATTTTAAGTGTGCACTTGTGTAGGAATTACGGGTCTGATTTTATAATATTCTATTTAAATATCTTTATTTTAAATAGATTTTTAAAAATATTTTAAATATCTTATGACAATGCGAGAGATCATGATCATCAGAGACCGATTGGGAAGATTTTATTATCCAATGGCTTTATTATCCAATGGCTTATGGTAAAGTGGTAGTAATCAGTAAATCAAACTGTATTAATGAATCAGACTAGGTTGTCATCATCACTCAAGTGTGATGTTGGCACATGAATATGTGAAGATGCGAGGGTACTTCGGAAAATCCAGAAAACTGAATTAAGTGATAAGTTTATTTTTGTGCAAAAGTTGTTTCAATCCACCTATGTTTTTCACACGTGTGTTTTCTATGAACTTTATGAAGATTCTTCAGACTCTCATGGTTTAGAAGAGTACAAAACCAGAAGCAGGAAGAAATGTAAACTAAATGTATTACAGATTTGTGCTAAAGTCTATAGAGGAAAGAACGCTGTTGTTTTCAGTGAAATGCTGTTCCCATTATATGCACACGTGATAATAGAAAATCCGACTTTTACGTCACATCAACACTAAAATTGATCTGGTGAAGTGTAGATATGAATATAAGACGATGAAACTTCTACAGGGTGATTGAGGAGAGTAACTTCATGACAGGTTTAGGCAAAAAGGCTTAAGAAACCTTTATTCTAATGGCAAAGGTTGTTTCTAAATCTTTCAATAATGGTAGTAATTCTATGTGTACAACTGTAGACCACAAGCTGCCACTTGAGAGCTTATTTGGAAAACAGATAAGATAAATATGATTTGTAAAACAAAAAGAGGAAGAGCCAACTGGAAAAATGGTTGAAAGAACTGTATCAGACTTTCACAAAGATGCTGTTCAAACACCAACAAGATATGGAAGGGTGTTGAGTCTCATGTAGTACTTCAGAAAAGCTAATTGCTTATTCACTCATCTAACACAAATTTGTTATTTATGACTTTTTAATATTAGGTTAAGAGGTATTTCTTACATTTTATTAAATAGCCACAAACTCAATGTATATTAAAAATAAATTTCAGGAAAATTTCAAGAGCAAAATTGATCCATGAAGAAATGCCATTGAGATTCATAATGCAGTCATGTACCTTCTAATGTTTTGGACAATGAAAGACCGCCATATGGCACTGGTTGTAAGATGACAGTGTCTTGTGATACAGTGGCCATCTCGGTTTGTGCCAGAGCCCACTATGACGTTTGCATGATGACAACATTGCTGAATGTGCATTTCCTGACGGCTGGGGGACATGTGAATGTATTTTAAGATCGCGTCCACGAGGAATGGCAAAGTTGAAAGTGAACAGTAACAGGAGTCATTGAGGATATGAAGCCGGACTCCTGTAAGTTGTGCTGGGAGTGGGAGTGCCTACTGCCCATGGCACACATCTCGCTGCTGCCCTAGCCGTTTCACCCTTAGCAATATGTTCAGCAAAACTGCATACATCTGTCAAAATATCTTATGTTCATAGCAACAATTGCTGTTTTTGCAGTAGGAACTGGAAACTAACCAAATGTTTACCAATGGTAGACTACATATATTGTGATATAGTCATCTAATGTATTTCTGTGTAGCACAGAAAATGAAGAACAGTTACATTTAATGTGAATTAATTTTACAAATGTAATAATTTTGCAAAAATTTACATAAAGAGCATGTTTTATATACTTAAAAACAGCTGGAATGAATCTATGGCATTCACTCTCAGGGTGCTTGTTACTTTGGAAAAAGAGAAAGTTAAAGGGTTTAAAGGGACAGGCGCAGGGCTCCTGGGCAGCAGATGTATGTCTGTGTCTTCACCTGGGTGGTAGCTATGTGGATATGTAATTTCTAATAATTAATCAAATATGTACTTAGGATTTATGTACTCCTTGAATAGTCTTTATCATACTTATTTCAAAAATGAAGACATGAGGGAGCTTAGAACAGTGGAATGGACATGTGAAGTCCTTTTCATCTGCCATGCTAAATCCCCGTCTAGATGGGTGTTTGGAACTCTTGGAAAAATCCTGCTCACTAAGTGATAGTGGGGTGCTCTTTGTGGTCCCATGGAGTCATGGCTCCGGGTGGGAGTTCGCTTGTGCCATCAGAGCCTGAGGATCTGCAAAAGGGGCAGTGGAGTTGGAGAACCTGCAGACCTTTGTGGTAGATGCTGTGCTTTGAATGTGTGCCCTCTCCAGAATGCAGGTTGAAGGTGAGTTGCCGTTGTGACCATGCCAAGAGGTTCTTAGGCAGGAGGAGCCAGGCCTCGTGAGTGCATTTGGTGCTGTTGGGAAAGGGTGAATTCCTCTTGCTTTCGGTGCCCCCACTCACCTGCTCGGTCTCCAGACTCCAGAGCTGTGAGTTAATTAATTTCAGTTTGCTGAAGTTATCCAGTCCCAGGCATTCTGCTAGTGTAGCACAAAACTTACCAAGATAATGGAGTTGCCTTGAGACTGACGGGAAGTCTTGGGGAGCTGTTGATGGGTGCATCAATCAGTGCACTTTTTATGGTTCTCTTGTTCTTGTTCAGAAGTTTTAAGTCAGTTAAACATCAGATGTTATTTGAGAAGGCGAACCAGCTTGCTAAAACACTTGCTGAACAACTTGAAGAAATATGTAAAATTCTTGACAAGTTGAGCCTTATTAAAAGGAGTATGAAGGACATGAGTCTTTTTTAACCGACTCCAGTTTTGAGAGAGTGTCGTGAAAAGTTCTAAGTCCGGAAGAAGCGTATGAAGTACAAAACTTGAGCTTTGTACTTCAGCCTACAACAACCTTGGTGGTGAAACTACTCCTGGGGAAGGGATTTGCCTCCAGTATGTACTGATAGTATCCACATAGAATACATCCGTGTTTCCTAACCTTGAATCTCATTCTTCCTCAGCCTGAGTCTTGCTACCTTGTCTGGCCACAGCAATAAGAGATGACCGTCTGGCTTTTCTCAATTCTTTTTTACTTTCAGTTGTCTAGATTCTTCTTACCAGCACAGCCTATGTTTAGCGATGTAATAAAATGGACGGAACTGGAGGTCTTAGGTTAAATGAAATGTGCCCAACACAGAAAGACAACTTTTGCATGATCTTACTCGTAGATGGAATCTTAAGAAATTGAATTCACAGAAGTTAGGAAAATAACGGTGGAGAATAGTGGGGGCGGGAAGGGAGGGAGAAGATTAGATAATGGATACTACGTTGTTATAATGGGGTAAGAATTTTTGGTATTCTGTTGCATGGTAGGTGACTGTAATATACAGAGCATTCATAAACACTAGAGGATGGGATTTTGAATATTTCATTATTAAGAAATATTCAGTATTTGAGCAGATAGATATATTTACTTTGATTGGATAGTATACATTGTGTATTTGTACTGAAACATTCCATACTCTCCATAAATGTATATTTTTATGTGCCAGATAAAAATAAAATAAATTATCTTAAAAAATGAGATGAATTGTCGGCAGGGTGCATCTAATCTCCTGATGAGCCAATTCCTGAACATCAGAACTTCAGCGAGAAGCTTAAGATTGCTTTATTTTGCTTCATTTCAAGGGAATTTTGACTAGGCCCCTGTCATTATCAGTTTATATAACTTTAATTGTTTAAGTGATTTTTACTTTTGTTTAAACAAGAACCCCTAAAATGATCATTTTTAGTGTAGATATGTTCTGCTAATATCCATCCATTTTGTGGTATTTCTAAATTTATATAAAGTTTACTGAGAAATAATCTTTTTGCATAGTCTATATTATATAAATCTTTAATTTGGCCAGCTTTTACAGTAAGTAATTCAACAGGTATTGTAAACTGTAAAAGCTGTTTTTCTCTGTCAAGAGCTATATATGACAGGAAAAAATACTAATCAAACTTGATGTTGAAGCTATTCTTGGGTTGTTAGTTATCACCGTAAGTTGGTTTCAGGTATAAGTCAAAAAATCAAAAAAGCTTTCCAAAATAATTATTTGTTAATACGAAATTTACAATAGAGTATTACATACTTTAGAATATTTTAAATTATGTTGACATAATTGATATAAATACCACTTATGATACTTCTACACATTTATATATATTAATTTGTCCTTTTGTTTTAATTGTTGAAAGTTTAGCAGCACATCACTTGTAAAGATTACTGATTTATGTCAGAATCAGAGCTGCGTTTTATTGTCTATGATATCATTTCTCAGAAGTGTAATAGTTGCATATTGAGGTGTCCTGTTCTAGATAAAGTGTCATATTTCCTGCAATATTATCAACCTTATTTAGGAGTCACGGGAATATCTAAATTTCCGGGAAATCCTGGAATAGGGAAACTGGCTTCACTTTGTATTGACACAAGGTTTCCAGAACTTTCAACCACATTCTCTATGGGAACTTTTTGGTAACACTGGACATGATCTATTCAATAGTTTCAGTGATTTGGACCCTGAATCTTCATGATCTAGTCCAGTTCTCTTCCACAAGGCTTTGGGCTACTGATGAGGGATGGAAACCTTTCTATGGAGGAGACAAGTGTTCATGCTCATTGCTTGGTCTTTGAATGTGTGACTCTCATCAAGGAATAAATATAAAGATATGAGGAAATATCATGGGAGATATATTCCACTAATTATCTTTGTAACAGAATTTTTTCTTTCAGTGTCTTTGAACTGTCACAAATATTGGGCAAATACTGCAGTATCTTGAGTTCCTAATTCTTAGCACATATCACTGATACTAGCAGTTAAGCTCTAACGGTCTATATGGAGCCTCGAGATGAGAAACTGTCTTTAACAACTTTTTTTTTTTAAAAAAAACATTACTCATTTGAAAGGCAGAGTGATTGGGAGAGGGAGAAGAAAATGGGTTCACTCCACAAATGGTTGTAATAGCCAGGACTTAATCTACACCAAGGCCAAATAAATTCAGGATCTGCTTGAGTTTTAGGAGGCTAATTTTACCATGTAAGTGGGCTCCAAAATGTTATGCATGGAATCCCAAGACTTTTTGGTACCCCCCAAAATTCCATTAGTTCTGTGAATTTCTAAGTTGGATTTTTGAGAGTCAGGAGAGTAAGTCCTCCCTTCCCCTGATTTATGTCTGCTCTCTGCAATCTGCCCTCAAGGTAGAACTTACAGGGAGCCAGGGGCTCAGGCACATCTCCCGTGAAAATGTCAGAGGTGCAGTTAACCTGAGCTGTCCACCACTTCGTCCCAGGGTCTGTGTTAACAGGCAGCTGGAATCAGGAGCGAGGTGGGCAGAGCCAACAGGTGAGCGCCTTGGAGTCAGCTCTGGATCCTGCCTGTGAATCCAGTAGCCTTCTCACGCAGACCGTGGCCTCTGCCTGTGTATTCCATATATAACCCTGAACGGATTTTCATTTACCTAAAGCCCCGTAGATGGTTAGCTTAGTTAACACAGTGGCTGGCACCTGGCAGATAACTCATAAAAATTATTCCGTGTAAACATAAAGAATAAACAGACCAAAGCAGATATATGAAATATGTTCTGAGTGGCTTGTGAGGCTGGCTGGTTTATGTTACATAATTTTAAAAATTGGAATATTTTATATGGTTGTCAGTGCCAAGTATGTATAAATTTATAGAAACAAAAAATATTGTGTGGAGTTGGCCTCTTTGATGGTCCAGAAAGGTTTTTTTTTTTTTTTTTTTTTTTTTTTTAATGCTTGTTCTTAGCCAAAAGTCCAAGGAGCCTCTGAGGAAGGAGGATGTTTTATCTTTTTTATCTCATAGAATACTTAGTATTGAATTTGCACAAAGGAGTCTGAGATCATTTATTGAATTAAGGCTTTTCATAGAAATTTCTTTTGTGTTTTTGTAACAATTTGTTCATCTTAGGAATATCCTAATGCCTTATTTCCTTTCTCTCCCCCTTCGTGTATACATGCTGTTGCAGTTTTTAATACCACTAATGACTTTGAAATGGGACATTGACTCAGAACTAGTGACAATCAAGTGTTAATGGCCCTTGCCTTGGTGGCCTATCAGCAGCTCATCTCAGCAGATCATTAGCTCGCAGGGAATAAGCTGCATCAGGCTTTCTCAAGCTGCTGCCGGTCCCCGCTGCACTCTCGTCCACCTTCCGTCGTGTTCTCTAGCTTTGTGTTTTCCTGGTGTGTGCTCTTGGGCCACGGGAGGGATCTAGGACAGGTGACAGTGCATAGGTGAGAGGGAGCCATTAAAAAAAAAGAAAAAAGGAGGAGAAATAGAATAAAATATTTTACCTGAGTTCATACATACCATGATAAAATTACAGGATAGAATTGACAGGAACCATCTTAGACATCACCCAGTTAAACCTCACATTTCTCAGTTTACAAAGGAGAAAACAGACACCAGGACCTGGGACCTGGAAAAGAGGAAAGAAAAAGCCATTTGCAAATAAGACTGATGGCCTGTTGGAGTCTTTCTGCTCAGTGAGCATCCCATCTAGGTTCATCTTGTGAGAAAATGTGACCATGAGAGAAATCAACCAGCTTTGTTAGCCCCAAAAATCAGAATACGCTATTCATGTCTTGATCTTCCACATACTCTGGAAATTATAGTCTTTGAAAGACAGTGGCAAATAAAGAAAGAATAAAAGTAGGCAAAAACCAACAGCACAAAACCAGTCCCTGCAACATGACTGAATCTGATAATAGGCAGTTTCTTCTGGCAAGTTTGTCTTGAACCTGTTTATTTTTAATTTTTAAAAAACGGATCTTCTGTCAGTTCATCCCTCAAATGCTTGCAAATTCTGGGACTGGACCAGGTTGAAGCCAAGAGCCAGAAGCTCCATCTGGGTCTCCAAAATGGATGGCAGGGATCTAAATACGTGAGCTGTCATTCGCAGGAATCAGAATTGGAAGTGGAATAACTGGAGCCTGAACCAGGCACTCATATTGGCTAATATCCTAAGGGTGACTTAATGACTCAAATACCAGGCCAAGTTGTGTTTTCCTTATAGATTTGTATAACATAGAAATAAGGATTTCATTTAAGGAAATACTGAATGGCGCCCTGTTTCAAAGGGAAACACTTATTTGCCAATGCTAGTTAAATGATTTTGCTTCTAAAAACTGTTCATAAAACTTACTATCTTATAAGTGCCTGTTAGGGCAAAAGGATGCTGATTAAATTTGCTTGCATGCATGCATTTACATTAGCACATGGTGATTAATTATAATTGAATGTGCTCATTAACACAGTATTTAAGGTGGCTTAGTAATAAGGTTGCTTGGACCACCCTGTATGGCTGCTCATTGACGTTATCAAAAGTCAGAGGTGAGGCAACATGAACACATTTTGGAGCAACGTCATAGCAAATCCAGCTGTTTCTGCAAGCGTCATACTCCTCCTTGACCACAAGATGGCGCCCAGGAATCCATTATGTTTTCAGTCTTTTGTTGCAACCAAATGATATTTCCGGGTTTTTTTTTACATACTCTCCCATTACACATTAATATGCATAGTGAGTGGGCTGAGGGAGAGCAGATCCTAACTCTGCAGGTGTATCTAACTAGAATTTGAGAAATCGATAAGTGATTTAAGTTATACAAATTCAGGTTGATGGGTCAGACACTAAAAAAACCATTGCATCTTCAAGGGGTGTGTGTGTGTGTGCGTGTGTGTGTGTGCGTGTGTGTGTGTGCGTGTGTGTGTGTGTGTGTGTGTGTGTGCGTGCATCTACTCCCACCATGCCCTGTGAGCCCCCCAACCTTTTATGGCTAGTCACTGGCTCCATCTGTCCCCAAATGCAATAATTTCCTGCTGGTCCCTGCTAGCAGCACACAAAACAACCTATTTATGTAACTATTCAAAATGTCAAAGGATTATCTTAAAATGAAAACACATAATCAGCTTCCTGTGTTTCAGGCAGCAATTAAGCAGTCACAACATGGCAGCCCATAGATGAAGGCGCCATTAATAATCACTTGCAAAGGTAATCGCCAGAAGAAAAGAATTCCCAAGTCCTTGAGAGGAAAAAAAAAAAACCCATAATGGCATGACGATCCTTTCTGGTGGGTGAGAAAGCAGTGTTTAGCTTCCATCAAATTTGGCTTAAATTTTACACTTTCATTTTGAAATAAGAAGCATATCTTCTACACAAATACTTCTTTTTTTAAAAAAGGACTCATGAGTAACTAGAGACTTATCATGACAAGAAATGGCGGCCATGTGATAGAAAATTCTTTCACAGATGTCTGGGAGGAATATTTCTTGTCTGGTATTAACTTGGTTGGTTGGTCCCTAGATAAGCAGACTGCGTAGTTAGACTGGCAAGAAAAAAAAACTTGAACAGGTTAAGTTCTTCGCCATCACCCCTACTGTAGTCAGAGAGGCTGTAAGTCACTGGGCTTAACTGGCTGAGCAAAGAGTTTTGGGAGGTAGAAGTTACTGAGCAGGGCTGGAGGAGGCGGTGTTGGCTGCTGGAAAGGGCAGAGTAGAGAAGCAACAGGACATTCTAGAAGCAGGAAAGGAGAGAAGCTCTAAGAATCCTCTCAGATGGGGTCAACTGGAGCAGTTCGTTGAAGTTTGGAAACTGGAGAGGATTCATTTTGGCTTCGCCACCTGACCCATTTTCTTCAATTATTTCCCAGAGAGAGAGAGAGAGAAAGAGAGAGAGAGAGAGACAGAGAGAGAGAGAGAGAGACGTCTGTTTCTTTCTTCATTGGTTCATTTTTTACACGATCCATGAGATCAGCATCCGCTCATCCTGCGTTATCCAGGCACTAGGGTTGCATACTGCGGATGTCGAAGTGAAAGATGTCCAACCGTCAGATCCTAAGAGAATGTTAGTGGGTCAACAACACATTCCTTTTCTTTATCCTAATCCGTGGTGTGGAAATACTAAATTTTGCTTTATTTTAGTGTCAAAGCAGAAGAATGAAAGAAAATGTGTCCTGGAAACCGGTGTTGTTACCGTGTACAGGAATCAGCAGATCTGCTTAGAATCCCGAGTTGGAATTCGGAGGTTCCAGCAGAGGCGTTGGGGTAATGCTGGGGCCCCTACTTTGAGTACGGGCTTGAGCCAAACCTACGGTGGGCAGATGAGCTACCCACCAAGAGAAGGGTACCTCTCTGTTAGGTCGGAGAGCAGAGAGAAGACGCAGGCGTGGCCTCTGGTGGTCACTCCCTGTCACCTGACCGGCTTCCAGCTGCTGGGAGCAGACACAGGGACAGGGTACCGGTACCCCAGGAAACAGGTTTGCTCCTGGGAGGGGGGCTGCTCATTGCCGGCATCCGTGTTTTGAAACATCACAACTGAAATGGCTTTTATGTTCTTAAAAGTAGGAGAAGAAAAAGGCACTGCTTTTTTTTTTCCAGAGGAAAAAATAGTTTTCCGATAACCCCCATTAACTGCAGGGGTCATTGTGGCAAAATGAATGGGATTAGAAATCTGCTAAAAGCTGCCGTCTGCGGTGCGCTGTGACTGACAAGCTTTTTGCTGAGTAGTTACAAATGGGACTAATGGTTTAAACTTGTTAGTCATTGTCAAGGGCTCTGATCCTTGAGTCGGCCATGGAAGCTATGGCAGAAATCGATAAGGCACCACTTTCCACAGTGAACTGCCAGGCCATATAGATTGCCCGGAGGGGAGTGCGGAGCTGCCTCCCAGGCTGCCAGATGAAAGCAGAAAGATTGACCACACTGCTCGGGGCGATGAGGCCTTTCACCACCTTGAACGACGATTATAAACGGGAAGTGTGCAGGGGAGCGGGCTGTGCCAGCCAAACGCAAAGCCATTTTGGGGAGCCTTGTCAGTTTCATGGTCACCGAGGGCATTTTCCCCCTCCCCCTGGTTCTGACGGTTGTACGATGAATGAGCTGGGAGGCTGTTTTGCCTTCCTCTTTTTCTCTCCCTTTATTTTTCTTCAGAAGCAGGAGACAGGAGGACGGGCGGCCGGAGCCACCCTTGGTTGATGATAAACTGTAAACTCCACAGCTGAACTCGTTTAATCCGTTCAGTCCGCAAAGCCTGGGGCCTGGGAGCATGTCGGAGGAGGCTTCCTGTTGGGCGCATTTCAAAACAATCACTTTTCATTGTTCAGTGCCTTTTGGGGTAGAACCCTGCGAGGGTGCCAAAGTCATCAGCGGAAGAAAGTACCCGTTCCCGCAACAATTACAGACAGGCCGCAGGTTATCAGCAGGCTGCAAGGGGCGAGGTGCGGGGCCGGCTTGGCAGCGGGCTCTGCTTTGGAGAGGAGCCCCGTATCTGCTGCACACAAGGTTGCACGCAGCATTAGTATTAAGAGCATCCAAGTGCTGCGGGCGGTCCAGGCTGTGGGAAACCCAGATGTGTGGCGGGGGGGGGGGGGGGAAGGAACCCCCGGAGGTACAGGAAGCGTTGCCCGGGTTCTTGGCAGGGCAGCTCAGCCGCGTGGAGAGGAGTTGCTGGCTTCTTCTGCCTCATCATCCTTGTGCTTCTGCTCGGTTTTCCAAGGGGGGGTGGTGGTGGCAGTGAAAGCAGAGGTGCGTCTCCATTCCCTTTGTAATACTCGTTTGGGGATTGATGCGCTTAGCTAACTTCTTTTCATAGCAGGGCCTGGATCCTGTTCTGTTAGCTTGTAATGTAAACCATGTTTGGCTAAGTATTGTTGAGCTGCCTAGTGGTTGGGGAGGCAGGGCATTGTGGGAATAAGCCTACGCCACTGCTTGGTGGGAGGGCTGTCAGTCAGAGGTGCTTAGACTATTATTCATCATGCTGGTGAATGCTCTCCCTGATGCAGAACCTTGAAAAGTCTATTTTTTTTTGAAGTTGGCTTGGCAGCTGGCAACGGGGGAAAAATATGTCTTAGAGATGGGTAGACCAAGCATGGAAATGCGGAAGTTCATCAGGGAACAGAAAGGGACTTGCGGTGGCTGTGAGCTGAGTCCCTCTTAGTGGGGATGGTCTCTCGTGTGGGCAAGGGCTGATTCAGGGCTGCTTCCCTGCCTGGGAAGAGGAGTTGGGGCTGCCGAGGCAGCTTCTGGGGGCGGCGGGGGAAGGTGTGGACACATTTCTTTGCTCATCTTCAACGTGCCGAGCATCCATGGGACACTGTTTCGGAGAGGCTTGTGGTACCTCAAGGGTAGGTTGGCCAGTTAGCGAGAACGAAGGGCCTAAAAGGGGTAACACCAAGAATGATTGATGCTTCCGGAAGCCATAGGCTCCCGTGGTGGCTGAGGCTCATCCGTGAGCCTCCTAGACTGATGTAATGAGAAGGCTGCGTGTGTGTTTGAGGTGGGGGGCTTATAGGAATTTATACCTCTGCTTTTTTTTTTTTGACCCTGAAACCGTTCTAAAAATCTAAAGTATTAAACAATACAGAACAAAACAAAAACCCTGCACCTTCTCCCCCAAAGCCCAAACAGTGGAGACACTAAGTGGGCATTAAAATCAATACCCAAATCTTAATCACAATCATAAGGGAAATAAAGTGAAGCGATTGATTTGATTTGGAAGAGTCTCTTATAAAGTGAGTGAACGTGACCTTTGCCAACCTTGTTTAGGACGTGAAATGAAAATTCTCTCAGCAAGTCAAGTCCATTTATAAGGGAGTATTAGCTCTTTCAGGCAAGCAAACAGGGAATGACTTTAAAAATAAGTAAATCCTCACCGACTTGTTAAATCCTAGAAGAATTTCTAGAATTTGGAAAAAAAAAAAAAAGACAAATTCTGAGTCCCGGGAAGATAGCTGGATGATCACTTTTAGCTTTTGAGATCTAGATACAGACTGGCATTGGTGGCTGTGAAGAGGACCCCGTGCCACCCACTAGGCAGGCGGGAAGGTGGGGAACCAGAAAATGACTTACCTCCTTCATTGTCCAGGAGGAGGAGTGCGGACCTGCGGATACTTTGGGGCTATCCCAGTGACACATTTTGGACTTCTCATCTTCAGAACTGTAAAATGATGCGTTTGTGTTTTATTTATTTATTTTTAAAGATATTTGAGGTTTGGGACTTTATTACAGTAGGACTTGCATGCAGATCCTTTTCAGTGTTAATTTTGATGAACCTGTGAACAAAATGTGCTACAAAATCCCCAAGTCAGGGACGGGCACATGAAGAAGAATGTTCATGGGCCTGGCACAATAGCCTAGCGGTTAAAATCCTCACCTTGAATGCACCGGGATCCCATATGGGCTCCAGCTCTAATCCCGGCAGTCCCGCTTCCCATCCAGCTCCCTGCTTGTGGCCTGGGAAAGCAGTTGAGGACAGCCCAGAGCTTTGGGACCCTGCACCTGCGTGGGAGACCTGGAAGAAGCTCCTGGCTCCTGGTTCAGCACAGCTCAGGCTGTGTCTGCCTGGGGAATGAACCATCAGATGGAAGATCTTCCTCTCTGTCTCTCTCTATATATCTGACAATTAAGAAATAGTGAATAAATCTTAAAAAGAAAAAGACGAAGAATGTTCACAGTGATTCAAGGCTTCACTGTCGATAAAGCCAGTGAGTACAGAAATCAGGAAAAGACAGGACCCCAGAGCCCACAAAGGAGACAGGAGACGGTCAGGGTGTTTGTGGGAAAGGGGAGGCATACATCAGGAGTTATTTATGCCAGAGGTACTTGGTACAGCTCTAACTAGTTTTAGCTCTTTATTTATTCATTTATTTTCATTGGAAGACTGAGAAAGAGCAGGTGGGCCTTGCTTTGCGAGAACCCTACTGTTAGAGTCAGAAGGGGCCATTGTGTGTTGGATCTCCCGTAAGGAGGATCAGAATTGATCCTTAGTATCCCTGCAAGTGTCTCCCGGTGAGGCTGGGAGGAGTCTGCTCATGAGGCCCTGCCCACTTGCAAGAACCGCCCCCTCGGTGTCCTCCAGTTACCCTGATTCATGAAGACCTTTTTTTATCTAAAACCAGATGTTGTCTTCTCCAATGTCCACTGACCGGTGATGGTTTCTTTTTTTATGCAAATCTTGGACGCCCAGAAGATCTGAAGTCAGCATTTGTTAGTGTGGGGAATGGAGCCACATTCAGGTGCCGAGCTGTTGGATGGCATCTTCCTGGTTTCTCCATAGTTTCATGGACATGCAGACTTGGTGACAGGGGAAGTTGATGATTTGCAACCATTGAAATAGCCATGGAGTATTCCAGGGACATTTTTACTGCCCTGTTCCTAGTACTCCTCAAACAGTACCAAGATCACAGTAGTTGCTTAATAAATATTTGTTGATTCTGCAACTATATCCCATGAATGATAATGAAGGGTACAAGTAATAAGTAGAAATTATGAAAAGTCCTCAATAATCAATTCAGATTCATGGGACTAGCACACCCATACTTTGAATATAGTCACAGCATTTGCTTTTCCCTTGCCTTATTTGAAATTCTATAAGCCGAACCCTGTTAATGTCTACAAAGGGACTATCTGCTTTCCAAGCTGGCTGTAGGTGAAGGCAGAAGTACTTACATGTTTTCTTTAAGGCCCCTGAGAGCTCTCTGGGAAATCAAGAGGTCACTGCCTGTTACTGAAGAGTATTTAGATTTCCTCCCTGGCACATCTAATGAAGGCATGTGGGTAACTCTAACCTCCTGGTAGTGCAGGATGTAGAGGTTACATTGGGCCTTGAACAATTAATCAGAATTATGGCATAACAGCTCGAATATGGAAATCCTGAAAGCCCAAGATGTTGATAAATGGCCAGTTTATGCTAAGATCCATCAAGTGTGTTGGGGCATTTGAAACGATCACTGCAAAGTCATGACACGGTCATTATCAGGTTGCAAATCGTCCAAAGAAATGACATGCCTGAGGAAGCAAGATTGGCTGGCAGAACCTGCCTCTTTCCCTGCTCAGCGTGAGGCCGGGAAGCTGTCAGCTAAGCAATACGGCATGTAGATGAGCTCATGTGCAGAGCAGCAGCATGGCCGAAAGCAGTTATAACACAGGGCCAACTCCACGTGCAGGAACCAGCCCCTCCTGAAATATGATCACCTCCGCTTCACTACCGAGGGAAATGCCAGGCTGAAATACACACACAGCTGAATGGAAGAGAGAGGCTTAATATATTACAGTGCAGAGAAGAGCTGTGCTGTTCTTGAACCACTGTGGCTGAAACTCAACAGTTGGCAGAGGCTGTTGTTGGAACCTCCATCTCCTCTGAATGCTGAAATAACTTCTAAGGACGCCATGGTTCTGTTTCCCTTTCTTACTGTGGGTTTTCCTTTTTAAAAATAAGATTTATTTATTTTTATTTGAAAGGGAGAATTAGAGAAAAGAAGATATGTATGTGTGTGTGTATATATATATATATATATATATATGAGATATAGAGAGATCTTTCATCTGTTTCAGTCCCCAAATGGTTGCAATGACCAGAGCTTGGCTGACCAGAAGTCAGGAACCAGGAATTTCCTTATGGGTATCCCACATGGGTGCAGGAACCTCAGGACTGGAGCCATCTTCAGTATTTTCCCAGACCTGGAGCACTCAGGACATGAACTGACACCTATAAAGGATGCCAATACTGCAGGTGGAGGATTAGCTTGCTATGCCAAGTGCCAACCCCTGCATTTTCCTTTTGTTAATGTGTTATGCATGACAGCTTTTTTCCCCCTCTATCATAGATAAAATTTTTTTTTTTCAGAAGTTCATGATCCTTGGGCTAGGAAGGTAGACCCAGTGGATTGGATGACTGATGAATACCAGATGCAGGCTGGAACAACCAGACTCTACTTAACCCACCCTTGTCAGAGTCAAAAGGCTTGCTTGATATTCGGAGATAAAGTGATGGAGTTGTGGGCTTGGGGCTGACCGCTTCTGCTGTGAGATCCACAAACTCAGGCACGTCCTTCTGCAGAGTGACAAAGACCAGGCAGACACACAGACACGAGGGTAAGAGAGCGTGACCTGCGAGAGGCTCCCTGTGCTCAGCTTCCTACCGCCTGCTCCAGCTCGCAGCCTCTCTGAGCCCTACTGAAATTTCCACCCTCAGTTTCATGGTGCTATTTGTGTATCCATTCCTAAATGCTTCCTCTATTTTTCTTCTCTGTTTCTGAGACTTTGATGGACTCCTCTCCTCCCGTCCCCGACCCCAGTTTTTCTTGAGAATTTTCTGTGTCACAAAATGTGTTTTGGTGATTTAGGTCTTTGGCACCAGCACTCAAATGTAGATGCGGCTTTTTTTTTTTTTTTCACAAGGGAATAGACTTGGAAAGGTTAGATAATATCTCTGAAGTCACAGAGTTGATAAGTGGGGGAAGTGGTGATTTCTATTGAAGTTACATTTGCATCGAAATTGATTTTACATTTTCTGTGAAATCATTAAACCACCTACTATATAGTAAATGATTTATGCCATAATTTGAGAAAAGAATCTATGTTGAATTACTGAATCAACTTGGGAATATGACTAGAAACCAAATCATCTTTATTTAAAAAGCTAACATTGCCTATGTTTACTTGAGGGCTGCAAACCAGTACAAATCTTCAAGAGAGTAATTTTTTTTGGTGACAAAGTAAAAAAAAAATGTTAAAATGATTACCTAGCCTACTTATAAACTATCCTTTTTATTTTTAAAGATTTATTATTTATTTGAAATGCAGCAACAGAGGAGGGAGGAGGATGTTTCAATACACTGGTTCACTTCCCAGATGGCTGTGATGACTAGAGTCCAACCAAACCAAAGTGGAGAACCTAGAACTCCAACCTGGTATCCCATAGGGTGGGCAGGGCCCCAGGCACTTGGGTCATACCCACTATTTTTTAAGACACATTAGCAAGGAGCTGCCTTGAAAGTGTAGAATCTGGTTGAGGTGTGATGGGGGAGTAGGTAGGAATGGAGAGCAGTGTGGCATTGTGGCATAGCAAATTAACCCACAGCCTGTAGTGCTGGTATCCCATATAGTGACTGGTTTGAGTTTTGGCTGCTCTACTTTTTGTTTTATTTTTGATGATGCTTACATAGGTAATTAGGGTGGAAAGGGTTGAGGATTAGGGGAAAATGGGTGATACCATTTTTTCCAAATTTTCTTTTTCTTTTTCCTGTATTCTGGGGAAGGGGGAAGATAAGGGGAAAAGGTACACCCAGCCTCCCAACCACCTGAGGACCGAAGGATGGGGAACAGCAATCTGATGTCATCCCAGGGTCCCGGATGTAGAGCAGGATTCTGTTCAAGTGGTTTTAGTCAATCTTGCTGATTCAAGGATGAGGGTGCCCTTTCCAGGTCCATTGGCTGACATAGTCCAGCTTAGAGTTTAATTCACTCAGTAATTTGCTGTCAACGCTTGGGGGTAGTTGAGCAATTTATTCTGCCCTACTTTCTCTACTATGGTACCAGAAGTCGTCTGCAGGCTACAATGGACTGCCTTATCCTCTATGTGCATCTGGATATGCCATTCACTGCTCTGTCTTAGCCACTGAGGAGGCCCAGTTCTGATGCATGCACTCCGTGGTCTGGCTGCCCCACTTTGAATCCAGTTCTGTACCATTGTGTCTGGAAAAGCAGTGGAAGACCATTGAACTCCTTGAGTCCCTGCCACTCATGTGGGAAATCTGGAAGGAGCTCTTGGGTTTGGCCTGGCTCAACCCTGCCCATTGGGGCCATTTCGGCAGTAAACCAGAAAATAGAACACTCATCCCTTCCTCTCTCTGTTAGACTTCATTTCACATAAGGAAACATGTCATGGCGAAGGTCAAGACAGGGGATGGGCTATGCAGAGCTGGGTCTGAGCAATCACTGGCATGCACAAGAGCTTGATCTGGGAACAGGCTTGGTTGGAGAACTAACGGGACACCCTAGCTAGGTTGTGGTTCCCACTGATGAGCATAAGAGCCAGAATGGGGGTGATGGTCTGGGCTGTAATGTCCCTTGGCATGGGAGTGGACAGAGTCTGGGGCTCACTGGACTGGGCTAGATTCCAGCATCCACTGGTGCTTGTGACAGCCAGAGTGGATGGAAGACATGTTGAGCTAAGTTTCTGCTTCCACTGGGCCACATGAGAGCTGTGTCAGGCTGTGTACTAGGTATGGCTGGGCTGTAATACCAAACAGTAAGAACCGGGTTGGGTGTGGAACTTTAAGGACCATTGGGAACTTCAATTCTACCAGTTACTAATTGTATCACTTTTAGTTGGTAATGGAAGGGTACCTGGAGAGAAGCCCAAGATAATTTTTATTTTCAACTCTGCTAGAACAAGGATTGAGACAAGTTTGAGCCAGAGAAATTCCATTGAAGTCCCCGCTGCTCCAAGAGATCCTATTCTACAAGAAATCCTTCACCTCTTTTTTTCTCAAGTGCTATCTGTTTCTCAGATGGTATCTGAAAAATAACTCCCGTGTTTCTTACACAAACAAGTTTCTTGCTTGTGTAAGCCTTTAAAAAAAATTTAGTCGGGCCCGGCGGCGTGGCCTAGCGGCTAAAGTCCTCGCCTTGAAAGCCCCGGGATCCCATATGGGCGCCGGTTCTAATCCCGGCAGCTCCACTTCCCATCCAGCTCCCTGCTTGTGGCCTGGGAAAGCAGTTGAGGACGGCCCAATGCATTGGGACACTGCACCCGCATGGGAGACCCGGAAGAGGTTCCAGGTTCCCGGCTTCGGATCGGCGCGCATCGGCCCGTTACGGCTCACTTGGGGAGTGAATCATCGGACGGAAGATCTTCCTCTCTGTCTCTCCTCTGTATATATCTGGCTGTAATAAAATGAATAAATCTTTAAAAAAAAAAAATTTAGTCTTATTCATGCCTTGTTGAGTTGAACTGCCATGCTGCAAGTCTGGCAGCCACATGTTAAGCTTCTGTGGTTAGCCCGCTGTTGCCTGTACCACTTCCTTGGTGCAGAACCCTCAGCTGGTTTTCTGTTTGCTGTGTGTGTTTCAGCATTCCTGCCTGCTGCCGCCTCTCTTTGTGTTGGTGAAATTCTGTGCTATGTGACCTGGAACTAGCAGTTCACAGACATTCTTTTGCGCCAAAGAACTCATCCTAACGTAATGTCCAGTCTTCTCACAGTTACGTTTCCTTTCCCTGCTGAGCACACTGAAGCATTTTCACTAAGTAGGTTCAGTGGAAACAGCGTTGTTCTCTTGTGGTCGGATTTGCAAGTTTATCCTAAATCCTTGTACGCCCTACACACGTGCTTCACATATGCAAAAAGCTTAGTGTTATGGCAGACAGGTAAGTGGGTTTTTCTGGGGTACCCTTTCTGCCATTACTCTTACTGCAGTGGGATTGTGGTGCAGTGGACTAGAACTCCCAACAGCTCTGATTACTGCCTGCTGCCTCAATGAATTTTCTATTAGCACGCAAATGAAGCACTCAGCCAAGTGAAAGGAATTCATAATGTGGAGCCTTCTTAGGATCAGAATGTGCTGTGTATTTTGCAGAAAGAATTGTGGCTATCAACATCCGATGACTAATCTAGATAAATCGCCACTTTATGAGACATCTGGTCTCAAGTTCCTTAAATTAGTGGAGTTCATCTGAAGAACACGAGCTGAACTGAAGTCTACAAATTCCTGTGCTTCCTACACATGCATAAATGCTAAGTGGTGAGCTTGGTTATGACTGGGAACACATCATTTCTGAGAGACGATAAGCCAGTGCAGCGCTGCTTTGCTGAACATTAATTAGGACAGTCTAATAAAGCTTTGGAGGTACAAGTCTTCCAAGTAAGATAGTTTGAATTAATGTTTATGGAAGCTGCTTTGTAACCTGAAAATGCTCTTTAAGAGTGATGTAGGAAAAGCTTTTCTCCTCTTGGTTGTACATTTTAGTTTATACCACAAATCTTTCCATTTTATACCTGTCTCATTAGAACCATGGCCAAATACTTACAAAACATATAATATACTGCCCAGTATATCTTGGCCACATTTTCATTAATGAATGATAAGGCTCTGGGATTTATTGTGAAGTTATGACCTTCAGGCAGTCTTATTTTTAATATAAAAATTAAAAACATTGTATAAAGGGAAAAATTTTTCACTTATTTCACATATATTAAGGGTGTAATGATGCTTTCTAACCCTTCTCCTTTCTCCCTTAGTTTTCTGTTTATTGTTATAATGACATATTTTCCTCTGTAATCACAAGTTTTACCCTTCACTAAATAGAGAATTCAACAAATAGTCAGAAAAACCAGTGCACCTTGGGGGTAGTGAGAAGTCTTATAGACCATAATAAAATCTCCAAATGTCAATGTCACTCACATATATAACTTTTTTTTATGTATTCTAAAAAAAATTTTTTTTTTTTTAGAGAGATCCTTTGAGCTGTTTACTTCCCCAAATGTCCACAACTGGCAGAAGCTGGGAACTGGAAAGCTCAGGCCAGGACTCCCACATGAGACAGGAACTCAGTTCCTGGAGCTATCACTACTTCCTTAGAATTGAGAGCACAGTCAGGTCTTGAACTCAGGCACTCAAATGTGGGACGTAAGTGTCTTAACAGGTGTTTGAACGGCTTGGTCAAGTGTCCACACCCTGAAGATATATATGTTAAGACATAGCATTTAGATTTGCAGGACCTTAAATGCATTCTATTACAATGATCCCACTCTGCAAAATAAAGAAGCTAAGGCTCCATTTGGTAGAAATCAAGTGAGCAGCATAATAGAGTTGCTAAAACAGTTCATCTGATAGTGGACCATGCTGAATCCAGACAAGAGTGGGGTGAGTGGTGATGGCTTCTCTGTGTTCTGGACTTCCCAGGTTGCTTCTTAGAGCATTGTACTTCTTCAGAGTGCAGCACGTTAAAATGAACATTGGAGAGATTTGCTGATTCATGCTCACAGGCCCATGAGTAACTGCCCTGAGAACACTTGACGGATCTGTGCAAAGAGGAGCTTGGCAGATGCCTGTGGATTAAGGAAGAGCAGTCACATGGAGTTTTGGTCCGCAGTTGTTGAGAAGGAGTGAGGGGCCTGTGAGCTTAAGTGTAGAATTTGCACAGTAGAGAGGAAGGGGTGCCAAGAGTTAAAGATTGAAGCCGAGAGTTATAGGGGTTTTATAAGTGGAGCAGAACAGTGATAGACTGCTCTGAGATGCAAGGAGGCAAAATCCGGCTATTGTAGTAATGTTTTTAGAATTGGAATTGTCTTCCTGTGTACTGGTTTCCCTCCATGTGGATGAGTTTCTTATCATTCAACTTTCTTAGTCCCAAATATTTAGGAATGGTCCAGTGGAGACTGATGTAGCATTGGATCACACCATTTTCAATGGTTAATATCAATTTTGAGTTTAGAGATCATAGAAATCTTAGAAGTCGTGTACTTTTGTGGGGGAGATTGGAGGTGTCTGCATTTCTTTGCCTGATTTTTCTATTAATGACCAAAAAAACACATTTTTAAAAGTATATTTAGAGCAAAACATCTCAACAAAACCCACTCAGGCACTTGAAAAATTGCCTACTCTCTTTTTGGCAGGGTTTAGCTTTTATTTATTTTATTATTTTTTAAAGATTTATTCATCTTGACTTGAAAGGCAGATTTACACACAAGAAACAGAGGAAGATCTTCCAGACACTGGTTGACTTGCTAAGTGGCTGCACTGGCCAGAACTGAGCTGATCCAAAGCTGAGAGCCAGGACCTTCCTCCAGGTCTTCCATGCAGGTGCAGGGTCGCAAGGTTTGGGTCTGTCCTCTACTGCTTGTCCAGGCTTTAAGCAGGGAGATGGATGGAAAGTGGAGTAGCCGGGACATGAATTGTCAACCATATGGGATGCCTGTGCTTGGAGGTGGGTTAAATGATTGAAGCAGATACTGCAATCCAACATGAAACCTCTGGATAGATAACGATATGAATTTGGAGGTCTCATAGGCTGTTGTTCTACGTGAAACAATAATGGCTGAGAAAATGCACCTTTAGTTAATGTGGCCATTGTGTAACTTAAATTATGAAGTATTAATAAGGGCATTATTAGCTTTGTTACTAGATATTTAAATTAAAGATAGTTTATTGCTTTATGTTATATATATATTACTAAACATTTGTCAGGCACTAAGACTCAAAATCTGGTGCTTTCTAAGGATTTTCTCTCTGTCTTTTCTGTGTCTGAATGCTATCTGATAAAGATAGTATTATTGTTACTTCCCCTCTTTGACCAGAAAAGCAAAAATGTTTAAAGTCACAGGACTAATAGGTAGTGGGTCTAGGCAGATCTGCGGCTCTGTGTCTCAGTTTACTGTCTGCCTCCCACACTGAATGGGAAATCCGTGCGGATAAGGAGACGGTTCCACACACGCTGTGGCGCGGTTGAGTTTCCATGAGGAGGCGTGGAGGCTTTGTCAGAGGTCAAGGTGACTGGGTTGAACCATCTTTTCTGATACTCCCTTCCCGTTACCTGCTTCCACGCTTCCAAATCCTCTGCCAAGCATCTGCATTTTGTTTCATGACACACACTCTCCATTTGCAACAGCTATTGCAGGCCACTCATGTCATCGGGGTCCAAGTTAGCGTCCATAAGAACTTTGGAGAGCATCCCACCATCCCAGTGGCGTTTCAGCCTTTCCTGCTCCCAGGCATTCTGCGTTGTCTGTGTTCTGATAAGTTCTGTGGACCGGCTTCAGCGGCACTCTTGACACTCACCCAGCCTCGCAGCTGTGTGAATCAGGTCCCTGTAAGACATTCTCCCTAACTGACTCCACCAACCTTCATTCAGCCTGCTGGGGTTTAGGCATCCTTTGTAAAGGATGCTCCTGGGGTTGAACTCTGCTCCATTGGGACAGATACCCTGTGCAATGACCTCGACTGACAGGTGAACACCAAACAGTCCTTCTGTTGTTAAGGCCATGTTCCTGGATCCTGGGCATAGTCTGTGAAACCTGTGAAATGGAGAAATCTAGTTCAGCTCTGAGAAAGAGAGAGAAAAAGAGACAGAGACAGAGAGAGAGAGAGAGAGAGAGAGAGAGAGAAATGAGATTATCAAACAGCAGGAGGACGGAATGGACACACATGAATACTTGTCAGTCGTAGGAGACAGGCTACAGACAGTGCCAGGCTACATGTTTGAGTGATTTCCCAGGTTCTTTTACAACACAGATGCTGTGTGATATTGGGCAAGTTACTTACCTTCTCTGGGCCTGTCTCCAGTGCTAAAATGGATGCTCTTAGTATCTACTTCACATGGTGTGCGGGGGTTAATCAGGTTAACATGTGGAGTCCTTAAGAACAACCTGAGCCTTGCATTAGTGTTTCCTCTTTTTATTCTGGCTATATTATGACAGAAGACAGGAGTGGTCTATTCTTTTATTAGGAATGTATCAGTTTCTCCCAGTTTCTTAGGGAAGCTGTGCTGTTAGAAACAAAAGATCCGCCCTGTTGGTCTGAGCCCTTGCTAGCCATCTCATCGCCCACTCTTTTGAGTGCCACTTCACCTCTCTTTGAATCTCCTTCTGGAGAATCAGGTGACTGGGAAAGACAGCAGAGTTACAAGTATAAGAGGCTCAGAAGAAACAAAGCCAAGAAGTTGCAGTTAACTCCCATCCTACATCAATCCATAGTGAATAAGGGGCATGGCCAAGGAGGAAGCCAAATTGTGCCTTCCTCGGAGGCAGCTTCTGACGAGTTAAGCTTTCCACTAAGCCTGGGATGAGACTGCAGGCTCCAGCTGCAGGAGCTCTGTGCCTGGACACCACAAGGAGCAGGATGGGGACAGCGGAGGGGGAAGGTGCTGTTCTTGTTCTCCACCTGAGCCCTCTCGCGCTCCTGTAAGAACGTGCGGTTTCCCCGTTCATGTTCTTGTGCGTTTTCCCCTGGACGCCCTGGAGCAGCTCACCTTCTCTGGCTCGAGGAGACAGGAGAAACCTTTTGAAAGCAGCTGTCTGTTTATTCTTCGCCCAGGACGTAGCAGACATTTAGTCATTCCTTTCCGAAGAGCGCCTCTTCCCTTCCCTCTGGAGTTCCTACTTGCCAAAGTAGCTGCTGTCTGGCAACCAGGCAGGCTGGGGTGGTCAAGTTTCAAATG
Organism: Ochotona princeps; assembly: GCF_030435755.1. Taxonomy (NCBI): domain Eukaryota; kingdom Metazoa; phylum Chordata; class Mammalia; order Lagomorpha; family Ochotonidae; genus Ochotona; species Ochotona princeps. Next base: position 5,020,387 of record NC_080862.1, read on the forward strand.
TCACCATGCACATGGCAGTTCCAAGGCCTGAAGTCAAGGATGGAAATGCCAAGCCATAAATGTCCCTCAAATTCATGTTTTCCTGACTAGCAACTTGCCACAGAAATAAACAACAATTATGCAAAAGTCACCCTCTCCCCAATGCTTGCTGCATCAGTCTGCTCCGCAGGTTCCTAAGACACTGCATGGAGCCTTTTGGGATCAAAAGGTGTGGACCACTTAGTATTTTGAAGAATGGAAATGAAAGCTGGGAGGGCACCCCTGCTGCAGAAGCCCTGAGTGACAGACTCATCCTGGCCTGGTGCTTTGCGTCCCTGTGATGGAAGCGAGGCAATGACTTGTAAAACTGCTGGTGACACATCACGAGGAGGGAAGAGGACTCTCTGCTTTACAAAAGAGATCAGAGGCATCTAGCTTTTGGAGACGAGTTTTGAATTCAGACTTTGGTTTTTCAGATGGTGAGTTAAAACTGAAAAACAAACGAAGGAATACTTACCTGAAGACCCCCGCTAGAGACCCCTTGCCCAATGGCCTGTGAAAGCATCACCAGAGAGAATGGGGCATGCTTTTTTTTTTTTTTTTTTTTTTTTTTTTTGCAGTTTAGGGTACTGGGGATGGAGTTAGTTACTGCAGGGGAAATTTCACCGTAAAGCAATGAGCCAAAGAAAACATAGCTATTTAACTATTATAGGCTGCTGTAATTCAGTCTCCCTGCTACAAACAGAAAATGAGTCAAGCTAACTAATTTGGAAGGTCAGACTCGATTTCTTTTGAGTAGCCTCAGGGGAATTTCCCTAGCGTTTGTGTGTGTGTGTGCGCGCGCATGTGTGTTCACATAATCCAATTCTGTGTCTCTCCCCACCTTGCTTGTGCAGTTACTCTTCTATCTCGGTCTAGAATAGATCAGGAGAAACGAGAGGTTGACTTCTCATTCAGGACAGGGCCTATTTGGATGGCTTGACGAAAAGAGACTAAATGTCCCGTGGGTTACTGATGCCTCCAGTGTTTGCCATTTGGAGACTGCTGGTAGCAAAAGTTTGAAACTTACTAGTACCACATTAAAGAAATGAAAACCCACCATGATTCGACACTTTCACTAAGGTAGACAGATTAACAAGCAGCAAATAAATCCACACTATCGATCTGCCTTCCTTGAGGCGAGGTACGGGCACAGGTCTCTAGGGACATCCTCCTTGAAACTGTAGCTTTCTAGCAAAAACCTGCTTTCTTCAGTTGCCGGACTATCTACTAAGTTTGTGAAAGCCTGTAGATCTTGAAAAATGAAAAGTGGGTTGACAGCAGTTAGGATCTTGATATCATATGAAATTGTCAGGTTTAGGAAATAAGCCATTTCCACATGACACTTGAATTTGAGATTAAAAAGGGAATGAACTTTTTGATAGAACGAAGTGGAAAATCTGCGAGGGTTGTATTTACGCAGGAAATATCTGTTGTTCTAGAAACTTGCATGAACATTATTTAATTTTGATTAGAGGTCCACTGTTTTCTCTGGAATCTTTAAGAGCGTGCAGAATTTAAGCTCTAAGAGTGTGCTGACACTTCTCTAAGTATCTTAGCGGGTTTGGGTAGGACTGTCCAGGGTGTGCCTGCTTGTGGCTTGGCTACCTGACTCCCGAACTGCTCTTGTTAGGAGGAGCGACTACCCTCTGGCACTCTGCCACAAGAAGTGGGTGTGACCATCCTACCCTGCGACATTCTGCTGGGGTGTGATCATCCCTCCAGGACAGCCTGAGTCTTGGCTACAGCCCCTAAGATCTGCTTGGGAGGAGCCATTTCTCTTTAGGCTCTGAAAAACCTCTGGAATGCAAAACAATACTACCTGACTTGTGTGCAGCATGTTCTTCTGTGGGAGTCCCGAGAGCTTGGCATGCCTCGCTCCTCTCATTAGCTAAGTACTGTCTTCTTCCCCAGAGACCTGGGAGAAAAGGAGTTGTGTTAAGGTTTACTGTTGATAATGCACACAGTCTGTGTTTTCGATGCAATAGCCAGCCAACCATTTGCAATCTGAAAATCTGTCTTGTAGTAGATTTAGGCAGATAACCAAGCAGCTCAGAAAGATTTTACTATAGGGTACAGTGTGAAGTCAAAATTAGGTCCTGGAAGAGTGTTTGCATAATGATTTCTAATGTTTATGTTGTGGAACCTTGAATGAATTAATGGTTATAGGTGATAATTTGAGAAGTTTGAAAGTGGGAAAAAGAAGCTGGAAGCTGGGATGTTCAATGTTTTCCTTTTTTGCTAATGCGTCTGTTCATTTTCAAAATGTCTTCTGAGCACCCACTGTGAAACGGGCACACTCCCTACCTGTTGCATCGGTGCTAACTCCAAAAAAGCTTTCATTTATTTCTTCTGTCTAGGAGTTCTCTTAAGAAAAGCAGGCATGGGGGCCTGGCATGATAGCTCAAATGACTAATCCTCCTCTTTCAAGCGCTGGTATCCTGCATGGATGTTGGTTTGTGTCTTGGCTGCTCTGCTTCCATCCAGCTTCCTGCTTATGGCCTGGGAAAGCAATAGAGGATGGCCCAAAGCCTTGGGACCCTGCACCTGTGTGGGAGCCCCAGAAGAAGCTCCTGGTTCTTGGCTTCAAATCGGCTCAATTCTGGCTATTGTGGCCACTTGGGGAGTGAATGAGTAGATGGAGGATGTTTCTCTCTGTCTCTCCTCTTTTCTACAAAATCTGCCTTTCCAATAAAAATAAATAAATCCTTAGGCAAGAAAACTTTTATGGAATGTGTGGCCACCACTTTAATAAACTATTCACCTAATAGTTCCCCAATTTTTTATTTGGGTATCCCGTTAAGTCCTTGGCAGTCTAAATGGTTTGAGGAGTGCAGCTCAAGTGTTCCAACTCCAACTGCAGTCAGTGATTCATGGACACATTCCTCGAAGTAAGCCACAGAGGCAAAAGGAGACCTCTATGTTTAACTTTGGAGAAACCAGAGAGTCTTGGGCAGATGTTGGGCTTGATTTGGTTGTTATTATGTGGGATACCATGTCTGAAGTTGAAGAGCCTGGGAATGAGTCCCAGCTCTGCTTCCAGTTCCAACTTCCTGTTCATGAGCATCCTGGGAGGCAACATCCAATGGCTCATGTACCCACGACCCTGCCACCTAGATGGGATACCTGAATTGAGTTCTTGGGTCTTGGATTCAACGTGCTCTCAACTCTCAGACTTTGTAGGTGTTTGGGGAGTGAACCAGCATATGGGAGAGCTCTGTCTCTACTTCTCTGGTATTCAGATAAAAATAAATACTCTCTTCTTTTTAAAAAGAAGAGATACAATCTCCAGATACTGGGTTTAGAATTCCTTTGTCTTGAGTTGTTGACATTTTCTTTTTCTCTGCATTTGGCTTTGTGATTTTACTTAGTGGGACATGAAAAATGTAGAAATTGAGGTATATGATTGTGTTAGGGTTCAATCTGCAAACTAAACCAACTTCTTCCTTTTGTGAATCGAGCTAGACTGGGAAATAGACATGTTATGCATTGTGGCTTGTAAGCAACAGTAGCAGAAACAAACCAAGAATGTCACGAATATTTATTATCTGGCTTTCTTAAAGTTTGCTTACCACATAGAGTTATTTTCCAACCCTTAGAGGACTAGACTAAGTTGCAAGAAGTTTTAAATATGTTAATGTAGCCCAAGGAGTTGTTAGTTGGCAGGCTTAGTTCTAAGGAGTTTTGTGCTGATTTCTTTAAGAACAGAATCTAAATATGTATATGTTTATAAGGAGGCAGGAAAAATTGTGAGTGTGTATGTGTGTGTGTTGTGTGTTCTTAGAAGCAGAAGATGACTCTTTAAAGTAGCCATATCCATAAGCTGAACTTGGAATTTTACTCCCAAATGACTTTTAAGTAAATGAAGACTATGGTTTATTTTATTAAGAAAAATTCATAAATTTGTTTAGAGGTGTTCAGAATATCAGCAAAATAGCTGTAACTTTTTTGGAATTATGGAGTATCATTTAGTAGCCAATTATTTTCTACAAACTGAATCAGAGACGAGTTGAAAAAAAAACCACTGCTCCATATAGAAGTGATTTGTGCCGTGTACCAATAGGAACCTGCTTTAAATTCCATGCCAATTTACAACCTCCATATTGTAGTAGGCAAGGTTAGCAGCTATTCAAAATACCACCAGGACAGAGCTATCTGAAGACATATTGGCAGTGTGTGATGTTAATCAAGCAAAAAAAAAAAAAAAAAAAAAAAAAAAAAAAAGACACTGTGGAATTTAAGAGCAGATCTTACAGAGCCTTAAATTTCTTTTTTTGCTTTTTTTTTTCTTTAAAAGGACTGTGTGTGCACAGGGGGTTAATCGCTTTAGAGACAAGAGAAATATTGCACTAGAACTACCTTATTCCTCCTCCTCATCTTCCTCCTCTTCATCTTCTGCATCTTCCATCCTCCTCCCCTTCCTCTCCTCCTTACTCTTCCGCCTCGGTGACTTACATTGTGGCTGCATCAGGCTTTCCCTCTGCTCGGAGGCAGCACTGTCCTTCCCGGGTTCTTCCTTCTTTTCATAAGGCCGACTGTTGTCTGCTGCACATCATGGCTCCTCGTGTGCGGTTTCTCTGCAACTTCACCCATAGATAGATCAGGATATTCTTCTTTGCCTTCTGGGTGAGACTTAGAACAAGGAAACGGGCAACGGATTTTGGCGCATGGAGACCCTTAAGCTCTTTTTCTGTCTTTCCTTTAGGAAGGATGTAGTTTTGATTTCTCTTTCGTAATGAGTCTTGTCCACTTTTGCGTATCCTCAGATTTTCTCTTCTTTCTAGCAGACATGCTGTTACACCTCTTTGAGTGCCGCTCTCCCCCGCCCCTTAGAAAACGCTGAGAAGTTGATGCAAGCATCTTTGCCCCAGTGGTGTCTCTGTGGAACCCAGTGTACTGCAATGTTTGTGAGAGTGGAAGCCAGACGCCGAATACTATGATTTTTTAAAATGTTTTTATGACAACTTTTATTTATACGAATGAGCTTATTTCATCAGCATGCAGATTGGAGTGTCTGGTTTTAGGTTGGAAAAGGAGAAAAGATTGACTCATATTTAACACCAAAGCAATTTGTTAATGATAACAAACATGTTATTTTTGTGGATTGCCTACATAAGCCATGGATTGGCCTGGTGTCTTCATGTTTGCGTTGTGTCTTAGTCTTGTGGTAAGATCTGGGGCTGGAACCATTGCCTCAGTGGTAGAGGTAAACACCCCTGTGTACCATAGTAATATACTTTGGGTCCCACAGGCGATAAAAGGTGGTCTGGAATGAAAATCCAGATCCATGGACCCTTGCCTAGGACGACAGAGAAAGGCAGAGCTTGCTCAACAGAGACAGTGTTAAATCTTACTTCCAGTGCCTGTAGTGACCTGAAACCAGGGCCTTCCAGTAGGACGCAGTGGCCAGTGACCCCTTCCTTAATCTGCTTCATCTGGACATGCGAAAAACAACCCACCATTGGCACGTGGGCACCTGAGTCTCTCAGCCTGAGTAAGCTGCTGCCCTGATTGCAGAGAGAGGTGCTGTCCCCAGCACTCACCCATTCGGTCCCAATGCCTGTAGCAAAGTTGACTCCCAGCAAGTTTTTAAGGTGACTCTTATTCCTTGCATCTTCTCTGCAAAGACAGCTTTCGCAAAAAGTCCTCTTTCAAACATTCCATGACTTTGGTCAAAAAGCCGGGAACCTGGTATTAGAGATTTCAGCACTGTCAGAGGCTTCAGCCAATGAGAGTGCCCCTCTCGTTCACACCGGGCCTTGCTTTTACCCTGACAGCTTCTGTGTCTCGGGGGAGCAGGGGATTTTCTTTCTCTTTTTATTTCCTCTCCAAAGTGTGTATATTTATGGGGTGACTACTGAGTGAGAGAGGGCAGGAAAAGATTGGGGAGGGTAGATAAAGAACAAGAGTTGAACAGTCTGACTTTTTGGTTACTCCTTACAAAACCTCAGATAAAAATACTGGCTAGTTGTTCCGCCTTTCCCTCCTTTGCTAATATTTAAAAGCATTCAATTAAGATTTTCTAAAGTGTCCAATGAGTTAAACTGGCCTATGGTATTAGAAAAATATTACACATATAAATAAAACACGTCAAAGCATTAAAAAGCTATTACACACACTGAACATAAAATGGCAGAATAATGATGGATCCTGCCATGCAGGAAACATATTCAAAAATATTATCTTCCTGGTAATGAAATGCCATCCGTTTCATTTTAAGCTAAATACGTTAGACATATCAGTGGAGTCTGTGCTGACACAGCAGTGAGTTGAAATTGAAAATCTGAAATTATATATATGATTGGACACAGTGTTAAAGTAATTTATAGGAAAAACCACGAATGTGCTGGGTCTGCACCTTCTGGTGAACTCATTTTATAGAATCAGATAGAGGAAAACTCTACCATTTCTAATGTGCAGTTAGAATGGCAGCCCGCCAGGGCCCCAATATATTCAGTTTGTAAAGGGAGACCAGGGACAGACAGAGATGGGCTCTGGGAGGAGTCTGGGAGGGGTTAGGGAGCAGGGAGCCGTCGAGGCAGAGCAGGGACATGGTGGTGTTGGTGTTGACTGGCGTGGGCAGTGGAGACAGTGAGGGGAAGCCTGGCCAGGGAGGCTTGCTTCAAATTACAGCGATTCTGCATAACCCATCAAGAAAATGGCATTCGTTTTCATTGCTCTGACCTAATGGGATACAGCGGCTGTAGGAGCTGTATTAGCTATCAAGTCAAGGGGGAGATAACAGGGAAGCCTACACAGGGCCAGCTTTCAGGGAGACACCCCTTGCTGCAGTGATCTGCAAGCTTTGCAGGGGACTGTCTGATAGGAAACGAGACCATTGGTGACCCTCCCAGGCCTGCTGCAATTGCCTGTGTGTTTGGATCTCTCGGTACCCATCTGACCTCCTTTGTAAATCTTTATATATGTGTGTGTGTGTGTGTGTGTGTGTGTGTGTGTGTGTGTATAGTGCATATTTGGGCTCAGAGTGCAGTGGGAAGTAGGGTAAGCCAGGAGTGAGAAAAACAAGGTTGTGCCTTTGTGTGGAGTATGTGACGAATTGGTACCCTGATGTGCTTTTCGTCTTTCATTCATATCCATAATCCTGCTTGAAATGTAGATTATTTATTCATAGGGGGGCTGTCTCCCCCTGGCACATCAGGGTGCCGCTGCTGGGAATTTTCCTCTGGTGGCTGCGCGGGCTGTGGTGGTTTCCTTTTTCTACAAGTGCTCTTTCTAACCTCCTCTGGTTTGTAAAGAGAAGAAAGGGTTGAACATGAATTCAAGAAGGAATAATTCTTTTTTCATCCTATGGTAGACAGCCAACTCTGAGGAAGGAAGCACAACGTTGGTGAGCCCTGTTGATGCTCCCAAATGTGGTTGAGATAAATATCACCACCAGCTCTGCTTATGTTCGCCTCCTCCCTAAACAGCTTGGGGGATCTTTGAAGAGTTAAACAAAATGAAGATGTAGGGTGTGGGCATTTTTTCTTTCCAAGCACTCTGGGTGGTTTCTGTTTATCTTAATAATTCTGGGTGTCAGTTATGGGGGATTTACCCCGTGAGCTTCACAGGCATGATTTCACAGCCTCATGACCGTGGTCCTATCATCACCCATTCCTCAGTGGTGAGAAGGGAAACTGAGGCTTACAGAGTTCAAGAATCTTCTCCAAGGTTACAGAGGTCATACCACTTCAGGTACAAGCTCTCTGTTCCTCAAAGTCATGGTAAGGCTGTAATTTTCTGTCCCATTTAACAGCAGTCATTATGGATGAATGGAGGGGTTAAATGACTTGCTCTAGGATTTTTAGCTTGTATGAAGGTGGCCTTCTCTGAACCCTCTAACTAGCTCCACTGGCTCTTGGAAAATGCCATGGATCACAGTTTCCATGTGTACTCATTGTCTGCACTAAACTCTCAAGTTCATGAATGTAGCACCTAGGTTTGTTTTGCTCATTATTCACTCTTTAGGATTTTGGTCAGTTCTTGGCACTCAATGGAGGTTGGTTGGTTGGCTGATTGTTGGAAACACCTCTTTGTAGAAAACAGACCTGGAGCTGGAAACCTGTAGGTTATTCCCTTCCAATCCTGTTGTTTCACTTGCTTCTATTGCAAAAGCGGTCTTCTTTAGAAAAACAAAATGTGGACAACATTGGAGAAGTTCAGGAAGTTTAAATAGATGTTTAGTCCCCTGTTCTGTTCCGTGGTAAACACTCCCAGTCAGGAAGGTTCTTCTTTGAGGACGTCTAAGGTGAGGTCCTCCCTGTATCACAGAGCGTCCTGTCCTGTGCATCAGCACTTGGTAAGGGCACTTTGGATGGAGCTAAGTCAACTCCTGCAGTTATCTTAAGATGGGAGCTCCGTAGCTCTGGCCAATCCCCACTTACATTAGATAATCCTTCAAATACATGAGGACAGTGAGCATGCTTCATGCAAATCATTGATGCCATATTTAGAAAAAGACAAAGTCATATGAAGAAGTCTGTAGAACTAGAGATGTGGCTGCAGTTGAATGTGGCTCAGAGATACAAGAAAAAATTGTTTAGCAGGAAAAAAATCTCTGGTCTAGTTCCCCATGCTTCCGCCATCATCAGTTCACTCTGCATTGTCTCAGCAACCTCAGTTGTCACTCTTCCTGTGTTGAGCTTTGATGAAATGTTCCTGCTAGTCTTTGGCCATTTGGAAAACTACTAGAAAGTCCAGGAGACCAGAGGAGATAATGTGCAGAAAAGCAGAATCCAATGTCCATTTTAGTCCCATTTTTTTTTTTGCTTAATTACTAGTGTTAACTCCTTCATACATGAGGGAGTGAACTGTGTCCTGCATAGAACCTTATGTGGATGTTCTAAACCCTGAATTGGCTATTATTTAACAGCAGAGCTGTTAAGGAGGTAATTAAAGTTAAATGAGATATGGACCCGGTACGGTAGTGTAGTGGTTAAAGTCCTCCTTTTGTATGCGCCAGGATCCCATATGGTCGCCAGTTCTAATCCCAGTGGCCCCGCTTCCTATCCAGCTCCATTTTTGTGGCCTGGACAAGCAGTTGATGATGGCTCAAAGCCTTGGGACCCTGCACCTACGTAGGAGACCCAGAAGAAGCTCCTGGCTCCTGGCTTTGGATTGGCTCAGTTCTTGCCATTGCGGTCACTCGGGGAGTGAACTATCAGACAGAAGATCTTCCTCTGTCTCTCCTCCTCTGTATATCTGCATTTCCAATAAAAATAAAATAAATCTTAAAAAAAAGTTGAATGAGATCTTGGGAATGGGGCCCTAACTCAGTGTGGTGTCCTTGTAGGAAGACGAAAACGCAGATCAGGTGTGTATCTGCCCGGAGGAGGGGCCGTGGTATGAGGGCATGATGAAAAGATAACCATTTATAAGGCACATGGCTTAGTATCTGGATAAACTGAACTGGCTAACACCTTCATTTTTTGAGCTTTAGCCTTCAGAATTGTGAGAGCATTGTTGTTAAGGTCACCCATTTGCTGTGATGAGTTTTGTGGTAGCTCTAGTAAATTTAGATAGCACAATACTATTTAAATGCTAAATACCAGGTTTCCTCTTTCTATGAAACTCATCTAGCTTTAAAACAGCTTTGTGTGTGTGAGAGAGAAAAAAATTGCCACTTTCAGAATATACACAATTTTAAAGACACATCATAGCTGAAAATATACTAAAATCCTAAAAAGACCACTTTGAAATGGTTGAAACATAATTCCTCTGCATTTATGCGGCCTAGCAGTTGAGGCTAGATGGATTCAGATAACATGGAGCTTTAAGCTGCGTTCCTTTTTTAAGCATCTCATGATTAGTGTGGGATTCATTATCATGGATCTCTTCTTAGGTCACAATTACCATAGAGATGTTGGGCATCGTCTTGGTTCATTTGCGACTTACCAATCACCTTTGGATTCCAGCCCCATTTTCCTCTAAATGATAGTCTATGAAAGGACACGTGTGGAAGAAAGTCACATTCGTTACAAATTTCCAGAAACACATTTTCTTATGAAGGATATTTGACAGCCCTGTAGCTTGGGTGTCTGTTACTATCACACTCTAATCCACTGACCTCAAGTTCTTTTTTTCCTTTCTGACATCTCTTCCCGAGGGAGACTTTTAGGGGTGAGTGGCATAGTTTTCATTATATTACTTTCAAAACACATCTCTATAAACTTAGCAGATTACAGTAATACCTTTTTATTCAGTGAGCTCACAGCATGGCTTGCGTTTTGTACATAGAATCTCATCAGGCCAAACAAGTTGTCAGCTAGACTGCTCTCCTTTCTAGAATCTCTAAGAATCAGCTAGCTTTCAAGCTTATTTAAGTTGATAAGTTTAGTTTCCTGTTGTTATTGTTGGAATGGTGAATGTCCCTCATATTCCTATACATTAAAGCCTTGGTCCCCACGATTGCACAAATGGGAGGTGATAGAACCTTCAAGAGGTGAGGTCGATTAGGGTTCCTTAGATTATGAGCAGGTGTGTCCTCAGAAGAGAGCTGCGACAAGGAAGTTATTACTAAAGCTTGAGTTTGGACCGAGCTTGTCTCTGCTTCCTGGTTCAACACATAATCCCTTTGGTGGGGTTTCTCTTTGCCATTCACCACTCTCACCAGAGGCCTACCTCTGGGATCAAACAATCTTGGACTTGAACTTTCAAAACTGTGAGCTTACGCCTTTTAAAAAAATATAGTTGCCTTAGATGCTTTCTTTCAGTCATGAAAAGTTGACCTATGACCCAGTGGGTATGGGACTTACCCTGTCTTCTTGCTGGGTACCAGATTGGAGCTGGTCTTTGCACCTGGAAGTTTCCTGCTTACCCACCTCTAGAGATTGTGGATCAAATCCTTCTCAGGGTTTAATATTTGTGGCTTCCTTTCCATCTTTCAGCTTGGCTTCTTCCTCTTCTATTACCAGCTGGATTTTGGCTCCTGGGCTCTGCATTGGTTAGATTGGACCTGCCTGAAAAATCCAGGTCACTGCTGCTAATTTAAAGTGTGCTGCTTAATTATACATGCAACGCCCTTGCTGCCACAGGAAGTGATATATTCACAGCAATCTGGCATGAATGTATTGTTGGTGCTTTATAGTGCCTACAGTAGTAGATTTCTAACCCTTATTTTTCCTGATTTGTTCTCTACCTGGATTATCTGAAAAGCTACATTAGATGTAGAAATTCTTTTTAGGCCACATAGTTGGATGGGAGACATTCATTTAACAACTATGCATTGGGTCCCTGTAGAGTGTCAGAGATTGTGTTACACCAGTAAAATCACAATGAACAAGTCAGAAAAAGTGTCCTTTGAGTTTTCATTTTGGGGGCACAAGAAAGATAAAACAAGTTAACATGAATCCAATCGTTTAAGCTCCATGAAAGAGAACCACAGAGGGAGTTTAGAGAGCAGCAAGGACTTCTGGTAAGAGGGGATGTTCAAGCTGAGGGGAAAACTAGGATCCAACTTTCCCAAAGTTTGCACTGGAGCTTGTTAGAAAGAGGGTGAGGTATGGCAGTGAATCATTCTGAGTAATTCAGTCCTTTCTCTTGTTGTATATGCTAGATGCACATTCACATTTTTCATAGCAGACTATAAACTACAAACTCCCATGCAAACAATTGATTTGAAAGGTGATCTTTGGAGGTAATATGAGAGAGGGGAGCATGGAGGAAGAGAGAGCAAATTGAGGGCATATTAGCGAGCAGGTGACATCTGCGGGTCACTATTCCTCAGAGATGCGAATTTGTTTAGGTGAAACACAAGCATTGAAATTGTGTGTAATTTTGATAAAAAATTATGTGTTTAAGACATAATAAGTCTAGTGGTTTTGCTACTGGAACCTGAACATCTTCTGGCCATACAATTTGGTGCCTATGTGGACACACAAATAAATAATTGGTAAGGTCTAGATGTTGTGATAGAGGCATGTGCCCCCAGTCATGACCATCCTATCAATGTCTTCTCTGTTGTCCAGGCTTGATGTCTTCTCCACTCCAGTCTGTGTCCTGTGCAGGCTGCATGAGGGTCTTCTCCAATTATTTTTACACACATCTGGTTCTGTCCATGCTCTGCTATGCGAGAGCTCATCTGACAGTATTACTGTTTGGGGTACTCTCTTTACCTTTGCCAACTTCTGGTCCTTTTCTGTAGAGCTTTCCTAAGACTCTTGTATCCTGGGTTAGACATCTGAGCTCACTCTCTGGGTCCTAGTCCTGGACAATCAGGCATGTTTAGAAACTGCCCAGATGTTACTAAATGTGCTGTCACACTGCAGGATGATGCGTTCAACGAGTGAACGGAATGATTAACAAGGGAAGGGGACAGTCCACTTAGCTCAGATCCTGTTACAGAATCAGAAATGGGGGAAGGATGGAAGGAACCAGTTAGGGCCAACAAACACCCTGACAGGAAGAATCAAAGCAAAAGGTAGGGAGGATTCCTTCTCTGAGTATGTTATGATTATGATGCTTGTACAATATTCTGGACGATAGAAACCACTAGTTCAACAAAGAAGGTAGGTAATACATCTGAAAGGACAAAGAAGAAGGAACAAGGCAAATTCATTGTCTAGGCAGGTTGTGAAGCATAAAAAAGAAAACAAAAAGATTATTTCTGGGTGAAAATTTGCTTCATTGAGAACTTAGGGTTAAAAATGCAATGTAATGTTTTAAATATATGTATTTTTAAATTAGGCCTTGGGAATGATGACTAAGGTAAATGGTAATACTATGTCCCCAGGTAGTGGGATCTCTATTTGTCTAGTCACCTGAGCGAACCTGTGGAGCAGATCAACCTCTCCTGCAAGCCAGGTGCACATAATATGAATGAGAAATCAACATTGGTTGCATCAGGATCTGAGGTTTAGAGGTGAATTTGTTGATACAGATAGCTAAGCTTATCCTGAGGAGCCCAGCTCTTGGTCAGTGGAAGAGGATAAGAACAGTCAAGATGGACAAGGTCAGTGTGGTTTGATGAAATAGGATTGAACTTTACAGCCTCTCTAAATAAGGTCTGGATAAGAATCAAATACTGTTAGAACAGGGACACAGTTGATAAGAGGAATTATCCAGGAGATTAAACACTCAGCTGGGCTTCTTCTTTAATGTCTATTTCCACTCCTTCCAGTGGGGACAGAGGTACGAAAGCCTATTATGTAGTAATTCACAAGTCTGCTATAAATGGAATGATTTGTAGGATCTTTGAAGCAATCACTAAACATACTTATTGAATGCCTACTGTGTGCTGACTGAGGAAGTGGGTATTATGGGAAGATATAGAAACATTATGAGGCATAATATGAACTCTAATCCAGCGTGATGTCTAACCTTAAATGGTACATCTATCACCTGAAAATGAAGGTAAGCTGGTAGAACAGGAGAGGGAGGTATCAGGGAAGACTTATTAGAAGATGCCAGTTCTAAAATCAGTTTCAAATATCTACAGGAACATGAAAATTTAGGGGGGGGTGGAATAATAATATGGAGAAAATCTGGAATTAAAAATAACCAACTTTTGGTGTTATACCAAACTTCTCAAATCAGTACCTGGTGTTTATATAAATCTTGTACAAAAGTTAGTTCACATGATCACATTTTGCAACAAAAATGGTCATTATGCTTTTAAAAAGAAAAGAAAGCAATGATTACTTCTTTATCAAGTTAGTTGAAGCTCAATAGTAAAGAAAATATCCTGCTAATAATTAATTTAATATGTGAGGTAGAAATCAGATGTTTGAACAATATTTTACCAGAAATTAAAATGATTTTTAAAAAAAAATTATTTGTTTTTATTTGAAAGGCAGACTGACAGAGAAAAGCGGTGGCAAATGAAACTCTTCCATCTGTTGGCTTACACCCTAAATGGCCACAATGGCCAGAGCTGAGTTGATCCCAAGCTCAGGAGCCAGTAGCTTCTACCGGGTCTCCTAGGTGGATAGCAGGGCCCAAAGACTTGGACAATTTTTTGTTGCTTCCCCAGACCTTAAGTCCAGAGCTGGTTTGGAAGTGGAGCAGTTGGGACTTGAACCGATGTTCATAGGAAAACAATGACACCACAACGTGGAGGATTAGCCTATGGAGACACTGTGCTGGCTCCTAAAATGAAAATTTAAAGTTATATATTCATTTCCTGTTTTTAGCCTGCATTTGTGATACAAATATAATGATTAAATTTCAAGAATTAATTCTTACAGAAGTTATTTCTGTTCTATAACTTCATAAAAGACAAAAAAACCCCCAGCATTAGGTTTTAATCCTCTCCCTAAAAATGTGATTATGGAATGAGAAAAGGTTAATGCAGTGCTTCTAAATTAATCCTTCTTATCTTGCTGATAGCCACAAGTGAAACATCCTTTAATGCTCTATAGCACTTGCTTTAGCGGATTAATTGTAGCAGGTGGTTTAGGATAAGAACTAGATTACGCAAAGCATTTTGTCTTAATGGTAGATATGTTACTTATTATGATATTTAATTTGATTTTTTCCTACGGAGCTTATTGTTTGTGATTCTACTGTGGTTTTTTAAAGGACTCCAAATGTATTGTTGGCCAAGCGTATTCTGCAACATTTATAGTTAGCAACATCAACAACATGGCTGAATAGGAGACCCAACCCCCGCCCCCCAGCACCCAACTCTCCCTCCACTGTTCAGTGCACCAGATAAATCTAAAAAATGTCTTGTTTTCTTCCAAGAGTCTGAGAACAGTTGAGATACTTCCACCCACCTGGCAAATAAGAAAGCATCCATATCAAATAGGTGAGAAAAGCTTGGCTACTGCTGGGCATAGCGCCATCAGAGATACTTTAACACAAAGTTGGGAAAGAAATCCCCAATGCTCGGCTCCTCCCTGTGCTGAGGGAGGTGTGGAAATCATATCCATCCAGGACTCCAGGGTTCCACACAGGTTGGCTGCTACATCACTGATTCTGAGCGTATGGGAGCTTAGACACAAGGGTCTCTTTCAGCACAGTTGAAAAAAAGAAAGTGGCAGTTTTTTTACAGGCACATAAGCGTATCCAAAGGCTTAATCTCCTGGAGTAGGGCAGAGAGGAGGGCTTTCAAAAATGCGGTCCCTGACAGCACAATGCTCAATGACTAAATCCTCAGCTTCCACGTACCTGGATCCCATGTGGGTGCGGGTTCATGTCTCTGCAGCTCCACTTAGTTTCCACCTCCCTGCTTGTAGCCTGGGAAAGCAGTAGAGGATGGCCAAAAGCTTTGGGACCCTGCACCCACATGGGAGACCTAGAAGAAGCTCTCATTTGATTGGCTCTGGAGTGTTGACAGTATATGTTGTACCCTTAGATTTGGAGAACCGTCTCAAACAGAGGCGGGAAACTGAACAAACACAAACATTGGGCAGTCTTGGCAAGGACAGTATGCAGAGCATTGGACACAGAGCATCATGGGGAATGAAGAAGCAAGGAGCATATATTCTGGATGAGAGAGCCAGATAAATCTGCGGGAACTAATCCGAGCATCCATTGGTGATGTATTCGACAGGGTATTCAAAAGAAGGGAAAATCAAAATGAAGATGCCAACTGAGGTCAGGAGAGAAATGCATTAGGAAACATAATTTCCATCAGAGAAAGCAGGGAGTATTAAAGAGAAGTCATAGAGATGAAGAGTACTGAAATTGGACTGAAAAATTCAATGGAATAGTTTAGCTGTGGATTAGATTAAGAAGAAGAAAGGATCAGGCAGGTCAGAGGAGAGATCGCTGGAAATCACTTCATCTGATGAATAAAAAGAAGAATGGAGAAAATTGAAAATAGTTTGAGACTTATGTGGTGTTATCAAGTATAATATATGAGAGTACTTCCAAAAGTTCACAAGAAAATTCAATTGAAAGAAAAATCATGGTTGAGACATTTTTTTAAATGCATGGATAGTTTTTCTTTTTCGTAATATTTGTTTCCATGAACCTCGTGGAGATACCTCCAATTCTACTGTGCAATACTGTTATGGAAGGCGAGAGGAGAAAAAAAAAAAACCAGCAAACATTTTCAGAGAAATAATGGCCAAAAAGTCTCAAGCCTGAAGAAGGAAACAGAAATCCATACTTAGGAAGTCCAAAAGACACCAAGGAAAATCCAAAACGTAACATAATCAAATGGTGGAAAGTTAAATACTCAGAATGTTGAGAGCACACAGGAAAACTGGATTACTCCGTATAAAGGAACTGCCATCAAGCCATCAGGAGATTTTTCAACAGAAACCTTGAAGGCCAGAACTGAGTGGGATGAAATATTTAAAAACCCCAAAAGAAAAATAAATGCCAACAAAACCCCCCATATTTCAGACACATAAAGGAGGTGACAAGGACTTTCTCAAACAAAAGCTAGATTGTTCATCACTGTATCTGCTTTATAAGACATGCTAACAGGGACTCTCCCAGGTATTTTTTTTGCTCGGAACTGTTTGCTTTAAGGAGCCCTGCTTGTGAGTATGATCATATCAAAGTTTGGAAACCACTGCCTGCAGCATGGAGTGACTATGCACATGATAATGGGAGACCCATTCATATGACTTAAACATTGTTCCTCATAATAAAAAAGTTCTTGACAGGCTTTTATGCATATAGCAGGATAGTATACAGCATTTACAACGAATACTAAACTAGGTCTTAATATTTGATATGCAATGTAGAATAAAATATACAGGTGACAACCACGTGGTGCAGTGGTCCTTTACTGGACGGTTGTGTTCCCCAGGAGAGAAGGGCGTTTTTGACTGTGAGAAGTTTGGAGCACTGATGCTATCTTGTGGCAAAGACCAGGATGCAGCTAACATTTTGTAATATGGAGGACTGTGCTTTACCAAGATGTATCTGGGATTGGCTCCTTTATAGCCTTCCAAAGATGTTTTCATCCTAATTTCTGGAACTCATGATTGCCATTTTCTATGCAGCAACAATGAATTTGCATAATCAACATTCATCTGCCTTTTTACTATACAAGTTACAGACCGACTTACCAAACTAACTTATAAACAAACCAAAACCTAATTTAAGAGTACTTTTTTTTTTTTACCAGCAGCTGAGTTTCAGTTAGTCACAAACATTTAAACTTTCATGAATAACAAGCTACCATGCTTAAATATGTCAGTTTCAGCTATAACCAATCAAATGATATCTTTACTTTTATATTCCACTTATAGAACATTTTTCTTAATTTATTGATTTTTTCCAAACTACAAACACAGGTTATCTTCCTTTTTTTTTCAGTACCTTCTTGAATTTTTCACCCGTCTTTGTTTCACTATTGAGTTCTTCACCTCCTTGTTTTTATTTGTTCTTCAGTATTGTTATTTGTGGTTATTGTAAATGGGATTATTTTATTTCATTTTCTTTTTTGAAAAGTCCATTGTTAGTAGAAGGAAAAAAACACTATTAGTGTTTGTATATTGATTTTATATAATGAAAAAATGTTTTCTTCACTTCTGATGCACTGATAGTTGAACATCATGCACGGTATTGATACATCAACTTCTAGAATGTAGGAAGGGGTAGAAGGAGAGGAAGTTGGAGGAGAATGAGACATGGAAATGGGCTTTTACAGTACCTGTGAAGAAAAGAAAAAGTTGTGGCAAATGTGGAGAAATGTTGAAATATATTAATTCTGGTGGGTCTATACATCTGTAGTGTATTTACAGTATTATTTTTGTATATTTGAAATATTTTAGAAATAATATTTTTTAAATGTTATTTCTATCATCTTAGCTTTCTCTAACTTGCTAGTAGCTGTGGGTATCGGCAGCCCTTGTGTCTGGTGGGTGCTGCCTCCTAGGAAAGAAAATGACGTGATAGTAGGTGCCTGTTCTTTCGTCTGGTCCTCTGGAGACCACGTGGCAGAGATCGCCGCTGGAGCACTGCTGTCCTGGGCTTTCACGGAGCAAAAACCCAGAGCCTACCTTGCAGTTCTTTGCATTGCCCAGCCTTTCTCAGTGACATCGCTGCCCTCCGAACATGGTCCTCATTTCAGCTGCAAAGGGGAACTGTGTATTAGTCTGGTCTTCCATGAACAGTTTACAGCTGGATGAATCTCTTCCTAGGGAAGCACAGCACCTCCTTGTTTTTATACCTCAAGCTCTACCAAGTCCTCTGGGCCAGGGCCGTGGCCAGGCCTTGGGCGTCATGCTCCACACTACTGCTCTTCCCTGCGTGGCCGGGGCCTGTCTCATGGTTCCCAGGGACTATCAAGTAGATTTTCTCATTGGTTTCTGAGAGCCTCCTGTCTTAGATTTTATAACTACTTGGTGGAAGAAGGAAACTTGAATGCCATTTAAATCCTATAAGGATTAATGCCTTATTGCGTTTTACAAGTCCTGGGGGAGGTTCTGAAATTTTAGTGGCCTGAACTTCCAAGGCGATAGAAATAAATTAATTCATTCTAAAGTTGTTTAGAAACACATCCCAGAAAAGAGACAAAATCATTCAAATGCTACCTCAGGATTATGTTTGCTAGAAATTATTAGTGGGAACTGTTGGCTTTTACCAGTGAGAATTGTTCTTCATAGTATTTACAGTTAGAATGGTGGAGAGATTTGAGCTAATGATAGACGGGACCCACATAGCACATGGATGGAGATACAGAATTCTTTCACCTTGGGCCAAAATATATTAGAGAGGTAGTCACACACACAGAAACAATTCTGAAGTTACTAATTATAGCTCACAAGGTGCCTCTTAGCCCCTGTATCACTGCTCATACAGGTAGACTTAATCTTGAGTCCTTTGGATGACAAGGCAGAGGGCTACAGAGTTTAGGCAGATGGCCGTAATCAGGAAACTTGCTTATTTATGCAATCTTTTTTTCTGAGATTTTTCTTTAAAAAAAAAAATCATTTGAGGTTCTGGTGTGATAGCCTAGTGACTAAATCCTTGCCTCGTATGCGCCAGGATCTCGTGTGGGCGCTGGGTTCATGTCCTGGCTGTTCATTTCCCATCCAACTCCC
This sequence comes from Ochotona princeps, assembly GCF_030435755.1. Lineage (NCBI taxonomy): Eukaryota > Metazoa > Chordata > Mammalia > Lagomorpha > Ochotonidae > Ochotona > Ochotona princeps. The sequence continues at coordinate 5,039,352 of NC_080862.1, forward strand.
TGCCTGTGGCCTGTGAAAGCAGCTAAGGACGGCCCGAAACCTTGGGACCCTGCACTCACATGGGAGACCCAGAAGAAGCTCCTGGCTCCTGGCTTTGGATCTGCTTAACTCTGGCCATTGTGGCCACTTGGGGGAGTGAACCAGTGTGTGGAAGATTTTTCCCTCTATATCTCTGTGTATATGCCTTTCCAATTAAAATGAATAAATCTTTAAAAACTCGTTTGAAAATTAATGGTATAGGGAGAGGAGAAGAGAAAGAAAAGTAGAGGAGGAGGAGAAGGAGGAGAGGCGAAAGTGACATTGTTGTCGATCTGCTGATTAAAGGAACAGTAAGTTCTTGGCCACAGCAGCCATGATATGGACATTCATTCCTGATCACCTGTGAGTCTTCGGGCCCTTTTCTGCTGCCTTCACAGGTGCGTTAGCAGGAAGCTGGATCAGAAGCTGAGTAGCTGAGCTCAATGCATTTCTTTCAGTTATGAGCCAAAAGATCATTTCTTTTTGAAAAGTTTTAATTTTTTGATTTGAAAGTCAGGGTTACACAGAGAGAGGAGAGATGGAAAAAGAGAGATGAAGAAGCTCATTTTTGCAGATGCAACCATCATACTCCCTTCCCTTTATGCTAAAACTAGTGCATCACCACTGAATCAAGATGTGGAAATTATTTATGCTCTTACATTTTTTTCCCCCTTAAATCTTTGTCTGTGCCTGGTGTTACAACTTTTGATAGCTAGGCAGTTAAATGGGAAAGACAATTTTCTGTATCATGATTTAGACCGAGGCAACTCAAATTCCTAATGGAGTAAGCACTTTTGTCTGCTACTAGTAGAATGGATACATATGAGGGCTGTTAATTCCACTCTAATGCGGGCTGCATGGGAAAAGCTATAGGGGTTCCACTTAGTTGGTAGTAAACAGCTCTGGAATCAATGTGTTTTTCTTTACTGAAGACTTGCTTAGTGTGTTGGAAAAAAAATTATATTAGTTTGCTTCATTTAGTAGTCACCATGCAGCCTGATGCGTGAGCCAGTGGCACCCATTAAGGCAGGCATGACTATTTCTAGCAAAATGAACCAAGCTATCTGAATTCAACTCCAGTGTCATCATGCAGCAGGCCAGACAGAGCCATGATTTAGGATTTTCCCAACATTTTATGGCAATTTGTTTCATTTGCTGCAGGCCCGTAATGATGCAAATTGCCGTAAAGTGGGATAATCAGGCAGTAGAAAGTGTCATAAAACTGCAGGAGAAACAAATTTCCATCTTGGAACTTTGCATGCCAATGAATGTGGGGGAGAGTCACTGCGGACCTGGCTTTGCTGGTGCTATCTGGTTGCCAAACTCCATGCCAAGTAAAAGTGATTCTGTTTTGTCAATTTGTACTCATTTTCAAGCCAGAGGATGGAAGTGAAAGAGGACCTAAAAATATGAGGAAACACAGGGCCAATGTCTTCCCTTAGAGACTTAGGCTCTGGTACTGGGAGGGATGGTCCAGATGAAAGGATGCCAAATGTATGCTGTTAGATGAGATCAAATGGGAGGAGTGCTAGGGACGACAGTGCTTCGGCCTTCTGAAATGTCAGATGGGTTTTCTTGCCCTCCCTTGTACCACTCTGCTTCAAACAGCCTGTGCCATTGTGAGAAACGAACCATTCTCCTACTTCAGGGATCATTGACATGTGATAGGTATGGTGAATTTTCTCTGGAAGAATCCTATAGCCTGAAGCTGCCAGGTCACACTGTAGAGCAAATACTCAGGTTCTGTTGCTTTTATCGTTTGGTGTGTTCACGTTGCTTATTGTTTTATAATAATACATTAATGGCAGTGGTTTGACAGTTCCGGAGGGAATGTTCCATGGCTCTTCTCCCACTAACTGAACTTTTTAATAGATACTTTAATATCATGCTAGTTTCTTGTCAAGCTGCTATGATAAGAGCAACAATGAAATATATTCCCAGAATGGCTTCTCTAGGCTTATTTTGATGTTATTTTATAAACTAAATGTGTAAGAACTTTCTAATGAGAAAGCCTGTTATCCAATTTTCACATTTTGCCCTAAAAATCAAGCGATATGAAAGATTGTGAAAAAGTTACCTTTTCTGTTCTCAAAGTGATGGTATATTTTTCAAAATTTAATTTGTGTTTGAGAGCAAGAGAGAAGGAGACAAACAGCAATGTAGAGAAGAGAGGTATTCCATTTGTCAGTTTACTTGTCAAATGCCCACATTATTCAGGGCTGGATCCAGGTAAAGTCAGGAAGTCAGATCTTAACCCAAGACTCCCACTGAACCCATCACGACAATAGCAATTTGGTACTAAGCCAGATTAATAATGGACCCAACATCATGAAACAATGCCTTATGCTGGTGTAGAGCTTGTATTCAGTATATTATATTGATCATGTATAATGTACAGTGTTCAGTTCTAGAAATGATTTTAAGGAAATAAGCAAGAAAGTGAAATCTGACCACAGTCTAGTTGTAAGACTCATTTGGAGCAAACTTAGTTGCATAGGAAAAACAGATATAAGTAGAAAAGAGAGGAGTTTAAAAGAATGTTACAATATTCCACATATGTTCAGAATTATCACATACTATGACCATACTTCAAAAGACTCTTGGAAAAGTGGAATTAAAGGATAATTTTATGTTGGTACAAAAAAATTGAAATTTATGTGTGAAATTATATTTCATTCCTAATTTCCTCTCCCTCGGTTCAACTAGATTTAACTTGCTGTTTCATTCTTACTTGCATGGTCTTCAAACAATACATGGAAAATGCACATTGTAAGAGAAAAATTTCACACATAGATTTCAATTTTTTTTTTTGTGCATTGACTGAGGCAGATGACAGACTGAACCTGACCCTGTCCTGGCTTACACACACAAAAATCAAGTCTGATACCACTTCAGGAGAAGTTTCTTGAGAAACTCCTCAACAAGGTGACTGGACTCAAAATCCAGCCACTGTACATCGCAATGGATGTCGTCTGACTTTGTAGTGCATGTGTTGGGACGGGCCCTCCTCAGTGGCTGATGCCTGTGCAGTGGACAATATGCCCAGATGCACATGAGATACATGGCAGCCTGCTCATCTATGTCAACACAGTATGTGGAGTCAGAGGATGGCAAGCAGAACAGGTTGAACACTCCAGAACCACTCTTCTGGACAAACTTTGCAACACGTTCCTGGGTCTGGGGATGTGCTAACAGTGGATTTAGTCAGCCAATAGACCTTGGAAAGATTTTCTCAACCCTGATGCGATGAAGCTGAACATGTCTCAGAACTATCAAAACCACTCAGGTAACACCCTCAGAATACTCCCACATTGGGGTCTCTAGGGCTTTATCAAATGACCCCTATCCCTGGGTGCTGACATGTTTGTCAGCAAGGAATGGATCCCTGCCTTTCCTTCTTTGCAGACACAGGAGAAAGAAAAATGGAAAAATTTGTCCCACCCACTTTTTCCATTCCTGACCTTCCCCACCCTAATAAGTGCCCCACGGGACATGCATCCCTCTCAACTATATAAACGATGGTAAATAAAAAAAATAATTGTGCAATGAGGCAAGGGGGCTTTGCAAGCAGTCATTCTGGAGAAAAAGTCTTAGGTCAGACCATGGAGGTCTTGTGTGCCGGGGAATTTAAATTCTAGTTGAAGGCATTGGGGGTGTAAGTGGACATCCCAGTATTCAAGGAGGGGATGTGATGCGCTCGGATTTGTGTCTGAACAATCACACAATGTAGAGGAAGGATTGGGGCAAGGGCCGGATTCTCATCGGGAAGGAAAGGCAGAGTTTCTGACACGAGATTGCACTTTTGAAATTGAGCTTTGTTTTTCCAGAGAATTTGAAAAAACTGATCTTTTCACTTGCTGTGTTTTTATACTGAATGAAGTTGAAAGTGATAAGTCTCTTCATTTAAGTCATATTTATATCCAGAGTAGAGGGTAGGTATTGAATTCCCTGGTATGTCTGAACATTTTTTAATGTTCTTCATCAATATTTATTAAATATCTCTCACGGGGCGGATAGGTTTTTGGGATCACCTAGTTTGCTGGGGGACAGAGAAAGACAATCAACAATGGAATGAATGAAATGAAATCTCTGACATCTTTAAACGCTGAAAATCTTTACAAGGTTACTGGGGACAAGGCTAGAGGGATATTTGTCTAGTGATGGTTGTCTCTTCTCACCCACTTTAGTTGCTGAATTATTGGCCTGGCATAGGTATTCAGTAACCATTAACTTATTGCCCTTAACTGCACTAAGAGACTTCCAAGGATTAAAGATAAGTGCATAATTTCTAAGTCTGTTGGCTGCTCCTTACAAAAATATGTGTGTGTGTGTGTGTGTGTGTTTTGTCTTCTAGTTTAAATTCTGGGAGGGCATAGAGTAGCAAGAAGGAATCATCTCCATTCTTTATTTAGTGACTATGCCTTTTGGGGTACTCCAAGTTTCAATGAGTGACGCCCTACTACCTTCAATATTTAAAACTCACCAATTCTAAGAATTGAAGCCTTCGATCTGTAGTCTTGTTGGATGGTTTTAAGGGTATTTTAGACTCTGAAATTTTAAGCTATGTAAAGATTTGCTGTTTCTTATAATAAATTATTCAGTATCCACACCTAAGCTACATTACAATAGTAGTTAGTATTCCAGACCTACTGTTACTTGAGCTTGCATCTTGATGTCACTGTTCTTTCGTTTCAAACCATCTGACCCTAGCAATCAGGTAAAATCTGTATTTAAAAACTACCATTTAATATTTGTTCTGTAATCTGAAGTTTAGTGTGCAGTCTTGGGAAAAAAATCATATGTGTTTTAAATGAGCCTTCCTAAATTAAGCTTTTTTTCTTGAATATCTAATCAAATTACCTATTAAGTCAGAGAAAGGTTCCAGCTGTCAATTTTTTTCCTGATTTTTCTTATCATTGGCATATAAAGACGTATAATCAGAAACTCCTGAGTTCTTTTTGCCTATTTTCAAATCTTTATATTCCTTTTCACACATGCTTTTGAAATCCAAGTAATTGAAAAGCTTCACAAATCGTGGCAGGAGCTAGAGTCTGATCCTGTTATTATCAGAAGTCCTGAGACAAAGCAAAAATACTGCTCTTAATTGCATTTCTATCATCGGCCTTTTTTCATAGCTCTGCAGACAAAATTCTAGTTGAGGTTTGTACTTGAAACAGCATTGTATAGACTCCCATTGACCAGGATGGGTCTGTTATTAACCCAAGAAAGTAGTTAAGGCATCTTTTCCAATTATTTAGTCAGTAACGTTAGGCTGGAAGTACCGAGTTCTGTATTTATGATGGCAGTCTGACTCGAAACATTCAGTCGCAGTTAAGTTAGACACTAATGTTTAGATTGGTTGTCTATGAGTTATGTTACATCACATTCACTTTTCTGTAGGTGAATCACAACTTTAATGTCATCTAAAGTATGTTTCAATTTTTTGAGACTGGTGTGATTGATTTATATATAGATTTAATTATTTATATTACAAAAATGCCTTAAAAACTGATGGGTTCTTTGTTCTTATCAATCTTCTAAACCGATTTACAACTTTTAAATATAGCTCCAGAGATTAAAGTTTTAATATAATTTTCATGTACATTTTAAACACAATTTCAACATTAAAGCTTACTGTTAACTTGTATGTTGTTCTTACGCCCATCAGACATTGTGAATGCTCAGTAGTGACTTACATATGTACCAGGTACCTTCTTTTTTATTCTTTTTAAAGATTTATTATTTTTATTGTGAAGTCAGATATATAGAGCACAGAGGAGAGACAGAGAGGAAGATCTTCCCTCCAATGATTCACTCAAGTGAACGGAACAGCCGTGATCCGAAGCCAGGAACCAGGAGCTCTTCCAGGTCTCCCACATGGGTATAGGGTCCCAAGGCTTTGGGCCATCCTCAACTGCTTTCTCAGAGCACAGGCAGGGAGCTGGATGGGAAGCGGGGCTGCCTGGATTAGAACCGGCGCCCATATGGGATCCTGGCACTTTCAAGGCGCTGGGCCCAACCGGGTACCTTCTTAAAAGTTTATTTCACAGGATGATTGACAATGAAGATATCATACTGCTCTCATCCTTATAGAAAGTGGCAATTTCAGAATCGCCTACCTCAGGAGTAACATCCATCTGGACAAACTGATGAATTTCAAGCATATATATTCAACCACAAATCCTCATGAAATGAGCACTCGCTACCCAACATGAATATAAAAAAGAGTAAGAAATTATGCTAACGAGATATGAGTTGGTAGGTGGGAAGCTAAGGATTTGTCTGAATTTTGTATGTAAGCCTGGCCTCCTTGGCTGCTGCCTTTTCTATGTCAACCAGAACCCTTCTACATCATCTGTGCCTTTCAGTTTGTCTGTAGTAGTGTGTCCTTCACAAAGAAGGCATGCTTAGACTGTTGTTTAAATACAGATTACAGGGAAAGCAGTGAAACGGTGGTTTCAATAATGTGACTCGGGAAGGATGAGAGAGTTTATGACATCTGAGCTTTGGGGAAAATGGTTTCTGTTGTTAGTTCTCATTATTCTCTAAAAATTAAAAAGCCGAGAGAAGCTTGGGAAGAGACTCACAATATTGTAACTCAAACATCGGCAGCGGAAGCTATGCACCCAGAGCAGAAGGGGCTCTGTAGGAGTGGTTTCCCCAACCCATAGCTACAGTTCTTGCAGGTGCAGAGGGATGTGTGATGTGATATAGAACTGTGGATGACTATGATAATAGAAATGTAGTTGTTGAAGGCTCCTTTTCTGTATAGTATAGAAAACAAGGCTGAGGGTTTTTTTTATGTAGAGAAAGAACAGTGCAGCTCAGATTTCTTAGAAAGGACAGGTATAGCTCACCTGTCAACTGCAGATGTATTTTTGGTGCTAAGAAGCAGTATATTTTGTAAATAGCCCATCATTATAATGTATTCTTGTCAAAACGTGTTTCTTTATTGTGGTGATGTATGTCACATGATCTAGGAAACAGTGTGAAGTAGATGATATTTGTTATTGAGAACCCAAGTATTTATTAAGACGTTTCCTTTTATCTTGAATATTCCTCTCAAGCTTGTTTTCAACCCAGGGGGCCCTACCATATAGCAACATAAAGTGTAAAATTTGGACAACAGATGAAATTGTTAACCTTCTTAAGATATTAAATGGCATGCAAAATTTTTGGACCAAGAAAATGAAAATCCAGAAATCCAATTTTTTTTTTTAAAACAAAGGAGCTAATGATTTTTTTTGAGAATTTTGTTTTCTTAAAATTTAAAAAGAAAAAGACCTTAAAAAGAGAAAAAGACGAACAGAAGTTGTATTGCAGTGCCGTGGGTTAAGGTGCCAGCTCTCAGTGCCACATCCACATGGGTACCTGTTGGAGTTTTGACTGCTCCACTTTTATTTTATTTTAATTATATTGGAAGATCTTCTGTCCACTGATTCACTCCCCAGGCATCCAAAACAGCTGAATCTAAGCTGATTCAAAGCTAGGAGCCAGGAGCTTCTTTCGGGTCTCCCATGCCGGTGCAGGGTCCCAAGACGTGGGCTGTCTATCACTGCTTTCCCAGGCCACAACCAGAGAGCTTGATGGGAAGCACGGCTGTCAGGATTAGAACCGGCGCCCATGTGGGATCCCAGTATATTCAATGCCTGGACTTCAGGTATTAGGCTACTGCGTCAGGCCCACTGCTCCCCTTTCAACCCAGCTCCCTGCTAATCTGCCTGGGAAACAGCAGAAAATGAATGAACTGTGTAGGGCGCTGTCACCTACGTGTGATACCTGGCTGGAGCTCCTAGCTTCTGCCTGGATGTAACCATTTGAGGGATGAACTAGAAGATGGAAGATCTCTGTCTCCTCCTGCCCTGTAATTTAGCTTGTCAAATAAAATAAATGAAAAAAATATGAAAGCAGTGCAATTGTTGTCACTTTGGAATGGTATAGATGTGGCATATTCTGCTGTTTCTCATTTTGATTTCCATGGTGGAAAAATCATTTTTTAGAATGAGTATAGATTCTATAAAGACCATTTGTTCAGCAGTGAAAACAACAACAATCAAAAAACTGCATCTCAAATTCCACACAAGATGTTACTTTAGAGGAGTGCTGTCCAAATAAAACTTCCCGTGGTAATAAAAATGTTGTCTGCCTACCCTGTTGCGTATAGTAATCCCTGGCCCTGGGTACATGCAATGGGCCAGTGCTTCTGAGAAGCTGAGTTTTAAATGTTATTTAATTTCACTTTAAATAGACATATGTCGTTAGTGGCGCGAACACTGGCTGTAGCAAATATAGAACAGTGACAGAATTATCTCATGCAGTTTTCTTTAGTGAATAAAGTACTGCTGTAGGAATGCTTTTGTGATAAAGTATTCAAATAGGATACACGCAAAAAGTCCATGGAAAAAGGAAGTTAAAAGACAATGATTTTGAAATGCACATTTGATTTTCATCAACGGCAGTTTGCAAGAGCTTTTCTAAAACCCCTTGGGTCGTTGGGTGCTGGAGACACAACGCACATAAGCATGGTGATGGCTCTAAGAGGTCTTCCTGCAAAGGCGAACAACAGCTTAGGATGAGTTTGTATGCTTACTTTCCTTTGCTTGGTAATATTGGTGAGCAACTTGTAACCTCATTGTGCAGAACTCTTTGCAATAGTCTTCAGATTTGTTTTTGCTTTTTTATTATCCTTCTCTTTTGTTGGAGGCCTCAAGATGACTCGGGTGGCAGTAAAGGGGGCATCTGCAAGCTTTACAATATCTGTTCTGCTCTCACAAGTTAGGGCATCCCAGTTGCCCATGGCCATGAAACGGTGTGGTCTCTAAAATGGCCATTTTTCTGGACTCGCATGATTTCTGTTTATGACTGTGACTGAGCCTGGAACCTGTTGGGTTGCTAGAACCATGCCTTCAGTGCGACCTATTCCACAGATCACCTCCCAATCAACTTTCCCCTCTAAGGAGTTGCTGTGGTCACGAGTTTATACCCTACTAACAATAATATGGGAAAGTATATCATCACGTTCAATTGTCTTTTTCCCCTGCTTCTTAATGGAGCCAGGTGGTGTTACTTGGATGAAATTGGTCTGACGGCTGAGAGCAGCTCCATTATTGGGAGCATTTGCTTTAAATTATGAAATTCAGGAAGGCTTGTGGCAAAGAGGCGGCCAGTTCTGCCGCAAAAGGCACTCGCTTGTCTGTTTCTTGCATTCTGTTAAATATTTCTTATTTCCTCAGAATACACCACAAGGACCATTTGACTGTCCCCTCTGGCTTCTGCATCTTGCTTCCAGCATGAACAGACAGGTAATAACTGTTCAGCAGGGCCATTACCTCTTCTAAAGACTATTATCAAAATGGTCATTATACATAATGGAGATTATTACAGGCAGGCTGAGAGATTTTTTAGATACATCTCTACAGTAATAGGTGGCCTTTTTTAGCCTTATATATCTGTGGGGATAAAACCAGGGCACAAAATGCATGACAAATGGTGATTTTTAGCAAAACTCTGTCAGCTTTTAATACATTAATTGGATTGTGGATTTAAATGCCATTTATACAGAAACTCTTAAATTTTAACTCTTGACAAATATGCAGCGCATCAAGAACACTCCAAGAATAAGAGTTAAATATACACAGAATGCCTTCTCGTTGTTTATGTGATATGATTGCATTTGCAAGAAGACTGGAGCTAATGAATTAGCAAATGAACTCTTCTGTAATGAAACAACTGGTCTATATGCAGCCAGTGAATACGGGTCATACAGCATGGGCATCACTACAGTGACTAGAAATTTGGAAGTTAGAAAATACAAAGAGAAGCTTAGAAACTTAAAATAGAGTTATCTGTTAAATTAAAGAAAAAAACAATTTCTGTTAATCCCTTGCCTAACTTTGGTTTCCTAATTTCTGATGGTAAATAGTCTAGTGCTAAGCAAAGATGTGAATTCTGATGTGTTATGCACAATGTGTTGCTTGCTACACAGGCTTTCTTGTTCAAACCCATCACCCTCTCTTTGGTTGGCTGGTAGACTTGTCAGGGCCTGAAATAAATTATTATTGATGTAATAGGACATCTGCATGGGTTTCTTTGCAGTTTGGTTTTGGCTGACGATCCAAGAATAAAGGCAACAGGTAGTTGATAGCCTGCCGTCATAAAGGAGAGTGGGGGATGCTGGACCTCCATCTTGATTTGCTAGAGTAATATTAAAATTTTTTTCTATGAATTCTTACCCCCCTTTTCTCTTTCAAAAGACTGAGGAGTGAGGAGATCCAGTACTTTTTGGATAACGTTGTCGGAGATCTGTAACAGTTTGCTTTTATACTGCAGAGATAGTTTTTTTTATTGCATTTCATTTTATGACATACTTTCATAGGCTCTGAGGTTCCCCCAACCCCTCCCTGTACCCTCCTCCCATGGTGGATTATTCCACCTTATAGCAGTATTACAGTTCAAATCCAGTCATGCTTCTTTCATTGCAAGCATGTACCAAGCATAGAGTCCAGCTTCTTATTGTCCAGATAAATTCGACAGTTTCTTGGGGAGACCATCTCTGGTCTAAAGGAAGAGCTGGCAGAATATCGTCCCGACCAATTAAAAGCCATAACATAACATCAACAACAGTTTACAACATTATGGAGTTAATTGACATGGCGTTGAGTGGCTGATATGTTAGAAAATGCAAGTTCTTAACCACATCCTGTGACTACTTCATTGACATTTCAATTTTAGTTTATATACAACCGGCTTCTATCCATCTTAAAATGGCTATAGGATACTATTCAGCTTTCTCATGTCTATTTTCATTTTTGTATTTAGCAGTTTATTGTATTGAGGCATAATTTTTACTGAACTTGGCAGATTTTAGGATAGTCCAAACTGGCTTATTTAATAAGGCATATGTCAACAGTTGAGGCCCAGAACAGTTTTAGGAGGGGTATTTTTGTGTCCTACCTAGTAAGGTATATGTGAGTCCCTGCTGACCATTTCCTGTCTGGTTCTAAGCTTTCCTTGTTGTTCTCTGTCTATCTGTTCTAATTCTTTTGTTGTTGTTTTTTGGGGATGTTTTTGAAAAAGCCCAGATCCTTCCTTGCAGGATCCAATGTCATTGGAACAACAGCCAGGAACCCTGAGCAGTCTGCAGAAATAGAGGAACAGTAAACTCTGTTTGGGACTAGGGAGAGGAGCTTTCTCTGGTCCTTACTTAGTTCCACCCTACGAAGAAGAGCTGCTCCTCCGTTCCCCTCTCTCTTTTCCTCTTGTGTCCCATTGCCGTGACTATGCTGACTCAATCACTTAGTTTCCGGTTTTATTATAACAGTTTTATTTTTGCCTCTACTTCTGAAAGATGTTGTCACCAGGTTTAGCAAGTCTTTCCTTTCAGACCTGTGAAGACGCTCTGTTGCGTCCAGCCTGTGTTGTTTTTACTGAAGTTGGTGGTTAGTCTTCCCGTTGCTTCTTTGAGTCGTATGCCTCTTGTATTTGCTTTTTTAAAATTTTGTTGTCCTTTGTTTTTCATTGTTTCACCATCCTGTGCTTAAGTCTTGCTTTCTCTGTGTTACGAGGCATGAGGACATCATTCTATCTTTTAACCTGAAAGTTTTGCTAATTAACTCATCTTTTTGTAGTTTTGTCATTCTTACTGAAAAATGACCAAATCTCCCCCAGAACATCTTAAATGCGAGCTGATGATAAAGCTCATCTCCTGGGATGACCTTTGAGTTTGCAGCTGGTCCTCGGATACAGCTGAGAAGCCAAAGCTGAAGTGTGATAAAAATGTCTCTCACCTCTCCTTGTCTCCGTGCAACTGTTTTGTCCTTTCTGCTTTTTACTTGTTCCTTTTTTGTTTACTTCTGACTTGCCTTGAGCAAAAATACATATCAGAGGATGAGTATGTATGTCTCCATATATTTCTCCCTTGCAAGAAACCAGCCAAATAATATCTATAATATCACTTGCCTAATAGCAATTTTTTTTTAGGATAAAACTGATTGCCAAAGCAGAGGTGAAGGACAATTCATGTCCTATCAAATTGAGCCAGTTAAGCAATGTCACATTTTAAGGACAAGACTTTGAAGAGCCCATGCTGTAAATCTTGTGTGTTGAGAGGGAAAATTCCAGCAGACTGTTGAATAAGTAGTGGCTAAATCTTTCATTATCTTTGAAGGACAGTCTCTATGTTGTTCTACATTGTAGAATATGTGGTTTCAAGAATATATACATATCTCCCGTATGCCGGCTAGCTAGAAGTTATCTTAAATACTACTGAAATATTGCTTTAGATGCTTTTTATACTATAGGTCTCTGAAATCCATCAAAATTTTCTTTTAGAAAAGCAAGCATATGCTGAACTTGCTAATATGTAAGCTATTGCTCTAGGCTACATATTTATCTTGCAACATTTTTTTTTTTCAAAAAATACTATGCCCTTCTGTCCTAAACCCTCAAGATCCCTGGGCATATACTTGGCAGGTATGGTCAGTCGCATTTGACAGTATTTTATGGACTGTTAGATAATCCTTTTCTGCCATTTTTCTTTTTATCTGCTATTGCAGAAGGCAACCCTCTATTGTTTTGTGGTTTTGCTTTGGGTTATCAAAGTTCCTGACAAAGAAGGGCATCCCAGAAATGATTGTTTTTTATGAATAATGGAAGTACTCTACATAGATGTGACATCTGAAAGCAGTCGGTTTAACATGTAAATGCAAAGGAAGTATGTACTTAGCATGTGGAAAATTTCAGCTTACTTCAGGATATGAAATTCTCAAAATAAATTGCCTGATTTTTGTGTACTTCAAATCTTTTGCATCTCTTCTTTTTCTGTGTATTCTTTGTGTGTGTGTTTAACGTAGGCTTCTGATGGACATACATGAATACAGAAGCACAGAGGGAGTTTGAAAAAGTTTACAGAAAATGTATCTATGCAAAAACAGCATGAAGAAAAAAATTTGCATGAAGACAAACTTATATTTTAATGATATCTTCCCCAAAACTTTTGAGATGCCCTCATATACATAGCATCACATCAAATTTAGAGGAATTTAGCAGCTAAAGAAGATGGATTATCTTGAGGCCACATTGAAGGGCTGGGCATGCGTGCATTCTTTTTGGAGATTCTAAGGAAGAATCCATTTCCTTGCCTTTCCCAAAAGGCTTATGGTCTTCTTATGGTGATTCTTAATATCACTGCCCACTTCCGAGCAAGGATGTGATTCACTCCAGTGTTGGCATGCATTAAGTGACACATCATGTGTGCTTAATAGATACTAATTAATTGATTGATTGATTCTGGCAGCTCGTCTGGGAATTTTATGAAGTAAGGAACTATTGGGAGTTTGAGAATCTGACATATTTGGAAGGATTTCTTTTTTCTTTTATACAGTTGAAGTATTAGCAAGCATGGGAAATATCTGACCTATGAGCCAATAACAGCCTAATTTTTAAATTGACAAATTTATGTGGCTTGAGATTCTCATAAAAATCCAAATTGTCCTTGGCCTCAAAAAGATCCCTCACCCCTAGGAGAATTCTAGTTTCTTGAGATACATAAGGCAACAAAAATGATATGTTGTGTGTGTTACATTGCTGATTCTCTGGGACTGTTAACAAAGTGCTCTACCCATGTCAAGATGAGTGTTTGTTTCAAACCATGGAGGTCAAAGTGACAAGTGAAAGTTCAGAAGCCAGCTTTGTTGTCATTTTCTTTGGTGTTCGTCTGGAGTGGTGCTCTCTCTTCGCTCATGTTGTAAGGGAAGAGGGTGGAGGCAGGTACAGAGCTAGGCGTGGGGAGAAAGCCACTCTCAGGACGTACTTAGTACTATTTTAGTGATAACGGTGTGAACCACACTTGAAGATTCTCTTAGGCTAATTTTAACCCAAGGACTATTTCTGTCTTCATTTTTTTCCCTTCATCTTAAATGGTGATGCTCAATACAAGGAAATAATCAGGCATTTTAGCCTCATAAAATATGGGATTTAGGGAGTGAGAGTGGCATCTAATTTGTCCTGGAATTTAACTTGCATGTTTGGTTCAACTGAAAGAGTATAGCTGGCTGAAAAATCAGGAATCTATCCCCAAGTGAACAGAAATTGAAAGAGTCTTGCACAACATTGACCTAAACTTCAAAAGTTTTTCTCATTTGGGAACAGAAGCTACAAATCATCCTAATTTGTGGCTCTCAGGACAGAGAAATTTGTGTGCTGAAGCTAACCAATAATGGATTCCATTTTTGCCTTTTTAGTCTTCTGATAGCATCATCATTAAGCTGGCTCTCAAAGGCAATTAGCCTATTAGCTACCCATTCTTTTGGACAAAAATGAAGTGTGTGTGCACACAGTGGATGCAAACACATGTGGAAATTAGTCTATATGGTCTTGTTTGACATTTGTGTTTCCACTCAAGCAGAGAAAATGCGATGAAAATAAGACGACACACACATTGAGGATAACACCAGGAGGTCAGGTACACATGGACTCAAAGCTAAGTTTATGGGGTGGGTCTTTAGCCTAAAGGTTAATATACCCGTATCCCACTTTGAAGTGTCTGAGTGTGATTTCTGCCTGTGTTCCTCCGACTTGTGCTATGCCTTAGGAGGCGCAGTAACAGTGCAAGTGACTGGGATTGCCATGGGAGGTCTAGGTGGAATTTCCAGCTCCTGGCTTTGCCCCCAGTTGTTATGGGTGTTTGGGGGAAGTGCACCAGTAAATTGGAGTGTTTTATTTTAAGGTAAACAAACTGAAATAAATTGATCTCTTTTTAAAACTTCTGTGCAAAAAAAAAATTTCGAAATTTGTACCTAGCTTGTTCATACTACAGATTTTTCCATGAGCTTTTTGAGGAACCCCTCTCAGAAAGCTAAACCAAGACAGACAAACCAGAGAAATCTGGAGAACGAAGAAAAATGTACTATTAATTGTGTGATGGAATGCGAGAGAAAATATTCCGTTGCAAAGGGTCAAATTTAGAAAGATACAGTTGTAAAGGAAAGCAGCTTTTGCCTGCCTTGACTGTAAGGGCAGAGAGAGAGAGAGAGAGAGAGAGAGAGAGAGAGAGAGAGAGACAAACGAAAGTTGCCAGTTACCTGTGAAGTAAAAGTTCCTCATTCTTTTAAAACACAATAGCTTGTGTAATTTTGTCACAGGCATCTGTTGTTCTCCTCTCTTACTCAGTGCTGAAGTGCTCACCAGAGCATTCAGGGAAGCAAGTCTCCCTCCCACCCCTGACACCTGCCACGGGAAATGCTGCATTATTCATTGGAAGCTAATGGCAGGTGATGAGCTCTCTTCACACCACATCCCTCACAGTGGGTGTTCATCACACTGTTCGCCAGCGGCCCTGCTATTACCAAGGGGCCAGAAGAACCCTACACACTCGCTTGAAAGGTAATCGGAAACGTGCCCAGCTTTCTGGGCTCACAAGTGCAGATGAAGGTTATCACCAGGGCGGCTGTGAAGCCCAGGCTGGGAGGAGGGTGGTCACTCTGAGCGAATAGCTGCATTTTGGAAATCCATACAAATCATGTCAGAGCCGTGATAATCCATCTTCTTTAGCTGCTAGCCTTTCAGCAGTCATTGCGCTGTAATAATTTCCCCCGATTCACCTGTGATCTCTATAAATAACCAGAGAGAGGGAGGAAAGGCGAGGTGCAAGGGGATGAGTTTGTCTCAGTGTCTGATGAGCATGCCCTAAAGGAATTTATCTCTGTCTAGTCAGTGAGATGTCGTCTTCTTCAAAGGTGGGCGCGGGTGTGGCCTCACACCAGAAGCTAGCATGGGCAACAGTCCCCCGACGCCAGTTCATTGCTCTGGTGTCATTTGAAACTAGCTTGACAAGAGTGTACTTTTAATGATTTATCTGAAAGCTTATGCCAAACAAAACATAACATAACAAAACAAACAAAAAACAACCAAAAACCAATGTGGAACATTGCCATGTCAGCACGTAGGAGGAATTGAATGGGGCTGTCTTATGTCTAAGGACTTCCTTCCATACGAGAGCGTACATATCAGAGATTTCTTTGCTGCCAATGCCACCACATGATGCTAGCTTTTGTATTTACTTGGTTTCAAGTTAGGTTGTTGTAGTTGCTGGAATTAGTGGACTTTGGGTTTATAGTGGAACCTAACAGAGATGATAAGCAAAAGCATACAGGCTTGCTAAAGTCATTATGGTCAAGATAAACTGGAAGAATTTTTGTTCTCCTAACCCACTTGTGGCTGACTGCACTCTTTGCTTGGAGTGCTTTTATTCTACAATGACACGCTAGCTTCTTCCTTTCATGGCACAGACTGGGTGGTATAGTCAAGGACAGAGAGAAGGGGTTTAAGGTGCAAGAGCCTTGGGTTTTAATCATAGATCAACAGCTTAGCAGCTTTGGAAATTTGCCTAACCTTTCTGAAGCTTATTTTTTCTCTATTACAAAATGATTATAAAATCCAGTCCAGGGTTATTTGGAAAACCATTTAATCAGTACTTAGCAATGATTAACTTCTTTTCTTCTCTGTAACTTAAGATGAATTTATTTCTTACATAGTCAGCACCAATCTCTTTAGGAAAGTTGAAATCTATTTTTTTAGAAACATGAATAAGTGTTTGGCTGATCAAATTTTTGTGAATTCATACCTAGAAATATGATTCTGCAGAAAAAGAAATGAATCACAGAGTTATACCATGGAGTGACACTGATTGAGAAACGTAAATCCCAAATGGTTGTATACTTTGCGATTCCATGTATGCCACTTTAATATGATAATGACTGCATTAACAAAATGGAAACCAGATTAGGGGTGCTCAAAGGTAAAGGATTAGAGAAAGGCAGGTAGGTGATTGTAGTTATTATGAGGAGGTCCTTGTGCTGATGGAGTGCTCAGTATTTTGACTAGCAGTGTAGACTTGTGACCTTATACCCAGGGTAGAACTACATAGAGCTACACTTGCACAGACACAGGTACCGGTAACTCTGAATGCAGTCAATGAATCTTATCAATATGAACTGCTTGCTTGTTTTGCTGTGTTTCACCATTGAGTGAAACTGGGTTAAGGATAATGAGATGTGTGTGTGTGTGAGAGAGAGATTCTGTGCAATTGCATTTGAATCTAAAAAGTTGAGAATTCAATAAAAGTCCCTATAGTTATTTTGCCATTATGGCTATCTCTAGATAAAATTTCCTGATTACTTAATTTATAGTAAAGACTATAATCTTCATGAAGGTTATTTTGGACTGTTAATTTCTAAAGATGTAATAAAGGAAATATTTTTACACACACACACACACACATGTCCAAGGATTTCAGGGTTGTTTAGAATAATGATACTAATGGCAACTTAGATTTTAAATTTAGGAATGCTTATTATATATCTGTAAAATAGAATACAAACTAGCTGAAAAATAATGCTTAAAACAGTAGATTAAAGCTTTTTTGGTTTTCTCTCCTACATTTTCTCTCTCTTCAGATTGTTGATATTTTATTGAGTTTTTCAATTTGAATATCATTAATTATATTTTACATTTCTTATTGAGTCCTATTTAAGTGTACTAAAGACATATATCTTAATCCATTGGTTTAAGGCAGTATTTTCTGAATACCTCAATTTGAAAGATAAAAATGTTTTGGCTCCTTTCTTTGTAACCACACATCTTAATTCTGTCCGCCAAGCGATTCCCTTTCCATTGCTAAGACTTATAACATGTGTCTAGAATTAAATCTTCTATACTTGGTGTCTAGCTTTATTCTGAATGCTGAAAATCGTTAAATCGAATTTCCAGTATTATGTAAATAGTTTAAAATTCAGAAAAGTTTATAGTTTCCTTCATAGAGAGATAAAACACTATGTCATTGAGTATTGCTTAGGAAGAAATTGCTCACAGTTCTACTAAACTCCCATCTTCATCGCCTCACTAATGGGTTAAAATCCGGTCATGTATTTTAAAACTTTATTTGGAGGAGTTGCACAGAGAGCAAGTTCCCTTATCCATTCACTGCCAAGTGTCTGCAGCGTCCAGGGCAGGGCCAAAGCCCAGAGCTTCATCTGTGCAGGGTCTCACCACTAGGGGTCTGCATTTGGTTGCTTTCACAGGCACGTGAACAGGGAACTGGATCAGAAGTAGAGCATTGGAACCTGTAGGGAATGTGAGCCTGGCATGAATGGCTACTTGGAAGGTCTTAATTTAATAGGCAAAGATCCAATTTCCCATCCATGGATGGGATATAGTAGACTATTCGTAATTTTCCAGCAAATTCCAGCTGAAATCTCTGCTCAGTGCACCCAAGATCTAATCTCTGTCCCTTTATCCAGTAATCCGTAGACTTTCCTGTCCTTTTGTTCTAATCTGATCCCAGTTTTGAAGTTGGAAGTGGGAGTGTGAAAGCCACTCTGTTTTCTGGCTCCTCCAGTTTTTTTTCTTTTTAAAACTCAGTTATCTGATCTCAGGAGTGAAGGTACAGAAGTCACCCCCAAATCCATTGCATTGCAGGAACAGCGGCCTCTCATTCATTTCCTGCTTCAGCTGAGTTTCGGGGTGTAAAGCACGCAGCAGACACAGAGGATACAAATGAAGCTTACTGCTTTTCAAGTCTTGTTTTTCTGTAGTTGATATTTGGTAAATTGTATTTTTTACAAAGGATTATTTATTCCAAAGGCAGAGTTACAGAGAGGCATAGGAGAGAAACAGCCTCTATGTTCTGGTTGTTCTGCCAATGGCAGTAATGGCCAGAGCTGGACCAAGCCTCATCCCAGAGCTGGTAACTTCACCAGGATCTTGCACAGGAATGTAGGATCCCAAGTACTTGGGCCTTAATTTGTTACATTTCCAGGCGCATTTGGTGTTGGGTTGGAAGGAAAGCACCTGAGAATTGAACTAAGGTGCTCATATTGGATGCCCGTGTCTCAGGCAGTGACTTAGCTCTTTGTGCCATAATGCCAACCCCTAAATAATGTTTCTTTATTTAATTTTATAGTGTAACTTTTTGGCATGTTTGGTTGTACTGGATAATGAGATTGTTTATCAAAATTAAAGGGGAAGATTGCATTTTAATTATATTCGATAAAGATGGATATGAATGAATGGTTTAAAAAATAGGAGAACTACAAAGCTTTTAGTATGTAGACAAATCCCATCCAGAAAAGGAATCAGGGTTTTGACCACTTCTGCTATGGGATCTGCAGCCCAGCAAGGGAGAACACATAGCTCCCTTACCAGCCATTCCCAGTTCTGAGTCTTATGCCACCCAGGGGTTACTGTGGTCCAGCCTGACATGACTTGCACCCAATCCCAGCACTTGGCAGCAGATTCAGCAGCCTAGTCCAGCCTGGCCTGCTCACAGGCTGAGCCCAAATGCTGGCTGATGGGTGCTACAGTCCTGACTGGACTGACCTGCCTCTAGTCTCAGTTCCTATGCTCACCCGTGGAAGCAGTCACCCAACAGAGGAGTCCTTGAAGCATCCCTATCAGACCCACTTCCAGCCCTGGTGCTTGTGCATGCCAGTGGGTGCTGCATCACAGTTTGAGATATCCAGTTCCCAGTCTGAACATTTGCTCAGCCTGACCTGCCCCAGTCCTAGCTCTTGCTGGTGGGGTAATGCAGCTTCGCCCAACCTAGCCCAACCTAGCCCACTCCTAGCCCTCAAGTGGACTGGTGTGTATTGTAGTCCAAAATGGCCTGGCCTGAACCCTATTCTGACTGTCGTGTGTGTCAGTGTGCGCTGTGAACTAATGCCACCTGGCCTACCCCCAGATCTGGCTCAGGCATATGCCAGCGGACATTGCTTCTCCTGCCTCTAGTCTGGCTCTTGCACTCACCAGCAGGAGCTGTGAACTAGCCTACGTTCCCCTACCAGGCCTGATCCCAACAGCAGATTTTGTATGTATCCACAGGTACTGCTGCCTAGACTGACATGATCAGCTCCCAGTCCTGGCACTCACCGGGAGGTACTGCATCCTAGCCCAACTTGCCTGCCCCCATTCTGGGTCTCTCCAATGCGTACCACAGCCTAGCTCAGCCTGGCCACCCCCAGATCTGTCTCTCATGTGACCTGGCAGATACCACGGACTAGCCTGGCCTGTCCCACACCTATTCTGGCTCCTGTGAGTACTAGAGGGTGATGAAGTCTAACCCAGTTTGGCCTATCCCCCAGGGCCAGCCCACGCACATGTTGACAGTTGTTGCATCCTTGTAGCCCACAGCCCTGGCTCTCACACTTGCCAGTGGGAGTTGCCGCCTAGTAGAGGAGTCCAAAGAATTTTACTCCCAGGTTCATTCTTCTACCCAACGTTGAGCATGATGGTGAGTGCTTCAACTCAGCCTAGTGGATGTTGCAGAATCTACCCCCAGATCTGGTTCTAGAGGTTGCTGCAGCCCAGCCTGATGTGGCCCAGGCCCTGACCCAACATTCATGGGTACTGTGGCTTAGTTCAGTCAAGTGTGCTCCCAGCCCCAGCTTCTGTGTGTGCCAGTGAGCAGCAGGTGATGCCACTTAGTCCAGCCCATTTCTCCAACACGGGCAAATGCCTTGGGCTGACACAAACATGTCCTCCAGTTTTCCCTTGTAAGTCATTACATCTCAGCCCTCACCTAGCTGCAAATGCAGTGGCCTGGTCCATGGAAGCCCCCAGAAGTCATTTCTGCCCTTTCAAACATGCCCTAAGCCACTCCCAGTCCAACACTTCCCCAGAACCCCTTCCTGGGGGAATCTGCAGCCTCCCAACTGGGAGCTAGGGTGCTGTGTCTGGGATTCCTAAGGTTTCCCACATATTTTCAAATAATAATAATAAAAGAATAAGCAGCTATGCTGGTGCACTGATAGAGTTAAACACAAATTTGACATTCACCAGGCTCAGAATGGCCACTCACTATTGGCTGCTTTCCTCCCAGCAAGGTAACACTTGCCAAGGTGCAAGGCAACCTAGGCAGTTGCCTATAGCTGAGGAACTCATAACCATTCAAACTAATCTGCCAGTGCATTAGAAAAAATGCCGGTTAACTGTTCCCTAAATCATGTTCAAATGAATCTTCAACTTTACAGTACATCAATAAATCTTTGCTACTGTGTTACATCAGTTACACCTTGGGTCATAACCATTTGAGACCTACCTGCATATTTCCATGGTTGAGCAAGTGCTGACACATGAAACAGAAGAACGAATGCTGGAAGCCAGTGTCCTTCAAACATGGTCACTAATGGGCAGTGGATGCCGTGTTTTCTGCCGCCTGGGCTGAAAGGGAATCATGGTAGTCAAAGCTCCCCAAACTAGTTCTATCAAATTTATTTTTTTAGAATTATAAAATAGGGTGTTGGTCAATGAAGGCACTGTTATCATTTCATAAGGAATAGAGTTAAAAAGTGGGGATATGCTGATACCAAATAGTTTGAAGTCCATGCATACTTTTCATGAGTGTTTTGAAGGTCTTGCATAAACATGGATTCCAAAAACTTTACTTTACACTACAATGAGCTAATTTTTTACCTTCACTTTCCATGAACTTTCTGTAGTTGCCACACAGTCACATCTTAAAATATAGTCCCTTTGTTTCAAAAAAAAAAAAAAAAGAAAGAAAGAAAGAAAACTTTGAACTGCTAAGATCAGAAAAGAGCCTGAACTTTCAGCCATGGATAAGACAGTAATAAAAGATTTACTACAGAGGCTTTCCTCGGGATTAAATGAAATAATGCAGTTAAATAGAATTCAAGTGCTACATGTTACAATGCACATTAAATGTGAATGACTATTAGAAGCATCTGGTTGAAAAATCCCAGTGCAGATTAGTAGTATAGAAAAAGCTGTTTATGTATCACCAATTTCTTCTCTCACTACCTGTGGAAAACAGAGTAATGCCCCCTTCACCTCAAATGTTTATACCTTATTCCTAGAATATGAATAGGAATCCGGGACCTAAAGTTTCATAGCCTTACAAAATACAATCAAGCATGAGTGTAAAATAGAGGTGTAGTTAGAGAGGCAGAGACTTTGAAGGGTGATAACCCAAGCCACAGAGATCATTTGTGAAGATGACATTTGAGTATATGATCCTGACCTACCACACACAAAAAATAAAGGAATAAAAAAGGAAGACGTAGGATTCTATAAGACAGGAGTGCAAGCACACACAACAGCTAGTTACAAGAAGAACCATCAGAAGCCTGTTGGCAAAAGCAGATGAATGGTATAGGATAGGATGAAAAATATAAAGAGTGTGTGTGTGTGTAAGTAAATGCATGGTGAGATATGGGAATTCAGCAACAGAAAGTGGGATATTTATAGCTGTTTTTATTTTATTTTCATCTCTTTTTTCTAGTTGAAGAAGCAAATAAATATTTAATGGACTTTCCGAAGATCACACAATTTAACTAACTGTTTCCTGGGATAAATCTGTGATGTTCCCCTCTCTCTCCATTCTTTTGCTTTTGGTCTAGTGCAGTTATATGTTGTGCCATTGAATGGTGAAACACCGAGAGAGGTGCGTTCGACTGGAATGATGCTTTTCTAACCAGCCAGGTATCCTGAATACTAGGTTTCCAAACTAATGTCTCAGGAATGAATATACATAAAGTTTCA
Organism: Ochotona princeps; assembly: GCF_030435755.1. NCBI lineage: Eukaryota > Metazoa > Chordata > Mammalia > Lagomorpha > Ochotonidae > Ochotona > Ochotona princeps. Next base: position 5,061,924 of record NC_080862.1, read on the forward strand.
TTCACTCCGTTATCAGGGCAAATGCATATAGATTCCTAGCAGGGGAATGTTTTCCAAGCATTCTGCTTTAGTACATGTTAATATGGCCATAGATAGGAGGACATTACTGAAATGTCAGATGAGAGATTGGAATAGGGAGGGGCCAAGATAATTTCATATGCTAGTATTGTTTGGAGCACTGAATGAATGTAATGAATTCTGTTCATCTTAAGCAAGATGCCTACAGTCCTGGACTGGGCTTAGGAAACAAATTTTTGTAAGGTGCCCGTGTTTGTGGTGTATTATCCTTGAAATCACTAAAGAGGCAATGCTGTGTGGCATCATATAACCTTCACCTGGGTTCATGCAGGCGCTATTGCTAAAAGGACATTTATGGGACACATTAATGAACAGAGGAGTTAATTTTCTCTCGAATGCTTAAAACATGTTTTTAAGGGGCAAGTGGTAGGATTGTGTTGAGATCTCAGTAGATGTACATATGTCATGGCAATAAGTGGGATTTTTTTTTTGTTACCCAGCACTTGTCCTTATGATTAAAAAAAAAAAGATTTATTTTATTTTATTGGAAAGGCAGATATACAGAGAGAAGGAGATACAGAGAGAAAGATCTTCTGCCCACTGGTTTACTCCCCAGGTGGCCACAACAGCTGGAGCTGAGCCGATCTGAAATCAGAAGCCAAGAGCTTCTTCTGAGTCTCCCGTGCAGGCACAGGGTCCCAAGGCTTTGAACCAGTGCCCATATGGGATCCTGGCAGATACAAGGCGAGGATTTAGCCACTCGGCTGTAGTGCCGGGCCCCTACCCCTATACATTTTTTAGAGCGACTATAGCAAAGTACCATGGACTAGTTGGCTTATACCACATACATTAATTTTCTCAGAATTTTGGGGTCAAAAGTTTGAGATCAAGATATCATTAATATCAGTGTCTTGAATATCGGATGAATTTCTTCTCTTTGTAACTTAGTCTTCTCTGCATTTTAATCTCCTACTCTTGTAAAAACATGTCTCTTTCGGGATTAAGGCCCACTGCAGCGACATCATTTTAACACTATTACCTCTTTAAAACCCTGTCTCCAAATATTGTCGTGCTTAAACTTTGCTAATGGGTTTGTAGTAGCTGAGAAGAGGAGAGAACCAGCTAATGTTCACAGAAGAGTTGTGTTTAGGCTTGCTGTTGCCATTTTTCTCCCCCACTTCGAGGAGAGCAGAGGGGTTTGAGAACCCTTCGTAACATTAGCATACATTTTTAACACTATGCACAAGCAGATGGCATCTCACTGGCTCCTTGAGCTGCGTAATCAAAGCAGTACGCAGAAGTAAGTTTTGAAAAACTCTGGACTGTAGGTAGACCTTGAAATTGTGGAGATGCTTATGAACATGGAGGATGGTCCCTTCTTGTCTAGAATTTCCGAAGGCTGAATTTTTACTTACATGTCTCAGAGCATCAGGATTGAAAGGGTCATAGTGATGCCATTAATAATAATGATGTCTTTAATGAAGAAGAAGGAGATCTCTCCCATTCAGATTTTAATGTTGGAGAACTGAAAAGAGAGCTGCAGTTGTTAGTGTACTTTCACATCAAGGGCTGTAGTGCCTCTGATATCCTATAGTGCCTTTGATGTCCTTGGCCTGCCCTGGTGATAACTAGACTAAGCAAGGGATATCTCACCCTGGGAGGAATTGGAATACAGTGACCCTGATAAGACTCTGGTAAGATTGCTTCTGAATTATATTCACACCGTTAATGTGAATAGTTCTCAACCAGGGTGAATTTGACCTTCAGAGGACAATTTTCAGGTTTGATTGTTAGAGCTTGGGGGAATCCGCTACTGCTATGATGTTGCTCTATATGGTATAATGCCTAGAGCAGCCCCTACTACAAGGAATCACCCAGATCAGATCACCCAGAGTTCTGCTGTCAAGAATTATCTATGTGCAAGACAGTAAGGATGTTGGCTTAGTTGCTGGGCTACATTTGTGGTGATCATGAACATAATAATATTGATTGAGGAATGTGCTGGTTAAATGTACATATAAGGAAAATGCATCCATTTCTTTCTCTGATCAAATAACACGTATAATGCAAAGCTTTTCCATGTCAGTGATTGGGAATACAGGATGACTGAACTATAAATCTAAGCTTCAGAATTTCATGCTCTGGGGGAAAACAGATATCCTATCTAGTTCAAGCAAGGAGTCATATAGTGGAAGTATAAACATGTTGTAAGTAAATGGATGGGGTGAATACCTTGAAGAAGTTATGGGAGCCCGGCATTGTGGGTTAAGCTGCTACTTTGTGACACTGGCGTTCCACACTGGTGCACTGGCTCAAGATTCAGCTGCTCTGCTTCTGCTCTGGCTTCCTGCTATTGTGCTGTGGAAAACAGTGTAAGATGGCCCACGTGGGAGAGCGACCAGAAAGGTGTCCAGGAATCCTGGCTTCAGTGTGACTCAGCTCTGGCTTTTCTAGTCATTTGGGGAGTGACTCTCTCTATTTCTACCACTCTTTCAAATAAATAAAATAAAATGCAGGAAACATGTAGTCTTTTCTGTTTAATTTTGTGTAAAATATTGATATTCATATTAAAAACATTTTGAATTAAAAACCCTTAAAATAGGCATCCTGATGTTTTATAACTGACTGAGTATAGGATTGAGGGTATGTCTTAACATTTAATTTTGAAAAGTAAAACCTTTCTTATGACATATGTGGTCAATATGAACTATAACCATGTGTATAAGAAATTAAAGAATAAAGTGCCAATAGCCAGTCATTCTTTTTAAAGTGTAATAGTTATGAGTGACTTGGCATAGCCTCTGATGCTTTTTTGTTTGCATGAGTACAGCCCTCTAAGCATGTGGTTGTGTCAGGCTTTGTGTTTTTTACTTAGGAGCTCTCTCTTGATCTGTGTTAATTTGGCAGTGTTCTAAAGGGACACCATGTATACTCATTCACTTGCTGTTGGTGAGTGAAGAGTAGTTTGAAATACAAAAGCGTCTCTCTCTGCTCATTGCTTTGTAACCCCTTTCTCGCTGACAAAGGCAGCAGAGCTCTGCATTGCTGTCTGCTTTCCCTCCTGCAATCATGCCCACAACTGTAAATATTATGTCTACTTCTTCTTTCTCCCTCCAGTGTCCTCTCACACCCTGCTATTTCTTAGTTTCATTGTTAGCAGTGAAGAAACAGCACTGTTTTTAACTCCAATTAACGATAAACACTTGCTTTCCTGAAATTATTTTCTCTCATTACCTTTTGCTGAAGGCGGAAAGCCAATAGATGTTAGTGGAATTATTTTATTGCAACTTTTCTTTCCATTTTGAAAATTCTGTTCTAGATCGTGGCCTTCCCTGAGTAGCTCTTTTATTTTCCCTGTTTCATAGGTGAATTTATGATATTCCATTTTTGTATTATTGTTGCCATTTAAGAATGAATTTTTACCATATTCTCAACACTATTCAGCCTTATTGCACAGACTATACTAAGAACTCGGTTTGGAGAAAGCTACTTTCCTCCCACACCTGGACTGTGTGCTTTTCTAACTTCCTTATAATCCCAGTGATAACTTGCCGTAGCCACTGTAGGTATCTTGTATTCCTGGGAAAGTTCCTCTCTTTTAGAATCCAATGCCTTGGGCCTCATGTGATGGCCTAGTGAGTAAATCCTCACCTTGCAAGTGCCAGGATCCCATATGGGATGCCAGTTTTTCCCCAGTTGCTTCACTTCCCATCCAGTTCCCTGCTTGTGGCCTGGGAAAGTAGTTAAGGATGGCCCAAAGTCTTGGGATCCTGCACCCATGTGGGAGACCCGGAAGAAGTTCTTGGCTTTTGATTAGATCACCTCTGGCCATTGCGGCTACTTGGGAAGTGAGTCAGTGGACAGTGAATCTTTCTGTTTGTATCTTCTTAGTGGGGTTGACTTCTGTTCTCTCTGTATACCTGCCTTTCCAATAAAAATAAAATAAATAAAGAAGAAGAATCACGTCTTCCAGTTTTCAGGTTCAGTTTCATTTTGTTGTTGTTTTTCTGTTGGTCTGGGACACACACTCAAATGTCTGTCACAAATGATGCTTGCTGCATGAGTCATCACTATTCTGAGTCCCTGCTCATCTAAATATATCTCTGTTTTACCTTCATGCTGGATTGGCATTTTGGATGTTTTCAGAATTTTAGATACAGTATCTTATAGTGTTTTGAGTACATCTTTGTCATCTAACACTCGGAGTCGCTGGTGGAAGATCTGAAGCCAATCTGAATCTCTGCGTATTTATTTGTCTCGTAGGCATCATGTGTTCTGATCCACGTTTTTGGAAAATGTTTCCAAGTAAGACCTGGTCGCCCTGGAGACGCGAAAATGATTCCATGGCATCAGTTGAGGAACTGTGAGGTAGGAACTAGAAACTCGGTTTCTGTTCTTTGTCCCCTGCAAATCCGATTCAGCATGTTTCTTTTGTGTGAACCCATGGTCAATGGGAGTTATTGCAGGCCTGCTACTTCCTGAAGGAGTAGCACAGCTGGATGGAAGGGTACATTCTGCACAGATACTTCAGGGGTGAAAACAGAGTTGACCCCAAAGGGTGCCTTTTGTTGATAGGTACGTTTTAAATTGTGTTACTTAATCACTAAAATCACAGAATAGCTTCAGATTGCAGGTACACCAGGTTGTTATTGGAGTAGGGTGTGACTCCCAATCTCATGAAGAGGGTAAGCCCAAAGTGATGACACTTACTGGGAAAGGGCTTCATCCAGTTATGCTGTGTAGGAGGTGGGCCTGGGAGAGCTGGGAGGCTCTCAGATCCCTGTGTACATGCTTTGGAAGGCAACATTCAAGAGAAGGTTGCTTAGAAAAGCTAAGTTGGGACGAGCCCACAGCTCGGTTTCGTGACTGGCCGCATGACGACTCGACAAATGGGTCACCGTTTGTTGTGGACTGGTCGTTCAAGGCAAAGAGTCAAAACGGTAAGGCTCCAACATTGAAACAAAATAAAAACTCTTTGTTAATAAGCCACAGTTTTGGGTATTTAGTTGTAGAGTGCAAAGCTAATTCATAGGTGTTTTTGGTATAGAGGGGCATGGATATCTGTGTGTGTGCGCATGTGTAAGTGATATGACAAATGTTTCATTGTGCTAAAAATTGTGGTTTTGCAAACTCAGTGGAAAGCCTAATTGAGCAGATGAGTTATATAACATTTGGCTGTGTTTTCGAGTTCTGAGGCTAATGTTAAGGAGCTCTAGTTTATTCCAGACCCTTCCTTGTTCAAATGAGGTTTTTTTTTCCCTTCATGGTGTGGGAATAGTGCTTTTGAACATGGCATAGAGAAATAATTTGACTTAAATGAGGCAGAATTCAGGGAGAAAATGTTCTCATGTGTCTGAAATGTGTCTCATGGGATACAAATTTCTTAGGAAGTCTGACTTCCTTAGGAAGCTTATGGCAAAAATACAGCATCAGTATCTATTATGTGAAATGTTTTGAACTGAAGTGTTTTATATTTTAGATTTTTACCAGATATTTGCATATTTATCTAATGACAAAATTAATTTATTTCACATACATTTTATTTATACAATATGAAGGTGATTTTAGGCTATATTTAAAAAAACTTTGTTAATGAAGCCAGGTTTCATGTATGGAATTTTCTACATGTGGCATCGTGTCAGCCCTAACATTTTTGAGTGTTAGAGCATTATAGATTTTGCATTTTCAGTTTCAAGATACTCAACCTGTATAGAGTGGGAAGTCTGAGGGGAGGGTATAAAACTCTCTGTTTTGTGTATTTAGAAAAATAGTAGTCATATCCAGTTGGTATTTTGAACATGTTTCCTAATGACACTATGATTCTGCCGTGTTCTGAAATATTTATTGAAAGAGATTAGAATTGTCAATAATTGTTACTTGAAGGAGGTTTGTGGAAATACGCTTTTGCAGCTCTGAGAATCATGTGGTTCTATTCAGCTAGTTATCACTAATAATTAGGGTCAAAAGCACCATCAACGCATGCTTTGCCACAGCGCATTAAAAATCATATCCCTGCCTGAAAGCTGCCGGGCCCGAGGCACCACTTTGAATCCTTCTAATGCATTAGTGGGGTTGACTTCTGCGACAGTGGTTCTACTTTGTGAAGAATCTTTGTGTATAGAATTAGGTGAAGGCAATGGGCAGAATAATTTCTGTTACTGTCCTCTAGAGTTATAGATCTATATACAGAAGGCTGTAGGAACTAGGAAACTGAGATAAGTTAGTCATGTACTATTTAGACTGCCACAGGTTTTGTAAGTTGTATGAATTTTAAATGCCTATTCTTTTCTACCAAGTTTGTTTTCTCGTTCTCAATGATTCCTTCTCTTCATGTCCTTCTTCTTTAATTCTTTCTTAGCTCGGTGTGCTTTCATTCCGCAAGAACCTACACTAGATATTCTGTGTCTCAGGTGCTGTGTGATAATGGCAGATACGGAGATGGAGGACAATGGATTTTACAGACTAACCTGTAAGGTTTAGAGAGATATATGTAGAAATTACCTCTGTATTTTTCAGTCATTTTGAAACTTTGGAAGCCAAGCCAATTTTTTCTATGTGAAAACGCCTACTTTAAAAATATGATTAGTTTTTTTTTTATTACCAATACCTTCCCATGCCCATTGCATTCACTCCACTCTCAGGATCCTTTAAAGAGGATCATGAGACTCAATGCACAAACTGTGGTGTCATAGGCAGTTTGTTAAAAAATAATAACAGTAATAACAGGATGACTTAGTAAAGAAGAGGAGAACAGATTGTCTGGAATCCTGAATTCACAGGCTCAAGACTGAAGTCAAATTCTGTGGACAGTGGTCCATGAGTGGGCAAAAGTCCAAGGTCAAGGTTGAGGCCTGCAAGTGAGGGTCTGCAGTTGGGCAGTGGGCAATGACCTCGGGTCACAAATCTGTGCACCTTTAACATTATCCTTGGCACGTTATCCACATCCTGATTTCTGTATGTGGGTCAGGCTTGATGATCAAGATGAGCCTTGATCATCAAGCATTGGCTGATTAACATCAATCCGGAACATAGCCATTAATATTTGTGCCACATCAACTGCTGTAGTTTGGCTCTTGAAGCAGCTGAATAAAAAATTGAGGCAGTGAGCCTTGTAGGTCGACTTCCTTCCTTGGAGAGGGGGATTTCCTCTGACTACTGCTAGTGGCACGTTAGCTTGTCAAGTAGGAAGAGCTGAACTTATAGGGAGTACAGTGCGGTAGTGTTTACCTTGTGCCTGTCTCATTTCTGATTTTCTCAGTTGCATGTCACCTCGCTCTCCAACCCTGCTCATGCTGCACTGATCGTGGTATGAAGGAAAAGAATAAATGACTGAAGAATTTTAATTATGATCCTTGCAACTTTATCCCGGCATTTTTTTTTTAAGACAGTGCAAAATGCATCATTCCTCTTGGTGCTTTCTGGATCTCTCCTATTGAAAAAAGATACCCATTTTTAACACTTACAAAAAAGTGCCTTTGCATGGCAAGAAACTTTTTCTTTCCTGCTTTTGTATCCTCCTAGACCCTCTCTATTGCAAAATGTTTTTTGGAGTAGCTGAGCAAATCCCCAAGGCCCGGGTCTAGTGGGCTTAGAGCAGGTCTCTGGTAGGCAGCAGAGTGACTGATGATGGTCCCGTTTCTCCAGGGCCTGAGCCAAAAGGCACCTCCTGTTCAGTTGAGAATCACAGATTCTTCATGCAGATCAAGTCTGACGTGACTCCGACGGCAAAATAATTTACAAAATGTTTTATGACCCCAGGCACCTCTAAAATAGCTTCATGTGTCACTTCTGTAGCCTCAAATCAGAATTAAACTAATGTCGAGGGGGATGGCAATGGCACATTAGCCTGTCAAACAGGAAGATCTGAACTTATGGGGAATGCACCCGGGAAACGGCAGAGAAAAGTGCCTTTAGCTATGCAGTGTACACAGCTAGGCTAAAAGGGGCTTAGACTCAGAGGGAAATTGAGGAGTAAGAGGGGTATAGTCCTGATTTTTTTGGTAGCACTTTACAGTTTGTAACACACACACACACACACACACACATATTTTTCTCTTTTTATGCTCATGGCAAACCTCTAAGTAAGAGCTTACTGTCTACACTATAATGAGACATCCCCAGACCCAGCTGGAAGCATTCTTGCTTTAGGAGATGCTATTTCCTGTGTGTCTTGAGCATCTAATACATTGCCTGGTATATGGTTGGCAATTAGTTGCTAAATAACTCACACCATGGCTGAGCTGCCGTGTACATCTAGGCCATTTCTATCTGGAGGTAAAGTGTTGATTGCCTTCCTAAGGGGAAAGTGGTAATTTAGAATCACAGCGTGGCTGTGGGCTTCATTTTTAACACTTGCACTAGAGCACTAGGGGAGCGTGTAGGTAAGGCTCCTGGAATACTGAGAAGCAGAGTTGGGTGTGTGCACGAGGTGTGTAGTCCTGTGGAGTGGGCTCTGGAAAAATAGGGACTTGCATACCAAGGAGATAACCAGTGGAGGGAAATGCAAGTCTGTAACCCAAGAAACTCAACTAGGGCCAGCCAGCCAGCCTACAAGGATGATATTTAGGTAATTTATCTCCGTTTTGTATATGAGGAAATTGGGGCACCAGGAAGTATTTTGGCTAAGATCACGCTGAATTGAATAGCACTCTCCGTTAGAGCCCAGGTTCTTGGTTATGGAACCTTCCATCTCCATGGGAGATCGTGTTCTCCTTAGAACACAGAGGGGAACTCAATTTGTCGTCTAGGTCTTGTCCGCTGTCTGGAAGAGGAGACAGAAAGGTAATATCTTGCAATGAGGTTCATGCCCCTCCTGTTGAGAGAAAATTGCGGCAGGGACGTGTGTACAACTGGAAATGAGAAGGCGAGTAGGGACCCTAACACAAAGAGAGCTGAGCATGAACCACCCTGGAATAATGATCTGGAGGCATTGCAATGACTGGAGTGCATGCTTAGGAGATCAGAAAGTGGACAAGAGCCATTTCAGTAAAGCTCTTGTATCGCTTGGTTGGAGATGGACTTGGCCATGGTGCATAAAGAGAGCTGCAGGGACTACGAGGCATTTGGTGTAGCTATTAAGCCACTGCCTGGGGAACCTTCATCCTTTATTGGAGTGCCTGGGTTTGAGTACCTGCTTGGCTCTTGAGCCTATGTTCCTGTTTACAGTGTCCCAGGAGGTGGCTGATGATGATGGCTTAAGGTTTCTCCCATCCACGTGGGGACTGGATTTCCAGCTCTCAGCTTCAGTCTGACCCAGTTCTGGCTGTTGTAGGATTTAAACCTCTGTCTCTTGTTCTTTCTCTTACTCTCCACCTCTCAAGGAGATGAATGTATAGAACCTTTTGTAAAGCCCCAGGAGACGTTTCTGCAGGGAGTTACTTTCAGTAAGTGTGCATTTTAGAAGGATGGTGTCTGCCAGTTCCTAGGAAGGATTCATGATTGTGGAGGATATGTTGAAACTTCCCATTTCACAAAACCGTTGTCTTTCTAAGAAATAAGTCCTAGCATAGAATTTCTAATGCCTGGAGAGACATTTTAGTACATATTAAACAGCTGTAAATGAACAAAGACAACACACTTAGTTAATGTGGATGATGCCACACACGTTGGAGGATTCTCATTATTTCTGAGGGCTGGGTCTGCCACCTAGTTTTAACCTTCTTGGTTTCACAACTCTGTTAGGGGGTTGGAGAGGGAAGAGCTTTGGCCACTTCCAAAAGCCCATGGCCATATCCTTGTCCTAATGGAGAAGACTGCTTTCCCCATCCATGTAGCTCTCCCTTATTGATTTAAAAAAATTCAGCCTGACAAAGTATAAAGTAGATATTTAAAATGTGCATAGTGCATGAAATTACCTCACATTACTAGTAAATGCATGCCTTGTAGCAATTATGTCACTTATGCTTACACTAATTAAGTGTTGATGTGTGAGCAGTAAGTTGTAGTGATGTCGTTAACTAATGTACATAAATATTCCCTTTAAACTGTAATTGGACTCTGCTGCAACGCTGAAGAAGGCAAGTTCAATTTCGGAATTATATGGGCCTGTTCTTTGAGAAAATGTTAGCACGCTCTACAAAGAGAGAATTTGGTTCCCAAGTGCAGTGTTTCATATAAAGGGGAGGGGTGGGGGAAGAAGGGCCACCGGAGTCTAATCTGTCAAGAACATTTACATATTCTGTCCTTAATGACACTGATGATGTCCAGGCACACAATACCAGCTGCCCGGGCTGAGTTTTCTAAGCCGAAGGAGCTGACAAGACTTAAAATGTCCCCTGTTTCAGCAGAGAGACACTACACTACATTTCTGTCACCAGGGCCAGATGATCTCTGGGAAATTTGTGGCGGTCTACCCATTTGCTGAAGTCAAGATTTATGATGCTAAATATTAGTGTGATCCTATTTTTAACTCTAAAAATCCAGACTCTGTTTGTTCCCTGTGAAATAAAGGCCAAGGTAGCAAAAGAGGGGATTATAACACACCAAACTGCTTCTCCAGCCAGACCTAATACAGAACAGTGAGACATCTGAACAGCTTGAATAGGCTAAATGGGTGTCTTGCTTCTCTGGGGCACACATTCTTCTCATTATGTGTCTGCGAAGACCTGCTCCTCCACCCTCTCTGAAAAACAGCAAGGCTTTTTCATAAAAACATCCCTCCCTCTGCCAAGAACAAAAGAAAAACTAGTATCCCTTAGAGAACTTCAAACAGGTTGGTTGACTCATGCAAAGACAGCAAGGAGCGGAGGGAGTGAGGGGAAGCTGGGTTACAGCTATTAGGAAAGGCATTTGGGGTAACAGTAGTCAGCTCTCAATTTCTGGGGCCAGAGCATGCTGTATATATAAAGGGTTAGAGCTATTTTAACTTTACTCTGGCTTCCAGTTTTAGAGCTTAGATTATCAGGAGAGGTTTTTAACATAAGGTGGAAAGGGAGTCTGTTTTCACGATATTTGTATTTGAAGTTTCCTAACCAAGAATTTTAAGTGATACACAGTCTAAGCTTGGTGCAGGATTATCAGCGTCCGAAAGATAAGTGAAATACATCTAGCACAGAGTGATTTGGGTGCCTGAATTTCCTCTCCTCCTTGGCTGGGTTGTGATCCACTTGCATCAGGACATCCTGTACCCTCCTGCCTCACGCCATCTCTGTCTTAAAACAAAGCCTTGTTTCTCGCTCATGCTACGTGTTCTCGTGACTCCTCTGGTCATCAGACCTGGTTGCAGATCCAGTCCGTTCAATGACCAGTCAGCACCACGAGGGTCAAGAACGCTCTGGAGGGTGTTGCAAGGAGGATGGAATGCTCTGAAAGTGGCATGACTTACATCCGCTTTGCGCGCTGAGCCTTAAGGGAGCAAAGAAGAAGGATCCCGCCACATGCTGGGGAAGGAGAGAAGGGGATTTTGGCAAACAGCTATGGCAACATTTGTTTTTCTTGCTTTGGATTGTGTATTTTCACAAAATGGTTATTGAGTGGCTTGTGTGTGTGACACTGGCGTGAGTGCTTTCTCGTGTAATGCTGATCAACAGGCAAAAGAATGAACCGGAAGGATGCAGGGATCAGACCCTATGCTACCGTTTAGCTAAAACAGACTCCAGCCCTCAGCTCTCAGCTGCCAGGAGCCCTTAAGAGAAAAATCAAAGTCAAAGCATGTATGGGGATTTAAAAAAAAAAAGATTTATTTATTTTTATCAGAAAGGCAGATTTTACAGAGAGAGAAAGAGAGAGATCTTCCATTGCTGGTTCACTCCCCAAGTAGTCATAATAGATGCAGCTGAGCTGATCTGAAACCAGGATCTTCCAGGTTTCCTAACGGGGCAGGATCCCAAGGCTTTGGGCTGTCCTCTACTGCTTTCCCAGGCCACAAGCAGGGAACTGGAAAAGAAGTGGAGTGTCGGATGTGAATCAGTGCCTATATGGGATCCTGACACATGGAAGGTGAGAATCCAGCTACTAGGCTACTGCTCTGGGCCCTGTATGGGGATTTAATCGTCTTTTTCATGTGATTTGAAGTTATGCCTTGAATTTGAATATATTTAAAAGGCAATACCATTGTTAGATAAATACCTCTAATCAAATTATGAAGAGGAGTTAATTTAAAAATATTAACAGTAAAACTCTTAAAAAATTCAAATGACAAAAAAATTAAAAATATTTCCTTTGGAAAATAATATGTTACTGCTGAAAATGCATAATGTGTATGGAAGTTCTGAATTGGATGTTAAATCCTCATGTGAATTCACCACTTTAGGGATATCTCCAGTTTCCTGTGGGAAAGTTACTAAGTAATTTGGGGCTCATTTATAACTTAGACGCTTCTATAATTTGAGTATTTGTCTCCTCCCAAATCACAATGAAAATTGTCGTTATGACGTACTAGCTGGGGAGGCCTCTGAAAGGCTTTGGAAGACCTGCTCCCATAAATGCTTTACTCCTTCCTTATCTCCTCTTTGCCTCTCTGTGCCACGTGCCAGATGCCTTGGGAAGCTCTTGCCAGATGCTAGCACCTTGACTTTGAACGTCGCAGCCTCCAGAAGGATGAGCCAATAAATTTCTGTGACTTATAAATTATGCAGTCTGTGGGATTACGATAGAGCAGCTGAAAATGGACTAAGGCTGGGGCGTGTAGTTCTTGTTTATTTAAAGCTTTCTTCCAAGTCATCCTCGTACTTTTGAACAATTGACTTTGCGCCTTATTGAACAGTGTGGAGAGGCTGATGGGAAACAGGATGGAAAATGTGAAATGGCTTCATCATCCTAGGTGGGGAATGGCTTACCGCACCCACCTGAAAGATACCGCATGAATTCCTGCTTCAGTGTGTTTTCATATCTCTTCCAAAAGCAAAACTGCAATTTTTTTTTAAAAAGCTAAGAATCACAGTGTATAAAACTGAAGACTCAAAGACAAAGGCTGAATTTGTTTTTTGGCTGGCCCAGACAGCATGGTAGTTAGACATGCAGACTTTTCATGAAAGCAGAAGTTAGGATTTCTGTAGGATGTGGGATAAGCACAAGAATGCTAGGTGAGATTTTAATAGGGCAACATTTTGTTTGGCTACAAATGAATCAAAGTCCAGACTTGATTTCAAAAGCACACTAGTGGGTATGCTGAAGATGTGGTAGGTAAAGTTCGAGAACGTGAGGAATGGCCTGGTTGGGAAGGTGATAGGCAATTTTTTGACACACAAGTTGGAGTTACGAAACACTCATTTTCTGACCCAGTATCAGAAAAGTAGTGATGCTTATGGTCCTCCAAACCCTGCTGTTTGTTTATTATGGTAAAAGGAAATAGTGTCGTGTATTGGGGTCAAGACAGAATTTGAAGTGCTGTTAAGCTTAGTTCTCATTTATCTGCTGAATTCTTAACCACTAACAAATTCTACAGCGATAATGTCTTGTTTGTTCTCTGCTCTTTATATGTAGGGGTGTGTGAATAATACTGTTTGCTCCTATATTGATCATTTTAGGTAAGGTTCTATTTATTGGTAGAGCTAATATATGAAAAACAGGGGATATGTTCTGAATTTAAGTCTCATATTGAAGAATTCTAATATTTATAGCTAGTAAACAATTTCACATCTTCGGAATAGATCCTCATTTGATTAGAAAATTTTCAGGTTAATGATTATAGAGACTTTTATTGCTTAACAGTTTTGAATGTAGCAGCGTACATGGAGTTAAACATAAACAGCTTTGATCAAATAAAACTGACTTGGAATTTCTTTACTAAGAAAAAAAAATGTGAATTTCATTCATGTTACCCACACAGGGCATGCTACATTGATAGTTAAAATTATGATAGTTCACTGTCAGGATGTGATGTTTGTTTCCTTACCCTTGGCCCTGATGAGCTATGCACTTTTTTTATAAGACTATTTTTTTTCTGATTGAACAAAGATGTCTTCTTGGTTTGTAAATAAAAGTCAGAAGCACTTTGCTGAAAAGAATTGCCTTGAAGAACTTGGTATACGTAAGAAGACTACCAGCTTCTGTTTAGTTTCATACTTTAATAGTGTGAGCTAATAGATGTGGAATATGCTTGAAATGTGTTCATTGTTTTTTCTGTAAAGAGTCAGGGTTATGTGTATGATGACTTGAGAGCAAATCTCTTCTTTACTTGGGAATGCTTTGAGTAGCCTCCCAGCAACAGCACTGTGTTTCTACCTCTGGTTGCCTGAGTCTGAGGAAACTTGGTAACCCCGTACAATCCCTCTGGACTTCAGCTTCCTCAATAGCCATGCATTAATGAAATATTTCCTACCCGACTCAGATCTGTTATGAGGACAGCATATTGAGGTGTAATATATGTGAAGTGACTATAATTTCAGAGTTGGTAATTGCACCCCTTCTGGCTGTCACTAGGAAGCTGGAAGTACTTTGAATGAGACCGACGGCTTTCCTTGCCTTATCCCATCTTCTGTCCACCTCTGCTCACTGCACCTGCTCCACACCGCACATCTGCTACTGCTATGATGTCACTGTGATTCTCCAGAGACACGTTGCTATCTCACTTTGGCGTGATTTCCAAACTGCCTCGATGCCTGCCGTGCCTACGATCTGTCAGCACTTTCCTTGCCCTCTTTATTTGCAGGTGTGTCTCTTCAATTTCCTTGTATCAGTTGAACTCAGGCCAGTTACTCGAGGTGAGGTTGTTAGGATTGAAGCTATTGTGAGGAAGGTTTCAGGGTCTTCCTCCTCTCCTCTGATGACACAGACAGAAAGCATAGGAGAATCTGTGCTACCTCTAATATTGTAGAAGGACTGTCACAAAACAGTTGAAGAGATGTGTCTGAAGGTATCATACAAATAATTTAGAACTGGAATGAAGTCAACTCTGAGAACGAGGCATTTGTTTGATGCAGATTGTGCCGAATGACCGTTTGCCCATCTCCCTCTGTGCTGCTGTGCCCTTCCCTCTAATCGAGGCTTTATGGTTTAATAAAACTTTACTGAAGGCTTAAGGATAACAGGAGGTACTCACATACAGAAATGAAATCTTAGACTGAAATACACAATAGTGTGAATATAAGTGCATTCTCAGGCTATTTCACTCTTGCTCTCTGATACTTGATTCCTGGTTTGAGCAGTTCTCCTAACACCAGTTGGAAGAACACAACACCAGGTCCCATATCCTGCTCATGTGGGGCTTCCTACCCTAAATCTCAGTGGTTCAATGTCACTTTTTGTGGTAGTAAATCCTGTTGTGAGGGTTAGATTCTGCATTGACTATGATCATGTGGTGCTATCCAGTTGAAGGTAGGTCTGGTTCAAGGAAACAGATAGCTTCGTTCTTGTTTTGGAGGATTCATCCATTTTTCTTCAACCTCCGTGTAACCTCATTAAAAACCTAAGGCCACACCAATGCGTATTTTAATAGGGTCTGACTTCTTAACGATTTCTTAGGACCTAATGCTGTTGAATATATGCTTTATAACACGTACCTGCTCTTTTGCCTTTTTGAAAAAATCTAAGTATCAAGTGTTCCATGAAGAGGAAGTGGGTGTGGATCTGGGACTTGAGTCCATGTGTCCATCTGGGACTTGAGTTCCCAGTGTCTTACCTGCCTGTGTCAGATGCCTCTGCCCAAACTTTTTCTCCAAATGCTAAGCAAGGTGTCTAGCTACAGAATGCTCAATATATTCATTAAATGAGTTATTTAAAGTTTATTTTATGATTCTGTCATGGAGGAATTATGCCACAGTGACAAATTTCATTGGTGAGTAAAATGTAATCACATTTTTTTACACAAGATATTTAATAGCAAAAAAGGAAATGTGTGCACACATAATATATTCTGTGTATTAGTTAAATATTGTTTAGGGTAGTTAAATAATATTTTTTATTTCTTTGTTTTAAAACTTATACCCTGTCCTGAATCTAATTCAGATGCCAGTTTCATGTTTTCTTTTTCTTGATGCCTAATAAGTCAAGATCCCACTCTATTTTAGAATCACCTGGAATTATGGTTTGTCTCCTACGCACATTTTTGTTCTAGTTTATTTCTTAGGTGTCTGTGATTTCTCATCTTTTCATGAAGTTTTCAGTTTTTTACCTCTGCAACATATGGGTATTGAGTTCTCAGAAGCCATTTCGTTTTCCCTCTTGGATTTATAACTCCATCTTTTGGTTTTCCATCTACTTCAGATTCACATTTTTATCACTTATTTCACAGGGTGTTGACATTGCTTTTGGTTTCCAGTGGCTCACTATTGCTTCTCCTCCACTCCTCAAGGACTGTGTGGCACATTTAGGTCATTGCTCAGTGCCTCCCGTTCCCAAATAAAACCCAGTTTCTGGAGTTACTTGAGTCCTAGTAGACTTAAATGGGATGGAGAAAGACAGCGACAACAAACACATCACAATCAAGGTCTTCTAACGAAAGCCCCTAAACTCACTGAGAAATAATATTTAGAATGCCATTTTTTGGTGTTTTGAATAACAAAAGCAAAATACTAAAAAAATTAGGTTTAGGCAATAATCTTTCATCTCTCTTTCCTTCAGTGAATTTCCCAATGGGGGCCACTATATTCGCCTTGAATGAGTACAAAGGATGTCCATTTATTGTGATATCCTGGTTCTTGTTTGTTTTACAGCAAAGATTTCTTTTAACTTTAAAATGTGTACCTATCTAACGCCTATGTAGACTGTAGTCATCCACTGTGTTGATTTAATAAAAATCATAAAACTTATGGGTTGAATTTTTTTGTTTTATTAGAGGTAGGCTTTTTAGTGGTAGATTATCTCTCTTTTTTTAATACAATGAGCAGCTTGTGCCAGACATCATGGAAGATGTTTATAGTGCTATTCGTCTCTTCCCTAAGAGTATCTCAAAAGAAATCCTGGATGTTAGAGATGGATGCAATTTTAAAAATTAGTCCAGTCCTTGGGTATTATGGATAAGAAATCTAAGATTCTGAAGGACTAAGTGACCTTAGGAAATACACTCAGATGTTCTGTACTTAAACATTCTTTTTTTTTTTTAAAGAAATGATAATGTTACTCATAATTTTATCAAAGGATTAAATGTAATCACGCATGTAGAGCACTGAGCCAGTTGGTGCCCACAGGAAGCTCACAATGCATGAAGACATGGATTCACAAGAAATCATAGTCACGTCTTTCAGAGGAGCACAACTATTATTGTTGGCTATGACTATATAAATAGGAAGTGGGGAAATGGATACAAATCCAGCTCCTTTTCAAGACTGTTGTTTTGTGCAGTGCAGCATACATCTATTTCATTAATTACCAGACTGCCATTGCTTCCCACTAAACCGAAACAGAAGCACGATAATCAAACACAAACAGCAACAGAGACCCTGGACCTCTTTTGTGTGCACTGCTTCAATGCAGCATGAAGTTAAAAAGTTATAAGTATTTATTTTTAAGTGAAGACTTTCTAATATAGACACAGATTAAATGTCATCCATGTGTTCCGTGAAGCATCCCAAATGCTCCAGGATGTGCTCCAGATTGTCATTCCTAGGAGATCTTTCACACCTTCGTCACTTCTCGATTTTGTCTTCTAGCCGATCTGCTAGTGGTCAGCTTGAGCTGATCCCTTCCTGAAGGGTTGGGGTGAATCCTGCTGACCTATTCTCATGTGTATATGACTGTTTAAGAACTGGGAGGCAGCCAGTGTGAAGAGGAGGCTGACAAATTGGATGTTCCCCAACCCTCTGTTCTTGGAAAGCCGATCTTTCTTATCACTTGATGTTAAATATGGATGGGAACGACTCCCCTGATCTAACCTACTAAGTTTATCCAGTTTTAAAATCCAAGTGTTTCTTATGAAATCTTAGTGGAATGCCACTACTGTTTAATAGACACCTCAAACATGCATTTCCTTGTCTTCTACAGTGTTACTTTAAAGCCATCTTTGCCACGAATTTGTTGGCAGTAGGTAGTTTCACCTACCACAGGGTTGCCGTTTGAACATAAGCTGTATTCTTCTTACATCAGGTTCTTTGTCTTCAGCTCCTCTTTATTGATTTCAAAACTCATTGTATTTTCTCAAAAGTTTTAATGCTGAAGAGGATGGTGCTTCTGGTAGGGTTCTCTAGAGAAACAAAACCAATAGAATGTATATACAGTCAGTAAGTTGAGGATCCCGGAGTACCAATGGAGGTGAATCCATTTTGAGACCTGAGCATCAGGAGTTGAGCATGTGGTTTCAGTCTGACACTGGTGGACTGGAAATTTAGGAAGAACTCACATTTCAGTTCATGTCCAAATTGGAAAAAACTGAAGTCCGAACGCACAAGGCATGCAGGCAAGAGAAAATCCACCCCTCCTTGCGGAGGCGCAGCCTTATTTTTCTAGTCAGGCCTTCAGCTGATCCAATGGATACCCCACCTTAGAAGGAACAATATGATTTACTCTGTGAACCGATTTAAGTGTTAATCTCTTTTCAAAACACACTGACAAACACATCCACGATAGTGTTTATCAAAAATGTGTTGAAAGTTGATGGTCATTGAAACAAGTTGACACATAAATGAGCCATTCCAGTGCTAAATGTCTTTTGTTTGCAGCTTCTGGTGTATAGTAAGAAAAGAAGCTTACACTTTTGGTTTTCAATAGTGTATGCCTATTTATGAAATTAATGATGATTAAACTTATAATTTTATAAATTTTATTCTGCTAATGTAATTCTAAAACATGACACACGTAAGATTAATGTGCTAAAGTCTGCATAATAAGTCACTTGCAGGGAGTGAGTCAAATTGAGCCTCCCCCCCATACGTGCTTTATTCATAGAGAGAAATGATGCTCACTGTCCAATTTAAAGCCAACTAGATCCAGTTAGATTTATCATTTAATTTTTCTAATGTTCATATCCATTTCTCTATAAACTAGGAAAATAATACCACAAAATGTCATGTTAGTTAAAATCAGTAAATAAAATATGCCAAAAATTACAAAGATTTTAGTTTTAAAATCTTTATTTTTCCAGCATGCAAATTTACTGTATAATGTGGCATTATATTACTTGACACAAAGTATGAGATAATGCTGATAAAAGTACATGGCATATTGGTTTAATTTGGGTCAGCAGGTAGCAAAATCTGGATCTTTGATAACTGTTATAATTAGTTTCTAGTATTGATATCCCAAATAATTAATATGTAAGAGCATTTTGAAATACTTACTTGGTCATAGTGTTGACACCAGTGTCCTTACACAGCAATTGCGAACTTAAGGCTTAGACCCTACTCTTGTCACCACTGGAATCAGCCTGCTTGTTATTACAATTCAGACCCGTATGTATTAAGCCCTGGGCTGCTTTTTAGTTGAATGTCATTAATGCTCCATCTGGAGTGTTGGTAGTATATCTTTAAAAGACTGTGGCCTACTGTTTATACACAAGTCACTTTGAAAAAAAAAAAAAGCATTGTGTTGTAATAAAAGAACTCTCTCAACCGGAACTGAAGTGTTTCTGTAACACTGAAAGACTAAACATAGCAAGCTAGAAAAGCTGCATGGTGCTATGTGAGCAGTTCGTGTTGTTTTCTTTCTTTTTTTTATTGTACTGTTTTACCAGTGGCAATCAGTGTGGGGTCTTCACTTATGAAAATATAGCTGTTGGCGGTTTAGGCTCAATTTCATTCTCAAGCTGTCATGAGTGATCACATGGGAAGATAATGCTTGATGGGAATTTCTTTTTTCTTTTTTTCTTCTCCTTTTCTTTGAGGCAACTTGTTGAGAAAAGAGCCGATAAGATTGAGATCTCTGATGTACCTCCATGCTTAGAAAACACAAATATATCAGAAATCCTAGCCACACAGCAAAAAATTATCTAGTTCAATTAAAGCATTTTCAGTTTCTTCCACTTGTTTTCCATGAACACCCCCATATTCTCTTGAGGAAGAGGTAACATACTAAAATTCTGTTTAGTGTATGATTTTCTAGCGCAAGATTCAGATTTTGTTTGTTCTGTAACAAAAGGCTATCTTACAGCATTCTTTTTTTATTGGAAAGTCAGGTAAACAGGAGAGACAGAGAGGAAGATCTCTGATTCATTTCCCAAGTGACCACAATGGCCAGAGCTAAGCCAGTCTGAAACCAGGAGCCAGGAGACTCTTCCGGGTCTCCCATGTGGGTGCAGGGTTCCAAGGCTTTGGGACATGTTTGACTGCTTTCCCAGGCCACAAACAGGGATCCGGATGGGAAGAAGGGCCGCCGGGTCACGAACCGGCGCCCATATGGAATGCTGGTGAGTGCAAGGCAAGGATTTAGCCACTCGGCTACCACATCAGGCCCATCTTAAGACCTTTTTAAAAAAAAATATTGCAAATAGGAGAGAGCAAGATGGCAGAATAGAGTGAGCACATGTCAAAGCAGATGGAGAAGGATTCGTATAGAAGTGCAGAGGGTGTGGTTCCCATAACAGGAGTGAGAAGGCTGCCAACAAAGAACACAAGGACACAGCAGAGGCAGTGGAGTGATTCTACAGTGAACAGAATCCCCAGATGTGATCGGAGTTCCAAACACAAACAGATGGGAAAGGAAGGTCACTGGGAATGTAGCAAGTAAATCAAGTCATGGAATCATGAGCTGTAACAGCAATGGAGCCCTTGTAGATGGATATAGTTCACAAGCCAACCTCCCAAAAACTCCCCAAGTGGGTACACCACTTTGAGTACTGGGGCAAAGCCCCTGTGAGGGGATAGGTAACAGTAAGCTGCACATACACTAAGCCCAGAGAGAACCCACTTGCAGCTCAATATTTTGCTGGTCCCACCGAGGAAAATAATACCAACTTGACATCTCATGAGTTCCATCCAAAATAGGTCTGGGTTTACTGCAGTCCTAGCTTCTAGCAGGTTCTGGCAAAAAAAAAAAAAAAAAAAAAATCCTGTGAACCCCCAACATGGACAGGGACCATTGGCAGCCCTGTGATTCAGTTTAAAGAGACAACTGGTATCTTCCTAATTCCGGTTGCTGTGGGAACAGTGAGCAGGAGAAAGGCTGAACAGACTGTGAAGCTGCCATGACACAGGATCACGGGAGTGGAAAGAAGAGACAGCCTCAGGGCTCCAGCTGTGGAGTTCACAGCAGGAGGGCAGCCCAGGAGCTGGGTAGAGAGGTGTGAGTAACACCAAAGGAGAACTGGGCACTGAACAAGACCATTAACGTTGATCTGTAGACCTGGCGAACACAACTCAAACATCAGCTGCAAAGAAGAATCCAGTAATCTGAATTGCAGTGGCCGAGGGTGAGAGTCATGGGCACCATGGAAGAGGATATGGATGCCTCCCACACAGAGGATGGAAAGGACATTTCTGTCTTAGAATTAGCTAGTGAAGACGTGGAAGAGCCGCTGGAAACAACCAGAAGCAGTTGCAGGAGTTCAAGGAACTCAGGAGATAGCAGCATTGAAGTAAAAATAAAACAGAATTATTAGAAATGAAGAATACGGGCTTGGCGTGATGGCGTAGTGGTTAAGGTTCTCGCCTTGTATGTGCTGGGATCCCATATGGGCACCGGTTCTAATCCCGGTGGCCCTGCTTCGCATCCAGCTCCCTGCCTGTGGCCTGGGAAAGCAGTTGAGGACGGCCCAAGGCCTAGGGACCCTGCACCCGCATGGGATACCCGGAAGAGGCTCCTGGCTTTGGATTGGCACAGCACCAGCCATTGCTGCCGCTTGGGAGAGTGAGTCATCGGACGGAAGATCTTCCTCTCTGTCTCTCCTCTCTGTATATCCGCTTTTCCAATAAAAATATATAAAAAAAAAAGAAATGAAGAATACAGTAGAGCTGTGCAGTAGACAGCATGCCCAGATGCGCACAGGGAGCATGGCAGCAAGCTCCTCTAGTCCAGCAGGGGACACTGAGTGCTTCGTCAAAGGATGAATTGCACTCCAGTTGGAACACTGTCTTGGACAAGCTTTGCAACATATTCCTGGGCCCAGGGATGTGCTAAATTAGACCTAGTCAGCCAAGAGACCTTGGAAAGATTTTCTCAGCTGTGGTGCAACAAAACTGATGACATGTCAGAACTATCAAAACTACTCAAGTATCAGCCTTGGAAAACTCTTTCCCATATTGGGGTTTGTAATAAAGTGTCATCAAACGACTGTCCTCCATCCTCGGGAGCGGATGTAGTTTTATAGCACAGAATGGCTTCCTTCTCTTACCGTCCTGCTGACAGAAAGGAAAGAAGAACTGAAACATTTGTCCGCCCAACGTTTCTGCGTAACTTGACCATCCCCGCTCTAATTGGAGACCCACATGGGCATGTATCTCTTTTAATTATGTAAACAGTATTAAAATAAAATTAAAAAACAAATAAAAAGTTATTTTCTTTTGAAAGGCAGATTGAGAGGTGCATGCACAAACACATACAGAGAGAGAGAGAGAGAGAGAGAGAGAGAGAGAGAGAGAGAGATCTTTCATCTATTGGTTCACTCCCCAAATGGCTGCAGTGGCCAGAACCAGGCCCCTCTGAAACCAGGAGCCAGGAGCTTCTTCCTGGTCCCCCACTTGACTGCAGACATCCAAAGACTATGATCACCTTTTGATGCTTTCCGAGGCCATACGCATGGAGCTGGATAGGGACAATAACAAGTGGCACTCAAACTAATGCCCATGGATTCCCACACCAGAGGCCAAAATATCATCAACTGTGCCTCAGTGTTGACCCCATTATTTTTTATTTTTGAGCATATTGGATTTATAGCTTGTCATTTTTTCTGATAAGAAGAGTGAGGTTTGTGTATAATGTCATTGAAGCGAGTGTGTGGATGGTTTTTGCTGTCTTCTCCACTTGAAGAATCGCTTTATCTTAACCTCTCTACCATTTCTTACGTCCGCCAGCTATTTTCACTGCTTGGTGCCAAAAGGGAATTGGATCATCAGTTGGCGTGTGATCCACATTGGTCTGGGATTATCTCCTTGGGAACTTGACATTGAGTTCAAGACATTCAAACTCTCCACATATCTCTCTCTGTAAGGCTAAGCATGTATGGTATAAGTGATAATATTTTTAGCTTGTGTGAATCAGCAGTGTTTGTTTCAGAGGTAAGTTATGTCACAACATTATGCAATTTGTTAGTTGTTTTTAAACATTTTAACTATTTTAAAATATATTATTGGCTTTAAATTATGGGAAATATGTCTAATAATTTTGAATTAAATTTCCTGTATGCTTTCAGTAAAAGACATGTGAAATTTACAGAGGTTCTACCAATATTTTAGCCTCAATATTATAATTTTTCAAAAAAAAAAGCTTGTTGTGGGAACCAGCATTGTGGGATAGTGGGTAAAAGTGATGCATTTGATGCTGGCATTCCCCATAGACAATAGTTCTTGGCCTGGTCACTCTACTTCTGTCGGAATGGCCTGTGAGAGACAATGAAGCTGGCCCGGGTGCACGGGCCCCTGCACCCACTGAATGAGGTTCTTGGCTCCTACTTTATTGAAGGAATAAACTACTGGATGGAGAATCACCATCTGTGGCTCCCTTGCTGTAACTCTGCCTTTGAAATAAATAAATATTTTCGAAGAAATTATTTTTAGGTATAATGATATTTTGATTTTTTTAAATGAATAGTGTATATTTTCATAATGTTTGTTCCTGTCACAATTGTATCTCGTTCTTTTGTGTATTTTCTTTTAAAGATTTATTTATTTGAAAGGTAGAATTACACACAGAGAGAGAGAGGCAGGCAGAGGACTTCCATCAGCTGCTTCCCTCCTCAGATGGCTGCATTGATCAGAACTTGGTCATAGCCTCCTGGTGACCAGGAACTTCATCTGAGTCTCCATGTTAGTGCAAGGGCCCACAGATCTGGATCATTTCCCACTGCTTTTTCATGTACATTAGCAGGAAGCTGAATTGAAAGTGGAGCGGCTTGGACTTGAACTGCTGCCCGTAAAGGATGCCAGTACTGCAGGCAGATGTTTAACGCACTTTGCCGCAGCTCTGGTCCCGTATGTTATATAGCTAGAACTTGAAGTGCTCCTTAATATTATATAGATGCTAGCTATTTACTCTTTTGAATCCTTCTGTCCTCTCCCCTTTTGTATGAATGTTCGATTGAATCAACTCTTTGCGTGTGAATTGTTTGGACAGTGAAGCTCAACAGAACAATGATTTCGTTTTTGATTTCATAGCATTGATTGATCAATCAGTATACTTGCTAGACGTTGATCAAAAACTGAGAGAATAAAAATTACTTATGTTTACATGCCTTATTTCACTTTAAGTAATTATTATAGTTAAAAAAAATAAAAGGTAGAAACCAATTGAGAGAGTTTCCTCGATTCCTGGGCACTGCTAAGAGCACCCCGAGCAGTGGGGAGGGTCTAGAAGCTTTAGTGGCTGATTGTGGCACTTGGCCGTGCTTGGTCCATGTTCTGCTGCGTGTTGCTTGAAAGAGAGCATGACTACAGCAGCAATCCTCAGCTCCCCACTCTGTTACCTTCTTTCACCACTGAAAACATTTTTAAAATGCTGTTCTATGTCCAGGAAATGTTTGTCATTTCTAAATCATAAATTCAGGATGTTAGTTCACCAGGTAACTGCAGACCTGACAGGGCCCCTTTTTTTGTAGGGTTATCACAGTTTTATTCTTTCTTCTCAAATCTAGAGTACCCTGTGATTTAAGAGACCGCAAACCCAAGTCTAGGAAATGAATAGCACAGAATAGAAAATTTCGTCAGGACTTAGTTAAATTTAGTGCTCATATCTGGAAGGAAGCGGAAGAAAACCTAATTCAACACCCAATTATTTAAAAACAGAAAGGATCCAAAGACATGGCAGGAAATTATACCAACCAGTTTGACATCAGTTAAGTCTCAGAACATTTTAAAAAGATCAAATGCTGGAACATTTAAAAAGCACAGCTTGATAACAGTCAATTAAGGTAGCCTCAGGATGTGGCCAGGAGATTTCAGTAATTTGTGTGTATACAGCATAGATGAAAATTCTAAAGGCTTTGCCGTAAGAATCAAGAGAAAAAAAATAAAAACACAGTAAAAGTCAAAAAGCAAGATGTGGCTGTTTGGCATAACCCTTTTCTTGATTTTTTTTTTTTTAAAAACTTAATTACTGAAGCATAAAATTCCAGGGAGCCAAAGAGCCAGACAAATTGAATTAACAGTTGAGTAATCTTGGGAATAAGTCAAACTCAGTTGTAAATCCTGAGCAACTCGGTGTGTCCAGCCCTCGTTCCTCACTGCCAGTGAAGTTTTGGTGGAAAGGGATCTTATTCAGGCAGGATCGTCGAAGACAGTTCTTTCACTGTATGCTCCCCGAGTCGATGCTATCCTGTTCAGTTTCCTCCTTGGGACAGGTGCAGAAGTGGCGTGTTCAGAAGCTTTTATAGCCTTGTGTCTAACTACTTTCTTGAAAGTATGGGCCTGCCTTTTTTTTTCCCTGATCTTATGGTAGAGTAACTGCAGTCTAAACAATTAATTGTATAATTTGCAAAGCCATAGATACATATGTTAGATAGTTGAGAAGTACAGATCAAGATAATTTTTTTAAAGAAATGTAATTTAAAGCACAGTGGGCATTGTTATTAGAAAATGCCAACCTGTTTTTATTTCTGTTAGTAAAAATACACAGGCATAATTATTGCAAGCTTATTTCTAATATAGCTTTTCAGAACCATCCACTTGAAAAAAACTTACTGGGTTGAAAGTTGAGAGGTTCTGAAAAAAGTCTTCTGCTTTGAGTTGTGGTTGTGAGGTTACAATGTGTGTTGAAGGGTAGATTGGACCATTCCTAAGATTTTTCAAGCCCTCTCTGATTGTAAGTATACACTTTGTCCTGTGTATTTCATGGTTATTTTTTCTTTTTACCACTAAAGAGCAAGGTTGTTAACGCCTAGCATGTTGCATTGTGGCATAAGCGAATGGTTTGGTCAGTAGAGGATGATCTGTAGTGAATATAGCCAGCAGAGTACAAGCACAAGTGTGCTAGGAACTGAAGCAAAGCCTTAGAGACATTGTGAAGTTGACTTGGCTCTCTCCACTGTAAGAAGAGTATATTGTACCCGTCTGCTGTCTCTTGGGCACAGAGTTTAGGATGAGATTCATGAAGCAGAGCTAATCTTGGCCCGAAGTTTAGCATTAATCCCGTTAAACTTCAGCCTGCCGTGGAGTCAGCTCACTGGATTTCTAGACCCCGAAGCCAAAAGAATCGCTGTTTGTGGTTGTGGGCCGTTTGATTTTGATATGTTATGCAGCATTACTGCACAACCAGGTGACCAGTGCAGTTGGATTATCATGTTTTTCTGTGTCACTTGGTGGCATTCAATTGGCCTGTTCACCCTGGAAGCCCCTTCTGAATTCTATTCTCATGTATTCAACTGCTTTTTTTTTTTTTTAACCTCAACTGAAGTCTCGAATGGGCAACTCAAATGTGATGTACTGAAACCTAGACTTTTAATTCTCCTGCCATGCACAACGCTATCCACCTCTTAGCAAATAGCAACTCCACTGACTCAGGCTCAGGTCTGTGGACCTATCCCTGAGTTCTTTCTTATTCCCCATCTCTGGGGTGTGTACAAATGCTGAGATACATCCTGAATATAACTGTGCTTCGGCCAGACCGGTGCTTCTGCCCTAACTCCTATTAGCTCCGTGTTTTTATTCCTTTTTTTTTTTTTTGAGGACTCTTTGTCATACATCAGCCGAGATAATCCTTTCAGATATAAATCCCAGGACTTCACTCTCTGCCAAACTCACTCAGTTTCATTCAAAGTCATTCTACTGGACTAACTCATCTTCCATGTCTGGCCCTGATTGCTGGCTTTCTGTGAGCACCCCCTGCATGCACTAAGGAGATGTCTAGTGCCGGGCCTCCTGGTTTCTTATTCCTTCCAGGAATCTGCTCACATATTAATCTTAGTGAGGATAGAAGAGCAGCTACTACTCCGTTACTCTATTATCCCCTACTCTCTCTCTGCTTTGTTCCTAAGCTTGGCATTTACCAATTAGCATGTTTCCTATTTATACATCTATTATTTTCCATCTTGTATCACAATGGAAACTCTGTAAACAAGACTGTTGTGTGCACAGTCATATCCCCAACAATGAGAAGAACCCCCAGCACATGGAAGGCATCTGCTAGATACCTTTTTGTGAAACAAAAATGAAGTTGATATGGCTGTGATAAGCCTTGGGATTGTTAGGTGTGAGTCAGGTATTTAAACGCCAGTAGAAGAGTATAAAAAGTAAAGGAAGACCCGATTGTCAATTTTTAACAGAGTGTAGCTGTCGGCCAAATAAACAGGCTAATCTTTTGATTATAAATCTTGAAGAATAAAAGCTCTTAGCTAGCATTAGTAGTGGATGCACTTTTATTTTAACATACAAGAAATTCAGGGATTTTTTTTTTTTTTTACTTTGGGATGATTTAAGAATTTCTAGTTCATTTTTGAGCCAGGTCATTTATAGAGCTTGCTCGTAGATGGGAGGTGAGAGAGAATCAGGAGATTTTAGAACTGTGAAGTCTATTTTTATTTCAGGGGAAGAAATGATCTTTCCAGGAACACTTTGGGAAGATGAGGCTGGCCAGGTAGGAGGTGGGGACTGTCACTTCCAGGTTTTGCACACACTCACAGTTTTCTGGCATTTCAGCAGCCTACCGTTTTGGTGAGGATTCTATATGTTATTTTAGCAGCAACATCTCCGCCAAGATCATGAAGGGAGTGCAAACTCCAGGAAATCTGGTAACAGAAGCAGAGATGTTGTCGTCTCCTTGGATTGCAGACCTGCGAAACCACAGCACACCTGGACCCACGTCCTGGCAGGGCTGGGAATTCTGAGACTTCGGTCCAGAGTCCCTGCTCAGACGTGTCGGAATTCTACTAGCATTCACTGTCTCCTGCTTTGCATGAGGCTTTCAGTCTTATTGATAACTGATTTTGGTGATGTCGAGCCCTCCACAAGATGATATGCAGACCTAATATGTTACTAGGAGAAAGCAAAAATGAAGGGCAGAAAGCGATTATGTCTTCTAGTGAACAAAAATCTCTTCATTTTTAAAAACATTTTCAGTGAACAACCAAGACCTGTATAATTCCTTTTGCCTGAAGGGGACAGGGTATAGACATATCTAATACATGTTAAATAATTATGATGTGCCAGGCACTATTCTAAGAGTGTCACATATGCTTTCTATATATGAAGCTTGTGTTTTGTGCATATCTTTTACATATGAGAGTGCTGTATTTTGGAGTCAGATACTGCCACTATTTCAGAGACAAAAACAAGTGTCCCAGTGTGCTATCTGAGACCCGGAAATGTTACATGTGTTTTCAACTCTACAGGATTAATATGAGACAAGTTACAGACAAATATTGGACAGACATTCAGAAGGAAAGCTTCCCCAAAAACTATCCATCGTTTTTGTAACTTCCATGGGCAATTTAAATGTTGACATTCTAGCAATAATATAGTAGGAGTAGTTTTATGTAATGAATATTCAGGAAAACAGTTTTCCCCTTAGATAAAAAAGCTGTAATGACTTTGTAACTTCACCGTAATACTTCCTTTTTCCTTTTGGCATTGCTGTATATTGCAGAATGTGAAATGAATACTGTCTGCCTTCAGCAGGACTCTTCAGAGCAAAGTCCTGAACTGTAATGAGTGCACTTCAAGAAAACACATGGAAAACACAGTGGGAAAATGATTTTATTTATTTTTTTGCACAGCAAAATTTTGAAATTCACATCTAATTTTTAATTACAGTACATGAACTTCTTGAAGACTTCTTGGATGAGGGAACTCTAGACTTTTTGGCAGCAAAATACAGTCAACTTTTCATTCCTAATGAATGGTTTGATGAACCCTTGTATGTCTCCTTGGTCTGTGGAGATTAGAATAGTGAAGTTTAGAATCTCATCCGAAGTGTGTATTTGTCACTATCCTGAACTCCCCCAACATGCTCCAGTCTCACATGCATAATTATCACATGCACACAGGATCAAATAGCGCAGAGTTGACCCTGCTGCTTCATGCTTTTGCTTCAGTATAGCCTGGGAGGTGCTAGTCCAAGATGGCTGATGGCTTCCTCACCCATGTCCAAGAGAAGAGGAAATGATGCTGCCATGTGGCTGCCACTAACCTGATAGATGGTTAAGGCTAGGTTACAGGAATGACGAAACAGAGTTTTTCTGTGTGTGTGTGTGGAATGTATGCAAAAAACAGACCATAGCTTCTCCTCCAATGGAGCTGCTTCTCTTATATCCACTTCTCCTCTGCCCACCTCTCCATCTGCTTTTCCTATGAGTGAAGTTCATGCTGTCGTGTCCTCAATGTGGCACAGTATTTGAAACTGTATTGAATCCTGAGGGAATCCCTCTTTCTCTCTGCTCCTGCCGCCCCGGTAACTGCACAAATCCACGAAGTGTTTTATTACTCTCTAGGGTATGAGTGATTTATTCTTGTGACCCTGCCGGTCAGATAAGCAAAAACTTAATCCAAAATGAACAACTGTCTCTGTTTCTTTGAGTGATGGGAAGAAAATTTTAAATAATGGTTGGTGTGTTTAAGAAATGGAGGGAAGGCAAGAAAAGAAAAATGCCTTTTTTCCCCTTTGACATCAGCTATGGCTTTAGCTATATAGCTATGACTGTAACTTCAGCTTTTCCTCCATGCTCTGAAATATGACTTTCATTTTTGTTATTTATTAGAAATTAAGCCCTTTCATTAAGGGAATGCACTAAGATAGTAAATAATTCAGCCCACTATAATGTTTTCACCTTAAGTTTTTATTCTCTTTGTTTTTTTACATTGTTTGGACTTAGTTTTCTTAATTTGGGTTGAAGCGGATGAGTAGTTTCCACTTTCAAGTATGAGTTAATTCAGAAATGGTACTGATGGTTCTGTGTAAGGTTTGATGCTGATACTCAGAAACAGAGACAGTAATGGAAAGTATGCCTTCATGAAGAAGAACACAGTTCTATCTTTATTCAAGGTCATGCGCTGTGATGGACAACCATGGGTGTGGGATTTGTGGACCAAAATGACAAAAAAGAGAGGATGGCCCAGCAAGGGATATTACATAGAGTTACTGCAAGAGTTCAGAATGTAACTCTGGGAGGTGGAATCACATGTAAGACATGCCTGGGAAGAGAGGCTCAAAATAAACTCAGAATTGAAGTACAGAGCGGCAGTCTTAATCCAACATGTCATTTCAGAAAATGTAGACTGAATGCCATGATATGTTTTTTGTCTTCTAGGTTACTAGATTTCTTGAGGACGATTATTTAATTTGAAAATAGAAATAGGCATTAATTACTATATGCTTACATTTTTAATTAACACCAATGACACCAGAAACATACCTCTACAAGTACTCACGATTATATGGTGATTTAAAGGCGTTGTGCAACAAAAAGATTGAATGTTTTCCTAGCTATCAGTTTGCAAAGATTTAAGAGATTGAAGATCATCTTTTAAAGGCTATAAAATTTGCATGTGCCCAGTCTTTGACCCTGAAATTTTACTTTTAGGACATCATTTTAAAGAAATAATTTATGTGCTTTCATTATCGAACAAGAGGAGGCTACTCAAATGGATTATGTTTCACTGCACAATAAAGTATTTGATGTGAAGTAAAATGATGAGCCACAAATACATTTATTGATAGGAGCAGATGTCCTTGTGGCTAAGTATAAAAAATCGGATTATAAAGAGCAGGTATACAATTACCATATTTTGAAATGTATCAGTGTACTTCAAGACGTTTATGAATGCAGGCCCAGCGCAACAGTTTAGTGGCTAAATCCTCACCTTGCATGCACCAGGACTCCATGTGGGCTCTGGTTCGTATTCTGGCTGCTCCACTTCCCATCCACCTCCCTGCTTGTGGCCTGGGAAAGCAGTCGAGGACGGCCCAAAGCCTTAGAACACTTCACCCATGTGAGAGGACAGAAAGGAGCTGCTGGCTCCTGCCTTCGGATTGGCTCAGCTCCAGCTATTGCAGCCACTTGAGGAGTGAATCAGTGGATGGAAGATCTTTCTGTTTCTCCTCCTCTCTGTAAATCTGATCTGCCTTTTCAATAAAAAATAAATTAATTAAAAAAAAACCCAAGTGTTTAAGAATACACACTTACAACACAAGCTCATATCATGTTACAATATAAAGTTTCAGGAATAAGTAAAGAAAATAAGGAAAAACACTTAAGGACACCTATTCCTTTATTGTGGCTTGTTTGTTATCTACAAAAAGTACACTCTTCAAGTTTAGCAGTTAGGGGAGGCTTCCAATGTAGGTGAAACAGCTGAGAGCCATTTCACCTGTAACACTCCCTAAGACTGATGAAGACAGTCACTCCCCAGAGTATTTTGGATTTGGGTGAAACTAGTCTGTTAAACACCCTTGTAGTCAAGGGCCAGCTTTTCCTAAGAAGAGACGGAGACCCGCAGTATCACTATGCAAAGAATGGAACTGATGTACCCAAGACTGTGGAGAGTTAGCTGCTGTGGTGTTGTATTAATGTCACTAGGGATAGGACACTTATTAATGTCACTAGGGATAATGTCACTAGGGATAGGAAACTTCCCAGAACTTTTTTTAGCTGATCTGCTCCAGTTCTACTTTCTCCCTAAACTTATTATTGAGTACTTCATTGCCTCAAAAGGGAGTGTTTGTTTTTTCTGGATATATCAGTTAAAGCAAGCAAACATCTGTACTTTGCCTATTTTTTGAAAAAAGAATTCCAGTAGCCTCCAAGGCAAACCTGATACAAAACAAAAACATAAGGTCCCAGAGAGAAGTCATCTGAGTGAAGCAAAGGATAGAATGTCAGGACCAAAAATGAAATCCATGCTAGTAGCAAGAACTTGGCTCCAAGGGGAAAAGTCCTTACAAACAGGGTTCGGTGTGTCTTTTTTCCTGACATCTGAGACGGGCAGGAAGATCTAGTCTTCCAAGAGTATCTATTTTGGGTGAGAAAAGTCACAGAAACATGTGGGGACCAGCGTGGTCTAGAGTTTTCAGTCAATGTGGGAGAAGTAATGCAGGTTTTGCCGTCAGACAGCTTGTTCTTCCCAGCTCAGCTACCTGTTAGCTTTCTGACCTTGAACACATTATTTAGCTCTTTCAACTTGGCTTCCTCTTTGACAGGGGGATAATAACAACCAACCCAGAAGCCAAGGTAACTCTCTAATAATGTTATATGGTAATGCTATTGTTGTGGTTATTATTATTTCACGAGAGACATGGGACCATAATTCAGATGGACAGGTTATTAAACAACACTTTAGGAAATCAAAGGCCGTGCCACTTGATTATTGCCTTGGAAGGGCCTTGCTGTGGACACTGCTTTCTCACTTAAGATGCATCCCCTGAACATTCACATGAGAGATGTCTCTCCTTGGGGTAGATGCTGTGGGAGATCTATTTTCTGAATGCATTGAAATCTGGGCAAAGACCGCTTTTGCATGACTAATGACAGTAGGCATTGCTAGCTGTATCTTAACCCTGAGCGTGACCTCATGTCATCTGTAGTCGGGGTCCAGAGTCAGTAGCCCAAGCTCCCTACCATGAACTCCGAGGAGGGAGCAGTGGCTCCTGTCCTGCTTGTCTCTCTTTATGCTGTGACAGAAGTCCCTGCATCTGGGTACAGGGAGCTCAACAGATGTGAGACACCTCATCAAATCTGCCCACTTCTCCATGAGATACTAATCTGCCTTTCCCAGTGTTGAGTTACTGCCTGGTAGGGGACAGCAGGTGCCAGACAGCAGACAGCTCCCAGTACTTGAAGCTTCGGATTTCACTTTGCCCCTGCATATTAGGGTGATGGCGGCAGCAGGAGGGACCTGTCTGCACCACATGCTGTGGAGCCAGGGAGATGAGGACGTGTCCCTGTCATCACGGAACCATTTAAGGGCTGTGATTGCTGTTGCTATCTCTATAGAAATGGACTGGGTAGTGCCTTTTACTCTGAAGGAGGGGAGTGAAACCCACTAGTTTTTATGTCTGTTTTATATCAGCTTTCAGCCTTAAACAACTATATTAAGTGCTCTTTGGGTTAAACTGAAATGCTTAAGGAACCTCATTATGGAGGTTAATTATCATGGCGTTTTATAAAAGCGAAAGAGGAGTCCAGCTGGGAGACTCTTGCTCTCTGAGTGCTGACAATGCTGGTTTGGATTTCAGTAACCACCAGAAGGTGCAGTTTGCATTTTTTACAGATGTACTTTGAAAGACAGGAAACTGAAAAAAGGCAGGAAAGAGCTGAACACACACACACACACACACACACACACGCAACATCACTCCTCTGTTTTCCTTTTTGAGATTGTAAATTACATAAAAAAGAAATTGAAACATGAATAGACAAAGAGTTTGTTTATTTATTGCTAGGAGAGCTCCATTAGGATGCTGTGCGGTGTTTCCATGGCATTGTGGAGACATAAACAGCAAACACGGGCTAATGCATTCAGTTAGGTCCCGATTTTAAAGTCTAATGTGCAATCAAAATATATATCATGCATATTCTTGTTATTTATTTATCTACTGCGTAGCCAGCCATGAAGGAGAGGCTGCCGAACTGATGTAAGGCTATGATCCGTCTGCAGGCGTGCCCACTTGGTCATGGATATCCGCCTGCCGTGGGTAACTGTGGCTTTCTTGAACTCTGTTATTTTGCAGTCGCTTGCTAACTTACCTTTGCTTCTTCTGCATCAGGGGTAAAAGAGCCAGAAGCCCCGAGTCATCTTCCAGGAAAGTAACCGGAAGCAGGCAAGTGAGTGAGATTAGGGACATGAGCCATCGTGTGGGGTGAGCATGCAACACTGAAGAGCCCATGTTCTTGTACCTAGCAGTCATTCTTGATAAACACAAGGACAAGCTTGCTTTCATGAAATATGGCAAGTTTTCAAGACAATTCGTGAGTTGGCATGTTTGCTCGAAAACTGCTGATTAAAAATTAGCATGTTTGTTGGTCTGAGGCAATAGGGCAGGTAGAGTTAGCAGGGCTGCCAGGTTAGGAGTTCTGATTTCTGATAGCAGCTTTGTTGGGCTTTGAAGGTGAACAATTTCCCCCCCTGCAGAAAGGCAAATCACATATTATGTGTAATGCAACTGAATTCGTGCAAAACCGGAACCCAGAATCTATGGGTTTTGTATCCCAGATTAGTGCATTTCTGCATGGCCATGCTTCTGCTCACCTGTTGCACCTCCTAGAGGAGACGACATGGCACCAAGTTGCAGGGAACTCATCAGTGAGAGGATAAGAGATCAGAATATGTGACAAAAATCTCATTATTTTGAAGATCATGCCTGCAGAGGAGGGTGAATGTCAAGGAACACAGGACCAAATCAGCTAGTGATAACACCGCAGAATAGGGCTTTTCCAGGCGCCTCACATCCTTGTAATTGTTCCCAAATACCTGCAATCTCTTTGTAAGATTTGAATCTGTTAACACCCTTGATTGCCCATCGTTTCTGCACATGGTGTCTGTCTTTATGGTAGCCTGGGAGAGGCCTGTGCTCTGTGCGTTATTGTCAATAAGTAGTCTTTTAGACACACTTTGTACCTTTTATCCAAACTCAGAATACTGGTTTATTTTCCTTTTTTTTTTGTATTTTTCATCTTTATTTTTTAAGATAGTTTGGACTCACACTGAAGATATAGTTTAAGCCTTTAGAGGATAGGATTAAACTCCTAATTACTGGCAATCGAAGGAGAAAATAAATATTAACTTCAGATTATATATATTTTTCATTCTTAGAATTAAATGGATTTTTGGAAAAAATCTAAACAAATGAAATAGCATTTCATTTTTGAAAAATGCCAGCTGCATCCCAATTAGTTGTATCTTTCTTCTCTGTTTCTTGATTTGTCTGAAATGCTGTAATCATGGTGGAGTCTGTGCTCTTGGCCATCTGCCTTTGCCTCATTATCTCTGTTTTCCTCGGTCCTGTTTACACTATGGTTGTCAGCCACCTTATTTTCATCTTAGATAGTCCCTTGTTCTTTTGTATTATCCAATGTTCCTTAATTCAGAAACGCTCTATCCTGGCTGCAAAAGGAGTGTGCTGCTTTCTCGCCCCCGGCTTGTCACAAAAAGGGTTTGGTTTTCTGTGAAGACGATCCCCTGGCTGCCCATATCACAGTGTGCTCGAATTACCTGCCAAGTGCTTGCTGTATAAATTATAGCTGCCTGGTGGGAGCTTTAATTCATGTGCTTGATGTTTTAAAAAAATATTTCCAAGGTTGAGCTCCATAAATCCAAGTTTTTTGACTAGGTTATGTCTGTTCTCATTTTTCCTTTTCTTCCTCTTGTGCTTGGAATTAAATCTTCTTTAAGGAAGCAGGAAGAAGACACTGAAACTGCATGAGAAAGAACATGGTTTTGATGAATCTCAATTAATAGATGCTGAGTAAGCATAGATTGCACAAAATAGACTATACTACATACAACATACTATAAGCTACTGGTACTTGATGAATTCAAATGAACCAGACTTTTCAAACCATGAAGCAATTCTGGTTTTCAAGATCACTTTTTTCTGTCTTGTACATTTGGGTGCACGTGCACATTGGTGTAATGAACACTGGCATATGCAAATCTAGTTACAGATCACCAAGTGAGTTATAATGATTGAGAACCTCAGAAATGATAAACATTTTGTGTCTGATTTCATGTTTGGTGTATGCTTAATTTCTTCACTAAATTGTTTTGCCTTGCCTTCCTTGTCTCCTAGCAATTGAATACCAATTCAATTTCCAGATTAACTAATTGACATCCTGTATCAGGGGGAAATTGAGGTTCAGTGTTGATGGTTGAAGGCATACCATGTGAGAAGACTGTAACTGGAATTGCAGAGCGCTTAGTATGAGATCTGGAGTGCAAAAGTTTTGCTGCTCAGTAGTTCTGAGGAAAGGAAAGACAGAAGAGAGAATGGATGAATTATCATGAGGGTGAGTAATCAGTGAGATGTGGACTAAAGACGATGAGCAAAGTCAGTGTGGTATTGTAGATTACATCTTTGAGAATAATCTCTTGGAGCTGAAGATTTTTTTCTTTGTTTATGATTGGGCAGAGTGTAAGAGTCAGAGGCAAATGCAGGTTTGTGGTGTGTGATAGAGAGGAAGCCAAGGAAGCTCTTCATGCAATTGGAAACACAAGAAAAGCGTAGGCAATGATGGGAGACTGGGAAGACAAAGGATAGACCTCAGGGAAAGGCAGAGGAGGAGACAGCTGACTTGTGGATAAACATCACACTGGGAAAACTGATGTGTCTGGATAAGATATTGCAACATCTATGATCAGAAACTGCTGTAAAGTCTTTAATTTCACATCTTGGGTAACATTCCACAGTTCCATAATGCCTGTTGTGCATGAATTACTTTGATAGCCTGTGAAGGGGTTGTGTGGTTGGAAGCAAAGATAGTTTCTAATCAGTTAGATGTTTGTAGATGAAATTTAAAGAAATACTAATAGCCTGATGATACAATGACATGAAGAACAACAGCCTTGCGAACCAGCACTGGTTGAAGGCCTACTACAGCCAAGTATTATGTGTACCTTTGCTTATTTAATTTGCAGAATTCCACTCAATAACAACTTCTTTCTTCCCATCCATATCCTACCATGCTTCCACCTAGTGTAGTGGATTGCTGTGAAACCTTAGCTAGTCACTGGGTAGGCAAGGATCTCTTTTCTGAACAATGGGTGAGTTATCTTGGGCATTTCCTTCTAAGCAGTGATAGGGCGAAAGTCTTATTGCTAGATCATGAGTCTTACCCAACATGGAGTAAATACAGTGAGTGGAGGTAGTTATAGGCCCAGTTTGACCCTTTCGTGGCCACTCACTTTCGTTCCGCTGTGTGACATTCATAAACTCTTTCACGGATTCCTCCACGTGTAGCTAAGTAGACTTTGATAACATTCCTGCTATTGTTGATTCATTTCTGCATGACGTCTCTTATGATAGTCACATAAATCAGATCCTCTTTTTTTCCCTAGATTTTTTTTACATAGCATTACTGATGTGCTAATGAAGGTTTGTCCAAATGATATTATGTACACAATGACTTCTGTACAGCCTTGTGTGCTAGAAAGTCCACAATCAGGAGAGGCAAACATTTTAAAAATACAGTTTCTCATCCCCAAGCAAATAGTGCACTGATACACAGTTCCAAATATGTGTAGGGACAATAGCAACAGAAAACAAGAACCTCCGAAACAAAGAGGAATGAGAAGGTATCCAAGGTGGAGAAATGAGATTACTTTATTCTTGAGAGGAGATGAAAGTGCCTTGTTAAGACCTGGATGATTAAGGTCAGCTCCTAAGATCTTGCTTACTGTAGTAGATGAGAGGTTTGTCGGAACAACTCTTCTGTGCCCTGTTCTCTTTGTAATAGTGTGATAAGTGAAGTAAAAGTTTGACTTGTTCCATGAAAGTTTCTCATGACCACTATATTGCTTATGGTCACTCTTTTTCTTCTGGATTCATAAAATGGTAGTTTATTTGGCAATTGTTAAAAAGTACAAGGTAAAATCATAGGTCAGTGATAAATTCATGCAGATCAGGAGATGCAAATCTTCTTTGAAGGTAGGTTCCGCATGCTTAGCTATGGGTGAAAAATCATATAGAGAAACTTTTCTTGTTGTTATTTTCTGGTTGAGTCCAATCTGTGCTGTAAAATCTATGCTCCAAGGTGGGGGGAGGTCTTGTTTTTGTAAACTGGCTGGGTTCTTCTAAAGTGTGTGTCAGCAGGCAAGAAATATCACAGGAAGTATGAGCAAGCTGGAATTACAATGGATATTGTAATTTACTTTTGGTGGGGAGATGACTGTATATAAATGCCAGAACATTTCACTGAGTCAGTATTTATCAGTGTACATAGACTTGCGTATTTTGGAATGCCCAATTATGCACTACATTAATATTTTACGCACAGCACACTACATTTCATAGTGTCACTAAAATTAAATCTGACTACGACAAACACTGGCAGCAGACCAAGTCGTGTAAAGCGTGGCTGCGGCATCACTCACTCGGATCTCTGCCTTGTTCTAACCATCTCCAATTCAAAGCATCATAAAGCTATGCTTCCCCCAATAATTTGAGGACTCAGATAATATTTCAAACTTGAAAATTTGACCTTTGCTGTAAGCTACAGGCTAACGCTCTGCTTTCTTTAGGCTCCCACTCCATAGGTGATGCTGTTCAGCCACTGTAGAGGTTAGATGAACCTTGCAGGTGACCAGTTTCCCGAATCTTAGCTCAACCATTCACCCTGGCTGGGTAGCTGGAGCAGGTTCAGTCTGAGAACCATACCTCCAAAAATTCTTGAGGCTGGGAAATACTGGTAATTTTTTTCTTTTATCGAACAATTTTGTATAGTCTGTAAGAATATGAAGAACCTCTTAAAAAGTTCAGGGAACGTAGAATTAAAAGTTAAGTTTTGTTGAGTGAAAGAAGTCAGATACAGAAAGACAAATATCCTGTTCACCCTTACATACGAGAGCTAGAGCTACAATTAAAATAAAGAAAGAGGAGAGGGAGAGAGAGAGAGAGAGAGAGACTGGAGGAGAGAAGAAGAGAATTAGGGGCAGAGGGAAACAATAAAAGAACGTGCGTGTCTCTCAGTTTTGCTGCAAACAGTGTTTTATCAAACGTTTTCTTAAGCAAATTGTTAAGAATTATATTCTTCTATAGTTTCAGTCTTTATTTCATAGTTGTTTATAGCCGTGGCCTATTTTCTTGCTAGAAAATGTCTTTTCCTTTTCATTTGTTGATCAGTTTATTTAGTAGGACCAATGCATGTTTGACTATAAAGCAAATTAAAAATATGTTAACCCCCCAAAAAAATTGAGTTAAAGAAATGCAGTGAAATAGAATCAACTAAGATAAACCTTTAAAAACAAAGGTAAGTTTATTTTGGTATGAAATTGTTGAAATACATGCATGATTTTCCATATCATATATTTTTCATGAACTTTTGGAAGACTCCTCACATATATGTATTTTAAAAATGTTTTTGCACCAAAACAAACTTACCTTTTAATTGATACGCTTTCTAGGAACTCGATGAAGCACTCTTATTTACATGTACTTACCTACGATGACAGTGGGGACATAACAGAGCCATAAACCACCCTTTTCTTCATATTTTAATTCTGATCAATTATATGTTTCATGAGAACACTTAGTCTTGCTGGTGTCTTTTAGTGTTTGGTTATCATAAGTCTTGCTTTTCCTATCTTTGTATTAGCAGAGCCCGTACTTTTCATACATTTACAGACCTGCTGAAGGTTTTTATGCTTTGAAAGTTAGACTGAAGGGCTGGGGGGTGGGGGGAGAGATGGATATCAATCTTTTTTTCTTTGAGATGTTTTCTTAGGCATAAGATGTTTACATCTTCAGTAGATGTTATTTTAAGTGACTTTTACTGTTGTGATTTACTGTCCACAGAAGAGATTAATGACTCAAAATTACTTCTCTGTCCAACTTGCACTTGAATTTTAAGCAGATGTCTGCCAAGACCATTTTTACTGTAGTAAAACATAGGCATTTTCTTAAAATTAGATTTCCAAAAAAAAATCAAACAGTAGTTGTTATAAACTAATAAGTGCAAAAATTATGTCATGGATGCGTGCATTCACTGGTTAGATTAAACAGACAACTTGTAGTATCTGTTTTCAAAAGAGTAGCTAGGATCTGAACAACATCGTGGGCAGGCTGAGCAGTGAAGGAGGGAGGTTTTGTGTCTCTTCACCTGTTAGGTTTTCATTTATCTGTAATCTCATCAAGCTAATGAGTGCCTTCTGTGTGATGATGACTAGAAAGGATGATTGCCCTCGTTTTTGTCTGGTCTGGGGTTTTAACAAAAAATACTTCACATGTCTTGCCATCAAGTTTGCCAAAGGATTGGAAAAATATATATATATATATTTTTTTTTTTTTACCAGATTAGGGCTATTTTCTTCTATTGCTACATGTGTTGTCCATTCCGGGAATAGGTGTTTGATTTTGTCACAATATTAACATAGTGCACAGTCCGTTAGTGTAGATAATTCCATGAAAAGCTTCTCAATGGCTAAATTTTCTTGAGTTCCTAGAACATGGGTAACTGGCAGCTTTGCCTGTGATTGTTCCACTGTGATTGTAAATATAACATTTCCTGAAGTGAAAAATGACTCTGATGATACTTAGTGGTCATAACAATCAGGATTTGACTTTAAATTTGGCTTTACGCACGTGCTTGACAGGATCTTTGAAACATTTCCAAAGAAACTGAACTAAACATTTGAGATATCAGGGATGGGGAGTAAACCAGTGGTTGGAAGAGCTTTGTCTGTGTCTCCTTCTCCCTATAAATCTGATTTTCAAATAATTAAAAATTTAAAAAAATATTTGAGAACTATTTTGTACTAAACGGGTGTAAGTTATTTTTTCACATTGCTTTTCTGTTGAGTACTGAAGTGATATTGGATCTCTGTCTATACAGGCTTGGGAAAATTTTGCATTAGACATGAGTTTTCTGTTACTTGTCTGTTAGCTGAACTCTTACGGAAAACTTTCAGGAACAAGCATAGTCCTCTGATTAGCGAGGGTTTTTAAATATCAATTTAATAAATCTAACGCCCGCAAATCCACTCTTACTTTAATTCAATCAGTTTTAATAAATGTTCATACCTTTTTTCCCCACCACTTTCATACAGTATTGTGGCTTTTTGGTAAATCTGAGCTGTCAGTTATTAAGCCAGGAACAATAAAAACAGCCGGCATGATTTTGAGTTCATTAATTTACACTTGTAATTTTGAAAATTTTTGTTGCTGTTTTAGTGCAGTTGTACTGGATACATGCAAATTCAAATTAACTAACATTATTAATATCCTACAAATTGTTGCTAATATCTTTATAAAGACTGTGATTTTAGTTAATTTTGTCCAATATTTATACAGTTTCATCGTTACTGCTTTAGATTGTGTTTGCCTCCTGTATACTTTTCTGCCAGAGTTTTGGGGTCACATAACTTTAGATATGTGCTTTAAACAGTACATAACTAAATAAAAAGTAACTAAAATGAAATTTCATACAGTTTAAGTGAATTCATTCCATGTGCTTTTATTGCCATTACTGAGTCAGCTTTCACTCTTTTTAATGCCTTTTCCAAATCAATCAAGAATGATTAATTTTTTTTTCTGTAGCACCACTTAACATGTGGGATTGAATTAACAATATCCCAGTGGCCTTGATCATCTTTTTGAACATAAACATCTTAAAAACACCAGCATCAGGCAAGCTCACCCTGTAACCATGATTAAGTGAATTGAAGCATAAGATAATCTCTGTAATTTTGTTTATGTATGCACAGAAATAAAGTCAAATGAAACTAAAAAATGCTAAACCACCCTTTCTCCTGGTTCTTAAGAGTAATATTTCTTGGCCAATTGTACCTTTCGTAAAGCTTTCACCTTCTATTCTTGTTGTATTAGAACCATTAAGTCTAATCATTAAGTCTAACCATTCTAATCATAGAACATCTCCTAAGGGCATTTAATGTACAACAGTGCCCTACTTTTTTTGGGATCCTTCCACATAACCAGACACGGACCAAGGTCCTGTAAATCTTTCCTAGCATCCTGCTATTTGCAGACCCCCAGTTTCCTGTGGGGTGTTCATCTTCACTGAATGATCAACAAATCCATATGATGAGTTTGTTGTGTAGTATGGGCATTCCTTGTGGTCTTTGGATGAACGGTATTGACAGTCTAAACCACACATGGATTTGGGAAAAGTTCTAAGACAGTTTTAAAAACAAATACAGTATTATGTTTAAGCCACAAGTGTCCCTTTAGTTGT
This sequence comes from Ochotona princeps, assembly GCF_030435755.1. Classification (NCBI taxonomy): domain Eukaryota; kingdom Metazoa; phylum Chordata; class Mammalia; order Lagomorpha; family Ochotonidae; genus Ochotona; species Ochotona princeps. The sequence goes on from NC_080862.1 coordinate 5,103,730, forward strand.
GCTATGTATAAAATTACTTTAAAACTTGGTTTACTTGTAGAGATTGGTGGTTTCAGTATGGCTTCTAAAATTCTCTTTAAGGAAGTATGTTTAGTTAGGCAATTTGATAGTTCTCTGTGAATATTAGTTCTTTTAAGGGTTATTTATTTTTTATTGGAAAAGCTGATATACAGAGAAGGAGAGACAGAGAGGAAGATCTTCTGTCCACTGGTTCACTCCCCAAGTGGCCGCAATGGCTGGTGCTGCGCCAATCCGAAGCCAGGAGCAAGGAGTCTCTTCCAGGTCTCCCACACAGGTGTAGAGTTGCAAGGCTTTGGTCTGTCCTTGACTGCTTTCCCAGGCCACTAGCAGGGAGCTGGATGAGAAGTGGAGCAACTAAGACTTGAACCAGCGCCCATATGGGGTCCTGGTGCTTACTATCGCACTGGACCCTCTGGGAACTATTTGATGATGTCTCATGTTAATGTAAATACCAAATAACCCAAACCTGGAAGAGTTCATTTTGTTTTAATGGTTTCTTCTTATCTTCTCAACAAACTGTAGATGCTCTCCTAGGCTAGAGCAAATGAAATTCTGACTCAAGTTGACTTATGAACCTTGTTTCCCCCTATTCCCACCCATAAAATATCCAGAGCCTCCTCCACAGCTGGGATAGGGCCTCATCAAAGCTGAGAGGTATGAACTCAGCCACATTCTCCCAGGAGGGTGGCAGGAACCCGGCTACATGAGACATACCTGAGACACACCTGTTGCTGCCAAGAGTGTGCTGTGGCAGGAAGTTGGGATTAGGAACTGGAGATGGGAGTTTGACCTCAGTTCTCCAACATGGGATACATGCCTTAACAGGTTCTTCAATCTAGATCAAATGCTTGTCCATTTGTATGTTTATTTTTAAAAATTCAGCATAGTTGAAGCACACCAGCAGTAAAAGAAGCTAACTTAGTATTCCTGTGAATTTCTGTATATCTTCTGAAAAATCACAACAAAGTATCTTTTTATTTGAATCTCAATAACGTTGCCCCAAAATATATTTGATTTACTCATTGAGTCAGTTAAATCAACCACTATAGAAAACAAATAGCGATAATTTAAAGAAATTTCATATTTTGAGTGGAAATGGAATTCTTTCACTCGACATCTGACTAATGGAAATCAAAGCCAGCATCAAAAAAGGAGTCCGTTTTGCCACCATCTTTTCTATTCAACGCAAAAGGAATTGGAAATGTCAAATGCAGTTCCAAAAGAGAAGTTCCTAACAAGATATGACTGAGAGCAATCACAGTGCCATTATAATAAATGTATAACCTCTTTTATGGTGGCTTCCTTAAAAGACACTATGTGTTCCTGGGCCTAAGCATTGATATGCTTCTTGAAGAAAAGTCATACTTGGCAGGCTCAGAACAGACGGCAGTGTGTGGAAGATGGTGCATAACTAAAGAAGGAAAGGATATTGCAATTGGGCTAGGCTGATGAATCTTGTTACAGTCGAAAGGCAGAAAAGGTTAAGGCAACTATTGGGAATTTTTATTGGTGTATGCTGGGAACGAATTCTCAGAGGCAGATGCTTATCAACTATGACTTTTTTTTAATTAGTAAGAAGAAATCTAAGTAATGACCAGAAGTGTGGTTAATATAGGAGAGCACTCATGCAGTAGGTAGTATTCTAGGTGTGGGTCAGAAGCAATATACTACTTTCTTCCTCCTCTACTCATCAATGGCCCGCTCTTGGGAGTTACACTTAGCAAGCCCTGTGTTCATTTCTATTTCATACAAATACCTATTATCACCATTTTTACATTCTTTGTTTTAAACATTTACACATGTTTTCTCCTTTGACGCAGTATTTTGTGGAAATCTTTCTTAACTGATTCATTTTTGCATTTTTGAGAGCTTGGGAAAAATCTTGGCACAAAGCAGGTGATTAATCACTGCTGAAATAAGTTGCAACGTTGTAAAATGCTTTGGCGAACGTAAAGGAATATTTAGTTGCAGATTATCTTTTATTAAAGATAAGAAAAAAATAAGAGTTGAGTTATAATGAAGAAAGCAACACAATTTAGTAAAGTTGTAGTTCAAAGCTTGGTTCAAGTCCGTAAGGGTTGAGATGTTAGAAAGTCTTGGTTTGGAATTATACATAGAAGGTGACATTAATTCTAAGCAAAAATGAGTGGCTGCATCTTGATTGGAGTCTATATGGATGGTCCTTGAATGTTTTAGGTTTTTCACCTGACCCCTTGCTTAGTACAAATTTGCCATTAAGTGATCAGACTTAATCATTGATTCTTCCTATGTGTTTTGCTTTTTCTTTGTTCTCTTACGCTTTAATGGACTGACATTCCTCCCTGTTTAGAAGTTATTTTCAATCACTACTACAAATAAAAATGAGCACCTCTTCCTATACCCAGCACAGTACCAGATTCCTATCTGAAACTTCTGTTTCATGTTTTGTAAGGTGTCCCATAGTACAGTTGCCTGTGTTCAGGCATAAATTACATCTACTTCTATTCAGGCTTGGCTGGAGACTTGCATATCTGGCATCCTTCTTTTGGAACTTTATGTAATACTTCCAGATTGTATGAAGCTTGTGCGTGATAACTTTGACCTATTGTAGGTCTCCTATGCTTAGATTCCAAGCTTACATTAGGATGACTCCGGTGGAGATGTGAAGCATGGAAGACAATACATTCAGAAACAGTTTTTATGACCCAAGCTGTTAGACCTAATTGGCAGCCTCTCTCTCCATAAGAACTGTGAGTTATAGTCACTCAGTATTGGACCAGCTTGTGCTGTCCTACCTGATAATCCCATCTCCATTTATTTTCTTCTGTTTTATCCTTGAAAAGAAATTGTTCCCAAGGATGACTCTAGTTGATTATCCAGAGGTGTCAGCATGATTAATACCATACCTTAAATCATACATCATCTTTTCCCCCGCCACTTTAGGGCTTCGAGAGCAGTGTCCTTTTTGGCTCCTTACTGCCACAACAAATAAGTTCCCCTGTATTGTATTTACAGAAAGACATATTTCCTGATGTCTGTACCCTGCACTGGTTAGCAAATTGGATGGCAGCAGTTAGGGTTGCCTTAAATCCAATACCGGCCTGATGTGTCTGGTTGCCAGGGGTCAGGCTCATGGAACCACCATAAATGGTTGTGGGTGAAATGACAGCAAGAAACAGTACACATCTCCTCCTCCTGGCATCTCCCTGTCCAACTGCAGAGAAACAAATGCAGAGAACCCAGAAAGTCTGAGCAACCTTGTTTGAGCTGAGAGTTTTCATCATTGCCTACATGTGATAACTTTAAAGCCTGGTGCTGGGGAGGGGAGCATGTATTTGTGTCAAGCATCGATAGAACCTGGCCTCCAGAACTCCCTCTACCTCTTCCAGGTTTACATGGAATAAAACAAATAAAAAATACTTTAAACTTTTGTTTCTTCTACTGTAAATAGGGGTTAGTAGTATTCTGCTTGCCATTTTTTTGAAAAGGACTAAATTCATTATTAGACACGAAGTCCTCTGTAACTTGCCAAGTACTGTGGAATAAAATGGGTTGTTTTCTGCCCTGTGCTGGACATTGAAGGCACTGCATCCTTCTTGGAATTCAAAATGCACGTGAAGTTGTGTACAACTGCTTCTTCTGCCGTTCTTCCTCTTCTGGCTTTGCTGATTTTCTTTGACCTCCAGTTGTATAATGATCTAAAGCTTCCCAATGCCCTGTTTGGCTATAACTCATTTACTTGAGCTGACCTCCCAGGGGCTGCATTAGCAGAAAGCAGGAATTTGGATCCAGACGTAGACTTTGAGACAAGGTACTTGAATGTGGGATATGGTTCTTTTAACTGCTAGACCAAATGCCTGCTCCTATCCAAATTTAATTTGACTTTGGATTTTTAAAAATATTTATTTTTATATTTGAAAGAAAGATGATGAAGATGGTTGAAGGGGGAGAGGTTGAAAGAGAGAGAACTTTTATTTGCCGGTTCACACCCTCAAAAAACTGAAACAGCTACACCCGGGTCCGTCTGAAACCAGGAGCCTAGAACTTCAGCTGTGTCTGATGCAGGTGTCGGGGATTGAAGGGCTAGGGTCATCATCTGCTCCGTCAGGTGCATTCTCAGGGAACTGAGTCAGAATCTGAGTGTCCAGATCTCGAACTGACACTCTGATACGGTATACTGGCATAAGGGGCAGTCCCAGCCCCCTTGTAATTTTAGTTTATACAAAATGAGTAGATTTCACTTTTTTCATGACACTGGTTTCGAAGCACAAGGGGTCCCCTCTGCTTTATTTCCCTTCTCCTTCCATATCTGCCCCCGTATTATTTTTCTCAAAGTATTATAATAGCATATTCATTCATTTCACAGTAACAAGCTTAACTTTCTGATATTTAAAGGCATCATGACATAGCAAGTAGAGGAAGGAGACAAAAGAAAATATTACATATAATAAAACTAAACTAAAATGAAAACAGAAATGCTACTATTACTCATTAGCATAGGCTCTTGCTGTGTATAGTAATTAATTTCCCGTATGCTGATCTAACTCATAGAAATCACATTTTTTTGTGCTTTGTATAGTAGCTATCACAGATCACCCGGAGCTTATGATGTGTGTCTTTTAGAGACTGTCAGCCCTTTGTTTTTGGAATTGATACATATTACGAAGCTATGTATTAGCCCTTGAGGTGGGATTCTGTAAGTTTGAAGGCAGTGTTCTTGAGTTTAAAGGGACATAGAGTAATTAAAATCTAAATAGTAGTCTTGAACCAAACTAGCCTTGTAAAATTCTGAATTTAAGAATGAACCAGAGGAAAGAGAGTGAAAAAAACCAAAGAACCTTTTAGAAGCTTCATTGTAGCACGTGTGTGTGCAGTTATGGCTAACTTTAAATTTTGGTAGATAATAGAGCATTACAAATTTTACTAAGACTTATATAAAAAGAAAACTAGCCATTGGAAATTTGAGAGACTATTAGAAATCACAGATAAACAAGAAAGAAGATGTAGCAATAAATTTAAATTTGACTGAGCCAAGAAAACAGAGAAAAAAGAACAAAATAAGATGGTAGGTGGACTTACAGGCCGTAATTGAAACAGGAATTATACATGGGATTTCAATAGGGTGAAAACTATCACAAATTTAACTCGTAAAATGATTTTTTGTTGAAAACGAGTATTTCCAAAAGACTATGCAAGGGTCTGAATAATTTTTTATTAATTACGTTGCATTATGTGACACAGTTTCATAGGCTCTGGGATTCCCCCAACCCCTACCCGTGCCCTCCCCCCATGGTGTATTCCTCCACCTTGTTGCAGTATTACAGTTCAAATTCAGTCAAGATTCTTTCTTTGCAAACATAAAGCAAGCATAGAGTCCAGCATCTTATTGTCCATATAAATTCAACAATTTCTTGGGGAGACCATTTCTGGTCTGAAGGTAGAGCTGGCAGAATATCATCCCGATCAATTAAAAGCCCCAACACAACATCAACAACGATTTACAACATTATGGAATTAATTGACATGGTACTGAGTAACCAATATGTTAAAAAAAATTGCAAGTTCTTAACCACATCCTGTGACTGCTTCATTGACATTTCAATTTTAGTTTATACACAGAACCAGCTGTTACACATCTTAAAATGGCCATAGGGTACTATTCAGCTGTCTCGTGTCTATTTTCATTTTAGTATTTAGCAGTTTATAGTGTTGAAGCATAATTTTGCTGAACTTAGCAGATTTTAGGATAGGCTAAACTGGCTTATAACTCTAACAAGGCATATGTCAACAGTTGAGGTGCAGAACAGTTTTAGAATATTTTTGCACCAAAATAAATTTATCATTTGACTTGATTTTACATAAACTTTTTGAAGTACACTTACATGTGTATAAGTTGAGTCTTCCTTGTCTGAAATGCTTAGGATCATACGTATTTCTGATTTGGTAATTCTTCAGATTCTAGAAACACATAGGCTTTATCCAATTAAAAAAAAAACCTAAAATACAAATATCTAATATAAAATCTGAACTTCCAAATGCTCAAAATTTGAAACTCTTGAGCATGGTGTCAGTGATCAAATAGAGATTTTTAAGCATTTTGGATTTACGGACTACAGATGTTTACCCAGTGTGTTCATGGAAACCAGAAACAACTCCATTTTGGCGGGAGGTTTTTAGAGAAATCCATACTACCTTCCGAGAATAAGAGTATCATGGGGGGGTCTACATATTTGGAAATCGTATGTCACACTCAGCGATTGATAACACATTTTCTGTACATTTAAAAAAAACTGTGACACAAACATGTTCAAAATTTCCTGAACAAACAGCATAACTTCCTCTTGGACTTCCGTGCCCAGTGATAACCACGTGGGGGGAGCTGCACTTAGAGCTTCTGAGATAGATCTCTCTCTTCACCCTGGTTTGCATTGCTCAGCCTGGAGTTCTGCACTTCATGTCCAAGTTCTGTCTGTATCTTCCAACAAATAGCTATGCCTTTCTCTGTCTTGGCCATGAGGATGCATCTTTTGGTCTGGTCTGTACACGGCAAGACAGAGGAGGAAGGAAAGACCAGGAACACTTGGAATCCGGGCAAGAATCTAAGGCTCCAGTTATTTTCCTTATGGTCCTGAAGGAAGGTATGTGTCTTTGGCCTTGCAGACTTGTGCCCTAAGTTAGGCATGCAGGGATAGAAGGCACAGTTTGGCTCTTAGAATCGCTAGGTGCTGTGATGTTGCAGCAGGAATGCAAGTGAGATGGCTTAGAATGCTTTTTCCATTTTTTTTGTGAAAGCAGGGCAATTTTTAAAAGATTTTTATTAATTTTTGTTGGAAAGTCAAATATGCAGAGAGGAGGAGAGACAGAGATCTTTCATCTGCTGATTCATTCCCCAGGTTGCTGCAATGGCCAGAGCTGAGCTGATCCAAAGCCAGGATCCAGGAGCTTCTTCTGGGTCTCCCACACAGGTGCAGGGTCCCAAGGTTTTGAGCCATCCTCAACTGCTTTCCTAGGCCACAAGCAGGGAGCTGGATGGGAAGTGGAGCTGCCGGGAGTAGAACTGGTGCTCTTAGTGGGGGGTCCCAGCTTGTTCATTAGAGCCAGATTGTCAGGCTGCTTCTCGTCTTCTTCCCAAGCTCTTAGGGATCCAGGCACATGCAAGGCAAGGACTTTAACCACTAGGCTACCATTTCGCCCCACCCCCCCCGCAAATTTTAAATGATGTTAATCATCTCATCCTCATCCCCAAACCCTCTGCCACCCACGCTCAACTCTCAGGCAGGTAGAAGTAAAGTATCCAGTGAGGATATTTGACAACTCTGTGGTTGGTTCAGTTAATACATCCACTGTACTTTTCTCATTTTGCGAAATGTGAGTAGTTTCCCTCCTAGGTACATTTGAAAGACATCAGTGTTGTTCTCAAGAACCTGACATACCCTGTTTTCATGAACGTGAGGAAAGAATACTAACTCTCTTGTACTCTCCCCAACCCCAAGCAAACTGACTCAAGCACGCCCTTCCTAGAGGCCCATGGGAAGTCCCAGCGTTCTACTGGACTACCGGTGGTGGGGGGTGATCAGCTTGTTCGTTCATTAGAGTCAGGATGCTAGGCTGCCTCTCATCTGCTTCCCAAGGCTTAAATGCTGTGCACCTAGTTTTCTCCAAGCACATTCAATCTGATGGGTGTTTCCCCTGGTACAGGCCTCAGTTAACTAAGTGCATCTCCACTGGGAATGCAAGGGGTCACTGCCAACTGCCTGGCATCTCCTGAGTGCAAAGGAGAGGGGAGATGGAGCTCCCGAAACAAGCAAAGACATTTGACTCGGGCCTTAGTAATCATCTTTCTCCTTAATAGCAGAGAAAAGCATCTCCCCTCATTGCAAGAAGGGTGGAAAATCACAGATGTGACAGCAATAAGAGATGAAAATGATTGGGTTCATCTGAAAAGATGAGCCAGCTTTTCCTCCCTTTCTTATTGGATCCTCACATGTTGAATCCTTTGCTGCCAGTAAGCACCTTGACGCCATTTAAAGATGCTGAGCTCTCCAGGGCCTCTGATTGGGTCTTCACAGGGGGAAATTTGTTCAGAGGCAACAGTCAACAGCCTGCCCTGCCACCTGGCTTCGTAAGCATTTAGAGGCTTTCTGCTGCCTTATCTGCCTCATTTGCCTTTGAAGCAAAGGCAGGGACAGTTGTCCTTGTTTCTGGAAAATGCCAGAAGTAATTGGGACTGGAACAAGACTCATGGCGGTATCTGTCAGTCATGGCTTTCACTGCAGGTGAAAATACAAATGGATGTTTTAAAGTGTTAACATTTTCTGCTTCGAAGGGATGCTTTTAAATACTGTCTCCTAAATAATAGTGTTATGTTTTACCAATCACCATAAAACAAAAGGCAAACCGAAACAAACCAATAGCTGTGCGGAGGGCACAATTTTCCCTTCAGCTGAAGCCCTTCTATTTGCCGAATGGCAGCTCGGGAGAAATTTTTATAGCCAAGTTATAAATGGCTGGAAGTCAGGAGCTTGTGATGGAAGTGCAGCCGACCTTTAGCTGTATTGACGCTTGTGAGTGCTACTATGATAAAAATGTCCTCCTTCTCCCTCCACCCCCTACTCCCCAAGCTCTTTAATTCCTGTAAATAATGCGCCGGGCTCCCATTGAAGCTAGGCAGTGAAGCAACCATGAAGATATGATTAAGGAATAAAATTCCCATTTGGGGTCAGGAAGCAGGACTGCGGAGTTGCTATCCAATCACTCAGCTGGGAGGGATAAAAGGCTTTTAATGGCAAAGTGATCACCAAGCAGCAGTGAAATAGTTAAGTCTCGTCACTTCCTCCTGGCTCTCTGGGCTGGGGGTCACTGAGGGAGGGCCAGTGTCTCCCCAACCCCACCTCTGAGACCATGAATCTGTCTGTAAGAACCTGGATGCAGTAAATCGCAGTGCCCTTGGCCCCCGAAGGATTTCTCCTCCACTTCGCATGATCAGTGATGAGAGATGCTCCGTGTTGATAAATGCTCGGTTGGCACTAGGCTGTGGTACAAACTCAGGAATCCTGTCCCTTAGTCAACTATTGGATTGCTACAAATTAAGCTCAGGTATTCGCTGTTACCTCTCAGGGATATAACTCTCGCTGCCCTCACATGAAACTAAGGTCTCTTGCTTAGGAGGGCTCATAAAAACCAGAGGCTTTTGTCATTGCTTGCAGTCAGATGGCTCTCAAATCAGTGCATACGCATTTGTCAGCACCCCACACCCAATACATGTATGTTCCCATCTAGTAACTCCTTTGCATGTTAGAGTTATCAAGAAAAGAGGGTTAAGTAATACAGTTTGGCACATTTTCCACTTTTTGACTTAACCCGGGAGATTTTGTGGATAGAAAAAAGTTGACAACTACCCTTGAGCACACAATAATGTGGAGATTCTCATGACAGGCTTCTTTTTCTTCCCTCCTTAGTCTCACAAATCAGGCAGTGTGTATTCCATGAAGTGTAAAGTTTAGTTGGATGACTTTTCATAAACTTCATTTTTAACACATTTTTCCTCTTGTATTTCTATAATATATGCAAAATGCCAAGCTCCTCAAAAGAACTTTACAGGTCATTTTCCTGCCATAATTGTCGAATCAGCAGCGACTGTGCTTCATGGTTTAAACGCAGTGACAGAAATATGTACTGGATAGTCACTTCCACAGAAACCTTGAGATTTTCACATGACTAGAGATTATAGCTTTGGGAATTACTTTTGTTCCCCCAAAAGATCATTCCTGTGCAAATATGGACAAAGAGCATTTGTGAGCTCTGTACCACCATGTGCCCTTGGCCTAGGGACATTATTGATTTCCCAACGTTGTCTCTATATGCATTGGTCCAAGCAGATAGAGCCATAATAGCTGCTTCACTCAACAATTAATTTTGATCTGCTCCGTGTAATGAACCTCACAGAAGCCCTTGGAAGGTGCCTTCCAGGTCACTGAGTGAGAGCATACACACACACACACACACACACACACACACACACACCCCACACTCATGCATATCTTTTCACAGCCAAAATGAGCCTACCTAGTGTGCTGAAAGACTTTCTTCCAGTTTGTGAATCTTTCAATGTGAACAGCATTGCATTGGTAAAACCATAAAATGATTTGGAGTTATTAATGAAATGAGCTATCTCACACAGCAACAGAATCCACACCAGTGCAGGGGGCTGTGGAGAGGGCTTCCCCCCCGCCCCAGTATGGAATCCTATTTTTTTTTCAAGATTTATTTTATTTTTCATTGGAAAGTCAGATATACAGAGATAAGTAGACAGAGAGGAAAATTTTCCGTCCGATGATTCACTCATCAAGTGGCCACAATGGCTGGAGCTGAGCTGATCCAAAGCCAGGACCCCAAAGCCTCTTCCAGGTCTCCCATGCAGGTGCTGGGGTCCAAGGCATTGGGCCAACTTCAGCTGCTTTTTCAGGCCACAAGCAGGGAGCTGGGTGGGAAGTGGGGCTGCTGGGGCTAGAACCAGCACCCATATGGGATCCAGGCGCTTACAAAGTGAGGACTTTATCCACCAGGCTACCGTGTCAGACCCTGGGGAATGCTATTTGAATAGAAAACTACCATTTTACAAACATAATTGACTCTTCTCTAAAGATCATAAAGTTTTTCTCCCACAATTATGCTTATTTTTAATAGCAATGGGATAGAGAAATAATGTCCTTGGGTGAGTTAAGGAATCTCATTATCCGATCGTTTTACATTAGCCTAGAAGAGTTGGGTTATGAAAATTTGCTAACCATACTTTGTTGAGCTTGGCACTGTTTTTAACAACTCTTATGTAATAGGCAAGATACTAATAGAAACTGGATACTTCAAGGCATTTCTTCCTGAGAATAGATGACACTTTATTGATATTAGTAGTTTGTGTTTCTTGGGTCAGAGCAGCATTCAAGTAGCTTGTGTATAATCTTGTGTTGCGATGGATGTAGTTTGGTTATTTGATATGTTAACGATGGTATTTATGTCATAATAAAAGTCTTCCCTTCAGCTATGGAGTTTAGTTAGTACCTGTGGAATTTTCTCAGTTCTGGCAAGGAAAATAATGAACCAATTGCTCCTTTAGGTCTTGAGCCTTTGGATGTGGGTAGACTAAGTTCTCACTCCACGTGCCCCTCTCTCAGATGGTTCACTCCCCAGACAATCCCTCTGCACTGGCTCGCTCCTCAATGGCATGCCTTCCTTGGTCGAGGGGAGTGACATCTTAGAAGACATCTTAGAAGAGACCCTTCAAGCAAAAAAGGAATGGAGTAAAATTTTTCAGATACTACAACAGAAAAACTGGCAACTCAGAAAAATATATCCAGTAAAGCTCTCATTTGTGTTTTTAAATTAAAAAATATTTCCACAGTCAAAATAAGTTAGAAGAATTTGCCAGCACTAAGCCAGCCCTAGAAATGCTTCTCAAAAATGTGCCATAGACAGAAAGAAAAGAGTTTAGCTATAATCAATGATGGCAAAGGAAAATATCTTTCCATTAAAGCCCCCAAAGAAACCAAAGTTAAACAGAGATCCCAACACACACACACACACACACACACACACACACACACACACACACACACACAGAATGACAGAACTAATATGCAGTGTATCAGTATTAACTCTGCATATGAATGGCCTATACTCATCAATGAAAAGACAGATTAACAGAGTGGACCAAAAATCAGACCTGTTTATGTTGCCCATCTAATCAACAAAGATACATGGAAGCTGAGCGTGAAAGGATGGAAAAGAACATTCAATGCTAATAGAAAAGAAAAAAAGAGCCAGTGTGGCCATTCTACTATCAGAATAGATAGATTTTACCATGAAGAACATTGTAAGAGATAACGAGGAATGCTATGGAATAAAAGAAATTATCCACCAAGAAGAAATAACAATAATAAATGTATGCACACCATATACACAAGCACCTAGCTACATGAAACCATTATTGACAGACATAAGGGGAGAGATAGATGCCAATGCAATAATACTGGGGGACCTAAACACCGCATTTACATCAATAGACAGACCTATAAGACAGAAACTCAGCAAAGCCGCAACCAATCTCACACAGACAATAGAACAAAGGGACTTAATAGTTTCATCTCATGGACACTGAATATACATTCAGCTGTACATGGAACCTTCTTCAGGATCAACCATATTATAGGTCACAAAAACAAGCCTCACCAACTTTAAAGAAATGGAAACCATACTGTGTACTTTCTCAGACCACCACAGAGTGAAGGTAGAGATTAATAAATAAAAGTACCCCAGGAAATGTGTAAACACTAGGAAGCTGAACAACATGCTACTGAATGAACAATGGGCTAGAGGAAAAAATTAAAGAAAAAATCTAAAGCTTCCTTGAAACCAATGGAAACGCAAACATAACATGCCAAAACCTGTGATACACTGCCAAGGCAGTGTTAAAAGGTAAATTTATCGCAGTTGGTACTTACATTAGGAACCAAGATAGACACCAGGTAAATGAGCTAAGTATATACCTGAAGGAGCTAGAAAAACAACAGCAAAGTAACCCCAAGAAAAACAGAAAAAAGAAATAATCAAAGTAAGAGAAGATATAAACCAAATAGAGACCAACAGAACAATACAAAAAAAAAAATCAGTGAATCAAAGAGTTGGTTCTTTGAGAAAATAAACAGAATGGCTCAATGGCTAAATCCTCACCTTGCAAGCACCAGGATCCCATATGGGTACCAGTTTACGTCACGACTGCTCCACTTCCCACTATCTCCCTGAGAACATCCATTCTGGAGTCCCTACACTATGCTAGTGGGTTTATGAAAAAGACAGGAAGGGACCTGGTGACGCTCTTGTTGCTTAAGTAAAATTCAAGGTATGTATATCCCTGAAAAAATATATGCAATCAAGATACAATAAAATATTTTAGAAAAGTTTGTGCTTAGCTGCAGGGAAAAAAAAAATATATATATATATATTTGATTATATGGCATGATTTACAATTGTAACAAAATAAAACACCCCAAAACTCACAATTTAAGGGAATTTATACATAAAATATACTAGAGTTTCATGCTAAACTGTATCAATTAAAATGAATAATTTATATCTACATATAGTAACATGGATATATTTCAAAGACATCTTGAATCAAAGAGGAAATTATAGAATACTAAGTAGCATGTAAGTTATGCAAGTATTTACAATAAAAAGCATAGTATCACATTTATAGTCCTATTATTTACTGTTGCAGAACAAAGCATTGCAAAACTTAGGTGACTTAAAATAACAAGCTTATTTTGCTTGTTCCATGGTTTGAATGATGTACCTTTAGAGACCCCGATAAATTAGGTAATAGAAGAGTTTCTGTAGAAGACTGAAATGGAAATCATTCATGAACTAGCAAAAAAAAAAATAGAAGAATAGAACACTACAGAGGGAAGGTGTCATTGTCCCCCATGGCACTGGAACTGTGCAATACAATGTAATTGGAGATGCAGACTGCCTGGACCCTGTCATCATCACAGATGGGAAAGGGACATTGATAATTGCTTCAGGGAACATGTTCTTACACTCGTACCAATTCTTGAACCTTCATCCTGAAGTTGATTCCAATTCAAATGCTGGTCCTCAGAAGGAAAGACATCATTGTTGAACAAAATTTTGCTAGTCTTGAATGATGGAATATGCTTTAAAATTCTTCCTTTTTCCTTTTATTCAAATGATAGAGAAAATTAACTTGTCACATTGAATTTCTACATTTAGGTAAATGTGTAAGATTTTTCCTTAACTTACATAATCCAAGGAAACTCTGAATTCTACCTGTATTAAAAAATTCTAGAAATAAGCTTGTCATATCCAAGAACCCTTCTACTTAGATGCATATCCAAATGACTTAAATACAATGAATCAAAGAGATCCTGGCACCACCATATTTATGGTATCATTGTTCACAACACCCAAAAATTGAAATCAACCAAGGTATCTATTACCAATAAATGGATAAAGAAAAATACACACATGCTGAAGTATGACTCAGCTAATAAAAGAATGAAATTCTACCATTTGCAGTAAAATGGACTCAATGGGAAATACATCCTGTTGAGTGAAATAAACTGGACCCAGAAAGACAAATACCATATGCATTGGTTTATATGTGGGAGCTAAATTAAAGAAAAAGTAAATAGAAAGCAATGTCAATGAATCAGTATTGCTGTAAATATCATTTTGTAAAAATTTTTTTATATGCCTTTGATTGAAAGCTGTAGCTTTCATTGCACCAGGGTTGAGAAAATGTTTCCAAGGTCAATAGGCTGACCACACCCACCTTTTGTATTCCCAGGCCTAGGAATATGTTGCAAAGCTTGACCTGTTCTGGTTTGCATTCTCTGACAAGGCACTCAGATAATGAGTTCTCCGTTATCATAAATGTGCTAATCCTACTGGATCAGAGCTGTACCCTCATGACTTCATTTAACCATAATTACTCACATATATGCCTCTTTGTGGGATGTGGGTTTTCATAAATAAATTTAAGGGGAGTGAAAACTTTCGCTTTCCAAATTCATTGGCATACTGAGCCAAAAGCATAACTGAGCATGTTCTGGAAATAGTGAGCTTCTATTCAGAGGTGGCAGCATACTCTACACCCAAAGAGGACATCAATTGTCTAGAGAGAAACAAGAGAAATTTTGTCAACAAGCTGTAGGATAGGGTATTCAAGTCCTTGGAAAATGCATTGTGTTTTGATTCCATTTTTCCATGAAACTTTTGAAGTACTCTCACCCTTGTCAAAACTCTAAAGTGCTGGTCCAAAGAAATTGATGATGCTGAGGGTCTATAAGAACAAAGCTCGTAGTGTTGGATAAATAGCAATACTTTGCTTATGATATTGTTTCTGCCACTGAGTGAGCATCTTGAAAGAATATTGCTCTTGGATACTGATTTTCTCTATTGATTATGTTTTCTTTTTTTGTTAAGGATTTATGTGTTGATTTGAAAAAGTTACAGGAGAGTGGGAGAGGGAAATGTAGATCTCACATCTGCTGGTTCATTCCCCAATGGCTCCAATAGGTAGAAATGGGCCAGGCTGAAGCCAGGAGCAAGAAATACCAAATGGATTTCCCACACAGATGGCATGTGCCTGAGTACCTGGCCATCTATTTTTTTCCATACCTTCCTAGGCACGTTAACAGGGAGCTGCATTGGAAGCATAGCAAACAGGACTTGAACCAGTGTTATCATGGGATGCCAGTTTCACAGGCAGTGGCTTAACCACTGTGCTATAATGCTGGCTTCTTCATGGGATCTTCTATTTGTGATGATTTGCTTGGAGATTCAGGCTTGTTTTTTGATACTGTTCTCCCTTTCTTTCTGTCATTCAGCCTGCTGCTTTTTTCCTACCATTTTACACACATATATGTGTGTGTGTCTATATGCATATATATACATATATACATATATATGTATATATATACATATACACATTTCCATTGCTCCTCTGCCCCTCCAGCACATCTTTATCCTCTTTCTCTCTTCGACAGTATTTGTCCATTCATCATTTTGACTCACTCTATATTCACAGGCTTCATTTGCCAACAACCATAATATTAACCAGTAAACAGTAAGAAGATCACAAGACCACATTTCCGCTAGAGAATGTACACAGGCTAAAAGTGACGATCGTATCCCAAAGTGGCCATTTTATTGCTATGTTTTTTTGTGTGTTCTGCATTAGTTGCCATGTGTCAGAGAAGACACCATACCTATTCTTTTGAGACAGACTTATTTTGCTGAGCATAACGGTTTCCATTCACACCCATTTTGCTTCAAAAGACGGGATTTCATTATTTTTTATGGATGAGTCATATTCCATCATGTGTATATAGCGTATTCTCTTTAGTCATAAGTTGATGGACATCTGGATTGATTCCATATCTCAGCTATTTTGAATGGAGTTTCAGTAAACATGGGGTACAAATAACTCTTCTGTAAACTTACTTCATTTTGTTTGGATAAATTCATAGGAGTAGGATGGCTGAATCAAATCATAGATCTATTTTCAGATCTCAGAGGAATCTCCATACTGGCGTCTGCAATGATTCTAGCTTACATTCTCACGTTCTGCTCTTCAAGTAGACTTTTAAAAAATACATTTGTTCCCTTGTCTGCTAGTTGTAACTGTGCATTCACCATATCTTATTGATTCGTAAAAGCTCTTTATATTTCCCCTTATACTCTTAACTCTGCTATGACTATTGCCGTTAGTTCTTTGTCTTTCTTTTTTTAAAGGATTTATTTATGGAAAGGCAGATTTTTACAAAAAGAAGGAGAGACAGAAAGATCTTCCATCTGTTGGCTCTCTCCCCAAGTTACTGCAAGGGCCAGAACTGAGCTGATCCGATGCAAGGAGCCAGGAGCTTCTTTCAGATCTCCAAAGTGGGTGCAGAGTTCCGAAGCTCTGGGTCATCTCTTACTGCTTTCCTAGGCCACAAGCAGGGAGCTGGATGGGGAGTGGAAATATAGTGGCACCTATATGGAATCCCGATGCAAGTGAAGTGAGGATTTAGCCACTTGGTCACTGAGCCGGACCATACTTCTTTGTTGTAAAATTTGTTCATAATTTAATTTTTGCTTTATGCTCCAGCAATTTTGGATTTCTTGTGCACATAAGTCACATCTACTAATATTTTTGGGGTGTGTGTGTGTGTGTGTGCATACGCATGTGTGTGTGTTTCCTCCTCTTGATTCTGTGCTATAGAAAGGCTTCTTCCCAGTCATATTTCTGAAATATGGGATTAGGACAGGAAGCATATAATTTTTATTATTTCCATCTTTATGGTCATCTCAGTGATAGTTTGAAGAAGACAGGCAGAGGTGCTCAGGCAATCAGGACATGGAGTTCTGGGCAGTTTTCCATAGAGCATTTCATATAATTGAATTTTTTTCTGTTTTCTATTAGAAGAGTCAATTCTGTTTAATTAGGCAAGATTAGGAACAGATATTTACATCTCATCATGCTTCCTAGAGTTGTCCTGGATCACATCAATGGCTACTCAACTTTGGTGCAAATAAGGGTTGGGTTGTGTGACAGGACAAAAGATTGAGGCAGGTTGTAGCCAGATGGGCATACTAGCCATAGAGCCAACACTGGCAAAAGCATGAGCACCTCTGTATCATTCAGTCTCTTTGCCTTTATAACCCATTGTTCAAAATGCAGTTTATATTGTATATCCCAACATTTCCATACCATGTTGGTTGCTCTTTCTTCTAGACCGCTGAGGATGTTGGATGTTTCATTGCTATCTGTTTCATTTGGTTCTTTGCACATAGTCTCTAACATATAATTTTTGTGTCATTGAGTTTTCATGTTCTCTAATATAGAACTTAAAATAATATTTTAACTTTTCTTATGATATTATAAACTGCCTGATATAAGTTAGCCACAGATGAGAACTCCAAAGTTTAGTGGACTGAATATGTAGACTTAACTTATTATCAAATAAAATATGTGATAACTACCAATGTTTATCTAACCAACTATAGTTGAATATCAAGGGGTTGTTTGGCTTACAATGACAGGCAAAATCCTTCAAGTGTATAACTCTTACAAGCAATACAGACAAGTCTTGGCATTTGTCAAGGCATGAAGGTGCCTCAAAATGTATCTGGAAAGGTAAGTTTAGTGCAAAAAAGCATTGAGACCCATGCATGGTTTTTCTCATAGTACATATTTCCATGAGTCCTTCTGAAGACTGCTTGTATGCATGGATTCAAACCTTTTGTAAGAAAAGCAAATCTTTGAATTTCTGTGAGACTTACATTTTTATAGCAGTGCTTTAAGTTGGTTGATTCTGGGCTCAAGTCAGAAGAACTTGGGTTTTCATGACAGCTCTGCTTTTTCCTGGCTGGGTGTTCTGCGACATCAGCTTTACATCTGATCAGTGTGGATAATATGTTGCCTTCATATCATGTTGACTGCATGATCCAGTTCTATGTGAGTTTTTTTTCAAAAGCACATCAAAAGAAAAATACTCAAGGCATTACCCTAAGCTTCAACATTTAAAAAAAGTCATAGTTTTTAGGGTGGTAGGAAGCCAAGACAATCACATCATAAACAACTAGAAAACTCCAACTCAGTCATTACTAGAGCTGTTCTGTTTCAGTGTTTGTCACACAGTTGGGTTGTTGTTTTTTTATCCCAATTCAGTCTGTACACATTATTCAGTTTGGAACAAGTAAGCTTATGGCACATCTGGGAAAGGAAGCAAGGCAGAATTCCAATTCATGAATCATCATGAAGTTTTCTGATGGGTTGCGTCACTGTTATTTTTGACTCCTGACATTCAGCCATGTGTGCCATACATGTGGGTATCTGTTAAACGGTTATCTTTTCCAATCCTTTAAGGTGAGCAGAAAGGTAGTCATTGTATGTCTTTGGGAGTAAAACCCCACTCCTTCGGCCCCATGGTTAGTTTTTTTAGTGTAGTATACCATTCTCCTAATATGTGCTTGATCTCTCATTGAATTCTGAAGATAGTGTGCCAGTAAAGCAAAACATTGGTGATGAGATTCTCCATGCAGATGTAAACTAAGACTTTTGGCTGTAATTGGTGAATTTTTTTGTGAAGCTCTTTGGGGTCCTTCTGGATAAAATAAACCTTGTACAAACCTCACTTACTGTAATGATGACTGCTGGCAGAATCGATGTCACACATGTGTGTTCAAAGGACAATATGTCCTCTTTGTGCTCAAATAAACTTCCATTTATCTATACAAATGTGTTTGAATGGAGCAAAACCAAGTACCTTTTCCCCAGCTGGGGTGCTGGTCTGTTGTTGCAGCACAGTAAATTGGGTTACCGTCCAGCGCTGCATTCGGCACCTGCTCAACACCACAATGGAGACATAAGCGCTTCCACAACTTGTGCCTGGATTGCCGAGGATGGCTCCTGAGGGGTCCAGCAGAATTCATCATTCAAAGTGCTGCCTTTTGTTACTCTTGTCTGTGCAGAAAGACATTGCTAAAAGAAAAATTGTTCTTTTAACCCTTCCTTTAAAATTTTTTCTATATTCTTGGGGGATGGTGATTTTAAAAGGTTAGATTTTTCCAGCAGGGGCCAATTTCATGGGGAAAAAAAAGTATGTCTGTGAGGCACCAGAATACTGGGAATATCTGGCTGTCTGAGACCAAGTATGAAAGGCCAAACTGCATTGATGTTCAAATCACTGGAGATCGAATGCTATTGAAAGAGAACTAGGCATGGAATCCTAATTCAGATTTAAAATGCATCATTGAGTTGCTATGTAGACTTGCCTGTTTACTTCCCTATGTCAAAGTTAGTGTGAAGGTACAGGTAGAGCTCTTGTTTCAAAAGCCGGGGAGGAGCCAGACCAAAGCAGGAGCTCCATCTGTGTCGCCCATGTGGGTGGCAGGGACGCAAGCACCTGGCCGTCTTCTGGTCATTTCTTTGATTCATTATCAGGGAGCTTGGATCAGAAATGGGGCAACATATACTCAATCCTGTGATGCTGTGCTAGGCCAGTATTGTAAGAAACAGCTTAACTTGCTGTTCCACAGCTCCAGTTCCCTGGCAATTTGTTTATTTAATTTCATCTGCTCTTATATTGGAGACTAACGAAGAGGCTCATCTTTTGCTTGTTGTGATGTATCGATAATCACATCTTTACTTTTGTATATGTCTATTTATATGTAAGTTTGTCAGAGGACAGTGAACATAATAGACACTGAATTCCACAATATTCCTAACTTGTTACTCTAAACTAATAGTCGGCCTAGTATCATTAAGCCTATTTTATTTACCCAGGAACGTGGTTTTTTTTCTTTTTTTTTAATCTTGTGCAAAAAGAAATCCTGTTGGATCAACATTTAAAATGCAGTAATAGACTCCCAAAGCTTAGTGGCCCTTGTGGGTGATAACAATTCTTGAGCTCTCATGGTCTTTGCACAGCCCTGTTCATTTGGTTCCACTTCATAGTTGAATTTAAGCCTTGGTAAAGGTCTGCGTTTTTAGAAAATGTGGGTGTGACACATTGTCAAGGCCTAGGGACCCTTTCTGAGGGACTGATTCCCTGCAGGGTTTGTAGATTTTTTCACCTTGAAGAGATACAGTGGAAAAAGTAAAGAGACAGTATCTATTCCTTGGGGAAGCAGATAGCCAAGTTGCTCGCTTTGGCATCTTGGAGACCGAAAGCATTACTGGTTGCATGTTTTGCTTAGCATTTTGGCAAACTACGAGAAGAATTAGTGATAATAAATAGTCCATCAGAATGATTCAATGAGAACTGGAAAGCTGGGTTCTTAATTGTTTCTCATCAAAACAGAGCAACAAAAGTTTAAAGTTCTTTGCTGCATTATTTCACACTTTTACATTAAGTCTGTTTCTACCCAATTATATAATATATCATACATGTACAAATAGGGTCTATTCCATGAAGTAAAATTTATGTCAGAGAATTCCCAACTGAGACATTGTTCTGGAAATTACTAAAATAATTACAGATCTGGGGTTAAGAGCCATGATTCTAAGAATTTGTTAATTGATTCATATCTGTAATGAATGATTCAGAATAAAACACAAAATTTTAGTTCATCTCTCTTGATTACTCCCAGAAAGTCACAACTCCTACCTTTTAAGATATTGCTGTTGCTTAAATAATTTATAAAACACACAAGCCTTGGTCATGACAGGCTGTCTTCATGACAGATTTGCTTGAGTTTTGTTCACTTCTGTAAAGTCTGTTCACAATACTAGAATAATGATGAGCATAGCTGATTTAAATTACTGGGGTTGTGCAAAGAAAGAACATGTTCACTCTGGCAGTTCTGAGCAGCCCTGAAAATCATCATTCACTCTATTAACTTGCTGAATAGGAAAAAAAAAAACTAGAGCAGTGAGTTGAGAATCTGCAGGAAGTGGTTAGTTGTAACTGGGGTAAAGAATAAAGCTTGAGGTCGGTGTTGGGCGCAGTGGGTTCAACTATCACTGCAATGCTCCCCTTCCACTTTGGGGTGTTGGTGGAAGTCCAGATTCATCCACTTCCAGTCCATCCTTCTTGGAAGGCACTGGATCATGGCCCTAGCATTCGGATCTCTGACACCCATGTGGGAGACTCAGATGGAGTGCTGGGTTCTAGCTTTGGCCCGGCCCAGCCCTGACTCTGTGCTCATTTGAGAAATGCTCTGATATTCACTCTGCTTTTCAAGAATATGGAAATGAAGACACATAACTTCAAAAGGACGAATTTTGGCGGTTTAATGTAACTTTTGGAGGAGATCTACAATTTACAAAGGAGGCTATGTAATTTAATGCGTGAGGTTGGTGCAACTTTTTTTTTTAGATTTATTTGTTTTTATTGGAAAGGCAATTTTACAGAGAAAAGAAGAGACAGAGAGAAAGATCCTCCCTCCTTTGGTTCACTCCCCAAATGGCCTTAATGGCAGGAGCTGAGCCAAAAATTTCTTCTGGTTCTCCCACATGAGTGCTGGGTCCCAAGGCTTTGGGTTATGCTCTATTGCTTGCCCAGACCATAAACCGGAAGCTGAGTGTGAAGTGGAGCATCTGGGACATGAGCCAGCACCCATATGGTGTCCTGGCCCTTGCGGGTGGGAGATTAACCAAGTCAGCCAGCACGCTGGACCCAGGTTGATGTAATTTAACATAAAATTTTCTTTGCGTTTTAGTTTGTCATTGAATTAGATCATCAATAAATGTTCCCTAAATTATGCATCTGTAGGTACAAAGAGCTTCTTGATATAGTAAATTTTGATTTTGTCTAAACTATATCAAATCATCTATACTAAGTATTTTATATTCACATAGCTGTGGGGTCCATCATATAATTAAATAACTAAGTCGAAAGGAATAATATGAAGGATGACGGTGACGGTGAATAACAGAGTTGATGTGTCTGCTCTATTCCAGTTGAGTTTTCATGTGGAAATCTAGGCTGAGAGAACTGACGTCAGCCTTTTCAAGAGAAATTAGATGTCTAGGATTTTATGCAAAACCAATGCTTAAATGCTGGCAACTCACAGGAAATTTGAAACATTTTAGGCTAGGTAGCTCTCTTTACAGATTTTAACTCATGGGTCACACTGTTGGAATCTCTGTTCATTTGACTTTGCTGACGCTTTAATTCTGTCTAGGTTTCATTGCGAGGGGAGTCTTCCTGATTATTGTAAGGCAGGCTTATAACACACATTTTTATAGCATTCTGAGGACCTCTCTATGCATGAATATTTTAAAAAATTATCTTCTAATTCCATTTTCTATGACTATTTTAAAATATGCGCATACCTGAAATAATATTCAAGAAACCATGAATCTGGTACAACAACAATTATTTGTAATTCTCACAGGGAATAGCAAGATGCTCTGTAAGTTCTTTGATAACCTTGACTGGGACAAACAACTCTGACTTTGCCAGAATCAATGCTAAAATGCAAGCCAAAACGAGCAAGTTAAAGTTCAAGTGACAGAAAAATTTTGCACTTAGCAATCAAAAAAGAAACACACACTTACAATGTAAATATAAAATAACTGATGTATGTGAAAACAATGGCCAGAAATATTCTTGAAGTCTTAATGCCTTAGAAGGTAAATGTCATCTCTTGTGACCCATGGAAGGCTAAGGTGTAGGAAGAGATCAGAAAATGCTTTTATCTTCGCCACGTAAGCTGTGATACTTGAAAGTTTATGAAGCACCTGGATCATATAACTAATTCATTTCATGCAGCCAGCATGTTTTTGTAATAGGCTCAGCTAGGGTCCAATATCACTTCAAGGAGCTATAGAAAATAAAAAAAGAGATCGTATCCATGTAAAAGAGAAAAAGAGTTCACCAAAGAACTCTACCGCTGGAAAACTTAGGCTTCAGTTGTGGCTTTACTCATTACAGGCTCTGTGTATTTTAGGAAAGTTATTTACGCCCTGTGTAGTCAGAGGATCCTTAAAAACACACAAACAGTGCTGTATAATTATTTCAGATGATTACTAATATTTTAACTGCAAGAATTTTGAGAAGGGACCAAAAAAAAAATCCTGATCATTACTGTGCATAATGTACTTGGCTTTCATTTAAAATACTCCCTATATTGATCTATTGATTCCTCACAATAAATCTATAGGTAGACATGGTTATCTTCATTGTACAGCTCTAAGACCAGGGCTTACTGAAGGATAGCAGAAACTCTTTCAACAATCTTCTGGTTTTTTTTTTGTTTTTTTGGGTTTTTTAAAAATTATTTATTATTTTTAATTCATTAATTACATTGTATTATGTGACACAGTTACATAGATACTTGGGTTCTCCCCACCCCTCCCCAAACCCTCCCACCATGGTGGATTCCTCCACCTTGTTGCATAACCACAGTTCAAGTTCAGTTGAGATTCCCCCATTGCAAGCGTATACCAAACATAGAGTCCAGCATCTTATTGTCCAGTCAAGTTCAACGGGCTTCTTAGGTATACCCTCTCGTCTGAAGACATAGCCAGGAGAGTATCATCCCAGTCAATTAAAAGCTCCAACATACCATCAGCAAAAATTTACATCATTATGGAATTAATTGACATAGTAATGAGTAACCAGGAAGAAGCTCCTGGCTCCTTGCTTTGGAATGGCTCAACTGCTGTCATTTTGGCTACTTGGTGTGTAAATGCAGATTTCTTTCTGCATTTATTCCTCTCTGTATATCTGCCTTTTTGGTAAAAATAACTAAATTTTTAAAAAATAAAATTATATATAAATTATATTGGAAACTTTGAAGTATCTACATAGAAGTAGCTAAGACATTGTTATATGAGATATGGACAAAATGGATTACATTTTGGAAGAGATAAAAATATTGAAATCTCTTGCATTCAATTTATTTGGCAAAGTTTAAGCTTTTGTTAATCAAATGCAGGAATTGAAAATTATAGATATAAGTAAGATTAATGCAAGAAAATCAATAAGTAACTCTAATTAGATTTTCAATCCAAGACTGATCTAAAATCACATAAAAAACTGAGTTTATATTATTTATTTAAAATAAAACATTAAAATATATTTTTAAAATCTATACATTGTTTTTTTTAGCTAACCAACACCCAGTCCCTCTATCATTGATAAAATGAGATTTGCATATAATTGGGACAGGACTGGGGGAGTTCATAGGTTGTAAGGAAGGGGCTAAGTGTGTTTGTATCATATTAGAATTTTCTCTTCTTAGCCACTAAACTTTTTTTT
This sequence comes from Ochotona princeps, assembly GCF_030435755.1. Taxonomy (NCBI): domain Eukaryota; kingdom Metazoa; phylum Chordata; class Mammalia; order Lagomorpha; family Ochotonidae; genus Ochotona; species Ochotona princeps. Next base: position 5,127,999 of record NC_080862.1, read on the forward strand.
ATTAAGAAGGAAATAATTATTAATCCACTCACATGTGTTATACTCAGCACAGTGAGTTAAGCCACAGTCTGGGGGGCCAGCGCCAAATATCTGATTGCCAGTTTGAGTGTTGGCTATTCCACTTCCAGTCCGATGTCCTGTTACCAGAGCTGGAAAGGCAGTGAAAGATGGTTTCAATAAATGCTCACCGTCACCCACCGGAGTGAACTAGAGAGAGTAACAGATTCTTGGTCCAGATTTGGGCATTCTGGTCAGTTGGGGAGTGAACTGGTGGATGGAAGATCCCTCTTTCTCTCTCTTTCCCTGTCCCTGCCTTTCAAATAAATAATCAAATCTTTTTAAAAAAATGTAGAAACAGCATTGCAAATTAAACATGATTCAGAATTCTCCCTCCTGCATGTGCAAGTTATATTTTTAGCCAGAAAAAAGGAAGTGATATATAGGTACAACCTGAGTGGCTGAGGTTGGCATTTGCATGTTTTGGCCTCTATGGTTAAATCCCTATGATTGGTTGAGACTCAGTTGTTTGATTACAAGGATACTGGAATAGGTAATTTTGTCCTTTGAAAGGTGAAGATAAGTTTATTATTATTGGGGAAAAGCACATTCTATTCTAACTAAAACAGGTAAGTTGCGAGCTTAGTTCCCTGTCGACAAGACAGTACCATGGGTCAGGGCCTCAAGAGAGCCAAGGGGACATAACCAGCCACACACTGCATTTCAGGTGCTGGATTTCTTTGGATTTTTCTTTCAGGAAGTCACCTAGGGAGTGACTGTATCAGAGTCTGCTCAGTAATTGCAAATCGCTTCTGACTACTTCATGGGACCAAGTGGGCAAGTAATCACAGTAGAAAAGTAAGTTAAGTACAGGGTGGAGAATGAAGACAGACACAAATTCTGTTTTAATCAAGGAATATTGCAGTTTGGGAAAGTGTAGAGGGATAGGAAAATTACAATTTTGCAACCAGTTAAGCTGGAATTAGGGGAATCAAAATTGGGTATGATGCCACAATGAACTCATTTCTGTATTCTTGTGACATGGGAAACTGGCTAGATTTCTTAAACATGCTGAGATAAATACATTATCAGCAACTTAATTTGGTATGCACGTGGCACAAGTATTTTGAGTCAGTGTCTGCATAGCTAACTATTTGTTGATTATCCGTCCATCACTATGTCTACCTTTTTAAGGTAGCTTAGTGGTCAAGGAGCAATGACTTGAGACTCAGACCCTTTGGGTTCCAATGCTGTGTGGGCCATTTTCAAGTTGGGAGGCTTTTTGAACATATGTCCAAACTTCTTGTGCCTTAATCTTACTGTAGAGTCAGATGCCTATGCTCCATTCCTAATAGAGTTGTTATAAAAAAGCAACGTAATGTTAGTTTTATAAAGCTCTTAAAGCTATGTCAACCATGTGGTATATTCAAGTGAGGTTAACTCTTACTGTTACTGTTATTATTGTTATTATTATAAAGATGTATTTATTTTTATTGGAAAGTCAGATATACAAAGAGGAGAGACAGAGAGGAAGATCTTCCATCTGCGTATTTCACTCCCCAAGTGGCCGCAATGACTGAAGCTGAGCCGAACCAAAATCAGGATCCAGGAGTTTGCTCCAGGTCTCCCAACAGATGCAGGGTTCTAAGCCCTTGAACCGCCCTTCACTGCTTTCCCAGGCCACAAGCAGGGATCTGGATAGGAAAGTAAGGCTGCTGGGATTAGAACCGGCACCTATATGGGATCCCAGCGCATGCAAGGTGAGAACTTTAGCTCTTAGGCTGCAATACTGGACCCTGTCATTATTATTTTAAACATGCTTAGAGGTAAAACAGAGTTGTGCTTCCATAAATAATTTGATGAGCAAGGCTAGATAAAATGAAGACCAACTTGAAAGTCATCTCTGATACTACTCCCATATAATATGGAGGAAGCTTTTACTGCTGGGTGGGCCTTTTCATTAGTTTGTTTTCAAAACTCATTTAATAGAAAGCCTAGGCCAAGACCTTGTATAAAACAGTTATAGTAAATTTGGAGAGGAGGGTCTTGGAATACAGAAAATTCAATACACTGAAGACATAACACAACTGTTGTTTTGCTACTCTGCTTCACTCTGGTCATCACTGGTACTGACTGTCACCAGATACGTGCCCGGAGTTCTCAGCACTGCATTTCTTGCATGCTGGGCTGAAAAATAAAATATTCAGTGAGGGATGTGACTTTGGTGGTGTTTATTTATTGGGATGGAGAGAGGGTGTCTCTTTTTAATTCTGGATTTAAATGCGGCAGCTAGAGATGAAACTTGTGGACGAGGGATGGGTAAATTTCCGAAAGAGCTCTCAGGAGGTTGACTTTCGGAATCCCTGAAGTTGGGGATAAAAGGGGGACCTTTTAAATAAACCAAGTGCCTGCAATGGCTTTATTACCACGCGGATACTTCACGCTGTAGATTACCCGAAGGCCTAGAGAGACTAATTTCAGCAACAGCCACAATTTACTAGCTATAGTGGGCCTCAGATGAATAGTTCCTTGTAAAATCAGTGGCAGCTTTATCCTAGCAGAGCACGTATAAATCAGCTCTTATTATTCCACATTCATTTAATCCTGGGACATTAGTCAGTGAGACCTTTCTGCAGCCTAATAAACAGCAGCAGCAGCAGTTTTTCTTTATGAGAGTGGTTGTTCATCCTAAATTAGAGCCAGCATTAGGCAGAGGCAGAAAGTTGTGCTGGATGATTTAAAGATATATAATATGAGACCATAATAGTGTATGAAAACTGTACCCATGTGTATAAATATAGCCGGGACATAATTCTGCTGTACATGGGTTACTTTAGAAAGTGTGGCTTATTTTATCTTTCCTGAGGACTCCCTTTGTGACAGGTGATGTTATTATCCTGTCTCTCTTGACTTGAGTGTCCTTTTATTTCACCTGGGTGCTGGGCAGGCATAAAATTGCTGCCCTCTCTAAGCTTTGCCCAGAAAAAAAAAAAAGTGAACCTGCTGGAGATTTTTAATCTGGTAGAAGGAAATGCAGATGAGATGTAACTGAAATGCACACCTGCTCATTTAAGTTTGCCGAATCAATGCTGAATTCAAAGTCCCAACCCAAATGCAAAAAAGAACAGTTGCAATGTAGCTCAACCCAGGTCGAAGTTCTCTATTGTAATATCCCCACGTGAGGAACACAATTGGACTGTGACTGATGATGGGGCTAAGTGAGATAGTTCAAAATCAGCCCTCTGCACCTTTGAAATTGTCTTTGCTTTATGGACATTCAGGGTTTCTAACTAGCGATGACTCTAATTTTGTTCAGCCACAGCATAAATAGATTTTGAGTAAACTGTGGACTGGTTCCTTTGGGAGATCCTTCTATTTTTCCATCATGAGAAGCAAAATACGCCATGAAATGATCCGCTTTAGAAAATATACATATAAAATCAGTTCCTCGACACATGCAAGTAGATAATTCCGAATGAACTTATTTATGCCACATCTAATGTTTCCATCCCTTTTACTGTCTGGATTGAGTTTTTATATCAGTGCAATGCTCTTCATGGTTGAAACATTAATTGAATACCCACTATGTGCATTTCACAATGGCATTTAATATAAATCTGCTAACAATCAAATGTATTTCTTGCAGAGAAAAGAAGAGAAAAAAAATAGAATGGTTCAATAGATCCCAAAAAAATCAGTGGTGGAACTAACGTACAATTAATGATGTATGTTTTCTGTTATCTGCATATAAAAAGCAGTTATCAAAACTAGATTTCACTGCATTTTGCCAATAAGTTCTAGTGTGTTCAGTTATTGGAAAGAAAAATGTATTGTCACAGATTTTGTTATTTGGAAACAATAAAGATAGAAGACACAAAATGAGAATTACTACATGTTAGCATTAAAGAGTTACAAGTAGATAGCACCTAATTTATTATTTTATAGTTATAATGATATACTTAGTGTTTCAACACAGCATATGTGTACTCAAAAATAGTTCTGTTGGCCCTCAGGGTGCATCAATGCATTCCATTTTTTCTTCTCAAGGAGAAATATTTTGTCTGTGGAGAAACTCTGAAAGTGTATGCAAAAATTCTTATAGAGGGCCCAGCATGATATCCTAGTAACTAAATCCTCACCTTGCATCCACTGGGATCCTGTATGGGTGCCAGTTTGTGTTCCAGCTGCACCACTTCCCATCCTACTCCATGCTTGTGGCCTAAGAAAGCAGTCAAAGATAGTTCAAAGCCTTGGAACCCTGCACCCACGTGGGAGACCCAGAAGCTCCTGGCTCTTGGCTTCAGATAGGCTCAGCTCCAGCTGTTGTGGCCCCTTGGGGAGTGAACCAGCAGATGAAGCATCTCTTTTTTTTCTCCTTCTCTCTGTATATTTGCCTTTCCAATGAAAAATAGAATAAATTTTAAAAAATTCTCCTAGAAATCAGAGCGCAGGTTTATGGATCCTGATTCTTCCCCTAGCTTTTTGCCCTTGTGTGGGGGGTAGGTGTGTGTTTCTTTCAGTCCCTGGAGGTTTTGGTTCTTCGTTCCTAGCTCATCTTGGTTCAGAACATCCTGAATCTTGCTGTGCACCTGATGATCTGCAGATGTCTAATCACAAAGCCCTTAGAGCAACCAGAGGAGTGAGCCCGCATGTCAGTACCTGTGCTGATGCACTGAGACCAACATAGTATTAAACAATGTTCACTAACATGAGTACAGCCATTATCCTCTTATTTTAAATATTCTTCCAAGCCTAGCTCACTGTCAGCATGGAATAGCAATCAGTTGGTTTATTAACACATGTTGATGAAAAGGGTTAAGTAGAAAGTTATCGTTTATTCAAAATAAGGCATTTTTTTGTGGCTACTTTGTTTTATTTGTAATATTCTTGTGCACCACCTTATGGTTGTTCTTTATAATTTGCTGAAACTAAAGGACGAATACAGAACCTCAACATTTATGTTGGTAAAAATATATATTTGATACAATTATTTGAATAGCCTAAGAAAAGAAGCTTACGATATACAGATACATAATTGTACTTTATAGGTTGGATAAAATGCATTTGTGAGGTCTAATCATTAGGTCACTTAATTTTGACTCTTACTGCCCTTTAATTTAAATGTATTCAGTGTGAAAAGCTCTTCTCTTGGCCTGAGTAACTGCTTAGATACTCTCTCATGACTTTTCTCATTCTTCTTTAGGTACTGAAAATCCGATCTATGCGTTAATTAAATCCCCAAGCTTGAGAAGTTACATTCTTCCCAGTTACAACTGAGCTAGTTCTGTCTTGAACTGTTGTCTGAACCTTCTCCATCTTACTGGCTGAGCTTTGAAACACAGAGGGAAGAGATTTATGGGTTGCCAAAAGATTCTTACTTGATCAGTGGGTGGCTTAACAGTATCACTCTACACTCTGTCATGGTTTGTTCCCAACATGTTCTGTGGTGCAGCTTGCTGTCTAGTGTGGGGATAAAAGGCAGTTAGGTCACTGGGCATTCCACCTTCATGAATTAATTCATGCTGTTTGGTGGGAACAGATCAGGTCTTGTAGATGGGATTAGTTCTCTCAAGAGTGGTTCCTTATGAAGAGAGCCCATGCCATGTGGCTGGCCCTGTCTACATACACACAGCTGCCTTTTCTACTTCTCCCCCATACTCTGAAGCAGCCAGGAAACCCTCACCAGGACACTAACTGTGTGATGCCTGACGTATTAGTCACCAGAACTGGGGACTATACAAACCTCTTCTCTTTAATAAAATAAGCAGCATCAGGCATTTTGTGATCGCAGTACAAAATGGACCAAGGAGTCTGTAGGCAATTATGAAAAGATTTTTTCTATTCATTTTTGTCATGGGTAGTTACATGAGTTCTTTTGGAAATACGCTCTGCTCAGATTCCAAGGGCATGAAATTTTGAATTTCATGATCAGGCCCCGTTCATATATGTGATTGTTTCTTCTGAAGCTGTTAGAAGTTTTCTTTCTCCTGAAATTTCCCTTAATCAGCTTTCTCCATACACACTCTAAAACATCCAATATAGCTTCATTTTATGTATGACCATGAGGAAATCCTATGTTTTCTTTTCCTCAAATAAACTTTGAACATTAGACTGCTCCCTAATTCCCTGTTCACCCCCTGAGTTCATTGGTCATGGTGCTAATTAAAGTCTCTGCATGCTGCTGAAAAGTTTTAGGAGCTCATTATTGGGGCTGGGTAGTGGGAAGAAACGTTCAATAGGTTCTTAGTCTCTCTTGCATGTAAGCCCTCTAAGCCTCAGAACTCCTATTGATAGCTGCTATTATTTTCAAAGCTTGGATGAAATTAAGCAGAAAGATCCCTCCTTGTCCTATTCAATTGGGTTGCATATTTTCAAAGAATGCAATTTATTCAAATGGCCGTGTTCATTCTCCAATATTCTTAATCCCCACTTGACCTTCGTCTTCACTAGATATTTTATAGTTAATTTGGAATGAGCATATCTGCTGAGCTTTGAAAAGGATGAGATGTAGGAAAGTCTTCCTTGCTTATACCAAATTTCTCTGAAGCAGATATTATCTAGCATTGCCATATTTTAATTTTGCTGATCTATAGTTAAAAAAAAAAAACCAGAAACAAATATTGTAGGCACTGCATTCTGTGGGTTAATTGTCTGTTTGCAATTTAATTTTGGAATCCGGATAGTTTCTGCTATGAATCTGCATGAGTCTTTTAATGAAAATTATAGCTTTCAAACATATCTGTCATTGCAGGGTAAGGGAAGAGAATACAGAGGAGTAAGAGAGAGTAATTGGTAGAAGTAGAAAAAAGCTTTTTATTTAACTGCCTAACTATAATTCTCAGTGCTTTATATCTAGATACCAAAACCTTAATTCTTTACAGAGGTAAATATTTTCCTACTGAATTTTAAATCTAGAGAGATTTAGTGATAGTCTTATAAAAACCAGTCCTTTATGATTTACATTGTATAAGCTGTGGGAAAAGCTCCTATCTTTCGGCTTTGGAATTTTCAGTGGTATAAAACCTCATCTAAAATTTCCTTTCCAGGTCACAAAGCTGGGTTGTGGCACAGGAGGAGCCAAAACTCAGCTTTGCAATGTGAAGCTTTTTTTTCTTTCCTAGAACTGAAGCTGGAAAGAAATTTTCCAGTACTTGTTTCAGTATCATCCATTTCCATAGTCTCTGGACAACAAACAATCAGACCAAGAAATAATAATAAAAACAAAACAAGAAAACAACCTGGCAACAAATAAAAAAAAAAACAGTGGCTTTGGGACACTTTCATGCTGTGTATTGTCATCCATGCTTGTCACAGCTATACATGATAACATGATGGAGTACGCACATTTGATAGTGGTGACAAGTACGGGATAGTACAGACAGTTCGTCAGCCTTCTCTAAAATATTGAGCTAATTCCTCATGACCAGCTTCTCAAGAAACTACCTTGAAAACCCAACTAAAACCTTAGGTAGCAGAATTGATGAGGAATTTGATGAGGACTATTTGCCAGTGCAGCCTAATTGCACTTACTTGCCCGTGTTGGTTGAGATGATCCTGAATGGCATCCTTAACGTGGATCCTAGTTAACCGAGTTCATTTACTAATGCCCACACAGTTCTAGGACATGATGGTCTCTGCAGAGTAACAAACAACCCTACAACTCAATAGTACCAAACAGTGTTAGCATTTTTGCTTTAACAATCAGAGATATTTTAGAAAAGAAAAATTTATATCTACCTATGCTATTGATGATTATGTTTTCTGTCTTTCATGATATTCCAAAGTTCCTCTTTTTATCATTTTGTTTTTTTCTGTAGAACTTCCTTTAATGCTTCTCGTAGGATGCATCATTGGTGAGAAATTCTCTTCATTAACCTTTACCTAAGAATGTCCTCATTCTCCCTTCATTTCTGAAGAATATTTTGATGAAGCATGGGATTCTGGGTTGACTTTCTGGACTGAAAAAGAACACCATGTCATTACTTTGTGTGCTCTGTAGTTTCCGGTAGCTTCTAGTTTTTTCTCCTGTAAGCAATATGTTTTCTATAGATATCTATAAAACTTTTTATTATTATTATTTCTCAGATAAACTCTATTATAATGTATTTTGGCATCTTTTTCTTTGGATTTATCTTGGGATTTCTTCAAAACTTTTTAAAAGTTTTTAGCTATTCATTCTTGAATAATTCTAAAATAATCCCTAACTCCTTTGTCTTCTAGAACTTCTTGATATAAATGTTAAACCTTTTGATACATTCTCATAGGTCCCAGAGGATCTGTTTACTTTTGTTCTAGTTTTCATTCTCTATTGTTCTTATTTGGCAATTTCTATTTTGTGTGTGTGTGTTCCAGTTTACCATTTTATTTCTTCCCTTGCCCACATTCTGCTCTGCAGTCCGTCCATTGAGCTCTTTATTTTGGTGTTTGTATTTTTTTTCTATTGATGACAAAGTCACAGACACTGCTAAACCAAATGTGCTCTTTGATACTCAAAATTGCAGCTAATGTCCAATTATGGCTAGGGGATTGGTGAAAATTAAGATGCAATATTTTCCACCCAAATACTCAGCCCCTCTGAATTATATAAAGGGACCCATGGAATATATTACCCCGCTGAAAATTAATATCAATTAAATTTGAGGAAGCTAACTTATTTTCACACCTTTTAAATGCTGGTGCAATGGAACAACACAAAGCTGAGACTTTCTTCTTGTTAGCATATCTATAACCATTTAATAATGTCTTTTTAAAAAGTCAACATCCCTTTCTCTGCATTCACATTTACAAACCTATGCGTTTTCATTTTTTAAACATTATTTATGTTTATTAGAAAGGCAAAATTACAGAGAGGAGAGACAGAAACAGACATTTTCCATCCATTAGTTCACTCCCTAAGTGACTGAAATGGCTGGAGATGAGTTGATCCAATGCCAGGAGTCAGGAGCCTCCTCTGAGTCTCCCACGCGAATGCTTGAGCCATCCCCCACTGCTTTCCCAGGCCACCAGCAGGGAGCTGCAGGGGAAGTGGAGCAGCCGGGATACAAACGGATACCCTATGGGAAGCTAATTAAGCTAATTGAGCCATCATGCCAGGGCCAACATATGCTTTGTAAACTATACTTTGCAAAGCATATAAATTTTCTTCCATTTTCACATAGAATTATGATGGCATTAAGAAAAATACATATAAATCCATCCTCTTTCCGTGTACTTTTTGATGCTGTTTTTTTGTCTGTTTAGATCCCTCTGGTGTTACAAAGATTGAGAGTTTACTCATTGAGCCAATCCTTGTGGTCCTTTATGGGATCCACGGTTTACTAATGGGTCTTTGTAACTTCATGCATTTTTTTCTTTCCATAGTTTTAGGGTTATAACCTTAAAAGTGGTCCTCACCATCCCCAGATGTGGAATTTTATTCTCAATTCCCAGTAGAACAATATAGAGCAAAGGCGGATACCTCATATTACAGAAATAAGAGAGCCTGCGGGTTCACAAAAATGTGAAATCCGGCATGTAAGGTAAAACGTGTGGAGACATGCAATTGTAGGTTAGAAAATGAGTCCTCACCGAAGAAATCTATGATAGAATCCAGGCTTGGTGACAACGCAGGCTGCCAGGGAGCAAAGTACATCACACTTGGTTCCTGAAAACAATGAGTACATGGGTACCATTTCTTGGCAAATGTATGCTGTCCTGTCTGATCACTTTTCTCTGATACTCTTCCAAGACACTGCTAGCAGATTCATGCCCTTATCCTATGTGGTAGCTGCCCCATTACAGGAGAACTGATGGAGAATGGGGAATGAGCAAAGCACCTGATTTCCTGCTTGACTGCCTGCTCCTTCTTGCTAAACTCCGATTCTGGTGCGGCCATCCATCTGGTCTTCTTTGAGGCTTACAAGGAGACTGAAGGAAGTCTGGCCAGGGTTTGAGCTCTGTTGTTGTGAATCATTCCAGATGCACCCTCTTCCCTACCATGCCATCAGACAGAAGAAACCCCCTCATTTCTCTGGGTCTGCAGCTGAACACTATGATGTCATGATACATCTCTAGGTTAATTCTCTCCCGTAGCACCCCAATCTCTCTGCCAGACTTAATTTCCAGGGAACAGAGAGCTGGTAGTTTGGGGCTAAAGATGTGAATATGTTAGTGTGTGAGAGAAAGAGCCCAAGAATGCATTAAAAAAAAAAACAAACCAAACCAAAACAAAAAATAAACAAAAAAACATAGTTAAAGCAGAATGTTGGTTTGTCTCTGTCATGCTGTACAGCCCCTCTTTAAGTTTCTCCAAAGGCTCCTTTCTTTGCTGTTTCTTCACTCCATGCATCACAGAAAGACAGGAATGAGAATTACAAAAAAAAAAAAAAAAACCCACAAAGACATTCCTGTTATGAATAAAAGCAGCAAAATCATCTTCCATGTTCTGTGATGTAGCTTGGGCAGAAGTCTGGAGAGGCTACAGGGATGATGACAAGGTCAGACATGTTAGAGCAGCAGGGACCAGGGTCAAATAGGCACTCAGCATCCTTAGGCTTGGCGACCATGTGAGATGCAGAGAGAGGGACAGTGAATTAGGGAGGCTCTGAAAGGAAATGGCGGGAGGATCACTCGTGGATTCCAGTTGCCGATAGATTTCAGCTCATCATTGTTGATTTTGGACTAAACCTTCTCTCCAGCCAAACAGGCAGGCAGAGGGGGATTATCAGAAGCGATTTTTATCAGAACCCACCGTATGAGGCAGCCAGCAGTCTCCGCGGGCCCCCGGCGCCTGTGATTGGATTGGACACCTTGGGTCGCAAGGGCTCTTACTCCAAGATGAGCTTCCCTTTTAGAAGGTATTGAGTTGGGACTGATTTTGATAGCCATTTTCAGTCAAGAATCATAAAGTTATTGCACATTTAAAACTGTCGGTATGAGAATCATTCTCTCCCTCTTTCCTCTCTCTCTCTCTCATCATTTCCCAGGGCTGTAGGGGTTACAGAAAGGTCTAATCAATTGTCAGACTCTCTTTTATCACTGAGAAGGTGGGACAGCAAAAAAAAAGAAAAGAAAAGAAAAGAAAGAAAACCCTAACTGCCCTACTGTAGGGGGTTCTTTGACTACACAGTACTCTTCTGCACATACAATGCTGCCATGATTAATGTCCTCCCACCTCAGACCTTGTTAAAACCTGTTCTCTCCAGCAGCCTGGTGGAGCACGGTGAGAACGGGCTAGGGCTGCATAAATCAACGTTGTTCTCACAGCCCCCGGGATATCCATTATAGATGCCAGCTGGATGGCTGGAAGATAGAGAAAAATGAATATTGTATCCTGTGGCCTTTTGCCTCTAATGACCACTTTTCAACATTTTTGAAGGCATGATTAAATTTTGATAACTGGGGAAGTCACTCTGAGCAGGCTGAAATAGAGATAAATTGACGGAGGCCCTGACATCTCAGTGGAGAGCAGGCAACTAATTAGTGTGTGAAGCGCACTCTGAAAGACATGTAAAAGGGAGGCAGGTTTAATCAGAGTTGCTGCTGAGGTACAGGAATAGTCAGGGATAATTGCAGCCTAGGTAGAAATCACGGGCTCAATGAGCGGCTTTTTCCGTCGGCTTGATTGGCAGCCGCTGACCTAGTGCCCGGCACCCTTGAACCCTTACAACAGGAACAGCCTTGTCAAAGCAATTTGCTTGCAGCTCTGCATGACCAGTTATTCCAGCTGGGATACCCAATCGGAAAGGGCATTTTGCTTCCTCCTTGGCTGGCCAAGGGTGGGCGGAACAGCCTCGTTATTTCTGATGACTTGACTTTTGAACTCCGACACCCTTTCTCACCCTGACTTTCGTGACCCCCACAACCAACCGTGGCCCACATGTGCTCAGGACTAGCACCCAGGACAGCTTCTGTAAAGAGCTAATGTCAGGGCTGGCTGTTCTTTGGGAGTCAGGGGGTTTCAGGCCAAGAGTTGGTGTGGGAATGGGGCAGAAGGAAGACCAAGAGGGGTGGGTCAGCCCAGGCCAGGGGCTGAGCCACAGAAAGGTGCCTTGTGTCTGGGAATGGCTCTTTCTGGTCGCTTGAGCTTTGGGTACATGAGTCAAGACAGCTTTGGCAAAGTTCACGTGGGTTCCTTAGTGTCGATGGGGGGGGTCCACTTCCTCCTCAGCTGAGGGTAGGAAGGAGGAGCTCAGAGGCAGCCCTGTGGCTCCTCCCCCTCTCTCTGTACCATTTCCTAACTGGCAGGAAGAAAGAGGCATCCAATCCCGAGGGTCCAAGTAGTCAGTCACTACTCCATTTCCAGGTAATTGTGTAGGCTTTGGTTTATTGGAGCAGGGTTTTTTTTTCTGACTTAAATTTGTGTTTAGGGGAATAAGCTTTCCTTTCTTTGAAAGCTGCGATAATAACTGACATATGACTTACTGCCTTTACTGTACTGTTTTTTTTTGGGTAAAGAAGGCCACATGGATGAGGGAAAGATTGCAGGGAAGAGATGGGCAACACACAACTTGTGGACAGGTTCTGTTCTAAAAAGCAATGAACCAGGGTCTCTCCTGCTTCTCGTCGGCTTGGACCTATGTCTCTCCCTTTGAAGATTTGTTTACTTATTTGAAAGAGAGGAGGAAAGCCCGAGAAGGGAGGAGTGCTTGGTCTTCTGTCCACGGTGCAATCCGCAGGAGCACTGGCAGGGAGCTGGATCAGAAGCAGAGCAGCTGGGACTGTCTGCACTTGGATTTGGGAGGCTGGTGCTCCAAGCCGGGATGTAATGTGCTACTCAACAACAACAGCCCTTTATTTCTCTTTTTCAATTTCTTAGTCATCTGTGAGTAGAACAGTGTCCAACACCATGATACTGGGTTTGGTGTATGTTTGTGTTGTAGCTTATGGTTTAAAAGGATCCTATAGTTAGATTTTTTGTTTCGGGGTGGGGGTGGAATGAGGAGGCTTTATTTTTTAATGTGATATTTTCCCCCTCTGCAAATAAGTAAAACCTGGTTTCTTTTTCAATTTCTTAGTCATCTGTGAGTAGAACAGTGTCCAACACCATGATACTGGGTTTGGTGTATGTTTGTGTTGTAGCTTATGGTTTAAAAGGATCCTATAGTTAGATTTTTTGTTTCGGGGTGGGGGTGGAATGAGGAGGCTTTATTTTTTAATGTGATATTTTCCCCCTCTGCAAATAAGTAAAACCTGGTTACCTGCTTTGAATGTTCTGTTTGCTATGTGTGAGGGTACATGATCAAGACCACTCTGGGATGAATTCGGGTGCTCAATTGGATGTTACAGATCAGTTAAGGCAGAGAGTACAGATGCCTGTAGGGTGTATGGCTTTGGTACTGTAGCAGTGGTGAGGAGTAACAAGAGGGAGATAATGAAAAAGAGCTAAAATTAAATATTAGTGGGCAGTTATGCAGTTCAACCGCTCATTGGGAGGGGAGGTGGGAGAACTCCAGTGAGACTTCTCTGGAGATCTCCCCCAGATACCTCATTGTGGGCCCATGGATCTTCTAGTTTCACTGACAGCTATGCAATTTTGAGAACTATATGACAAGATTTCCCCCCTGCGTTTTAATATCATGACTGTGATGTCAGTTCTGTCAGGTGAAAATGATGGGTTGAATAGATTATTTTTGGATTATGTAGATTCTTCAGAGTGAGGTATCATTTCTTGAAAGTAATAGAAAGATGAATAGCATCGCGTTACATTGATCCCAAGTGGTGTTGAACAGCACAACATTTGTTTTTAAAGTTGCTGTTGCTGACATTGCAGTATAGTGAGTAAGGATGTTTCTGCCACACCAGCATCTCACCTGGGAGCTGTTTTGTGTCCCAGCTCCTCCATTTCTGGTTGAATTCCTTAGTAATGTCCTGGCACAAGTAGTGGAAGATATTTCAGGTGTTTGGGTCTCTATCACCCAGACCCATAGGGGGACCCGGATGAAACTCCTGACTTCATCCTATCCCAGCCATGGACTGTTGCAACCAACCAGGGAGTGAACCAGCAGATGGAAAATCGGTGTGTGTGTGTGTGTGTGTGTGTGTGTGTGTGTGCGTCTTCTCTCTCTGTAACTATGATTGTTGGAATAAATTAGTCTTTTTAAAAAATTGCTTATCATATATCATATGTTTATCAAAAACACCTTAAAAAGATTTTTATAGTACTACCCTGAGAAAGCTGCCGTGATTAAACGCTTTATCAGAAGTAGAAGCTGGGTAACAGAGAGGATCAGTTATCCCCCAGAGGCTATATAGGTAGCAAATAGAGGAGCCCAGATTCAAACCCAATGTTCTCATCCAAGTCTCTGCTCCAACCCACTCCTACAGTGTGGCTTTTGTGGTTAAATTGTGTTCTGTGTAGCCAGCAGCCCATTTGGGAAGGGAGTGGCCATCCTGGAGAGTCACCATGTGTGAATGAATCCATTTACACACGCTGACAAAATCTTTAATGGTTTTTAAGAACAAGAAGATTGAGAAGGCATAATCAGAACCTTCCGCTGATCCTGTCTAGAGGCCAGTAAGTAGGCGAACCCCTTGCTGCTACACTGAGCTGCAGGAGTGAGACCCTGTCGTTTGATGTCTGGAAAAAGTGAATCTATGAAATTGAATAGAAGCCACAAAGTAGTTTAAGAACTATTCAGATTTGTATGAGCATTTGTTTCCCCTGCCATAAGTCATTTTTAAAAATATTAATTACTTTTTATATTGCTTACATTGAGAGGTTTGCACACCCATGTGGACCTGATTAGCGCAGAGGGTTCAGGCACAGAGGAAGGTGGGTAGAAGAAGGAGCTGTATAATAGGAAGTATTTTAACCCTAGCATTGTTCAAAAGAATATCCTAGTTAATAAGAAGATCTGAGTTGGGGTTCCTGTTTATTTGTTGTGACTTCTCTATAGACAGGTACCTTACACCTGGGTGTGGGCCCTGCCTTTAGTATACAGTTTTAGTTAACTTTACACATAAACACATCCTTATAACCACTGTGCAGTTCAGTGTGGGGAGTATTTCTAATGTTCCTCCCAGAATGTTCCTTCTTGCCCTTCTAAATCAGTGCTCAGCTCAGAGAACTCAGAGTCTGTTGGGAACTCCAGCAACAGAAGTAAGACTTGCAAGTTCTTCGCCTATGTGTAAATGGAAATATTCAATGTGTGTTTTTTGGCTAATCATTTTGCACCAGTCATTTTGTCCTTCACATATGTGCAGGAAGTTTATCCAACCTTATTTATGTGACTGTGCAGAACTACGTTTACTCATTCAGACATTGTTAAATGTGGGTCTATCCCCATTGTTTATCTTGAGGACACACACAGGGGTGCAGTACTTGGAGCATACATTTAGCTTTGATAGATACTGCTGAGCCTATTTCCAAATGGTTATGCTGGCATGGTACACTTTTTACAATTAAATTATTATTTTAATGACATAGAAAGTGTTCACAGACTCACCATTGAATAAAAAAATGTCTGTCTCTCATACTTCAGAAGAGAAGAATCTGATTCCAGAGGGGCTTAGGGCTCACATGTAGCATGCGGTTAGAAAATGCCCCAAACGAGAGGCAACCCTGGCTCTTCTGAATTCTAGGACAGCACTTTGTCTGTAATCACTGCTTTTTTTATGACAACTACTTTAAAACCACTGAGTCATCTGTTAGCAAAAAAGGTACTTGCATGGTATTCACTGGGGCCAAAATACAGAGTGGTAATAGGGTGGGGAAGAACTCGAATTCTGGCCAGAAAAATGGGTATCTCCTTCTGCTGCCAAGACAGAGAGCAAAATGCTCCTTGGACTTAGAGGCTGGTAGGAGTCCCAGCATATTTTGCACAAGCCTTTTTTGGCCTCCTGAATTCAAGTTGTGTGTGTGTGTGTGTGTGTGTGTGGTATTTCCAGGGCCAGTTTATACCCTTCCTGCACAGATCTTGTTATCATCCCTAACAAAGTCTAACCTACAACCGTGTGAACCAGAGTGTGGGTTAGGGATCAGCAGCAGGGAATCGCTGTAGTCTTTGTTAGAAATACAGAATCTGCAATCCTCCTGCAAGGTTGCCAGATGATTCAAATACTCATCCTGCTTTGGGAAGCCTTGACTTCAACTGCTGTAGATTAGACGTCAGTTCTTCATGCTTTAGAACATGATGCTTTCATCCCTAAGTCTCAGTTGCCCATTCTAAACAAACAAACAAACCTACAAACTAACAATATGCACTTACAGGGTTGTAATAAGGACTAAAGGATAAAAATAGGATCAAGCAAAAATGGTTCCAGACAAATGGTTATGTCCAGACAAGTCAAAGTCTCTGTTCTTAAAAGTGTTCTCAAGCGTTGTGGGTTTGTTTAACCTTCTCAGTGGTAAAAATGTAAACCTCTAATTCTTTTCAACACCTGGAAAACAGTGCCCAACCCTCCCCCTCACCTGTGCTGCTCTGCCAGGGAGCTGTGTGTTTGCAAATGTCAGGCAGGAGTGAGAGATATGTCTGCAGGTTACCCAAGCATGAGGACCAAGTTTCCAGCCTTAGCTGATGTTCCTTGCTTACTCTTGCTGGCAAGCTACAGAACTTAAAAAAATGGGGAGCTTCAGCCATAGTATAAAAAATAGTAAAACATCTGCGGGGATAATAAACAGGTTTTCCAGGGAAAGTTTGCTGTGTAATAGGACAGATATTTCCATGCAAGAGGAGGAGGGGCACAGTTGGGAGATGTGAGGTGTGAAAAGTCTCAAAAGCCATGTGAATAAATATTGCTCATAAGCAAATTAAGGATTTTTTTTAATTAGGCAAGAAAAGGTTTTCCCAACTGAGCTGTCCTGAAAAATGAGATGTCCCTGAAGTACAAGTTAGTGTATTTTTCCCAGTTGAATAGGCAAAATACACCTGATTGGACAAATGTCTTCAGCAATGATAATTACACAGGTACCTGAAACATGGCCTGCCTGGTCATTTTCTGCAGGGTTAATATTAGTGGAATAGAAGTTTTATTTAATAAGCTTTCTCTTTTCCTAATGCTAATTTTCACTGTGTGATTTCTGACTTTGGTGTCAGACTGTTCAGGAAAGCATTTTAGAAGGCACGGGTGATTAGAACAGCCCCTGTCAGTTTTTGTGGGGCCGCTAGCAGAGATGACTTAATTGCTACGTTGGTGAATAAGCTGCAATACGTTTACCAAATTATTTAAAAAGTAGCTTTCATGTAAGTTTTCAGAATTCTGTCCAACTCTTAGCATTTGAAATGTAGCAACAATTCAAGGGCTGTGATGATGAGGCATGGCACGTTTGTGACTCATTTGAAATGAGTGATTTCAACAGCGCAGTTGAGCTAGGGTGCTGGAGAGAGTGGTACAGGCAAAGAGAAAGGCAAAGTATGAGCATAATGACAGCAATCAGTCCATTGTGCTTAGAATGGAGTCTTGTGCCTCCTGTCATGGTGACATCTTCAATTAAGTGATATCCTATTATTTTTCACCCTGTGCGATTTAATGAAAACATTACTGCAAGTAGGAGAAATCATTCTAAAGACAAGCAAAAGAAAATTCTTGGTTTGGAATGCCTTTCACTGTGGAGCTCAGGGACAAAGAGGTCACTAAGTCCACAAGATGGAGACTAACAGTCAAGGTCACTGTGTTAACATGTGCTAAACAAAATAGCCGCAAGAACAGAGACCTGGGCGTGAACCAGAGTGGGCGTCATTTCCGGAATAAACCGGAACTGCTTAGATGGAACCCCTGTCTGTCTCTCGCGCGTCAGGAGGCCGGATGGTGGACAGCAGGTTCACCCCCTCCAGCAGCCGGGTATTAGAGGAATCTGTGGAGGAGAGCCCGCATTTCACGATCTGTGACAGACGCATTGCGAACAGCTACAGCAAAACTTTGGGCGACAATATTAATCTGAAGACAGTTCAGACGATCTTTGGCATTTTCATCTTTATAAATGAATCGGATCGCTTCTTGGCCTTTTGGCTATGATCAAGTATAAGTGAATCATAAACTACTTGGGGGGAGGGGGATGGAGCTAGGGAGACACATCTTTCTTTTAGGAAGATGATAGCTTTAGCATGTAGGCAATGACACTGTGACGTGGTAAAGGTTGTCTTAGCATGTGGTGATTTCTGGAAGGAGCTCTCCATGAACACTTCTCAGAACTCGTCTCCCCTGTAGCTTTCTTAGAGCAGTACAAGATCTTAATTTACCATACACATCATTTTCTAAGTATGACATTTTCAATTGATAATCTTTTTGAAGCTACTAATCAGTGATTCGGCATAAATAAGGAATAGCTTCATTACATTTTTGGCTGTCCCAATTGTGGGAGATTTTGAATTTTATTCCCTGCAAAAACAAAAACCTTATCATGGAAATGGCACCACCAGAACATGAAAACAAACATGTCAAATACTCTACAAGCCAAAAAAAAAAAGTCTCAGAATCTGTTCTATAATGCATACTTTCTGGCTCTTGATTTACAAAATTTGGCTGCTTCTTTACAGATGGTATAAGAAATATGGGACTTGGGGATTACAGTGGCTGTTACTTATGGAAATGAACCATGGAGCAAACTTAAGCAGAAGTTCATTAGAAACTTAGCGATGTTTTACTACGTTTGAACATTGAGTAATATAAGAAATAAGTGAATGAGTGTCATATCAGTAGAATAGTGAGCACACACTGTTATAAACCTGTAGGGTATCCAGGAGCTTTGGATAGAGTGACAAAGAGCTATAGATTGGAGAATTTGATGTCATGTCCTGAAACCAAAGTATCCCAATAAATCTTTTTGTTTAATCTTTGCTTGAGCCCATGAAATAAAAAAAAAAAAAAGAAAGCCTGTTTAATGTTAAATACATCTGTAAGTATAAGAAAAGTTTATGGCAAGCCAGGCTTACCCTCTCCCTTGATTTAATTCATGGCTGTGTATCTCCACTGGGGCCACACGGAAAAACTCAGACACTTTCTCTGCAGGGTATAATTTCAGATGTAGAAGCTTATAAAGAATTCTGTATTACCCCAAAGTCTTTTGCTGCTTCAAGTCATCCATGTGGTTGTTTATTTATGCAGTCATTCATGTATTCAGGCATTTAGCTAACATTGATGGAGTATGTATGCATACCACATGCCATAAGCTGTACTCTGCATAAGAAATGCGTAACAGCTTTAAAGTGAACCCACGATGATTTAGAATTTTCTGTGTGTCAACCATTGTTTTGACATTTTGTCTGCCTTGTGCCGTTTAAGTCTCATAATAATCCAATGAGCAATGTGTTATTATTCTGCTTATTATACAGATATAATAAAAACCAAGGATGAGAGAAATTATTTTCAATTTATAGTTACACAACATAAGTTGTAAAACAGGAGTTTATTTCCTAGTCTCTTTAATTTGTGTTTTTATCCACTAAGCCATGCTGTCCATAGTATAAGTTGTGAGACAAATATGCAGATATTGACAGTATAGTTTAGTACCTGCTGTATCACCAAGAGTAATTACTTGAAGACTGAGTAGAAGAGTCAGAGTAGCCAACAGTACGCAAGGTAGATGAGCATAGAAACATAAGGTCACTTCGCTAATGGAGCGAAGTTACAGGGAGAGAGACTTGGAGAAGTCTATACATCTCCAGGAAGCCAGAGCTTCAAATTCAGGGAACAGTAAATGCCAAGGAGGTTAGAAAGCGCAGACTTCACAACTGGATGGGAAATCATTGAGAGGAAGTGAATAATTAGATCCGTGTTCAAGAAAGTTTTTTCTAGTAGCATTTTCAAAGTGGGATTGAAGAGGAATAGGCAGGGGATTTAGAAAACAATTGGAGGATACATGATTCAAAGAAACACCCCCTAAGTCCATTTAGAAATACTATACCCTTAGGAGGACACACTGCCTTTGGGGAGGTGCAAAGCTGCCCAGCACACAGTGGGAGGGACAGGGCATCAGAGAAACTGCTTTGATGCAGGGACTGTTGATCTGGGCACCTGTTTGTGCTACCTTCAGAACGGTGTTGCTTAATCTTGTAGGGCAAGTGCATTGGTATTCCAAATGAGCGGCTTCAGTCTCTGTTGCTGGCCAGCATGGCAGGACAGCTTTGTTGCTCAGCAGCCATTAATGCTTATTTTCTATTTCATCGGAGCCTTGCTGTGCTGGCTACCCTTTGTGTATTATCAGCTGCCTTTTTTTCCCCTGCCAATTAAGCACCAAAGATAACAGGAACAAACTAATAAGAGATTCAATAGAATCTTTGCAATATTTAAAAGGTCTAATATTAAGGGTTATATTGGGTTATTGAGCATTCAATTAAAGAGCCTCAAGTGTTTAATTTAGGATTTTCCATAGGACAGGTATTGTTTGTTAATTAGTTAATTAAATAACAAATGATTATTGAAAACATGCATTAGGATTAAGCAAGCTGCAAGAGAGATAAAGATATCTCCAAGGCAATTAGCTCACTGTAATTTTAATGATAAATGTGTAATTAGACTCTCATTCTAAAGAGATTGGTTGGAATGGGTTTTGCAAGCATTAAACAGGCATGTAACAAGATATTTACTTATATAACAAGAAAATATAATTTTAATTCTTATTAAACATCAACCAGTGTGTTCAAATGATATCTAACTTGCTAAAAGCAAAATTTTTACAAGTATTAGTACTTATAATAAAATATAATCCATTAAAAGCTTATGTAACTGAATTATGTTACAACTAGATTTATCCACGACTCTGTTTATTTCCTCTCCTAGACAGTTTCCTGAGGCTTTCTAACATATGGTGCCTCAGTCAGCATTTATGCTCTCAGCTTTTCTACCTTCAATATTGTTATTGTTCTAAAGCTCCCATCTCAAGAAGTTCCTGAGTTTCTTGTGTCTTGGCTTTTTCTTTGGAATCCTCAACTACAACCAGTAATTGCAAATTCCAAACAAAGTGGAGAGACCATTTTTGGTTCATATTTCCATGTGGTTCACAACCAACTTTTATGCTGAAGAAGCTATTGTGACTGAAGTTTTAAAAAGCAACAAACCGATCCTCTGCTGATGGGCATTTTGGTTGCTTCCATGTTTTTGCAATTACTGATTGTGCTGCCATGAACACAGGAGTGCATGTTGGCTTCTCATAAAACAAGTGTTCTGGATATATTCCTAGGAGTGCTATTGTTGATTTTGAGTTGTTTGAATGTTCTCCACACTGATTTCCATAGAGGCTGTACCAGCCTGTAGCCCCACCAGCAGTGGAGTAGTGTCACATAATACAATGTAGTTAATGAATTAAAAATAATAAATTAATAAATTAAAAAAAAGCAACAAACCGGGCACAGTGCGGTAGCCTAGCTGCTAAAGTCTTTGTCCTAAACGCACCAGGATCCCATATGGGTGCCTGTTCTAATCCTCCCAGATGCCCTGCTTCCCATCCAGCTCCCTGCTTGCGGCCTGGGAAAGCAGTCAAGGATGACCCAACGCCTTGGGACCCTGCGCCCATGTGGGAGACCTGGAAGAGGCTCCAGGCTCCTGGCTTTGGATCCGTGTAGCTCTGGCCATTGTGGCTGCTTGGGGCTAACTTTCCTCAGGGATATCCCATTTTGACCCTCAATTTGGAAAGTTCTCTACTTTTCTGTTTCTTAGTTTTACAAGAACATGTGAATACAAAATGATGGAAAATTTCTTGGTGCTTTGAGCTCTCGCATGTCTTTACATGGCCACACATGTTGTATGAAACTAACTGAAAACAATGAGTGGGTATTTGTAAACAAGTGTCAATTCTTGGGAAGCAAGTAACTTGAGGAACAATATTTGTGAAATTTAGTATATGCTAGGGTGGGATATTGTCATGGATGCTTAGAAGGGAGGGTACCAATGGCCAGAGCTCAATGGCTGTTGCTGTACTTGCTAACAACATCATACTCTTTTTATCTATGTGGTATTTTGAAAATCACATAATGTCTGCTCATCAGAAGACCTCAATCTTATTACACGCCACTGTATCCCACACATCTCAGAGCTCCAAGTCCCTGGTACCACAGAAACAGCCTTAGCATAAGGCTTATTCCCAAACTTCCCCAGTGTAGAGCTGTAATTTGGCTCTTTACTTTAGTTCTTATTTTTTTAATATTTACCTAATTTTATTGTAAAGTCATATATAGAGTGGAACAGAGACAGAGAGGAAGATCTTCCATCTGCTGATTCACTCCCCAACTGGCCGCAATGGCTGGTGCTGTGCTGATCTGAAACCAGGAGCCAGGAGCCGCTTCCGCGTCTCCCACGTGACTGACAGGTCCCAAGGCGTTGGGTCGTCCTCGACTGCTTTCCCAGGCCACAAGCAGGGAGCTGCATAGGATGCGGGGCTGCCAGGATCAGAACCTGCGCATACATGGGATCCTGGTGTGGTCAAGGCTAGGACTTTAGCTTTTAGGCTACTGCACTGGGCCTGAACTTCATGTTTTTACTAACAATCCATTGTGATAGTGTGATTTGCCACCAAGACATGTGATTCCACTCATAAAATTAAAGATTATCCAAAGCATTGATCAAATGGCAGTGGTCTATTTTATTTACCTGGACTAATAAAAGGAATTTATATCCCACATCCTAAAAGCACAGCTTCTGAGTCTGTAAGGCATTCTGGACTATTGAATATGTGTACAGTGTTTAAGAAATTCTGTCCCTCCATCTTGGCTGGGACTGTCTGAGTGGAGCTGCAATGAGCCTCATCTGACACGAGAAAGTCCCCAACCTCACTAATAAAACTTTCAGATTTTTTGATTGAATGCCATTTGAAATTACCCTCATCACGTTAGCATGCACTAGATAGCATGCAGTAGGGCTGCCTCTCAACATGACCCTATTAGAGATTGCCACTTGTAAGGAAATCTATTCAAAAGCAGAGACTGTATTAAGCTGGATACCAGGTCAAATGACATATTTGGGGGGAAAATGGAGAGGTACTTCAGCCTAATGATTTGTGAAAAAGTTAAGTAACAACAAATTCCATGAATATGAAATTGTAGAAAGAATGCTCTCATCACTGCTTTTATCCCTCCACACTGCATGCAGACGGCAGCCTTGACGAATCAGAAATGGCACCTGCTGGTGTGCCTGTCTCTTTCTCAAATGATGCGTTTTAAGATTGTGATTTTAGAACATGTAGGACGGAAAGGGAAATTCGGTTTGGGGGTGCTCAAAGTTCTTTTTAGTCAGTAACAGGGGAAGGAAGGAAAGGAAGTGCGTGATCAGTATTCTGACATTTCTTACCTATTTTTGCTTCTAAGAACCTTTGTATATTCATGTGGTTGGCTGTGGAGGAACTTTTGACAGTTGTAGTTAGAAGCTGTAGAAATTTCAGGGAAAAGTAAACTCAGTGTCTGCATGAATAAATGATAGAAATAGACCTGAATCCTGCATCCGTTTATATTTGTGTTTTGGGAATTTTAACTTTTTATAGAACTTTCAGTGCAAAATAGTAAGTTGATATGACACATGGAGAGATGCAATGCGGTATGAGGCAGCATATAAACAGAAGAGTAAGAATATCATGAATGCACAACAGACTGATTTCCTACAGAGTAAACATGCACCTGTGCAGAAGCCCTGAGATCAGTAAATGGCAGCCCATCTCTCTGTCTCATCTCTCTCCAGCCTCCAGTTTCTACCAAGAAAATCCACTCTCCTGTCCCCTAGATTTAGTTTACCTTTTGTATACTTGGTGAATGGTTCATACTTCTTATATGTATACCCTTTTGAGCCTGGCCTGCTACACCCCATATCATGTTTATCAGATCCATCCAAAACACGATTGGCTTTTATGTTGTTCATTTTCCTTTTGTATGCTCTTTGTGTGTGTGTGTGTGATTATGGAATTGATCCATTCTTAGTATGAATTTAGGCTGCTTTGGGATTCTTCAAATAATGATGTTTAAATATTCTTGAATTTTTAAAGTTTTGTTATATTTCTTTGAAAGGTTAAGTGACAGAAAGAGAGGGTGCTTGCGTGCTAGAGAGAGGCTATCTTCCATCCAATGGTTCACCCTCAGGGGACTGTGACAGCTAGGGTTGGGCCAGGCTGAAATCAGGAGCCTGGACCTTCATCAGAATTTACTGCTGAAGTGGCAGCATCCGAAGCATTTGAACCATCAGCGTCTGTCAGGGTAGTCGTTACCAGGAGTTGGACTGGAATTGCTGTGGAGACTCAAACCCAACAAAGGATGTGGACTTCCCAGGCAGCAGTTTAACCACACACCCAATTCCCGCATGTATGTTTCTGGGCTGAGGCCCTTGCGTTGCCCTCTAGATTAGACCCAGACTTTGCTAGTTGATGGCATTCATGGTCATCTGTCAGTTCTTGGGAGGTTTGGGGATGTGAGTGGGGCACTTCCCTCTAGGCTAACTGCTGGGATACTTTGCTCAGTCACTGTTACTTGTTGTGTTTTAGATTGTCCCTGTTTCTCTGAGCATCTCCCAGATGTAGAGAGGGCCTGGGTGGGATGAAACCTGGGGATCGCTAGCACTAACTTCACTGCCTTGATACCTCCAAAATGGACACTGGATGTCTCTCTTCCTTCACCATCTTTTTATCACAAGGATGTGTTTAAGAGTACAGTTACGGACTTAGTAGGTAATTCTGATTTTTATTTCCTCCCTGAACATCTTTTCTTATTTCTTGGTTGAACACCTGCGATTATTTTCCCTCATTCATAGTAGATATGTTTGAAGACACCAAAGTGCCTCCCACAAACTGCAGACAGCTCAAAACTTTCTAAACTATGGGTTTAATAATACTAAATGGTAATAACCTAAAACAACAGTAACAATATATTTTAATGAAAGCAATTTAAGTCATGAATTGTTTGTTTCTAGAATTTTACACTTACTCTTCTCAGCTTGCGTTTGACCGTGGGAAACTGAAACCAAGAAAGCAGAATTGTGGGCAAGGAAAGATCACTGTAATGCCTTTTGTGGTGGGGTACTTTGTCATACGATCTTGTCTTGAAAAAAAAAATCAGCATTTTTTTAAAGATTTACTTTTTATTTGAGGCAGAATCACAGAGAGAGTAGGAGAGACACAGAATGAGAGAAAGAGACATCTTCCTTTTACTGGTTCACTTGCCAGATGGATGCAATGGCCAGAGCTGAGCTGATCTGAAACTGAGACCAGGAACTTCTTGTGGGTTTCCTGTGTGGATGCAGGGTTCTGATTTTCCAGGCCAGTAGCAGGGAGCTGGTTGGAAAATCAAGCAGCTGGAGCTTGAAGCAAGGGTCATATGGAATACCCATACCACAGGCCTTGGCTTACCCTGCCATGCCATGGTGCCTGCCCCGATGCAGTCTTTTCTGCACTCTAGCTGTTAGTCTTCCAAGCCTGATGATGGCTGTTTAAAACCATCTTTAGAAATTTTGACAAGCAGTCAACTTCCCTTTTCTCTGAGTCAGTTCTCACCCATTTAAACATGTATCTCCAGCCTTCCTTTGTTACGGTTTTCAGAAACATATTCAGAAATTAAAACCAACTTTTGGTCCTGGGTGGTACCTGACATCCCCTAATAGGCAATATGTAAAGCTACTATCACTGCTTGAGTGGTGGAAAGATTGGAGTAAAGGCAGAGGAAATGTATAGTGTTATATCAAAACATTATTCTCATTGCTTTATGTAGGTGCATACAATTGTCTATAGGAGAGAGACTTGAAGAAATGAGAGGATTTGCATGCCCAGGAGGCCTTTTAACATCGCCATGTAATAATCTTTCTTTTCATTTTCCTTGAAAGTATGAAAATAACAAGCTGAGTATTAAGCAAGTTCGCTGAGATGTGTGGGCCTCTTTCCAAGAAGATAAATTATACATCATGTAATCAGAGAAAAGAATATGTCATGTTTATGAAATGTCTATGAAAATTCTCATTTTGCAAAGATTTTTTTTTCTGATCCCCAAATGAGGTAATAATATTGTGACTGGTTGTTGCAATTTATGCCCCAGAGGGAGGTAATAAAAAGATTTAGAAAACCCTATCCCCTTTAAAATAGCTTCCATGTTCTGCCTGGCAAAGCCTCTGCAGAGGAGTTCTTTCCTTATTCATACTCAGGGTCAAGTAAGCTCAGTCAGTCTGGGTTACATGGCTTGCTTGAATGTGAGAAGAATTTCTCCTTCCACAGAAACTGTAATCAAGAACTGAAAAACATAGTGATTGGGCATTTTCTCTTGATGTGCTGAAATTCCCATTTCAACATGATCAAAGAATGAGAGTTTTGTGAGAATGTATCAACCTAAGGGGTGACATTCCTACTTTGAAATTTCCTTTAGCCTGCCTACAGATTAAGCCCATTTGTTAATGTGGCTTTATTTGGTCCTTTGTACGTGAGAATACCCTTTCCATGTAATGTCAAAATAATTTTCTGCAGACATCTTCTAAAACCCTTATATCCCTCACATAGCCAGAGGTTATATGTTCATATACTCATGCCTTCCTTAATTCATCCTGTTTATTTGAAACACATTAAATCAACACATGAGAGTGATGAATAAAACATGACCCCTAATCCTCAGGAACTCACTGTCAAGTGGTAAACACACTTGTGTCAAAATAGGACAGTAAAATATCACCTGTACCAGAGTAGCTGAAATACAATGAGGTAAAGATGTGGCAGCTGATTTCCATATGGGAGAAAGTTGGGCTTAGAAATTGTTGATATACGAAGATGAAAGATGTACGGAGGGTATTCCCGTCAAGAGGCAAAATGGAGGCCAACCATAGTCAATAAGCCACGTGATATTCCAGAGCCCTGTGAGACTGTTGAGTATGTGGCGAACAGCTGATCCCTTGAAAAGAGCACTCGGCCAGTTTTCCTAACAAGGTCTTTCCTTTCCGTGCACGCTTTTGGGTTTCCTATTCGATTCTTGAGGATACTAAGCCTGGTAAGATTAGGTCCTGTGCCGGCAGCATTTTAAAAAAGTTGATTGCCCCTCTAAGGACCTTATCTTCAAATGTAGCCACAATCTGTGATAGTAGGGTTAAGGTGTCTACAGACGAATTCTAGGGAAATGGTTACAAAATTCAGGCCATAACAGGACACTTACGTTTGTAAAAATTTTACAGAAACCGTTCAAGGCTCAGAATAAGTGAGGATGTTATGATAGGAAGGTGAAAGTGGGTTGCAAAAATACACTGAGACTGTGTAATTTTGAAGTTTAGAACCTAGGTGAGAAAAAGTTAAGAATTTCATTCACTAAGATAGATGAATTCAGGAAAGCTTTTGTGGAGCTGGGTGATCGATTCCGCTCTGACCGGATTGGGTTTGAAATGCTGAGATTTGCAGAGTTCATCCAGGATACAGTTGGCTGCCTGGGCATGGAGGCACATCATCCTGGAGGTCATACATCCTGGACGAGCTCATGGCAATCATTCAGGATGTGTGACCCTCCAGGATGATGTGCCATCACATCCCCTGTACAGGGACACCAGTCACTTACGCAGAGAAACTACAAGTGTTTTGGCAGAGAAACATTCATTAAAATCATGATGTTTTAGGAGAGATTTGCTTCCTCTGATGTTCATATCTTCTGAGAAGCTCTCGAAGTGTCTTTGCCCTATCTTACAGGTTTCATTTTCTCAAACATATTGAAAAAAAAATACACGCCTTCCATTCCCTCTAAAGAACAAGTGTTACAAGCTGCATTGAATTGAAACTAACACCCGATATTGGGCAGTTTCCATGTCAGTGAAGGTTTTAAGATTTGACAAGCTAAACCTTTTGAAATAACACACATTAACAAAAAGCCTGGCTGCTCGTTGCAGACGGATGCCTTTCCAAATGTGACTTTGGTAAACAAAGCTGCGTTTGAAGGACTACAGGACAAGGGTCAAAGAAACAATATTACTCCCAAGGGATAGTGGCAAGGTGGGCACAGAACTCTCAATTTGCTTAAAGGACAAAAATGACCTTAAAAATTAAGTGGTGATTGTAGGCAAGTGTATAACTATTGCAGAATGGTTGCAATGGACTTTTATCTAAGTACCTCAATGCTTATGTATTACATTTCTCCAAGCTATGCATGCTAAGGTTGGACCAACCACGATCATAGGGGGTGATTTTGTCTGCTCCCCCACTGCTACAGGATTCTTGGAAAAGGGAGCAGATTTGTTGTTGTTGTTGTCATATGTGATTTTGGGGATAGCTGTGACTCCCGTGGACAAGGTCAAGAGATGTTACTAAGCATACAACCATGCAGGCAAACCCACAAAATAAAGAACTCTCTGGACGAAATGCCAGTAGTGCTGAGGCAAAAACATCCTGGCTCATAGAAAATAAATGCATTTTTCTTAAAAAATGGACAGTGAACCTTACTAGTTGATTTTCAAATTTAGATTAACCCCCCCAACAATTGCTTAGTGAATCTGTGGTCATCGCAGTAATGGTATATTTGTTTTCGCTTGCTCCTTGTTTTGCTTGTGGTTGTTATTTCAAACAGACTCCATGTTACAACTTTTACTTCTGTGCTTAGACAGAATGAAGTGATATTATTTTATTTTTTAAATCTTATTTTTGCACATGTGTAAAAACACATAATCAGAAACTTATATAAACTAAAAATCATTACTGACACATTAATGGGGTACATTTGTACACTGCATTATCACTGACAGTATATTTTCATGTAACTTTTTTCACTTGATTATTTTATATTCATTATTAGTTATGGTTATAATATTTTAAAAATGCAAAGTTGGGAAAGCAAAATGAACTTTCTCAAGTACTTAGAATACATTAGCTTTAAAAGAAAGTTAATGACAAATTTTCTCACTTGAACTAAAAAATAAATTAGATTCCTACCATATGCTGGGGATTTTGATACAACATAAACATCTTCATAATTTCTGAAATTATTATCCAGGAATAATGGATATTCTCCCTCCACCAAATTCAACTGCTGTGTAAGAGGTCAGAGGGTGGATTGCACAACCTGTCTTCCATAAACAGTAACGAGCTATCCCAATACACCTGTGACAAACAGAGCAAGGCCGAAAGTGGATGCAATTTTACAGTAGACAGTTAAAAAGGTCAAAAGAATCACCTGCCAGCTCCAGCTTACATTTTTGAAAATGCTTGTATGCTTATCATTTCTTATTTGAAGTTCAGCAATCAATTCAATCTCCACATAGACTTTCCCTTCTCCTTCTTCTCCTGTTCTCGTGGCCTCATATCCACGCCCCAACACATTTTCCATTGTAATGCCTAAAAGTCAGCTCTTTATATAACTTAGAGACCAAATCAAAGTTGGCAAATGGAATGTGTAGGTTATTTACGGATTGTTGCTGAGCAAATTTAATCACTAGTCTGCTGTAGCTCCATCATCATATCCCTTGACGAGGACATCACAGACTTCAGTGTTGCAAAGGAGAGAGTAGTGGGCATGATCCAACCATAACAGTAACAGGCAGTTCTGCTGTGATGGAAAGAGGTGCTGCGTTAGTGCCAATACATTGACCAACTCTTCAGTTGCAGTAGAGATGCTGATTGCCATTGTAATCCTCACGGTGCTCCTCCACAAAGGGAACAGAGCCGCTTGAGTGAACATTCATTTCTAGCTCTGTGTGCGTGCGCGCGCGCAGAGCCATTCTCTCCTGCTTTCCCAGACACATTTACAAGGAGCTGGATCACAAGCCAAGCACATCTTCCATGTGTGTCAGGGAAACAAACAAACGAAAAAACCTATGGCATAAAGCGCTGTTGTTAAGTATAGTGAACCGTGCAAAGTCAGAATTAACTGTGGGCACAAACTTGTTTTTAAAGAATGCACATCTGTCTGTGGTATAGCAGAGTGGCTCATCTGAGGAAGAGGAGACTGGGCTGGAAAGCCCAAGTTCTCCCCTCCCTTTTGAAGTTGTACTTGGAAGAGCCATTCCAGGTTTCCCAGTATGTGTATCAAGGGCTTATACCCTTTCTCGACATAATAGAGATGCTCTTACACTGTAGACACTGCCTCTGCCTTAGAGGAGTTACCTAGAGTGTGAATTCCCTGAAGCAGGCCGACAGGTCTGTTCAATTTTCCATTGTAATGATGCTTCTCCACCAATTTATCTTACTGCCGCTGGAGGTGGATGGTGGTCTCTGTTTCTGCCAGAATGGCTTCATGTTGGTAAGCGGAAGATGATTGGATCGCAAAGTCATGGCGTGGTGTCTTTGGAACCCTCTGTTTCTCTTTTTGAATTTGTGGAATGAAATGCCCTTTTATGCACATGATACTGTTGAGATCTCATTGTTGTTATCATTAATGTGTGTAAAAATCACCCATTAGTTCCACTTCTGAGTATTTACTACACACGTGTTCCCCCAAATCCATATTAGTTAGTAATCATATGAATTATGACAATTTATTACACATCAATTCCAATTCTGTATTGGGACAGCTGGTGTGTTTTCATGGTCCAAGCCACGACTTCAATATTCTCATCCCACATGGGAGTTCCTGGTTTGAACTGCAGCTACATAGCGCATCCTGCTTTCATTTTTCAGATGCCTTCAACACACATGGTCCTGGTGCTTACAAGGTGAGGATTTAGCCATTGAGTCATTGCATTGGGCCCAAAATCTATATATTCTAAGGACCTTGCCTGTATTGATAACTTCAATTATCAGGACAACCTTGTAAGACAGCTATTAGTTTCTGTATACTCATTTTCAGATGAGAAGGTATTGAAAAGTAGGACTTAGCAATCTGTCAAGGTCAGATAAATAATACCAGGAGGGAGCAAGTATTGATCTTAGCTATCTGAAATCTGAAGCCCAAAACCTAAGCACTGTGTGAGCCAACTGTCTGTCACGTGGTGCCAGAGCCTCACCTGCATCTTTGGTCAGTGCCTAATTTTATCCAAATTTGGTACTTGTAATGGCTATGATTCACTGTAAGTAGTTAGAAGTTGTAATAGGGCTAAATTTAAATGCATGGTAACAGTATCGTTCCAGAGATCTTTCAATATCTGTGTCATGATTGGAGGATCTCAGGTAGCCTGCATTGGTATCAGGACTTCTTTCTTTCCTTCTGTAGAGTTTGTGATACACTAACATCATCCTCCATCAAGAGGGAGCCGTGCTTTATTTGCACGTGCTTTATTTGCACGTGCAGTGCTTCAGCTCCCGGTTACTTTGGAGAAAATGCTTCCCGTTTGCTTTCTTGCTTTTTTCCCTTCTGTTTTTTCAGGTGTGACAAATATCCCTCCTTCTGTGAAATTCTGCTTGTGGATCAGAGAGGAGTTATTCTCTGATAAGTAAATGAAAGAAGAAATATACAACCGGTAGCGTCACTGTTGGGTGAGGGTTGAGGGATTTCATAATGTGCCAGAGAAAAGGAACATTATTTAAGGATTGAGGAGGACCAGGTAAACTGACTATTTACTAGAACCCAGACTCATTCCATGAACCACTTCACACTTCCTACTGAGCTACTCAGTGACAGAAGACAGGCTTCTGTTCACGAACGTGTTTCAGAGTTCAGAGAAGAAAGCAGTCAGGATCGTTTCTCTACAGCCTGATTCTTGTCTCCACTACGAAATGGTCATTTAGTATTACAGAGTGAAGAATAGTATCAGAAAAGATGTGGGCTCCTCTTCTGCTTCTATGTTAAAGAAAAGTAATATCGAGTTGTGTACACCTAGTGGTTCTAGACATTAGGGTAGTTGACTCTGAGTAAAAGACAGAGCTTTGTGGAGTGCCTGGCTGTAGGGAACAATGCTTCACACTGCCTGTATTTGCGTGTTTTTTTTTTCATACCAGAAATTGTGTGTGTATGTGTGGAGGAAGGAGGTGGGCTCATACAGATCATGAGCCCAAATCTGTATTATAAAATAAGCATGCATAGATTTCTAGTTTTCTGAAGCCAAACAAACTTGTTGAATTTTACTTTTCACATTCTTTGAACATACTGAAGTACCCTTATGTGTGGTATGATTTAGATTGTTAAGAGGTATAATTTCAAGCATTCATCCCTGGTCTTCAGCTGAGGTTAGTGTATTATGTAATTTCATGCTACTTGCTCTAATTCTGAGTGTCTTTGCCATTTAAATGCATACCTCGATAATAATTCATGGGGTTCTTGGAAGGATTCAAAAAACAACAACAACAAAAAAACCTTTGTGAAGAACTCTGAAATGGTAATAGTAGCTGGTACTTAGCATTCACAGTTAATGGCCATCATGTTCAACACCATTGTCACTCCATCCTCAGGATGGAGGCTCCATCCTCAGGAGCCTTCTGGTTCAGGCATGGTATCCCTGCAGAACCGACCCAGTGTGGAATACAATATCTGTATGCTTCCTTTTATCTTTTTCCATGCTTTCTACACCATTTCATGGTATGCTTGGGGCTCAGATTTATCACCAAGTAGTCCCAAGCTATCCATTGTTGCTCAAGTTCTCAACCTCTAAGAGCCCGAGTTTGCTCCTTTTGCAAATGTTGCTCAATGTCTATTCTGTCTTTATTAATTCCAAACAATTTCAAATCTTCTGTTACCCTTGAATATGACCCAATTTCATTTTTAAGGAATGTAGCAAATGAATAATGCCTGATGTAACTGAATATCCCTGAAAGTGGTCACTCCCTTCTCCAAGATCCACACCTCTATATAACAGGAAGGGAAATAGTACCTGGGACTGTCCTACACAAAGACATGTTCAGTAGATTTCATGGAACCAATGAGATAGGCAGTGCACACCTGCCTCTTAGGATTAATTCTTAGGTTACAGTGAAGCTCAAAAAAAATTGCTATTTCTTGACCTAAAAGGAGGTTAAAACACTTTCAGTGGAAATCGATTCACTTTAAGATATCTAGCACTGTTCATATTTTGTAAAAGTCGCTATGACAGGCCTGGCTTCAATTGGCACTTTATGTAGGAGTTGTAGGAAGCCCATCAGAAAGAAGAGTGGAATCTGAATGATAGCATTAACAAGATGGACTGTTTCCTTTGTTTTACTTCTAGAATAAAAGGGAACATGCCCCAGACCTTCAGACACAGTGGGGATACTGGGATGCTTACACATGACAGCAACATAAGAATTTGCAAAATTGACTATTGGGAAAATATGATTAATTTTTTTTCCTGATGCTTCTATTTTTCCATTGCAAGGGGAATTTATGTTACACATGATCAAATAGCATTATATACAATAAGGGAAATGAGGTGCGAGGGAATCATTCAATAAAAATGATGAATCATAAAAGATGATTTAGAGAATAATGCTGTTAGCAAGAATTTGAGATTTTTTTTCCTCCACAGGTTTTTAGGAAATGCTATCACAGGAAATTGTACCATTTATGTGGTTGTTCTTCTCCTTGAAAAGACAGTGATAAATTTCAAATAGAATTAGACGAGAAATAATTCAGGCTGTCAGTCAGGACCTGAAACAGGTTGGGGAAAATTGCTTTTTGAGGGGACAAAACATAATCATTGTCATGAGCAGCAAATCGGAAAACAAAACCCAAATTATGCCAATGATTTCAATGACTAATACAAGTTTGTGACTAGTGGGCGAGAAAGAATATCAAGAAAAGATAAAGTGAAGGGAGGGAGCAGTGTGGGGAAAAGCAGGCCTTTGTGCACATCACTGGTAGGGAAAATGGTACAGCTATTTGGGAGATCAATTTGGCAGCACTGAAAGAAATTGAATATGTGCATACTGTAAAACTCAGCAATTGTGCTGATAAGTGTATACTTGAGAAAAATGCCCTGGCCTAGTGCAGAAAGAAACACCTCTGAGAATGTTAATGATTGCATTGTTTGAAGTCTCAAAGAACTGAAAAACAAGCTAGAAATAAAGAAATAGGAAAACAAAGAAAGGATAAATTTTTCATTTGAAGATCCTCCGACACAAGATTCAAAAGAAATGAACTCATATGTATAATATTATGGACAGATCAAAATGTTATTAACAGTAAGCTGAATGATCTTACAGCTTAATGCTGCTTATGTAAGTAAAACATACACAAAGTGCGGCTGGATAGTCTATGCTGATGTACATTTGCATAAAAAGTAAGCTTTGTGAGAGGTGGATTTGTAGCATAGACATGTGAAATACTGACTTTGAGGAAAAAATATAAAGTAAAAGATAACAGCAAAAAATCATACATTTAAACATGATAATATTTTATAACAACATCATGTTACAAATGAAGAAAATAAACCTCTTACCAGATGTTATAAAAAGTGTCCCTTTATATGTATAGAAATGATATTTACTTAAATGTATCTATCTGTATAATATGTCTGTATTTACGTGAACACACTCAAAGAAGCTCTACAATTTCATGGAAAAATACAATTAAATATATTTGGAGTTTTTCTATCTACTTATGTCTGTATGTGTGTGTGTTTGTGACATACATATTAATATATACCTACTGGATTCATTAGGAAGCTTTTTGAGAAAAATGACTGAAATGTACTCCTTTTGGCTTAAGCTAGAAAAAGGATGGACCACTTTACATAAATCAGAAGCTTAGAGAACAATATTAAGTTCAGAAAGACTTTCAGCGTGGTTGTTATAAACTTGAAAGCATAAAATTGAGATTTTCTTTCCTCCTAAATTATGGGGCAGATACCAGGGAGTACCAGAAATGTAGATGACATCATGTTTTAGCCTTGAAGTTGGGAATATACTAATGCCTTAGAGGAAACATCAATTTGGGGAGGAGTTATAGAGCTATTTCACTAATTCCCAAGGGCAGAGAAGTGGAAAAGGATTCTTTGTGTTTCATAAAAATTAGACACGTGATATCACATCTGAAGGAAACACCTAAAACCTCGTAGTCGGTCTGAGAGACAATTTCCAAAGGATGAGGAAGTGAAAGTTGAAGACATAAGAGAAAACAGTTTCAAAAGTATTAACTTTAGAAGAATGATAGCTCTGAAGGACCCACCAGATGAAAAATCTGGTGTTACAAATGCCAACTCAAACATGAGTAACGGTTTTTACCTGTGTATATTGTTCTCTTATGTATCAGTATAAAGTGTAGGTCCTTGCTTCATGCCAGCCCTTTCCATTGACAGGAATAAATATATTAGCATTATCTAGACATTTCCTAATTTCCTTAGCTCGGGCTTTTCCATTGGCCTTTATCTTTGTCCTGAAGACTAAACATAAGATTATAAGAACAAATACTCCACATAAAGACTGCCTTTCTGGTTTGGTCATGTATTTAAAGGGGGTTAATGGGGTCAGAATGAGGAAAAGCCAAGATGCTATCACTGGAGGCAGAAGTTACTGGCTGTAACTCCAATCGTCAGAGCCTGCAGGTAGGTGTGCCGTAGACATAGTGAGTGAAAACACAGGTCCTCTCCGTGGAACCTAGATGTGGCTGGATGTGAACATCACTCGCAGATGATCCAGCCGAACATATTCTAGCCAAGATACTTCTGCGGCGCACAGTAATTAAAGATCAATAAAGAACGGAATATTCTGGCTTGCGGTACTGGTTTTCCACATCCAGTGTCGCTTTCTGTGGGAGTGGGCTCAATGTCCAGCACATTACTGGCCAGCCTCCACCCTTTATGTACTCTGTCACAGAGAAGGTGCTTCTTAAAAAGGCATTGATGCTGCTGCTTGCTGGGGCCACCTCTACCTAGGCCTCTTCACCAGGAGGTCTTTACACCTGAGTGGTAAAAGGAGAGCTTGTCAATGAATTTGCTACCTTGGAGGTTGGAACTGAGCAGGGAGTTGCAAGGACTCACTGTAGGGCAATTTCCCAATGTCCTTAATACTGCTTTCCTCCTGCATCCCTAATGCTTAGAGCTTTCAAGCAAGCCGGGTGTGTTATCCTTCCCTTTCACTGATAAGAAAACAGGGGAACTAAGATAATTTGCCTAGGCCAATTAGTCAGTAAATACATAACAAAAGACCGTGCTCATATACAATTAAGGAAGGATTTGTAAGACAACTTATGTAAAAGGCTCAAGGGAGAGTTCTTGATAAAAACGAATGCTCCAGGGAGTCAACTTGAAAGCCTGAGGAGAGAGTGCTCTAGTCCTAGAGACAATTAATGGAAGAGTAACAGAACCCCCACCTTCCAGCCCAGAAAGAAGACTAGGAGAGATGCAGGTGCAGCCCGGAGGCACAGCCTTGCAGGTCACGAATGTTTAAGCTGGCCAGGAGAAACGCTCAGATTAGGTATATATTCTGGAAGTACAGCAATGGGACTTACTGAGGGATTAAATTTGGGTAGTAGAAATTAAATAAGTTTAGTAGGAGTGGAGTCAAGATAGACTTTAGGGAGGTGTATGTGTGTGTGTGTCTACATCTTAGAAGGAATGAAAAACATTCTGGGAGTTAGAAAAAATGCATTTTGTATATATATGGATGTAGATATACGGAGATAGTGTGCACACACACGCATATATGACATAGTCGTGGTTCTCAAAAGAAGAAATACAAGTGACCAACAAATATATAAGAAAAGGCTCACATCGCCAGTCATCACAGAAATGCAAATCAAAACCACTGTGAGATAATACCTCACCCCTGTGCGAGTGGCTAAAATCCAAAACAGAGGGTAAGACATGTGGGAGAGGCTTTAGCGAAAGGGGGCACCTTGTATTGTTGGTGGGCATAGGAATTAGTGCAGCTACTGTGGAAAACAGTGATGCTTTCTTTAAAAAACTGGGAATAGACTTGCCGTACGACCCAGCAGTCCTCCTGCCTAAGAGGGTAGATACCTAAAAGACCTGAACCTAAGGTACCAAAGAGATCCTGCACCACTGTGTTAACAGAAGCACTCTTCACAATAGCCAACATTTGGGATCAACCCATCACCAGATGAGTGCTATAGACATGTGGTATATAAATGCAGTTATAAAAAAGAAGGATGAAATTCTACCATTTGCAGAAAAATAGATGCACAATTTTTCCAGATCCAGAAAGACCAATACTGTATTTCTTTTTTTTTTATATGTGGGAACTAAAAAAAAAAAAAATCAGCATTTCTGCAAGTATGATTTGGTAAAACTTTGTTTTATACTTTTGTCAAGCCAAGGTTAAGAATTCTATACCTGTATAGTTTTAATATTCTGTGATTACTTTAAATTTTACTTTATACGGATGAAATACACATTTTTCCCACTCAGTTCTTGTTTATAACTATTGTGTATATTCTCACTAGACTAGGGTCTTTTTTGTTTTATGCTTATTAAATTTCTTGCTCAGTGATGAATATAGTGTTTTTATTATAATGTAAACTTAAAATATGTTATCTGAAAAATTAAAAATGGGGGAGAAGGAAAAATAGTGAAAGAGGGGAAGGAGAGAATAGCATTATGTTCTTAGAATTGTCTCTACAAGTCACTATAAATCTATTAAAACCAAATTAAAAATTAAAGCTTCAAAATTAACAGATAAATTTTAAAAAATGAAAAAAAATGAATGATTTCTCAAATTAGAAGGAAAAAAAACTTTCCCTCTATTACCTTATGACTGGATCTGGTCATGTAGGCCATGAATTCTTCTTGGCTCCTCCCTGCTGTAGGTTTCCCCTGTGGATATCATCACTGCTGGCAACGTGGAAAAGTCTGTGTGACCTTAAAAATCCCCCGTGGCCTCATGCGTCTCTCGTCATGGTCTTGAGATGCCGTAATGGCCATACGTAGACTTCTCATCGGACTAAAGTTTATGTTTACTTTTTATCAGTTTACTGACTATTGGTGAGCTATATCACTACAGAGGCACTTAAAAGACTCCAGGGTTAGAGTGACAATGGAAACTCCTGTTGGGTTGCATGTTAGAAATAGCCACCCATTTTTTTTTTCCCATGAGAGAGACTGCAGGTTTGGTTTTTGATAGGACAGAAAGCCGTTTAATCACTGGCAGAATGAAATCAGCTTTCACTGGTCCCCCAGTTTCCCATGTTCTGTCTGGATGGCTGGTTTTTACCAGCAATTCTTTCAAGCAACTGATAGCAAGGCTACCTTGCATCCAAATACTCTGATGGACTTCCACTGCCCATTGGTATATTCTTGAGTCTGCCCCGTATAAAGGAAGGAGAAGAGGGGCAATCCTTCCCATGAGGGCACAGACCCACTATCCATTTAACCTTGTCTGGTTTCTAGAGTGATGGTAGAATCAAAGGTATTAGACCTTATCATGACATACATCAAATGACAGGTTTCTCTGATAAAATCTGTACTTATTGCATATACTTTATTTGTTTTTACCCATCTAGCACAAAATTCCACTGGAGACTTTTGTTTGAAAGTATAGTTGAAAGGCAAGTGATAGAGGAAGAGGATGGAGATGAAGAGAGAGAGAGAAAGATCTTCCATGTGTTGGTTCAATCCGTAAATGGTCAGTGCAGCCAGGGTTGGTCCTGACTGAAGCCAGGGGTCTGCAGCTCCGTCGGATTTCCCAGGTGATCAACAGGGCCCAAGAATTTGGGCATATTCTGCTGTTTTTCCATCCACATTAGCATGGAGTTGGATTGGAAGTGGAGTAGTCCACTTAAAGTGACATTTGGGTAGGGCAGGGAGTAGGAGAATGAAGAGATCTAGGAGACCTTGTGTCATGAGCTTTTCCAGTCTCCTTCAGATCAAAATATTCAGGCCAAGGGTGCATACGTTGGGACATGAACAAACTGGCCTATGAAGAGCAGCACAGAGCAGTAACTTTTAGCTTTTCATATTTTATTTAGAATGATACGTTGAAGCACATTGTAGTTTTGAATATATTAATTTTTTTTTTACTTTTTATCAATTATATTCAGGCATAAATATGTTCTGTAATTTAGTTATCCATCCTCAGTTGATACAGTTTCGGTTGTTTCAATCTTTTGGCTCTTGTGAACAAAGCCTACATAAACTTAGATATACAGTCCTTTATATGGACATACGTTTTGCATCTCATGGGTAAACATCTAGAGTGGGAACGCTCAGTCTTATGGTAGTTGCATATTATAAAATTTCAAGCTGTGTTTCAAACAGGTGTGCCATATTCAGTTCCCATCAAGAGCGGGTGAGATTTCCAGATGTGTGCATTTCCACAAGCAGTTTGTATTATTTATCATTCAAAATTTTTCTTGTTCTGATAGTTGTATAGTGTTATGGTAGTTGTAATTTGCATTTTATGACTAACAAAAAGATTTTCGCAGCTTCTCATGGGCATATATTTGCTTTGCTGAAATGCCTAAATGAATCTGCACATATTGAAATTATGTTTCTTATCATTTCTAAGAGATTTTAAAAATATTTCCTGAGGCAAGTGTTTCGATGCAGAGAGTTGAGTCACTGCATGAGATACCACATTTCACATCCGAATGCCTGGTATAGAGTCCTGCCGACTTCTGACTCCACTTTTTACTAATGTAGACCTCAGGAAGCCTTCGTTGTTATGGCTCAGGTGTTTGGACACTTGCTACCTGTATAGAAGACTGGGATGAAGTTCTTGGCGTTTTTGTTTATATGTTTTGGAGTGAACCAGAAGATGAAAGATTCTCTCTTTCTTTCTCTGTCTTCTCATTTTCTCTCTCACCTTCCCTTCCTTTTTTCATGTCACTCTTCCTTTGAAATAAATTTTACAAAACACTACATATTCTTGGAAGAAGCCCTTTGCTGTAAAGCAATATTTGTTATGGGACGCCAGAGTGGCAGTTTAACTATGATTCATCACTTGCCCGGACTTCGAACTTTATTAACTAAAGCTTTCAAAGAAGACAAATCATAGTTTTCCTGAAATCCTATTTTTCAATGCTTTCTTTAATGAGGTAAGCATTTTTAATCTTACCTAAGAAACCATTTTGATATCCAAATGTTTCAATTTTTTTCTTATTTTTTTTCTACAGGTTTTATAATTTTGACTTTGGTATATTTTAAGTTATTTCTATACAGTGTAATATAAATATCTTTGTTGCTGTTGTTTTTAACATGGATCAATAAGAGTGTGCTTTTAAAATCAGATTACTTTGGCATCCTTGTTGAATATTAACTGGCCATGTATGAGTGTATTTATTGCTAGGCTCTATTCTATTTCGTCAATGCCTGCGCTGTTTGTAGTACCACACTTTCTAGATTACTCTGCATTGCATTAAGTCCTAACATCAGACATTGTGAGTCATCCAGTTCTGTCCTTCCTTTCCAAATTATTTATTAACAATTATGTATGCATATCTATTCGCATTTCTGTATACAATCTGGGATCCTTTTGTCAGTATGTACAAGATCAGCTGGGAACTCATTTAAGATTACACTACATCTTCAGCTCACTCTTAGCATAATGATATCTTAGTGAAAGACTTTTGGCCCAGGGCACAAAGTGTATCTCCCCATTTGCTTCAACATTCTTTTTTCTTTCTAGATTTTTATAACTTTCAGTGAATAACTCTTGAATAAAATGTTCTTAATTTTACATGAAAATGTTTTAATTTTTTTACATGAACTGCATGGTTTCTAGAAATGTTTGTTAATTTCAGTTTCTGAATATTTGTAGGCAGTAGGAGAAATGCAATTGACTTTTTTGTATATTTTAAATTTTACATCATTTGTTTTTCCATTTTTATTCTGTCTTAGTGACTAGCTGAATTAATTGGAATAAATCCCATCATTTTGAAAACTATTTTCTAACATTGACAGTTGTTTCCAAAGCAGTTTTTAATCTGGGGCATTTATCCCTGCTCAAGTTATCTCTTCTGAGAATTTCATCGATGTCTCATGTACCATAAGATCTTTCAACTCCACCTGGTTCAAAAATAAACTACACCTAGTTCTTCCTCGGAGCATCAGGAATTATTCTTCCTGAACAGTTGTTTTCCGGCATTGCTTCTCCCCGCCAGCACCACATAGTTTTTCACTCTCTCACAGATCAATGGTCATCTAAAGGGAATGTCCATTTGTCCGTCCCTATTGTCTGTCTCTCACACCCCTCTACCCATCTTCCTCTTTGCATTTTTCTCCTTGCATGGCGTTTGTGCCACTACGTCTGTTCGTCTGTTTCCCTCAGTCCACCACGACCACTAGGTTCCCTCAGGTTCTTCTCCTTGGCCTTTATGCTGGAATACTCTTCAGGCAGGAGAATAGAGCGATTTTAGGGCTCGGATCTTCTTGTCTTTCCCCCGCCCTCGCCCACTCCAGGGGCAGAAACAATACACTGTAAGCTTGCATCTGTCTTAAAAAGAAGGCATCCAACGGCTTTGTGCAATAAGTAGCTCTAAGCTCCTGAGATAAATTATTTTAGAAGGAGTGATACCAACCTTTGCAAAGTTTCAAAAACTGTACCCTCTTTCCAATATGGTTATGACATTTTTTTCTGCTTTTACATAGGTTTAAGTTTATTGCATTCCTTGGAACCTTCTATGAAGAGGAAACATAAGTGCAGTGTGGCAGGCATGGGCTTCCTGTAGACTGCAAAAGAGAGCCAGGAAAGAGATGGATTTTCAGAGTACATTCCTTGCACCTGTAGAAGACCCACTTTTCTAGTTAATGAAAATAGTATCCTGCATTCCTTATACAGACCTGAAATTGAATAAACTCCAGAGGTAACGCCGTGAAAGAGGAGTTGGGTAAACGTTAGGACACATTTTATCAATATGACTGCATACAAACACGCAAAGTCATGAGCTAATGGACAGTGTTTAGACGTAAGACACTTTATCTGAAAGGTGATTTGACTAGATCAGATTAGCTATTTGCTGATGTCCACGGGATAAAGGGAGGAAGTGCACTGATAATATATTCCTTTGAGCAAGCAGTTTAAGCATGTTGAGATCTGCATTCCAGGGACAATGAGATATGTTCATAACTTAGTTTAGCATTAGTTAACATGTGACATTTAAGTAGCACTTTATTATAGCTATAACCTCTAGCTCATTGCACTTTCATTTTTTTAAACCAAGGTGTTTTCTTTCTTTTTTTTTTAAAGATTTATTCATTTTATTACAGCCAGATATACACAGAGGAGGAGAGACAGAGAGGAAGATCTTCCGTCCGATGATTCACTCCCCAAGTGAGCCGCAATGGGCCGGTGCATGCCGATCCGAAGCCGGGAACCTGGAACCTCTTCCAGGTCTCCCAAGCGGGTGCAGGGTCCCAATGCATTGGGCCATCCTCGACTGCTTTCCCAGGCCACAAGCAGGGAGCTGGATGGGAAGTGGAGCTGCCGGGATTAGAACCGGAGCCCATATGGGATCCCGGGGCGTTCAAGGTGAGGACTTTAGCCGCTAGGCCACTGTGCCGGGCCCAAACCAAGGTGTTT
The DNA here is from genome assembly GCF_030435755.1 of Ochotona princeps. NCBI lineage: Eukaryota > Metazoa > Chordata > Mammalia > Lagomorpha > Ochotonidae > Ochotona > Ochotona princeps. The sequence goes on from NC_080862.1 coordinate 5,170,150, forward strand.
TCTAACCACACTTGTGAGTTGTTCGTTGCTCATTGATTAATAAGGAGTGCACTAAGTTTCACATATTTCTTTCTATTGTTGATTCCTAATGTAGTTTCAGTATAGTCTCATTTTGTGTAATTTCATTCTTTCTTACATACAGTAAATATTGCACAGAGAGAAGGAGAGATAGAAAGATCTTCCATCCACTGGTTCACTCCCCAAGTGGCTGTAATAGGGGGTACTAAGCTGATCCAAAGCCAGGAGCCAGGAGCTTTGTTTTCTCTTCTCCCACATGGGTGCAGGGTCCCAAGGCTTTGGGCCATCATCTACTTTCCCAGACCACAAGCAGGGATCTGGAAGGGAAGTGGAGCAGCCATGTTATGAACTGGTGCCCATATGAGATCCTGGCACATGCAAAATGGGACTTTAGCCACTAGGCTCTCTTAATCACAAGGAGAGGAGAGGCAGAGACAGAGAATAACAGCTTGCATCTGCTGGTTCACTCCCCAGGTGGCTGCAAAGGCTGAGGCAGAAGTCAGCAGCCTGAAACTCCCCACAGGTCTCCCAATTGGTATCAGGAATACACGTACCTGGACCATCATCCACCTCTTTCCCTGAGCTCATTAGTCAGGTCATGAATCAGAAGGCAAGCACCTAGGGTTGGAGTTAGCATTCCCATGTAGGATGCCAGCATTGAAAGCTCTGTTCTAACCTTTTGTACGGGGATGTCCCCAAATTGAATCCAAACTTGCATCCTTTCTAATACCACAAAAAGAATTGATGATTTTGGAAGTGAATGCTTTGAACCGTTATATGTGACAGGTGCAGCAGGTTGAGAGACTGCCCGTGATGGCATCGGTTTATATGAGCACCAGTTCAAGTGTGAATTGCTTTACTTCTGATCTGATTTCTTACTTATGCACCTGGGATGGCAGTAGAAGATGACCCAAGTGCTTGGACCCAGATCCCACGCTGTTGCCTTTGGCCTGGCCGCTGTGACCCTGTAGGGAGTGAAGAAGCAGCTGAAAGACTCTCTCTCACATCCGCTCTCATGTGTGTGCGTCTGCTTCTGTCTCCCTCTGTAGTTGTACCATTCAATGAGGTAAATCTTGTGTGTGAATAGGACCTCCAGGCATGCTGCTCAGCAAACAGCGAACCCGGCAAACTCTATGTCCCCAGGTGTGTGTCTAGTTTAAGATAAAGTTTTTGGCTCAGCAGAAAATCAGATATTATCAAAGAGGATAAAGGAAAATGAGAAATGCACAAAGAGGAGGCACTTTTGTTCTCTTAGGGAAACTAGATATAAACTTACTTATTCTCAAATATTATTTAAAGTTGTAGTGCCTGCAGATTTTCCATTAGACATTTTTGATTATCTTAAATATTTTTCATCTATTTTTCCAAATTATATAAAATACAAATTCCACTGTCAGGCTCAACTTTACTAACAGTAAGGATGAGTTATATAATCACACCTTGTAACAGGGCCAAAAAGAAACCCAACAAGCTCAGAAACTCTAGTACAAGACTCAATTTTCCTCCTCAAAACTGCTATACCTTTAAGACAATTTACTACCCTCTTCTGTGCCTTAGGATTGGGAAAAGTACCAGCTGGTAAGTCAAACAGATTGATGATGTTTTTGTCGAGAGCTTTCTATACTGCGTATTGGAAATATCATAATGTATCACACAGGCAAAAGTATTTCCCGATTCGATATTTCACTTTATTTTCCATGTGTTTACAGACTAAGCCTTTAGTTTTCAACTTAGGGATATCTCTGTTTTCCTAAACTGTATTTTTTTCAAACCTAATAATATAAACATTCTGTTTTTTTTTTAAAGTCAGTAAAAATTTAAGAGTTACAAGAAAAAGGAAAACGAAGATAAAATTTAGGTTCAAAGTTTTAGGTCCTTTTAAATATTGATCCTCTTGTAAGCATGGACGGGCTCAAGAAGAAATTGGCAAGAAACATGTGTCTGCTAATTTCCATTTCATCTTCCTCTTTCTTGTTTTCTGTCTCTGTCCCAAATTCAACATTTCTTCTGGGATAGTGTGGCCTAGTATGTGCTGTGCTTAGGGCCAGCAATGCATTCACTGATCTGTTCATTTACATATTGAACAAGTTATCGAGCATTAGACAGATCTTGTAGTGAAGAAGATAGACAATAGTCTTTTAGTAGTCTTCCTTTTTGGGGGGGTTGGGGGAGATGTACAGGCATTAAACACACACACACATGCACACAGACACAGGCACACACACACACACACACAGAGACACAGATTCACAGAGAGAAAGACACATCCACACATAGATATATCTCATGAAATACCCAGTGCTATAAACAAAAATAAAATAGACCAAGGAGGTAGGAACACAGTGTTGCTGGAGTGAATTATCATGTTAGGCAGGTTACCAGTGAAGCCCTTCCTGCTAATCTGACATTCCTGATGATGTTAAGGTGGACATGTGAAGTAACTGAAAGAACAAGTTGTAGACAGCTATGAAAAGGCTGTTTTGGTCAAAAGGAATAGTAAGAGCAGAGCGTGACGTCTTTGGAACTTTGACCTGTATGACATCTCACAAGGAGCCTGGTGCAGGTGGAGCAGAGTAAGAAAAAACAAGATTGTAGACAAGGCAGAGCAGGAGCTCGTGTCCAGCATGTGTTGGAAGCCATTGCATCAGCTTTGGCTGCTCTGCTGTGTCGTGTGGGAAAACCATTGCTGCTGATTTCACCTAAGTTTTCATCTTGTAAACAGATTATCTGGTTATGGTGTGGAGACCAGACTTGGGGTGTGGCACTTGGCAGTTCTGTTCATCTCACAGGATCGTTGCATTTCCTGGCCCTCCTTGAGGCTGGTTTTGTATCTACAATGGATTAACGCTGTTTTAAAAGATTTGATTCACTTTCAGGCAGGAGGATTAAATTTCCACTGCATGTAGTGCTATCAGTTTACTTTTCCACAGCAATTTACAGTAATCCAGATGGTGGCTCTTCCATTGTCAGTAATAAAGATTACAGGGAGAAAAACCCTTGCCTGACCTTCAGTAATACCAGTTATGAGTGAGAAAACATATTGTTCAAGGCCACTGATTGTGTAAGGTGGTAACTCGAAGGAGGATGCTGCCATAATAGAAAACATAAATGGCTGGTATGCTTGGAGCATCCAAATATAGAGAATAAGCCTATTATTAGACTCTGAAGGATTATATTCTGTGTTTTGAATAGCAAGGTGTTTGGAAAAAAATTGATAAGATGGAAGGCATCTCGGGGAACTAGTGGACTTACACTGTCTTAGAAAGACACTGGAAAACTAAGTATCAATGCTGTGTGATGATTGATATTAGCCATATGCTACAGCAGTTTAAAAAATGAGATTACCTTAGAGTATCACTATTTGTATATATCAGTTCAAGGGATTTGAGAATACTCACAAATCTGGGAATATGAATACTGAAAGGCACCTTTCTCAATAAAAAATAAAAATATACAAATTGTAGAAACACTTTGGAGTAACAAGCCAATTAACAGTGAGGTAGCAGTTGTTAAACGAAGACCGTGTCTGTCTCACTTACTGCGAAGATCTCCCAGGGGGGTAAGAACTTGTACTGCAAGAGCCATCTACACCCTGATCCGCACATGGTTTCGGTGGCACAAAACAACTTGGAAAGAAGAAGCTTTGAAAATTCTGTTCTCCCCTAGGAGCATCGTGATCCCAGTTTCATCACCACCAAGTGCAGAAGTACAGAGCTGAAGAGTGAGGAAAAAATTGTAAAAGGTCAAATGAAGAAATCTACTTAGAAAAAAAACTCGAGTATAATTTTTGGTTTAATGAACAGATTGCTATCAAATGGGACAGGGGGATAATAAGCTTTTGAAATTGTGTTATTGTCAGAGACTGTGAGCCTAGGCTAAATCCTCTTCCACCCTGGGTTGATAGAAAGAAAAAAAAAAAAAAACCCTGAGCGTCCACCATTCTGTAGGCAGGAAACTGGTTACAAAGTCTGTTTGATCCCTAAAGATTCCAATGCCTGTTGCAAACGCAGCAAAGTAGAAAATTGGAAAATGTAGTTCTTTGCAGAGCAGGTAACCATGAACCACACAGGATTGTTTGAAATTTTTCATTTCAAAATGCGTACAACAGTGCCTGGTAAACAGTGTTTGCTGCCCTTGATCAATAAAGTGTGTATGCTACTTGTACAGTTATGTCACTTTGCATTTCTAATGTATTCTGGATGACTCAATCAAGGCATGAAACACAGATTTTTTCACATGTATTATATGGTTAGCAGTACACATAACAATCTTAACTGGTAGTAGTTTTCAAGAACATAATACATTCTTCTCACAGTCACCACATTGTCCAGCATCTTTTTCCCCTCTGAGTTAGACCTGAGCCTAGCTGTGAGATCAAATGTTCATGATTGGAAAGGATACCCTGAGTGTACCAAGCAAAGACTGATTCAAGGATGCTTCAATATGTAGACAATGGTGAATTATGTAGGAACCAGGAAAGAACACCGGGAGGTTTTCCCCAAGGCCAAGTAAAGCATTGCTAGATCTAAGAACAGTGGAATGACCTACTCATAAATATGTTTCCTAAATGTGATGCTATGGTCTCTTCACTGTAATCTTTATTCTCCTGCATTATCCCTTTGTGTAAACCTACCAGGAAATTGGGTATTTTCAATTTTTCAATTATTTATCAATATATTTTATGTTTCATAAATCATTAGCTTCTGTATCCAGTTTTAATATTTGATGCTTTATTCTTATTTTATTTTGTGACTTTTCCCCACTTTTTATGTTTAAATTTACTTTATCTTTCCCTAGTTAATAATACAAAGATTCTAGGCTATGGCCACAGCCACTCATCAAATAAGATGAGGAAAAGGGACTGACCACCTGGGATTGGCAGTGGAGAGGATCAGTCCCATTTGTGCCAAAAGGCGTTTTGGTGAAGTGGAAAGAGTATAAAATTAAAGGAACTCAAATTGGATACAAGGGATTAACATTGCCGCTGTTTGCAGATCCATGATTCTGAACATAGGAGAAGCAGAGACTCAACAAGCAGACCACTGGAATTCATAAGAGTGTGGCAGGGTAGCAAGGTACAAAATCAGTGTTGTAAATTGATTACCCAAGTATACACAAAAGACTCCATGACTGAGAAAGAACTTGCAAGTATAAAATCCCCTTTGAAATAGTAAAGAAGAACCATAAATACATGGAAATCAACCTAAACAAAGACATGGAAGACCTCTATGAAGAATATTAAAAAAAAAAGAAAAAGAAGACATTCAATGAAGAAGAAATTTGTAATGTTCCTACATTGGTTGAATCAACTTCATCAAGATACAATCCTAATCAAAATTCTAACAACATTCTTCTCCGAGTTGGAAAATATAATCCAAAAATGCATCTGTAAATGCAAGAGAGCAGAAGCAGCCAAGGCTAGCTGAGAAATAAAAGTAAAACTGAAGAGGACTCACAATTCCAAACCTTAAGACATACTACAGGGCAGTGGTTTTCAGAACACTCTGGTACTGCTACAGAAACAGAGAAGGTCAATGGAGCAGGAGTCCTAGAAAGGAGCCCACACATGCACTGCCAACTCATCTTTGACAAGAGAATTAAAAATAACCCAGGAAAAAGATCGGTCTCTTTAATAAATGCCATTGGGACAACTGGATGACAACTAGCAGAAATAAGAAACAAGATTCCCATCTATCACCTTATAAAAAAATCAGCTCTAAATGGATCAAGGACTTAAATCTGCACCATAGGAAAACATAGGAAGCACTCTGCAACATGTAGGCATTGGTAAAGTCTGCTTAGAAAAGTCATCAAAAGCACAGGAAGTCAGAGCCAAATTAAATAAATGGGACTACATCAGACTAAGACGCTTCCATACAGCAAAGGAAATGATGAACAAAGTAAAAAAGCAATCAAAAGAATTGGAGACAATCTTTTCACACTACACAGAACTTAAGAAACTCAATGACAGCTAAACAAACAACTATGTCAACAAATGGGTGAAGGAAATGAACATTTTTCAAAAGAACACATTCAAATGGCTAATAGCCATACAAAAAGGTGCTCAGTCTCTCTAGCTATTAAGGAAATACAAATAAAAATCACATTGAAACTCCTCTAACTCCAATGAAATTTGCCTACATTTGGAAATCTGCTAACAATGCCTGCTGGCATGAGAGTAGAGACAAAGGAACCCTACTGCACTGTTGGTGGGAGTAGGCTGTTGCAGCTGCGGTGGAAGTCAGTATAGAGTGTGCTAAGAGAACTGAAATTTTATCTATTATCTATTATTTATTATTATTATTTATTTTATCTATTATCTATTTATCTATTATTACTTGTCTGTTCCCTGCCTCTTCCAACTAGAAGTTGAAGTCAGTCAGTGACTACTGCATACCTGATATTGCAATTTGCTGTGAACACAACGCATTTATTTTTCTTGGATGAATGAATGCAGGAATGAGTAGGGATGGTGGAGTAAAGACATTGAAGTAGTATTGCACATCACATAACTAATAACTTCAGGAGTTATTAAACTAATGAAAATATGACATTGTACCATCATAGAATTGCTTATTAAAATGTTGGAAATTCACTGAGGAGGAGCATCTTAGTTCCCACACCGATTTGTGTTTCATAAATAGAAGCATTTTGGTAATTTTCACTGAATGAATTAATTGGTGAATCAATATATTCAAATTGAGACATACTTTAGGTTTATTACTTTATGTTTTCAAACCAGTATTTTGCTGTGGATAGTATTTAATAAAAACAGGGATTCACACATGTGAGTGAGTATGCCTGCTTTTTAAATGTAACATTGGGAATTAGAGATATTAGTGCCACCCACCCCCTGTTTTAACTAGGGTGTTGAAGAGCGTGTCATTACCTTTATTATAAGCTGACTGTGAGTAGCACCAATGTGAAGCAAAAAAAAAAAAAAAAAAAATCAACTTCTCCTCTAGATTGCTCCACCAGGTTCAAGGAGAGAAATGCTATTTATAATATTTTTTAAAATTACATTGGTTATTCAATACAAGAGAACACTGTAGAACTGGCAACATTAGGGGGGAGAGTAGTTAGACACAATTACCATTTCCAGCTGAAGTATGTATCAGTACCCTACTGAAGTGCTTGGAGTAGAAAGCAGTGATGATTACAGGCAGGTGTTCAGAGCATGTTTTATTATAAGTGGTGTAGGGAAAAACTGAAAACTGTGTCTTTTGAGCAAATCTTGCATAGGAAACATCAGACAGCCTTGGAGTGGCGAAGGCCAGCTTCTTAGTTTAGTTCCAGCGGCACAGTTGCAATGAGACATTTGGTGACTAGTCTTCCAATTCACTAACAGCCAGTGTTGGCTGTCAGTGTAGTATTTTGACTTTGCATAAACATGGATCTGCCTTCTCAATAAAAATAAAATAAAATAAATAAATCCTTTAAAAAACAAACCAAAACAAAACAAATAAACAAACAAAAAACAGAAAATGGCCCAAGTGCGTGGGCCCCTGCATCCACATGGATGCTGGCCCAACTTTATCGTGGCCATTTAAGGAATGACTTGGCAGGTGGGAGATGTCTCTGTATCTGTCCCATCTCTGTAACTTTACCTTTCAAAACAAATATTTTTTCTAAAGTTTATTAATTTATGTCTTTGAGAGAGAGAGACCGACAGTAGCTGAGCTCGCATTAATTGATTCACTCTTCCAATGCCTTTGGAAGCCACAGGATTGAGGACAACAGTCAGGAACTCAAACCAGGTTTCTTGGTTACTTAAGGCATCACTGTGCCTCACAGGGTCTGTATTAGCAGGGAACTAAAGTCAACACCTGAACCCTGAATTTTTGTTCTTGCTTGAATATTCTACTTTTGTTGCTTGGTAGAATATTCGAAAGTGGGGCCATGATATATCTTGAGAGACAATGGCAAGGTCATGCTTGAAAACAGGGCTTTGACCACAAACCTCTTTGGCATGTAATCTAAGCAACCAAGCCACACGTTCTAATGACCAGCTTCTAAGAGTCAGTGTCTCTGAATCAGTAACTACAACTAGTCAGGTAATTTCTAGCTCCTGTGTGCTGACAACCTGCAGTCTGATCATATGTGAACCTCGACCCCTTTTGAAACCACAAAGCTTTGCCAGTTCCCCACACGTTTTCTGCCAAATGCAGCTGAAGGGTAACTGGTTCCTTCGCTTTAGGAACCAACTTAATATTTGGTTGTGCTCATTTCATGCCATTTTTCGATTCCATAGCTCTTATCCAAAATCCATGTTACCTGAAAAAAACTATTTTGTGTTCCTTCTAATGATTGCGGTTATTAAGGCATTGATCTACACCGAAGTCATCAGGAAGATTTGTTAAATTGAGACTGCTAGTTTTGTAATTTGGCTGGTGCCAAGAAATTTCATTGCTACCAGATTCCTAGGTGATACTGATGCCGGTGGTCGGAAGATGACATTTTGAGACATGTTGCCCTAAGAGACCAATGATTTAACAGTAACAGTGATAAGGTCTGAATTTATGTAGTATGCTTGTTGAGGATGGGGCAGCTGTGCATAATATATGGATGTTGTAAAATTGTACTTTCAAACTTGACCTTCTTTGGAAATCTATGCTTTGTGCTGCAATTGTAAAGTTATATGAGGGAGAGAAATGTCTTTGATCGGAAATGGAAGGAAATGTCTTTACCTGGCTCATAATTATAATTTGTTTTGTCCTTTCAGGATAATTAGTCATACATACTTCTTCAAAGAGAGTTAGAAAACATGATTCATCATCCGGGATGGGAAGACAACCTCTAACACCACGAAAGAAAAAGGTAAGAATAAAATGATTGAGATTAAACTTGTTCTAATTATCTTTCACTAGAGGAAGTTTTTAAAATGGCTATTAATTGATTGTTTCCTTAGAATTTTCCCATGGTCATTTGAATGGAAATATTGGTGCAAAAATCTGGAGTTCAGGGCAGGATCTAGTTGCAGTTCTTGCCAGGCAGAGAGAAAGACACAAAGCTGCACAGTGGCAGTAAGGATGAAGGGTTACCCACGTTAATGGCTCCCTTCTCTGCTACTCTTCTACCAGTGTTAGTTTTCTTCCTTGTGTGTCCATTTCTAATGTTCTGAGCAACCTAGGTTTACCAGCTGTTTCTCTACACTCTCAACTTTATCTTGGGTTTTTTGTTTGAACTTTCTGCATTGAAAAGCTGTGACAAATCTCAACATAAATCGAGCCATGGCATCTTTCTGCATAATCTGGCGCTCTCAGCCAAGATGTTCCCCACAGTAAAGGAACAGCCAAGCACCTCCTTCCTTGTGCATTCTCCCTCAGAGGCCATGTTTCTACACCACAGAGATAACAATTTTTACAAGAGCCACCTTTGGCCTTTGCTTCTTAAAAAAGTGAAAAACAGAACAGGCCAAGAAACACACACAAGAATGGCTGAAAACAGATCTGAAGGGGGTATTTTGTAGCACTGGATTTTTCAGCTAAGTAACAGAACAGATTCAAGATTGCATAAAAAGGTCCACCTTGTGGCCAAACATGATTGCCTAAGGATTTTTATTCATTTTTTTAAATGAATGACATCTGTGAGAATGAAGAATAAAACCAATTACAATTTCTGATAGGACATTTGATCTAGTCGATGACTCTGAGCCACAGGACGCTTTGCTCTCAGCTGGAACCTCATTTGACTGCGCCCATTTGACTCTGTGGGATCATGCAGAGTCCGCTGTGGCTTCTTGGAGGTCAAAAAGGTGTCCCTGTGTGCTGCTGAGGAGAAGTGTTCTTTCGAAATCAGATCTGACTGGGTCATTACACAGAGGTGGTAATTGGGCCATCGGGGACAAAAGGAGCTTAAAAGGAAAAAATTATTCACTTGCCAAAGATGCAAAACCACCAAAGTAAAAATCAGCAAAAACCACAGATTGTGTCATCAAAATTATTGAATTCCATCTTCTTTATAGTCAAACAGAAAAAGGAATTGGTTGCATGTGATCCGCTTAATAATATTTTAGGGTGGTGTGTTTCAGTCTAAATGAAAATAATAAAAAAACAACTATTCCATTTACTATGAATTGCTAAATAGTTGAAGAGAAAATAATGTATATATTTGGAAAGAAAACAATGTTATTTACATAAGTACTAGCTAACTGTGGCTAGGAAAGCATTACATTATTTTTAATAAATTTTTAAATGAAAATGTTTTCTATTTTTGAAGTAAGTAACTTGGTTTGGCCCATAGAGACATATTATTATGAATAATGATTCCTACATATATCATTGTAATTGAAATATTTTATAAATAAGTTTTATGTTAATAATATGAAAATATTTTAATCAGAAATATTTATTACCCACTAAATTTTCATTGTTTTCATTTTATTTTACAAACACAAAAATAGACGATCTATGTGTTTTTATAATTCAGTTGTATGCCAGAAGAAAAAACGATAACAAGATTTTCTCTTCAGGGATGACAGAGCCACTTGTACCATATCTAAGTACTTCTGTTGGAGCCGCTGCTCCACTCAGAGTGCTAGCTTCCTGCCAATACAGACCCTGCAAGGGAGCGAGGGAGCGTTTTGACAGGTGGGCTCAGTGGAGGGCTCACACCGAGTTCCCGGGACTGCTGTTTCATGCTTACGGGAGTGAACCAGAGGACGGCAGATTTTTCTGCACTTCTTTTAAATTGCTTAAAAGATTTATTTAACTTCATTGAAAGGTATAGCTACAGAGAGAGGAAAAGACAGAGACACCTGTACACTGATTCACTCCCTAAATTGCCGCAGTGGACAGGGCTGGACCAGGAAAGGGCCTGGAATCTGGGCCTCCATCCTGTGCTCCCTGTGGGTAGCCAAAGCAACACTTGGTCCATCTTCTGCTGCTTTCCCAAGTGCAGTACCAGGGAGTTGAGTTGGAAGTGGGGCAGCTGGGACTGGGTATTCAAACTGGGTACTCCTAGCGGATGCTGGCACAGCAGACAACAGCTTACTGTGCTGTGTCACGTTGCCAGTCTGTAAATTTGCTTTCCTGTTTAATTCTCTTCAATTACAACTCTGAGAGATTTGTTGTGCTTTTCACTTGGTTTTTGTTAAGATAAATGTCAAAAAACAACAGCCATGTTTTTGTATGTTTTCATATTTAAAGATTTATTTTGATTTGGGAGATTACTTAAAATATAGTTTTGCATGTAGTCTGTGTATAGCTTTTTATTTGCAGAAAAAACATTGAATGTTGAATTAAGATAATGTGTCTTTTCTCAGTTCACTCTTCGGAAATGCACTGTGCTTCTCCAGGGGTCCTGGTGGGTAAGTGTGGTCCTCACAGGACCAAAGCATGTGGCTTTCAATTTCGTACATTCTTATTCAGACAACGTAGTTACGCACTGCTCTTAAATCGGGTGTTGGCTGTGAGAATTGTTTTCTTGTGGTTTTGGAGATGAGCGGTTTGTTTCCCAAGGCTTTCTGGGTTCCAGGCTTGGTCCCAGGCTGGCTGTGTAGAGGTTGTCGATCGGTTAAGAGGTGGCGTCTGGAGGAACAGGAGAGGTGTTGGCTGGTTCCTCCTCAGGTTCTGCTTTCTGTGTCTCTGTGGGAGCTCTCGCTCTCATTTGTGTTTCCATTATTATGATGGCATCACTTTATAGGAACAGAAAATGAGCTAGTGTGTGGATGACAGCTTGACCGGTGTGGATTTGGGATATAGGATATAGGAGAGAGTCAGTGGACCAAAGAAGTGTGATCTGAGGATTGATACAAAGCCATGAAGCATGGTAGCATTTCATGCGTGTAAATCGTAAGGCTATGTGTACGTATGATGTATACTTGTGAGGCTAAAACATCCTGATAAAATCACACATAATCCAGATTTTCACTTTTTAAAGAAAAAAGTCCAAATATTTGGTCTGTGGCCGTATTATTCTTACAAGAGGTTTTTAAACCACTGTTATCTAAATATAACGAGATGACACACCAATACCTACTATTGGAACAGCACAGATAAAGAGAAGCATTTGGTTTTCTCTAAAAACTTTACCTGCTATGAGAAGCAGATTATTTATGGGTGATCAGTCTTGGCTTTGACATATCAATATCAGATGGAAAGAGAACTTTCAACTTTTTGTCTAAGACAATGACATCAGTTATTATAACACTAGTTATAATAGTGATTAAATGATAGTTATATTGTTAGTTAACATTATTATATTAAAATGCTAAATTTCAGACCACATGTGAGTATGCTTTTTCTTTCTTTTTAAATCGGTGGAATTCAATATTAATAATTTCAGTATTTAGTGAAGATCAAATACACACATTGGTGCTGCTGGGTTTAACTGTCAAGGCTGGAAAAAAAAAGATCCTGAGTTAAATCTCACAAAATATACTTAAAATTAAAATCTGAAAATAAGCCAAGCAAAGGGAAGGAAAGAGGTCAAGGTTAAAAGTAAATGGGTGTTGCTCCCCCTGGTGTTTCATAAAGGGAAACCCAATTTTTTGGACCTCACTAGCCAGAATGCATTTGAGGAATCTGTTATTTAATCCCAGAGCTTCAAGCTTGCAACTTTTTTTTTTCAAATATTATCCTTGGAAAATATCATATCAACAATCATATATAATTAATAATATTTGCAGCAAATAAAAAAATAAGCAGCCTTGGCTGAAAGACAATAAATATGTGCATACCAGAAGAAAATGAGAAGCTTTTAGGGATAGGGAACGAAATATTAACTTTTTGAAGGGTGTTATTAGCTGCAGAGTGGAAGAATAAAAGAAACGCATAGAAATAAGACCTTAGATCAGAAGTTGATCGGAAACTTCTGCAGTAGCATAAACATTGCAGACGGAGAGGAAACGAGCTCTCACTGTGGTCTTACTCATAAAGCATCAGCTGAACTGTGTCATTCAAGCTACTTGAATACTTACTTTGCGACGCAGCTGTGCTGTGGGTCATGTGGCTGAGCGTATTGCTGCAACCTAGGATCCACACTTTTGATGATTCGTCATTTCTCAGCGGGATGTGTGTGTGACTTCCTTTTAAAGACACCCTGAGCGTGTTCTACTTGGAAAGGGACCCTACTGAGTGCTCTGATCATAGAAGCGTCAGTTCTCAGAATATGGATATTCTAAACTCATTGAGTTGAACTATGTGGTAGTATGGTTACTTCTCAGTGGACATGTCTTTGTCTTCCTCATCATTGACCACTTTTTGCTGCTTGTTTTGTGCATATGTGTTGTACAACTAAGGGTTGGCCCACGTGATGTGATTTGCAGAAGTTTTCTAACGAGGAGTGGGATGTATTTTCCTACTGTATTTTATTTCTGTATTTGCTCATTGAAGCATGAACATAGCAGACTATTTGGAATATGAGGTGACGTGATGGGACAACAGTAAGACAATGATATGCTTTTAGTTCTCCAATCATCAACACAATCAGATTGTTCATGAAAGATAAAGCACTCTGTTGTATTGTTAGCATCTTGTTGCTGCAACCAAACCTGTGTTTGAATGGGTAAGTAAAGGTTGGACAAAGATACAAAAAAAAAAAAAAGTGATGAATCTCTAAATGATACCCCCGAGCCAGCGCCCCTCCCGTCTTACTGCAGTGGGAAGCTTAGTGTGAGAGACATCTTCCGTGCGTGTCTTCATCCCTGCCCTGTCTGTACCCATTCCTCTTCTGTCGCTTCCAGGGCTGAGAGCATAAGCATTTCTCTTCCCAAGGCCCACTCTAACACAGAAAGCCTCGCCCCTGTCCCTTGCTGATTCACACATGGCTTTGGCCAGTTTCTTTTTGTTCTGTGTGCATAATTTTTCTTAAGCTGAGGTGAGAAAGAGAGAGAGAGAGGAGAGGAATTTGTATCTGCTGGTTTACTCAGAAATGGCCATACTGACCGTAGTTGGGATCATACGAAGCCAGCAACCAGGAGCTGCTTCTGGGTCTCACATGGTTGGCAGAGGTCCACGGATTTGAGCTATATCTGCTGTTTTCCCAGGTACATTACCCAGAAACTAGATCACAAGTAGAGCCAGTACTTTCATGGGATACCAGCATCACATGTGGCAGTCTTCATCATTACGCCGCAAGACTGGCCCAAGGAATTCTTCAACTGAGCGTGCTGTGGACTCATATCTCGTTTTCATTTTGCACCAAACTACTCAAATACTGGACTATGCATATGGTCTCAATTTCTTTTTCATTTGATCTTCAAAGATGAACTACAAAACTCTTTCCTTCCAAGTATTTGTTGGAGCCAGTTTCTTTACCTTCTATGTACATGATTTGGAAAAGATCATATTAGTTAGGGCTTTCCAGATAAAATGAAATTGTATTCATTCTGTATCTACATGTGTATATGGAACATTTGATGTCAATCTCTATCCCGTCTATACCTGTTTGGCTCAGTCCTGGAAAGTCTAGTGAGATGGCTTCAGTCTCACTCCAAAGGCCTGGGGAAAGGGAGTCCAATGGTTCACATGTAAATCTAGGGCAAGGGAGGATGAGATGTTCCAGCTCAACAAATGTGACAGGCCTCGATGGGTCGGATGATGTCCTGCTACATTGGGGAACAGCAATCAATTTCCTGTCTCAGCCAGAAGCAGTGTCCAGTCTGGGGACCCTGAAGGCTGCTCAAGTTGCTATGCAAAATTAACAGATAAAAAAATGTTTAAAAATATCCAAGTTGGAGACCTACTCTCTCATTTACAAATCTAAGATATGGTAATAGATTTATAAATATGTAGTGTATACCCCCATATTTATATAATTTTTATATACTGAAATCATGAACATATGTCCTTTTTTAAGATTTATTTTAATTGGAAAGTCAGTTATAAAGAGAGGAAGATCTTCCATCCGATGGTCCACTCCCCAAGTGGCTGCAACGGTTGGAGCTGAGCCAATCCGAAGCCAGGAACCCAGAGCCTCTTCCGGCTCTCCCACTTAGAGTGCAGGGTCCCAAGGCTTTGGACCATCTTTGACTGCTTTCCCAGGCCATAAGCAGGCAGCTGGGTGGGAAGTGTGGCTGCTGGGATTAGAACCAGTGACTGAATGGGATCCTGGTGCATTCAAGGTGAGGACTTTAGCCACTAGGCTACAGCTCCAGGCCCGCAACATACATCTTTTGTCCCGCTGAAGTATAATCTGGATATCTTTGTCAGAAATCTGTCATCTTAAGATTTACAGAATATTATATTAAGTAGATTTGAATAAATGTACTAAAATAATTCCCAGTTGCTGAACATTCGGGTTATTGCACTTTGTGGAAGCATTCATCTCAGCCATGTGTGTTCTCCCTGACACTGGCTCAGGTATTAGGGTTTCTTCCCTGACAGCTGGGAACTCGGGTTCAGTTCTCGTCGCCTGCACTCACCCTGGTCCTTCCCTGGCTGTTGTCCTGGATGCTGTGAGCATTTGAGGCATGAATGAATGGACAAGGACGGCTTCTCTCCTTCTCTTCTCCCTCTCCCCTTTTAGCTTTCCCTTCATCTCTCTTCCTCGCTCATTCTTTCCCTGCCTGTCAAATATTTTTTTTTAAACAATGAAATTATTTAGGATTCACGTTGTATGTAGGACTATCACTTCACCAAGTTCCTAGAATGCATGTGTTAAGGATCACTTGTCAGATTAACTTTTGTCACCTCGATTGACATTTAAACAAGAACTCCTTGGTTATGACTCTCATGGGGTCAAGGGGAGACCATGAGCTGACAAGGGCAAAAAAAATGGGACAGTCAGCAACAGGGAAGGAGAAATGGATGAGACAGACACATTGATGGAGGTCCGTTTTTCAGAATTAAGCCTCCATCTTGAGATTTAAACCAGGTCACTCTTGCACAATTTGGGGTAGAGTTAAAGGCACAAAGGTGTTACCATCCAGTTCTTTTTTGTTCATGTAATAGAAAGCCTAGTTACCTAATTTGTTTGGGCTTCAGTTCATGGAAGGTAGCATTTACCTTTGAGCTTATCTTGGTGCTGCTTTAAGTACCCTGTTACGTAATAAATATACTGCAGATACTCTGTGGCGACCTGTGGCAGGTGGCATTTTCTATCTGACATAATCTTGGGATGTCTCAGCCCGTTTGGGCTGCTGAAACAAATTACCATTGACTGAGTGGCTTATGAGTGGCTGCTGCTTATTTTTCACAGTTCCTGTGGCTGAAGAGGGCAGAATCAAGTGCTGGTCCATTAAGCGTCTGGTGAGGCTGGCGTCTTGATTTGTAAATGTTTGTTTTCACTGTATCGAAGAGAAGAAGGTGTGCTGTCTCTTTTATAAGAGCTCCAGTTGGAGTGATAAGGGCTTCATTCACATGATCTGATCATCTCCCACAGGCCCTTGGTCCTTCCACCATGACACTGGACTTCAGGGTTGAACACATGAATTGGAGAGAGATTCAGGAAATACTCAGCCTTCGCCTTGAAGCTGCATGGCTTGTGACCATTTCAAACAATAGAGTGTGGAACATGAAACGCTATGTGAATTTCAAGTCTAGGCTGCACCAGACCCTGCCTTATCTCCTGGAGGAGAGCCTTGAGCTATGACCAAGGCAGTCCAGCTTCCACGCGGCACTTTGTGGTTGGTGTTGCGGTGTAGTGGATAAAGCCACTGCTTACAAAGCCAGGATCCCTTCTGGTTGTTGGCTCATGTCCCAGCTGCTCCACTTTCAATTTTGTTCCCTGCTATGGCCTGGGGAAAGGCAGCGGAAGATAAGCCAGGTGCTTGGGGCCCTGCTCCCCCTGCAGGAGAATGTATGAAGTTTCTGGCCCGGCGCTGGGCATTGAGGCCAGCTGGGTTTTGAATCAGCACATGGGAGAGGATCTCTCTGTCTCTATCTTTGTCTCCCCCCTGTTGTTTTTTTGTTTTTCTTTTTTTCAACTCTTTCAAGTGTAACAAACACAGCCAAAAGCAGCAAAAAAAAAAAAAAAAAAAAAAAACAAAAGAAAAAAAACAGAAACAAAACACCAGCAGCACCGGGCACTTGCAAAGGCTATTGTTTGACATTGCCTCGAGCTGATTCCAAGCCCTGCCTGCTCCAGGCATCCTACTATTTTCACTTTTGCCTCCAGAAGCAAAAGCAAGCCATACCCACAGGAGTCCAGATTCTTGACCCATAGCATTTTGCACCATAAGGAAATCCTGGTTGTTTTATAACCAGAAAGAAAACCTAAGCTGTGATAATCATGATGATGGTAATGAATTGGATTATTGACTGTTGCACCTGTATCATCTGATTTATGCTCTGACATAAAGGAAAGGTGAGGGTCCGATGCGATAGCCTAGCGGTTAAAGTCCTCACCTTGAACGCGCCAGGACCCCATGTGGGCAACAGTTCTAATCCCGGCGGCCCTGCTTCCCATCCAGCTCCCTGCTTGTGGCCTGAGAAAGCAGTCGAGGACGGCCCAAAGCTTTGGGACCCTGCACCCCTGTGGGACAGCCAGAAGAGCTCCTGGCTCTTAGCTGCAGATTGGCTCAGCTCCAGCCATTGTGGCCGCTTGGGGAGTGAATCAATGGGCAGCAGATCTTCCTCTCTGTCTCTCCTCCTCTCTTTATATCTGCCTTTCCAATTAATATAAATAAACTTAAAAGAAAAAAAAGGAAAGGAAAGGTGAGCATGTGGGAAGCTATGGTGAGGCGTTCAGGGACATTTGCTGTTACCAGGGAGGGTTCTGTGTGCATCAAGCCTCAAACACCCTCAGCGACAGTTATCACACACAGCCCACCTGGGTCTCCTCATCTGGATCCTCTGATCCTATTTCTTTCGTGTTTTTTACTTATTTGAAATATATGTAAATAAGTATATTTATTTATACTTATGTGTGTATATGTTTATGTGTGTGCATGTGTTTATGTACTATACATACACACATTTGAACAATTTCAAATGTAGGAACTCCAACTGGGTCTTCTCCGTGGGTAGCAGGGACCCAAGTCCTGGGTCTGTCGTCTGCTGCTTTCCATGCCTGTTCACAGGAAGCCGAGTGGGAGGGAAGCAGCCAAGACTTGAGCCAGTGCATCCACGTGGCTGATGTCGCGCGAATGGTGGCTTGCACAATGCCAAGCCTCTGGCCCTGTTCTTTTCAAAATAACCCAGGGAAGGTGCAGGCTGCCTGAGTCCCCAAGTGCACCTCCTGTGCCTCTGCCAGGCCTATCTTCAGGAGCCAGCACACACAAACTGTCACCCTGATCCACAGCAGCTGTCTAATTACAATTTTGTTATTATTAATTAGAGAGTAGAAAATCATTTGTAATTAGCTCAGCCTAAATCATAGTTTAAACAGCCAAAAATTACATTACAAACTAAAGTGTAATTAAAGCACTACACTAAAGTGTTTATTTAAACCCAGTTTAGTTACTTGCAAATTTTTCAATCAGCTTCCCAGGCTCATACATAGATTTAATTAGTCTCCAGTACTGACAGTTTAGTGCATTTATTCATTAAGCATCAATATTGCTGAACAAATGTAAATAAAATATAGACAGGATGCTTTAAAGGGGCAGTCACAGAAACATCTGGGCGAGATAATGAGGCTGGGAAAGATGTGAATGCTAATGAATTTCCCAAGCTGCAAGGAATCTCAGGGCTGCTGGTTTCTGCTGCACACTGCCTGGGCCAACCCTGTGGGCTGCGGAGGAAGCCAGTCTAATTCCATTCTCGCCACCGCATGAGAGCCTATTCCAGGTGCCGTTTGATAGAACTCTGGTTGGAGAGAAAAGAGAACATCTCCTCTCTGCCACCCTTTGGGGGCTCTGCACATCTCCTTAAGAAACAGAAGAGCTTCTAAAGGGACTTCAGCAACAAGTACCTTCTTTCTTGAAGGGTTTAGAGAAAGTGATCTCTATGGTGATGAGTGTCATGCACATTCCAAGGAGTAAATTTTCTATTCAAGGACCATTGTTTGGAATACTGTCCTTGTCTCACATGCAAAAAGGCCCGAACGCACTTCTAAATGAGTTCCCAGTTCTTGAAAGTGCTCACCAAGGAGGCTCTACATTTGTGTCAATAGGACTGTCATTTCTCAAAGCGTGCTTTGCAGTTCCCTTCCGAAGAGCCTTTACAATTACCCTCATCTTACTTGCTGGATTGCCTTAATAGCTTCCAAACACACCGCCTCGTTTCCAGGCTTTTTCTCCCACTCTCTTGTTCTTTTCATATCCCTACCAACAGAACTTGCTTTCTGTGTTCCTCTGCCCAACACTGCTGTCTCATTCTCTCCAATGTTGCAAAGTCCAGACTGTTCACAGCAGCTGTTGGGCTTTCCTGTCTCTACTTCTCTATCATCTTGTCTCAACATTCTGTCATGGACCCCAAATTCTGGGAATTCCCTACAGACCTCAAATATTGTTTCCTCCACTTTACCTCCTGCATATGTGGTATCATGATAAACAAGCTGGTTTCTTGGTCATCATTCAAGATTGAACTCTGGTCATATCTTGTCTGAAAGCTCTTCATGGTATTGTTCAATTCCGCAGTCTAAATTAATAGCTTCCACAATGTCCCCCAAGCTGTTCACATTTATTCTCTCTATCCCCTCTCTTCCTCTCAGAGGCAGATAAAGACAGGAGCAGAGAAAGGGAGTTCTCATCTGTTGTTTCTCTCCACAGAAGCCTGTAGTGACTTGGGCTGGAGCAAAATGCAGAGTTGGGGATTCAGTGCAGGCCTCTGCCGTGAATGGCAGGGACCAAATGCCTTGAGATACCATCTTCCACCTCTTGGATTCTGTATTGTAAGGCAGTTGGAATCAGGAGCCAGAGCTGAGACTCGAACCCAGGATCATATCTTAACCAACAGATCATGTGCCTATGCTGTGATCTCTCTGAGATAACCTATCCTATGTTCGGTGATCATCTGAGCCGCCTGAAAGCAATAAGATATGACTGATTGGAGGCAGGAAGATGATAATCACATCATGACTGCAGAATGTCACTCATAGTCACTCTGGACTATATGATGGGTAATCAATATTATCCATTATCGATACTGGTATCTCCAGTGTCCATCCACATGCTCAGTCAATATCTGATAAGTGAAATGGTGGTATTGAGGATTGCAGGTCTTTACATTCTTGGCAATAGATTTAGTTCTTGTAAAAAAAAACACATGGAGTTACGCACAAATAGCATTGCTGATAAAGTTGTGTCAAATGATGTTGGGTAAAATATAATCGTATATGACTCAAAATAACGAGGTTTTTGCAGCATAAATTAGCTGCATATCAGTAACTTTAATCTCAGTGCTAATTTGGTTGCATTTTTCAAATCCTTATAAAATAAGTTGTAGGAGATTTCCTATGCTATTTTTGTCATAGGTAAGCATTCATACAGTTATTGGGCAGAAATTTTTCCACAAGGCGAGCAAAATGAGGTTCTCATGCTCCCTGTTGGTACATGATCAGCTCTGTGAACATGGGCTGGTTCTTTAATTTCTCCATAGTTCACTTTCCTTTTCTGCAGCATGGGGAGTATCAAACCTGTCCTCTTAGGCTGCAGTGAGAATTAAAGCAGTTAATATGTATGAGTCTTTTACAACAGGGCTTAGCCTATCATAGATACAGCCTACTAGTGTGCATGTACTGTTTTTATAAATTATTTGTTTTCTTAAGTTAGATGTCAGACTCTACGTAGAAACAACATAATATTTTTAAAAGAAACGTTATTAGGGAGAAAGGGAACAATTTCATCACAACAGAATCTGAGTGAATGAATCATCACTTAGATGTTGATATTTGCCTAATTATTTTAGCTCTCATTGGATTGAGAGTATTCTCATTTCAAACTGAAAGACAACATATCCAGGGATTTCTTCACAGTTCCTAGTTTAAAACAGACTTCGATACATTCAACTTCAATATGCAAGAATGACCCTCTAAAACCAAGCAGCGCTTTATAAATCCACTTAAAACCAGTTAAAGGATCTAGATTTAGTTGCTTGTTGTGTGGTTATGCCTCTTTGAAAACAAATAGTCTACAAAAAGCTTTGAAATCCTTGTTCTGCAATCATGAGATATTCACATTTTGAGGATTTATTGTGAAGAAGGTGATTATCTTGTCTATAATCGCTCATCTTTTGCTTATCATTTAATATTCATTTTACAGAATGATTTGTAGGACCCTGTGCTGATTTGGGTCGGAGGAAGTTATTCTGCTTAACTGAAGTTAAAGCTAATGCTTTTAATGATTTGAAATTTTCTTCCAGAAAACACTCTTTAGAATGTGCTTTGTATTATTATATGATTGAAGAATTTAATCATAAAAGTTCAAATGTATTAGTTACTCTAGTTTAAGAACAATGTGTTCATCACACAACACCATACACTTCTTGTAAGAATTGATCACAAAGGGGTTTTTGGCTTCTGCATTTTTATCCCTATTCAAACTGATTTTGATTTTCTCATGCAGATGCCTAAAAATTCCACTATAATTTCATGACCATCATTTAGCAAATGGGAATTTTACAATAAACAATCCATGCATTTATCTTACTATTTCTTATTTTGTTTCCCTTTTGTTTGTTTGTTTTTTCTTTAAGATTTATTTATTTTTATTGGAAAGGCAGATTTTACAGAAAGGAGGAGGAGCAAGAAAGATCTTCTGTCTGCTGATTCACTCCCCAAGTGACTGCAATAGCTTGAGTTGAGCCAATCCAAAGCCAAGGGCCAGGAGCTTCCTCCAGGTCTCCCACATGGGTGCAGAGTCCCAAGACTCTGGGCCGTTCTGGACTGCTTTCCCAGGCCACAAGCAGAGAGCTGGATGAGAAGTGGAGCTGCTGGGATTAGAACCGGCGCCCATATGGGATCCCAGTGAGTGCAAGCCGAGGCCTTTAGCCTGTAGGCCACCACACAGGGCCCAAGAATATATATTTTAAAAGATAGACAAAAGAAATATGAAGAACTAGAGGTACAACAAATAAGAGGAAAAAGGTGCTTAAGCACCTTGAAGCTAGAACGAATAAAACATTCCATATGGTCAGATTTCTTAAGAGAAAAGCAAGTCAATATTACACTCCTCTCTAAAGTATGGTATTATTAACAATTAGTAGTATATTTCTGTACTGTATTACTCATTTGCCCAGCTTGTGTACCAGAAACATGTGCAGAGCTTTGTGACTGTTATGAGAAAGTTGTTCAGTGGAGTGCCTGCATTCATTCATGAAGCACCTGAGGATCCCCAAACTGTGCAGATTTTACCAATTTTGAAAAACCCCTCGATCCGGAAGATAAGTCTGGCTGGTGTGTGCAGATCTCTGTGCCTCTTGGTGTTCATTAAAAGACAAGTTAATACTACTATTCCAAGCCTGGGACTACCGGAAACAGATCATTGAATAGTAATTTAAATTTTTTACTTTTGTTGGGGGGCTTCTCTTGCTTTTGTATTAACTGAAATGAATGCAGAGCCATTATAAAAGCCTGCAGTAGCTTTCAGCAAATCAGCTACTTCCACTTAAGTTCTTCACATTCTGACAGCAAATTGAAGTTTTCAAGGTTACAAAGACACTCTTCAAGAAATTTTTTTTCCTTTTGAATATACTTTTGCATTTTTTTCTGTATATTGTAAAGTGGAACATTAAAATTTAGTAGAGGAATAAAATATTATTGTTGCAATGCCAGGGAAGACTGCAAAATTTAAAACAGCAAAAGTTCTGTGATTTTATCTTAGAAATTGTGGAACGAATTAGTGTTAAACATTGAAAGCCTTTGCCTTTCAAAATATCTCTTTTTTCTGCCCTAAAACTCCTCAGAGAATAAAAATCATCATCCAATAATTGATGTAAAGTATATTTTGCAAACTCTTTAGGGGTAAAATGACATTTTTCTTAAGTTCACACTAGAAGAAGCCAGGCAATTATCACCTAAACCTGATACCATGGTTAAGAGAATGGATGCCTAGGCATATATAAGTCTGATGTATATTCAAGTTGTATTTCAGAGTCCAGTGGCATAAAGTTGATTTTTTTTTTGTCATTCTCTTTTGCTAAGATGTCATGAACACTAAACGGTAAACCTAAAAGATTCCAGCAAGACAGAGAGACCTGAGCTAGGCATACAGGAAACTGTCTTACAGATTCACTCCCAGATTGTGTGGTGGTTCTGGGGTAGATGAACATTGGATCTAGCCTGATTGTTACAGAAGTGGAGCTAACTTCGGAGCAAGTATACAGAAAAGAGGCACTTCCTCACCTTCGTTCCTACCAGGAGATCCGCGTTTCCTTCTCTGTACCTGGAGCAGGATATGTCATCCCGGGAATGGTGCTTGGCACTCTTCCTGACAGTAGAATGTGCAATATTGGTTCTCCCAAAGCTCTGTTCATGCCATTAGATAAAACCTTTAAGGCACAGAGTGCTGCCTCTTAACATGCTTACTATTCTGACTATGCTATAGCTACTTCTGTAGTTCATGGCTCATTTTTTATGGAACTCTCCCAGTCAACTTACATGTTCTTTCATTTTTCTCATTAATAACCTAACCTTAGCTGTTGTCAGGACCTTGCTCCAATCTCAATGGAGCACCCAAAATGAGGTCACTGGCCTGACTTTGAGCATTCATTTGTGTTAGAGCCAGGTCTCTTAGTCATAGGCTGGATGCTCCGTTGGCTTTGCCTTGAATTCCCAGGCTAGCAGTCTCCTCATGTACTCTCTACGGTGTGCAGATCCTCTGCTTGTTTGTTCACAGATCTCTTATCAGGGACTGGGCCAAGCAATCTCAGTATCCCATATCCCATGGTTAAGTGGGATGAGTTGCTGAAAGGTAGAAATTGCACACTGCAGGAAGGGAGAATAAGAGCATGCATACTTTGTGCTCAATGTGGCTGCCATCTCTCAGTCACTATTCCCATTGGGTGCCATGGTTCCTAAGCTCCAGTAATTGCGTTTCCTCATTTTCATTTCTCCAGCCCTGGGACCGATAGGGATGTCAACTCATCTGTTATTTATCTCACCATAAAGCATTCCAGGAGGTTCAGCTCTTAGGGAAGTTTTCCTAAAGTTCTTGTTGGGCTTATTCCAAGCAAATTTTTTATCAATAATAAAGTTATCTCCATCATTTTAGTTCTCCTGGTTACTCAAAAGCAGTTTTAAAAGATGTATTTATTCATTTGAAAGGCAGAGTCAGAGAGTGAGAGAGACAGAGAAACCTGCCAGCTGCTGGTAGACTCTTCCATGACGCTACATGGGCTCAGGACTGAGCCAGGCCCAAGCCAGGAGCCAGGAATTCAACCATGTATCCCACATGAGTGGAAAAGCCCCAGGCACTTTTTAGGTTCATTCACAGGGATCTGGCTCAAAGTGGGATTAGCCAGGACTTTTGCTGACACATTGCCAGCCCTAAAACAGACTCTTCTCAATAAGCAGTTATTTCACACAATGGATCTTAAGCCGTTTCATAATGAAGAACAAAATGATTCATTAGGTTTTCTAGTTGCATGTCCAAAAGTCTGCTTAATAACATCAGAGGGTGGGAAAATAAAAATCCCAGTCTTACAGGATAGTAAACAAAGGAAGAAGGTGTTTCTGGGCTACTGCTGATGGTGCTAGAAAATCAATCTCTGGTGAGAAAAAGCTCCTGGCAATATAGATTGTTTGAACTACTTACTATTATGTCAAATTCACTTTAGCATCTGCAAATAGACACACTGTATGAATACTGAGAGGGGCACTGTTTTCTCTGTTTGCATGGAAAGGCCTCAAGTTGTAAAGATTTTTATAATCAAATAAGCTTTATAATCCAATAATGAGCCCTTTATTTAACCCTTATGCACTTGATATCTTGTGTCATTTTCCATTTCTTATTTAAAACACACACACACACACACACACACACACACACGGTTCATTCCATTAAGACTTAAGTAAATATTTAGTAAGAAATATTCATTTTTTATTTTGACATTTCCCCATTCTCAATTTCCTGAGGGGTTAGGTTCCATGTTCCTTTTACTTTCAGCCAGGGTACAATCACAGGCCATTCAGTCACCCGGACTGCCAAAGAAAAGTTTGTTTCCTTACTCTAGCAAAGTTGTTCCACTTCCAGGACAAATTCAATGTGAATCATGTTTTCTGATCCCTAAGGCAGAATAATCAAGAATTTGACTGCATATTGTGTGCATATCAGCAAACAAATGGGAGATGACTGAATAGGGATCCAGGTTGTCCTGTTTGATAAGAAAGTAAGAAGCAAGATGCAGAGAAAAGAGAAAGGACACAGAGGAAAGATGGTTGGAACTCTCCCCTAAAACAAGACATTGTTTCTCTGAATATTTCACTGTGGCTAGTGGACTTCTTGCTATTCCTGCACTTGGAGCCCACACATTTAATCATTCACTAGTTTAGATTATCCCCCATGGCACCCAATGAATGACCTTGGAAAAAAATGCCCACACTTTCCCTGTTCATATACAATTCCCTTAGAAACACTTCTTATTAAAATCTTGCTGTGACCCTAAATTGCAGTGATAAAACCTGGGCCCCTTATGGTGCTGCATTGAGGGTTGGTTTTTACTGGTGATAACATTTATGAATCGGTGAGTCAGTGCCCACACAATACCAGTTATTTAACATTTTGAAATTTTATATCCTTGTCAACACATCCAATGAATTAGTTGTAAGATGTTCTACACACTGTGCTGATGTTACAATGCTAAATAGAAGAGATCAGATTCTTCATAAAAAAGAAAACAGGGTGTATGCAAATAACACAAAGTACAGTGATCATTTTGATAGAGGAAGGGGAATGTGTTGTGAAAGTACCCTGCTAGGAATGTAACATAATATAGAAAACATATAAAGCTGTCCTGAGACAGTGACATTCAAGAGAGATAAAGAATGAAGGCGAATTATCCAGAAAACCTGTTATCTAGAAAAATGTGTCTTAGGGTGACGAGTGGTAAGTGGCAATTCCAATGGCGGAACAGAAATCACAGAGTAATTGAACAATGATTGATTGAAGAAGCCATAAGTTCAGAAAGATCCATGAGAAAACACTGAGAAAAGCAGGTAACCACCAGATAAGGTTAAAGAGCAAGCACTGTGTGAAGACACAAGTGTTTGGAAGACCTGGTTGGAGTTCCTGGCTCTTACTTTCATCTTGGCCCAATTCCAGCTATTTTGGGCATTTCAAGAGTGAACCAGCAGATGGAAGATTCTCTCTCTGAATTTTTCTCTCCCTCATTCTATGACACTTCCATTCAAATAGTTAATTTTTAAAAAGAAAGTATTTCGGGCTGGCGCAGTGGCTCAGTTGACTAACCCTCTACCTTTAGGCATGCTGTACTTCCCGTCCAGCTCCATGACCTGGGAAAGCAGTGGATGATGGTCCAGTCCGTGGGACCCTGTGTTGTGGGCTAAGGAGTTAATTAGCGCTTGTTAAGATGAGCAGTAACAGGAAATGGGTTTACAGCTAAAAACACCTAGACTAATTGGACTCAGCTGTTTCCAATTGCTTGGCTAAAGGATTTAGGGGAAAGAGTATATAAGGAGAGGGGAAGGTGACTTTGGAGAGACTTCTACCATCACTGGTCTCCTGTTTGTGCTTCATCCCCACCCCCTCTCTCTGTCCATGTTACTGGCTCTGCTAGCTGGAGCAGCCCTGCACCTCTGTGGGAGACCAGAAATAAGTTCCTGGCTCATGGCTTTCTTAAAAAGAAAGTATTTGTTTCTCACCACATTTGCAGCATTTTGCAGTTTGTCTATGTTCTTAAATGATCTCTACCTTCCCCCGCGTATTCTGAACCAAAAATTGAGAACATATTTGATATCAGTGGGGTAAAATGCTTGAAACTAGACCTGTTTAGAGAAAAACTGATATTTGATGACTGCATTTATCTCCCCTACTGTATTGCAAGATACAGTGTGCATACATTTGCGGTTTCTTACAGTTGCAAGAACAGGGTTGAGCATATCATACTCAGTATTGATGCTTGATGAGTCCAGATGTGCTAACATGAAATTCAGCCACTAAGCAGTCTGACTTAAAGACCGTGTGGCTCTGACCTATTTTCAAAAGAGTAGTTGCTGAATGATTTGTTGTTGATACACTCTTTTCTGTGTCCTTGTTATGACATATTTCATAGGAACTTGTCAACAATGTTGTGTTTCAACATTTTCTTAAGCCTCATCACCTAGTGACTGCTACTGGGTTCATCAGATTTTTAGTCCTTTAATTCATTTGTTCAATAGGGTGTGTTTGAGGGGCAAAGGGATTTCATTCAATATAAAACCAATATTATTGATTATTCTTCCAGACCTATTTGGTATGTCACATCCTTTCGCCTTTACCTCCAGTCTAGGCACTCTGGGTGAGATGGGAGTTATGTTGTAAAGTTCAAGTAGAGGATGATTGTGACCAGAAACACCTACAGCTTGAGTGAAAACTCAGCAGGAAATGGATACAATCCCCATATGGCTCTAATTCAATATCTGTGGAAACAATACCATGTACACTTTAAATATGCCCTGAAATCTTAATAGTTTTCTAAAAAAAATATTCATGTAACTGAATTCACCAAATTTTACAAGTTGGTGAGGTCATATTTTGATTACCCACTCATTTGATTATGTATTATGACTTGGGATTGGTCACCCTACAGTGAACGCACACACTATAACGTAAGGAAAGCCCTAGATTCAGAGGGCGACCCAAACAGGTCAACAGAGCTAGAAACTTGGTCACTTTGACAGTCTCCCTACTTTCAAAATGAAAAAAAAAAAATCACTTGCATTTTCTCAGAATTTAATGTTTTCTTCATCCTCTTCAGCATGTCTCCTCTAATAGCTTGGGTTTTCTCTGAGTCATTTAAATAGAGATGAAACCAACCTTTGGGAACTATCATTATCAACATTGTTGATTTAGGTTCCATGATTGGGAAGGAGTCACGATTTTAGTAGCACCATTTGGTTCATAGATGATGTAACATTGGGGATGCACTGTTTTCCTATAAACCGTGTGCCTTTATGTCTTTTACAAGGAGTGCGTAGAGTCAGTTCATATTTTAGGCAACTCCTCTAAGACTGATTGATTGGTGTCTCTTCCAAATAAGCGTATCCCGTGATTGTTATTAGTCACTGAAAGTTTCATTTTTATCATTAAGTGTCTATCCTCAAGCAATAACGCAATTTCTGGAATTGATGGTGTCCCAGCATCTTAATACCCCCTATAAAGTAACTGGCATTCCTGCTGAGCACACGGGCTGGCATCTCATCAGCTCGTTTGTGCAGTAGAAAATGCACTCCAACAGTGGGAAGATGTGACCTTGTAGCAGGTGGATAAGAGTGAGTGGGTTTGAGGCTACCTCACGCAAAATGTGGGAAAATAGAATCAAAACATTTGGAAAACCATGCACATTAAGAGTCTTCAAAAATTCCACATAACTATACTATGAAAAAATTAGACATGGCTTTCAAAATTTTTGAATGAAAATGGGCTAAATTCCATTTCACAAGAACTTTTGCATGTTCCTTTTATCGCGTATAGTTGGAGTAGGAGGGACAGGGGCAGAGATAATGAAAAATTCTTATTCCAGAAATGCATTACCTATGACGACAGCCACTAAATATATTGAAGATCCATTATAAGATGAGTAACACATGAATGTTTCTGGAAAGTTTTCTAACAATGCTGAGTTTTCATTGTACTTAACATTCATTCAAAAACATACATAGGAGCAGCTTGTTTGTTTCCAGTTTTGACTATTTAGCCAAATGGAGCGACTTATTCCAAACAGAATTGTCTCAATAGATGCATGAAATTTAGGAAGCTCTCCGCCAGACTGCCACAAATTGTGTTGAACCAAGCACTTTTCAACCTACAAATATGTTAGCGTCATTTGGTGCAACCTCTTAGAATGAGACAAATTACTGATCAGATTACTCTAATTCTTAGATAATGAGTTATTAGGCATGACCTCCATGAGCATTATTCAGGGAAGCACTTGGGAGTCACTGACATTTTTCGTTTGCTGTTAAAGATGACTATTACAAGGCTCTGCTAATTCACCCTCCTGCTAAAGCTACTTCAAAAGAAAAAGCATCGACAAAACAAATGATAATGGTAATTATCTCTGCAAACAAGGCTTAATTCTTTCCTTTGTACATTGCCACATTTTCTCAATTTCCATGATGACAAGGATGATAAAATTAGAAAAAGTGTTATTTTGAAAAACTAAAGGGGGTTGGATCGTAAATACGTTAAAAATTTGAAGGGTGTTCGTTGTATAATAAGTGGTCCTATTCTTTTAGATACAATACATATAAACATTCCAAAAATGACTTGTTAATTACTTGCTTATTACTACCTATTTCTCCTCTTGTTGACAAGTTGGGTAGTTGACACTTTCAGTTTTGCTGGAGTTGATTTGTGACACTTATTAGTCAACCAATTTAGAAGCCAACGTGCTTTGGTGGTCTAATGCTTCCTCTGGTCACATATTAACCTCATTTGGACTTAAATGTTCCATTTAAATGGGAAACCCTATCCAGCTGGCAAGGGAATAGCACTCATTTTAAATTGGATATTATTTTGAATTACAGTCAACGCCGTCATTCAGTGTGATGTGGCTGCTAAAAAGCCAAGGATCTTCGACCGTGTTAATAAAAGTGTAATTTCTGGTTTATGGGAAGTAATCGTCTTTCTATATTCTGATCAGACCTCATCTGGAGTATTGTGTTCAACTGCAGGTCAACATTTTAAGGGCAGCGTGAGTCAGAACATGACCTAAATGGGAAGATCAGGATGGGGAAGGGTCTGAAAGCCTCTGTCACTCTGGGGGACTATGTAATGGAGGGCTGGCTGCTATCTGAGATTTATACACTGTCCTTAAATATTTGAACAGGCTAGACATAAATGAAAGAATTTTGCATTGTTAAGGTGTAGCACGAATTTAAATTTAATATGAATGTGGGAGAGCATTTATTTATAGTATTAAAAAATACCTTTCTTTTGACTGAAACCACAAGGACTGGGAAGAACCGTAAGTACATCTTTTCCAATCCCAGCTTTACTCATGAAAGAGGTGGTGTATTGAAGTTACAGGGGTTAATATTCTCCTTTTTTCATTTTAATTTTTATTGGAAAGTCAGATATATAGAGAGGAGGAGAGACAGAAAGATCTTCCGTCCGATGATTCACTCCCCAAGTGACCACTACGGCTGGAGTTCAGCTGATCTGAAGCCAGGAGCCAGGAGCTTTTATTAAGTCTCTCATGTGTAGGTGCAGGGTCTGAAGGCTTTGGGTCATCCTCAACTGCTTTCCCAGGTCACAAGCAGCTGGATGGGAAGTGGGACCGCTGAAATTCGAACCAGTGCCCATATGGGATCCCGGTGTGTGTAAGGCAAGGACTTTAGCTGCTAGGCTACCGCATCGGGCCCATCGGGGGTTAATATTCTTATTGTAGGGTCTAAGAGGGGAATGTGTTTGGAGAGGGAGTTGTTGGAGAACAATGGCTTTTCCTTCCGTGCTGGTGGGTAAAGGAAGGATAACAGAGCTTCCCAGGGAGTTGAGTAGGGTATGTAAGACAGATGGAGTATGTGGAGCGCAGACACCGGTGTGAGACCCACCTTATTAAAAACCCAATGAATGACTTTAGGTAGCCAGATGCTCAGGCCCTAGGAATGCCCTGCATTTGAGATCCAGGCAAAGTGTTCCCATAATACCTATTCTCCATGATTTTTGAAAGCTCCTTGTATAGTTGCTGCTGGCCACAATGTCTAGGTTAATGTCTTCAGGACGGTTGAAATCGTGTAAGAGTTCCTTTAGCCCTACCCTTAGGCTTTAAGGAAACACCAATCCTGTATGTTCGTGGAAATGCATGTTCAGATACATTTAATAAATCACATCTCTCTCAATCCAAATAAATAACTTAAGAGAAGCAATATAAATCTCATCTCTTACGCTGTTCTTTCCCGTGACAGGTACTTGGGTGGAACAGAAATGCGTGTGTGTGTGTGTGTGTGTGTGTGTGTGTGTGTGTGTGTGCGTGTTTGTTGATTATTGCTTGGTGATCAGCTGGTTTAGTTCAATTAGCCTTCATTTTCCATTTTCCTTGTGTTTTGAAGATATAATTGAAGTCTGATGCCACATCTCACTTGCACTCTCATCAGTAACTCCCACTTAACCACTTTGATGAAGACAGCCAGCCTTTCGGCTGAGATAAGGAGGCTACAATTCACAACTTACTGCTTAGACAACCCTTAACAGCCATCCGTGGTCAATAATTCAAGCGGCATTTAACTCTCATTATGAGGAAGAAGAGATTAACCTTTTGTGCCCTGATAGCAATGTTTCATCTGGGCAAAAGTAAGTCACTAAGACGGAAAATACAACAAAAGGAGGAAAAGAAACGTGTTTTCTCAGTACCTAGAGGAAGTAGATTGCCCAGGAACAGTAATTCCCTTGCATGACGCGGGAGTACTGATTTTCGTTACATGTTTACTATAAAAATAAGCAAGTCAACCTGCATCACTAGCTCCCACATTGTTTCCATTCCTTCCCCACCCCACACACACTTTAAGAAGGATTTTATATTTTACACAACACGGCGTATGTAATTACTTTGGTTCACTTTCTTCTTAGTTCTTGTTATTAATTGCTATAAAATCAGTAGATTTTGCATTTTCACCATACATCTTTAGAAGTGCATTTGTTCCTCCCTCTTGTGCAAGGACTAGATATGCTAGTCCTCCCTCCCTAGCTCCTCCGTCTTACTATAGTTTCCCAAATTATTAAAGTAGCATATTCGTTTACCTCACAATAACAGGTTTAACTTTCCAATCTTTGAGGTGTTCAGGACACACTATCTAGAGGAAGAAGGAAGAAAATAAGATTATACACAATGAAAGTAAAACAAAATGCAAACCTTATTTTCTACCAATATTGAATTATTTTCATTAGAAAGGCCGATCAGCTTAATGGAGATGAGAGGCCAGACAGAGCAGCCCACTGGTTCTCTCCCTAAATGGCTGCCAGGGCCGGGGCTGAGCTGATCCAACGTCAGGAGCCAGTAATCGCTTCTAGATCTCTTGTGGGGATACAGGATCCCAAGGCTTTATTTCTTCCACTGCTTTCCCAGGCCACAAGCAGGGAACTTGATGAAAAGTGGAGCAGCTGGGGCATGAACGGTGGCCGTATGGGATGCTGGCGCTTCCAAGGTGAGAATTCAGCTGAAGTTGAGCTCAGTGAACACCGATTATTGCTCATGAGTGCAGACCCTTGCTATATATGTAGTAGTTAATTCCCAGAATGCTAATCTCACTCATAAAGATTATGTTTTTGTGCTTTGTGACACACACACAGGGAGAGAGAGAGAGAGAAGAGAAAGAGGAATGTATTTTCTGTAACATTATTTAGTGTAAGGAATGTTGGACGAGATTCTGCTATTGTCTTATACTGTGTTTTCAGATATTCTTCAGACGAATTATCACATGATATTTTGGTTTTTGATAGCTTTCTCTTGAAACAGATACATGCCCTCCAAACTGGAAGCACAGATTTAAATATTCATAGGTACCGAGATTTAAATGTAGAATAATATTTCAATTTTTCCTATGAAAACTCATTCTCTGCACTGCCACAAAGGCAAAATTAAGAATAAGATTAATTCTCTTGTTAGTAAAGAGTGTTTATATGTATACGTATATTTATAGATTTATGATCTATTGCTTTTTCAGGGCTGAAGTATTTGTTGATGCTTGGAAAGATGTATTTAAAACGTTGACGGATTTTCATCATGATTATTTTAGGAAAAGAAGCTATGAAAATACTTTAGTAGTAATTACTGACATGAACTATAGTATTTACTCTCAATAATTTGCCTTAAAATATGCTTAATCACTGGAAATTTTACAGCCTACTGTCTAATATGCAGTTTGAGATGGAATTATGGAAAGCAAAAACTTCCAATATCTGTAAGAATTAATACTTTCATATTTTGCATTTGAGAGGCAATTTGCTGAACTTAACCTAAAGCAGTGTTATATAAAAGTGAATAAATAGTCCTATAAATTGTATGCAAAAGTTTTAAATTCCTTTTCTTGCATTCATTAGGAATTTTTATCTGCCTGCGAGTTTTACCTGACAGGTATGGGAAGGAATAGATACCGTCTTTTAAGATCTATCTCATACTATGCGTCTAATTCACATACATTTTTAAGATTCTTAAAATGAATATGAAAATAATAGTCCAAGGCCCGGCGGCGTGGCCTAGTGGCTAAAGTCCTCGCCTTGAATGCTCCGGGATCCCATATGAGCGCCGGTTCTAATCCCAGCAGCTCCACTTCCCATCCAACTGCCTGCTTGTGGCCTAGGAAGGCAGTCGAGGATGGCCCAAAGCCTTGGGACCCTGCACCCATGTGGGAGACCTGGAAGAAGTTCCTGGATCCTGGCTTCGGATTGGCATAGCACAGGGCCATTGCGCTCACTTGGGGAGTGAATCATCGGACCGAAGATCTTTCTCTCTCTCCTCCTCCTCTCTGTATACCTGACTTTCTAATAAAAATAAAATAAAATAAAATAAAATCTTAAAAAAAAAAGAAAATAACAGCCCAAGTAGCCATAATTTCTGAAGGACATTTTGACTCATCCTGGTTTTCATCGCATCATTCATATTTTGGCAAGCTTGGAGAATGGAGTAGGTTTTTATTTGCAAATCAGTAGTGGGTGGTGTTTGTTCAGTGGTTGTAGGGATACCATTCCTATGATGACACTCGCATGCTAAGTGGCGTTATGTGACCCTGCAGTAGCATTTCTGTATCATCACAATTTGGTGACATAAAATTACCAGCTTTCACAATTATCGCTGATGACGATACCCTGAACATGTGTCAGGCTTGAGAGAAACTCATTCATGAATGTACTTCCTCACTAATCTAATTGCAAGCAGTGTCCAAATATTCCCTAGACTGTCCATTATCCTGCATCTGCTGTTTTATCCACTGCCGAAAAGAACCATGCACTTAATTGTTAAGTATGTGGCTGTCCATAATACTGTGTTAGTTGAGATGCAAAACTTTGGTCAATTTGGGGGCTTTATAAAATCTGCGTAAAATAATATTTATTTTGCTATCTTTTTAATGGGTAACTAATTAAATAATGCATCCCAAAACTGACTTAGTAGCGCATACAGGGGTACAGCTAAATTTCGTGGAGACGCAGAATTTAAGCATAAGCGCCTCTTGGAGGAAAATATTTTGAAAACATGCATAGCTTCTTCACAATGCACACATTCTACGTTTTATGAAAAAAAATTGTTGCAGCAAAAATGTTCTGTACCAAAATGAGCTTACTCATAGAATCCAATTTCTCCACAAAAAAGTTTTTGCAACACTTTCCTATTTTGAACAGCGGCGAGTCATTTTGGCTTGGGGAGAACATTGATGAATCCATAGAGGACCAGGTAACAAAGATCCAGTTGCCAAGTGGGGATTCTAGGGTCGTTCAGTTACACAGAAATGAACTTGTTCCGTGCCTGTTGTCTCTTTCTGCGGTTGGCTATTTTAAAGACCACAGTCAAGATGGGAGTTTCAGATATGTACAGGTGTGGAATTCATTTATTTCCCTCTGGTCTGTACAGGAGAAAGTATGCTTTGAAAACTCCCCCCGCCTTTTTTTTCTGCTCTCTGTTTCTTGAAATCTTTACCTGGTGTAACATTAAGCCTGTGATTTTGAAGTGAAATGAAAGTATGCCATTGTAAGAAAGGTTTTAAAAGAAAAGAAATAAGGGATGAGGAGGGTGGGTGCGCAAGGTGGCGGGGAGGGGGTTGGGAGGAGAGTAGCACTACGCTCATAAACCTGTACTGTGAAGTATGTGAACTTTCTTCACCTTAGTGAAGTTAGATAAATAATAAATAAATACATATATAGCATGGTAAGTACTAAAGTGGCAAAGCGTCAACCTGGACCCCACTTTTAGTAATCACTCATTCCAAGTTGACTGGAATGAACAAATTACAAATGAGACACACATGACATTAACAAGTATGAACAGTGTTGAGAAGTTCATGAGATGAGCATAGCTGCCCTTGATGAAGAAGCTGTAAATTGAGCTGTTCTGGGTAGACATCTAACTTTCAGTGATTTACCAGATTGTGTTTAAGAAGGAAAAAAAAATAAAACTTGTGAAAATATGTGCCCTTATTTAAGCACTGAGAATTGGGGTCACTATACTTGTCAGCATATATTTTAATAACAGATAGGCTCTAAGATCCCTAGAGTCTCTGGTGTCCCTCTCAGACAGCATGAACTACGAAAAGATAAAGTATCTCACACACACTTTCGACTTCATATCAAATATTAAAAATAAAAGGATTTATGAGATGTTTTACATTGGCTATTTTAAGCATGGCCTGTCCTCCTGCAACCAAATTGTATTTTTTTTCCCCTTTCTATCACAGATCGATAAATTTTACCTGCATAATAAAACAATTTTGTGGAAATCAATCTTCAGTCCCGATTTATTCTGAGTGGTTCGCGTCACTGACTGGGAGATAATTCACAAGATTTGTCTGTCATTTGTCTGCCAACAGGGTCTTGAAGTCCTGGTCAGAGGACAGTTGTATCTAATCCTCGTTTCTAACTCATCCCCAGAGAATTTCCCTTCGGGTGATCTGTGACATGTCTTGTGTGGGCAGCACTTGAGGACAAGGGACAGGAAGAAGGAGAAGGAGGGAGGGAGGGAAGGAGCCACGGAGAGGGAGGGAAAAAAAAGAAAGAGAGAACATTAATTTGATCTGGTGGGAGAAAATTTTTGTTGTGCATGTTAGAGTTGGGTGTTTGCTATTGGAATGAAATAAGCAATAATTGTGGGTTAGCAAAAGGTCTCGATTCATTAAAGGAAATGGGTAATTTTCTCAATTGAGATAGACGCTCACAGGAGGAAGCTCCATAAACAATCTCCATGTGTGGCTGAACAGCTGTCTTTTGCAGCCTCTAACATGTTTAACAGGGTGGGAAAGGATGGAGAACACCACATTGAGTCTTTGTTCATTTGTCTTCTCTTCCAGCGCATGCGCGCGTGCACACACACACACACTTACAAGCATGTCCATGTACCCACTCCAGACAAATGTTTTAATGATGGACTCCTCAGACTTTCATTGGAGACACATTAAAATCATCATAATAATCAAAGGTGCCAGCAAAAACCACAGGTCAGACTGGTGAGAGGAGAACCCCTTCAAGAGGGTCCTGCCCATCATCTCAAATTGTCTTGTTTACCCCTCGAAAGCCTCACCAGGCACCATTACTGCATTCAGGGTCCACAGTGCTCTTGTGAAGGGAAAATTAATTCTGAATTACTGGCCCCGTAACTGCCTGCTTCTTCACATTATCTGTCAGGAAAATAGGCACACAATAGCCAGCTAAGTGGATTTCTGCTAGCTGCCATTCCGAAGAGAAGAGACAGGTGTTCAATGGGGCTTCTTTCTTTCCCCAACTGCTCGTTAACAATAGGTAGAGGAGAGGTTGGGCTGCCTGCACCCACCTGCACTCTTGTCATTTCTCGGTTTTATTGGATTTAATGAAAATATTAAGTGCACTCTAGGAATAGCGGCTAAGTGACATTTTGATTGAAATACACAAGGAACGGAAGCTGGCGCTGTTATAGTGTTAATAGAAACTGAATAAAGTAGCATAAAGAACATCATTTTTGCTATTGTTATGCATATAGCTAGTCCTGAGAAGGGTAATTGAGGAGTAAAAAAAAAGTTGTTGTTGTTAAATGAATCTTTCACTTTAGCTATCTAGCTTTTTTCCCCCTAGGAGAATAAAAATGTACAGGGTTTGATTTTTTTTCCTTAGGTAGCATCTGTTGGGTGTGAGTGGTGTTTGTCCCCGCCAAATCTCATTTGAGGCTCTGTCCCCAGTTGTAAAAGAGCTGAGAGATGGTAGAGAGATGCTCCTCTTGTTTTCATAGGACTGCATGGGTTGCCAAGAGATGGGCTGTTCTATAGTGAATGGAGACCCTTCCCTTTTGCGTTCTTCTTTTTTAAGACTCATGTATTTGAAAGACAATTACATACATGCATACACATGCAGAGAGAGAAGGAGAGAGAGTAGATGGAGAGAGAGAGCAAAAGAGGAAGAGACAGAAACAGAGAGAGAGAAAGAGAGAGAGAGATTGTTCCAACCACTGATTTCACTCGCCAGATGATCTCAACAGCCAGGAGCCAGGGCTTCTTCTGGGTTTCCCGCATGAGTCCTGGGGTCAAAGCACTGCAGCCATCTTTTGCTGCTTTCCCAGGCACATTAGCAGGGAGCTAGATTGGAAGTATAGCAACTATAATGACTTAACAATTTTAAGAAGCAACCAGATATTTGTCACATTGTTTTCATTCATTGTAGGCCTATATGCATTCATTTTTAAGATTTCCTCTCTCTTTTTTAAAGAGATTTTTATTTGCTTATTTTAAAAGCAGAGCATCAGAGAAAGGGGAAGAGACATGAGAGAAGTTAGATCTTCCATCCACCAGTTCACTCCCCAAATGGCATGACAGCCAGGGCTGGGCCAAGCTGAAACCAGGAGCCAGGAACTCTGGAACACTCATGTGGGTGGCATGCACCCACACCTTGGGCTTTCATCTCTGCTTTCCCAGATGTGTCGGAAATAAGCTGGGTGAGAAGTGGAGTGACTGGGACTTGGACAGACTCTCCAATATAGATTGCCTTTGTAGATGGCACTTTAACTTGCTGCACCACAACATTGGCCCCAGGCTTGTTTTTCTTGAGTTTGAATTTACTTCAGGTATAAAACAATCTTCCTGGTTTCTTTTTCTTTTCTTTTCCTCATGATTTTTTTTTTCTTTCATTTTTCTCTAAACCGGAGAGAAAGTGTGTTGGAATGGTGGAGTCAGGTTTGGGATGTGGAAGAAGGTGGAGGGTCTTCTACCCATTGCTTCACTCTATAGATGTTCACAACAGCCAGAACTGGGCAAGTCTGGTTGCCTGGAACTCCGTGTCTCCTGTGTGTCTCTGGGACCCAAATACTTTTAAACTATTTGAATGGTAGATGAAGAGAAATGGAAAGATACACAGATATCTTCCACCTTCTATTCACCGGTTCATTGGTGAAATGTCCAGTATAGTCAAAACTGTGGCAAGCTGAGGACAGAACTCTGCTACATGCATGTCGTGTACATGAGAGATCCAAAACACTTGAGCTGCCAGCTGCTGCATACCAGGAGGTACATTGTTAGCAAGCTGGAGTTGGAAGCAAAGCCCGGGACTTGAACCTAGGCACTCCAATATGGCATGTAGGCATGTAGGTATCCGACTGATATTTAATTGCCACATCAAACACCATGCCACAAGTATCAGGACAACATTAAAAGGGAAGAAGTCTGTTTCTCATTTCATTTTGAAGGAAAATCATAGAAAGCCCCAGTTTCCAACAGTCAGGAGCCGTCCTATGCCCTTTCCTTATGTACTTTGGGGCATATGAAGTTTGAGATATCAGTCATTGTGAATCTAGGTCTGAGCTGATAGTATGTCAGCTAGTGCTTGACAGTCAACTTTCCGGGGAGCAAACCAAGCAAACAGGATCTAGTCTTAACACTGTCGGCCTTCCTCAAGCCAGACTGAACTGTCTCCAACATATCACTGGGCTCGGTCCACAATCTCTGAAGCCAACTACACAGTAATCAAACTAAAATACACTCGCATCAGATCGTTGTTTCTCATTTTATCAGCAATGCCTGACACACGTGCTTGTTAATTTTCTCGACAATTTTTAGAGTCCCTTAGGTGTCAGATTTGAGGGAAAAGGCTAGATGAAAAGTCCTACTTTGTTTTTGCCCTTTTATTAGAAAATATGCTGTATCCCACAGTCCTTGCTAATTAAGCAGTGGGCAGTGTATCAGGCCACTGTAACTGACCGTAAGTGAGCAAGCGTGCACGAGCTAACTACAGGGCTCTGTGCAAATGGAGTGGAGCTGGGCAAATTAGATTTGTTCCAGGAGCAACTTGAAGTTGCTGAGCAGTGTTTAAGGTTAGATACAGAAGTTCTTGTTGAATTAAGGGTAAGGTGACTATGTGCAATATGAATAATCAGTGGGAAATGGTCAGTATTATAAAAATGAAGTTAACCTTCAAACAGTGGAAAAATAAAGGAATAAGTAGGGTCCTAGAAATATAGAAAGATTGACCTCAATGCTTGATCTTTGATCCTAAGCTACCCCTTGCTTCTTAACTAAAGATTTAACATATAATACTCTTTGGGTCACTACTTTTTCTCCATTAATTCAGAGCTTTCTAAATGATTACTTTTGCTTTCTCAAATGACTTCCCATCCTATGCAATCAAAACAATCTTACTGGAATGTAACAGAAATAAGCATGAAAGTATTCCTGTCATCTGTGAATTTGTGATTGAACTGCCAAGATTGAGAAATATACCAATACGTAATTACCTCCCAATGCAAACGTAGCTCAAGTGCCTCGAGTATGCAACATAATGAGACACAGTGTTGTCTGGCCCTAGATGGCAAAGGAAAGTTCTCTGGTGCTATTTAACAACTTTTAGCATCATCTTTAATCAGGTGTGCTATCTAAAAAATCATTGCTCACTCTACTTACAAGATGATGTGATCAGTTGGGCATTTTTGGGCCTAACTCTATCCCCCTCTTCTTTACACATTCTGGGTTCTTAGACCCAGGGAAGATCAAAGCCAATGAAGAGAAACCTTCCACACCAAGCATATGTGTGAAAGAAGCTTTTAGGATCCGATGCGAGTTTGTTTAAATTAGTTCTAAAGAATTAGGCTGTTCGGAATTAATAAAGCGTAACAAACTTAAAACAGAAAAAAAAATCAGCCAAAAGATGATCTCAAATCTCAAACACCTCTCTTCTG
The DNA here is from genome assembly GCF_030435755.1 of Ochotona princeps. NCBI lineage: Eukaryota > Metazoa > Chordata > Mammalia > Lagomorpha > Ochotonidae > Ochotona > Ochotona princeps. Next base: position 5,209,983 of record NC_080862.1, read on the forward strand.
GTGTGCTACATGGGAATCCTATCTCAGATAAAATAGGATAAATGCTTCGAAGAAACTTTTGGTGCCTGATTAACTTCTTCCCTAAGAGAGTTGAGTTGTAGACTGGGCCAGAGGAAGACACAGGTATTTCTTTGGAAGAAATATGAAGTGTTGGCTGTGTGCTTTGTATCTGTCCTTCCTTTCCATTTGCTTTTTCTCCCTGATTTCATTATTGGCCGCCGCTTCCTGGATCAATGCCAGTTTGTGCAATTACATCCTGATTATCTGAAGTTCACTCTGCTGTCACTTCAATTGGCCAAGGCGTGCTGCTTTTCACTCTCGTTGAACAGTTCTGCTAAATGCTCCATCTTACTTCTGTTATCATTGACGCCTTCTCTGGATCACAAACAGCAGTAACTGCTGATATGGAATGACAGACAGCACACATGTGTGTTGTGAATCTCTCCTTTGTTACAAAGAGTGGAAAACATATAGCTTGACCACCAGCAGAAGGTGCGTCCCATCAGTCACACTGCATTCAGATCTTATAAAATGACCTTAGTAGAAACAGATTATCATTGCAAAATAACTCAACCTGTATGTCCTAACAATGCTCCTTGGATTACTGATGTTAGAAGTCTGGGGGTGGGGACCAGCATGTGGCACAGTGGGTTAAGCTATTGCTTGTGCCGCCAGTAACTCCTAGTGGAGTCCTGGTTCAAGTACCAGTGCTCTAACTCTCATTCAGATTCCTGCCAATGTGTCAATAATCTAAGTGCTTGTATCTGAGGTAAAGGGGGATATTGAGGGGGAAGCCCCACCCGGTTTCCCGCCCACCCCGAGTCCCGGATGTGGGGCATGCTCTGAGATATGTGCTCGAGTGGTGTTAATAGTTCTCCAGTTATGAATCGCTGCCAGTTTCGCTCGATGAGGTCGTCCACTGATTGATATGGTCCATCATAAAGTCTCCGTTTGCCCCATATATCGCTGCCAACATATAGCTGAGATGAATGATTGATCTGCTCTGTCTTCTGTCTTTTCTTGATTAGAGTTCTGAGTCCAGCAGTTCGATTGGGGAGATCTCCAAAGAAACTTTGAGGTATTCCCAGACTAGTTTCTTGCATGTTCTAGCAAGCACAGGGCCCGGCACCAATGTGGGAGACCTAAAAGAGGCTCCTGGGTCCTGGGTTTGGATTGACTCAGCTCCGGCTATTGCAGTCACTTGGGGAGTGAACCAGTGGATGGAAGATCTTTCCTTCTGTCTCTCCTTCTCTCTGTAAATCTACCTTTCCAATAAAAATAGATGAATGTATTCTTTTTTTAAAAATGAGAACTCATGATTGTGGCATACTAATTTGGAAAATACCCTTCCGTCAAGGCCTTTAGGCAAGAACAACGTCGAATATTCTCATTTCTTACTTCTTACTCTTCCTCTCTCCACTGGGAAAATAAACTCCAAATGTTGAAAATTATACTAAGAGATTGTAGAGGCTCCAGTCAGTTCTTGTTATTCATGATAGCTACATTATACAAAGCTTCCAGGAACACTGATGTCATGCATGCTGAACCATTCCTCCCAGGGGACAGAGGAGTTTAAGTTCATGTAGTCTTAAGTTACAACTCTTTGCCATCTGATCAATACATCACCTCCTCTCGGTGTGATTCTGTGAAAAGATGTGTTCTTTAATAGATAGTGTTGGTTCACTAACAGGGACACATAGCCAATACCACTATGACTCATGCCTGAACAAAGCTTTTTCAAGATTTTTTTTCCATAATGCACATTACAAATGTCTTGGGTTTGGAACATTAGAAAGCACTTCAGCTCCATGCTTGAGGTCGTTTTAAACAGTAACATTATCAACACAAAGCATAAAATCGAAAAAAAAAAGTACCACTAAATAGATTCCAGAAGGAGCCTGTGTGTACAATAAGAGTGCAGGGCATCACTCCGTTCAGTCCTAATTGTGGAGATCCACACGTTTCCGGAATCCATCGCTCTACTCATTTTCCATGGCTCCTACGATTGACCCCCAAATGCCATATTGATTTTAGGGATACATATAAATTTTAAGGGAGTATACATGTTGGAATTCATTAACAGTAAGAATCGTCTGTGATCCAGTTTATAAAGGATAAAATCGGTTGTTTTCTCTCCATTTTCACATTCGCAGAAAACTTCTTTGGGTAGCTACGTGTAGATTTCATGACAGTTCCAGAGCAGGTACCACCATGTATCCAGTAATTCAATCCGGCCCTGTCTACCTGGAGATGGCATCATATCCCCATGGTTATGAGGTTATTCCCACTAGACTGCCCCTCACTTCAGACTCCAATAACAAGTAGTCAGCTGACCCTTATACTTCCAATGGACCGAATATAAACTGCATTTGTCATTACCCTGTCCTTGAGTGTGATGAATTCTCCAGGATGCTTTGCAGAACGCCAGGAAATGCTTCATGTATGTGTGCCACTAATTATGCAGGATGTTACAGAGGATGCAGACAGGCAGGTGGAGAAGACACGGGGGGCAGGGCACACGGAAACAGGCAGGAAGCTTCCAGGCTTTCCTTTCAGGCAGCTCCACTTCTTGAGCAAACAAGAACCTCTTCAAAACTAGTCTTTTTTTTTTTTTTATTTTTGTATTTGTGGAGGCATGATTTTTTGAGATTTTAACAATATTTATTTATTTCAAAGACAGGGTTATGGAGAGTAAAGAAGTGACTGAGAAGAGTTCTTCCGCCCCCTGGTTCACAATGGCTGGGCCTGGGCCGAGTTGCATTCAGAAGCTAGGAGTTTCTGAGTCTCTTACATGGGTCTTGGGAAGCAAGCACTTGGGTCATCTTCAGCTGCTTCCCTGGGTACACTAGCAGGAAATGGAAAAGAAGTGAAGCAGCTTGGGTTCAAACAGATGTTCAAATGGCATGCTAGTGTTGCAGGTGGAGGCTTGCCCCACTAAGCCATAATGCCAGCCGCAGTATAAATTATTACTACATTGACTATTGGTGATCAGCTCAAGTTGTGGACTCTCTTTCCTCCCTTGAGGCGTGGGGGCAGAGTTGAAAGTCCCGACCCTCTCATCACATAGCTGGTTCCCCTGGCAACCAGCTTCCATCATTGACTTCCCAGGAACCCAGCAACAGGCTTCCTATGGGAACAAAATGTTCTCATCACCCAGAAGATTCCAAGACACTGGAAGAAGCTCTGTGTTACATGTTTCTGTGTCTTAGGGTATTACAAATATCTTCAGTGCAAAATATGTCCAAATAGGAGATAAATATGTCAAAATATGAGATAAAAGATCAAATATGAGCTTAGAAATAGAGAGAGGGCCTCCTTTTTTGCTGTTTGGATTTTTTAATTTTTAATTTTATTATTTTAAAATTTTATGGTATAATTGCATAGAGTCTAGCATTTCTTCTTGTATTACAACAGCACACACCTTCATTCTAAGTTATTTCTGGCAGGATTTTTAAATCCTACCATGTATTATTATTGACTTAGAGTACATTGTATCTGCCATCACTCTGATTTTTATCATAAGAAAAATAAATTACTTTTACTTCATAATATTTCATTGTTGATTTTTAGACTGATTTGCTTTCAAATGTCAGCTTTTCCAAATACCAACTATATGTTCATGAACAAAGTGTTTAAGTTCTTTAATCTTAAGATTCATGATGTATGTATGAGAGGAAAATGCTAGCTCACCTTGCAAGGTTGTTATGAAAAGTAGAGAGATTCTTTTAAAAAAAGATTTATTTATTTTTATTGCAAAGTCAGATATGCAGAGAGAAAGAGAGACAGAGAGGAAGATCTTCCGTCTGATGATTCACTCCCCAAGTGACCGCAACGGCCAATGTGGCGCTGATCAGAAACCAGGAGCCAGGAACTTTCTCCAGGTCTCCCACGTGGGTGCAGGGTCCCAAGGCTTTGGGCCGTCCTTGACTGCTTTCCCAGGCCGCAAGCAGGGAGCTGGATGGGAAGCGGGGCCGCTGGGATTAGAACCGGCGTCCATATGGGATCCCGTCATATGCAACGCAAGCATTTTTAGCCACTAGGCCACCGCGCTGGGCCCCAGTGGGGAGATTCTTAATATAAGACAATTAATATACTAGCTTGAAAATGGTAGAAACTTCTATATGGTGATTGCCTCAATATCTGTTATGATAAATACATAATTATTTTCCTTGAATTTAGCTTGGGAGCACATGGATCTTAACTTAAGACTGATACTTTCAGTTTTTCTTTCATTTATTGATTCATCGTTTCAATATTTACTGAGGATTTGCAGTAGGAAAGACATGGAGCAAATGAACAAAGTGCAAGAAAAAGACATGGTTACACATGTATCTAATAAATCACATTTAAAGTATAAATATGTATTTCTGTAGAGGTGCCAGGTTCATCTTAAGGAAGACTAAGCTTTTTGCCACAGGAAGAAATTAGAGAAGTTTGCATGTACAATAACGTTTAGGTGAGAGAAATGCACAATTAAAGAACATCACATTTGGTTACAACATATAGAGCTGAGACAAAAGAAAAATTTGCACAAGTCAAAAGAGGCTAAAACAGTCTAACTAGAGATTTTCAACCATATTTTAAAACAAATGTTTATTTACTTATTAGAGTTACAGAGAGAGAAAAACCTTGCATTAACTGACTCACTCCCCAGGTGGCTGCAGTGGCCAGGGCTGGGCCAGGCCAAAACAGGAGCCAGGCACTTCACTTGGTCTCCCACTTGAGTGTAGGGGTGTGAGCACTTGGGCCATGTTCAGCTGTTTCCCCAGGACCTTAGCAAGGAGCTGCATCAGAAGTGGAGCAGCTGGGACAAGAACTGATAAGGAATGCTATAGTATAGCTGGCTGGTTGAACACCTACGTCGCAGTGCCAGACTCTTGAATCTTATTTTGAGTCCAAACAAAAAGCAAAAGAAGAAAAAGAATATTCCATAGGAAACAAGGATTAACATAATTCAGTTTATTTTGATAATGATTACTGAATTACTGAAATAGAAGACAGGTCAGAGGAGCACACTAAGCAAAGGAAAATAAAATGTTAGGCTGTGCTAGTAGTGTGTGGTAGGTTGGGCAGAAACGAACATGAACCTCAGTGAAGACAAGCAACGGCTTTTATTTAGAAACAGCTCCAGTGAGAGTTAACTGCTGTCATTTACACCAGTGGGAAAAGCTCCTAGTAGAAAGGATGGGTGATTTGAAGGCTAATAGAGGTAAAAATTTGAGAAGGCATCAGTTGTTAATCAAGTCCAAACTTCATTGACCCAATTATTGTTTGTCTTCCTAGACTGCTGAAGAAGTCATCTAAGCCATTGGGCTTAAAGAATAGATTGGCTTCCTGGGTCGGTTTCTTCTCAGTGTACATCAGGAATCTTTCAATGAGTAGTGTAGTCTAGGGAGATCAGAAGGCACCAGTGAAACAGAAGAGAAAACCGATGCGCAGATGGAGTGTGTGTCTTGACCATTGTCACATATTGTAGAATAAGACAGAACCAGAATGCCAATATCTGGACAGGTCTGACAGGCCATACCTCTGCACTCCTGAGGAAGAGTTCCTGGAGAGTGGGAGCAGAGGGACACTTATGGCCTTTGGCATTGCCAAGAAGTCTGGGCTTTCATGTCCAGTTGGTCAGAGCCTGAAACGGATCTGATGTCAGTGACCAGGGCCCTTTGGACATGACCTTAGGGCACACAGTGCATGTTGTGCTGCCTCCTATGCCTTTGCTTTCACCATCTTAAGGCTGATGTATTTTTCCTTACCTCTTCTCTAGATCCTCTCGGAAAATGGCTGTTGGGGCATCTGCAAAGGCTCAGAGGGGTGAAGCCAGAATGGGGAACACAGCCAGTGGCACCAGTTGGCCTTTCTCTCGCTATTGAGATGGACTCAGGGAGAGATGTCCTAACCCAGGACATGGCATGGCTATGCACCTGACCAGCCATAAGTGCCCACAGAGTATGACATTGAAACTGGATGCTTCAGCAACCCTTAGGAGAAGGGTTGGAAATCTCTGAGGTAGGGAATAAAATGGGAGAGATAGCTAGCTTAGAGTCCTGAATTGGGAACCACACCTCTCCTGCCCTGTGTAATGCTCTGTCTTCCTGTCAATTAGACGTCCCTTTCCCCAGGATGCACGCCCTCTGCTCAGGGCTTTAGGGGTGGGATCATGGAAGAAGCCTGGAGATAGGAGTGAGTGCTCTCTGTCTTCTCTGACACAGACAGAAGTAGAGACATCTCTTCCCCACCTTCCCGCTCCTGCCCACTCCTTCACAGAGTGAGCCCCACGTGTTCCAAGCATTTCCTCACCGTCTGCATGAACTTTCCCCAGTAAAAAGAACGTAAATGCCATGGTGAGACATGATTATTAACTTACCACATCAGCTCTCAAAGAACTGATAACGAGAAATATTTAAGAGGATGACACAGAAAAAAGATTTGTTTTCCTACTTTAAGAGCAAAATTAAGTGTAGTGGATTCCATCAGGTTCCAACCCTTCCCACAGATTAACTGTGATTACCATAATGGGAAGAAAATCTCCATTTCTTCTCTTCAGAAGTCTGTCTCCTCTCCTGGAAACCCAGTGCTCCCGTCAAGTAGTCTTATGATTTTCTTTCCAGTCTGTATTTCCCTCCATAAATTCTACACCAACTTGAATTTCAGAGAAAGAATGCAAAACCTGAGAGAAAGGAAGAGTTTTTATTTGAATGAACTCTCTGCACCTGTGTATCTTCTCTAAAAGAAAACTTTGTACTCCTTCTATCCATTCCATATAGAATATTTCTCCCTAACCGATGAAAAAATGCACGATTTAATTTTAGACAATGAATGGTATGTTAGTGAATATTTTTAAGTTTGATTGCTCATAAATAAATGAATGTCCAAGGATTAAGAAACTATTAGTGAAAATAGTAATGCAGTGAAACTACAAATATTACTGAGTGGATAAACATATCATCTTGGTCATCTATGCACACAAAAGCCCACTAAGTCAAGACTGATGACATCAAAGTGTTTCTTTTGAAAAAGGAGGGGTGGGTGCAGAATAGGGGAAGGATTCAAAGTGTTTGAAAATGCCAACAGCAAAAATATTTCTTCTCTCACAAATATAGTTATTTTCTCCCAGTCAGTGGCAGAGTGAAGAAGCTGCTTGCTTGGAATGAAGGTCTTTGTTGCACTGCCTCTTAATTTATTTGACTCTGCAGGACTCCTTATATTTTGTCAGTAAGTTGCACCTCAGTGCATCCCTCCCCTCCAAATGCCTAATAATGGAACCTTTTTCACTTCTTCAGCTTTGCTTTCTCCCACTGAAAATTGTTGGGAGAAGTAAGTTTAGGATACAGAGTATTTCTTATCTCTGACAGAAAGAGGCTTTAAAGTTTAGCAGAAACAGTTCAGCAAGGGGAAAATTTCTGCCCACACTGAGGTTAACTTTCTTCCCGCAGTATTGTAAGTCCGTGGTACTCAGGGTATTCCACTGACTGATCCACCTTATGGTTGACATCACGCAAGAGAAGGCTAATGTCCTTAGAAAAGCATGTCCAGTTTCCTGTCCATTGGCCATTTCTCCAGCTTTTTTGTGTGTCAATCATTAGACTCCTCCCAAACCCTCCAATTCCCAGCCCCTATCCAACCATAGCACCGTTTACATCTCTCTCTTTAACCCTGGCCTACCGAACCAACTATTACATTTCCCAAGATTCTGATCATTTCATTCATTCTGTAAATACTTCTCTGGATTTCCATCTCTTGCTCCAGGCAAAATCACATCTCTTCTTTCTTTTTTCTACGATTATTTGTTGTAGTTGCTCAATAGTCTTTGCATTTGAGAGATTTCGTTGCAAAAGTTTTAAGTATGCGTGGCCATTCTAGCCCGAGAATCCCTCAACAGTCATCCCAGCTGTCATCATTCATCTCCCGAGCCATGCATGTTTCCATGGCACTGTAGTAGGTGCTTAATAATTGCCCATCAGTAAATGATGGCTGTATGACAACAGCCTGGAATTCTGCCCCTGACAAAATATTTAACCTTTTAATGAAAATAGACCAGATCCATTTTGTTTCTTTTGCTAAGGAGTTGCGAAAATAGAACCCTGAGATATAACAAGAGATTGTGTGGCATAGATACTTTTAGTTAGCGAAACCTCTTCATGTAATGAAATGCAGATGCTTATTCCTTGCTTTGTATACATTTGAATTTCATCCAGGTTTCAGGGATAACATCCATTTCTAAAAATCTGTTGAGTAAATTCAGATCAATTTTATACCATCTTGGTTCTTCATGATTTTCTGCTTTTACTTTGTCCCTCTGAAACTTCTGACTTCACTAATGTATCCCTCAGGATAAAGGGAACTGACTGGCACATCTAATTTGGAAACATGCTAAGAGCTGTATCTAGGAGTAAATATGATGTTATTGGAAATTCCACTCTTCCTGTGTCTCAGACTCTGCTTATCCAAGTGTTGTTTTTATCCCCAATCAAGTGATATCCACATGATGGCAAAGATAAACTCAAGCAGTCTAATGCTCCTCCAGACTTTCCAGAAAATGACCCAATGTGAAAGCATCGCTTTCCTGATGACCTCAGCACAAGTCCTCTAGATGATGTATTAACCTGCATGGGATCTTGCGTCCTGTGCACCTGCTTGGAGGTCCACGACTGCCTTTCCAGGCCACAAGCAGGGAGCTAGATGGGAAGTGGAGCAGCTGGGATTAGAACTGGCACTCATATGGAATCCTGGTGTATGTAAGGTGATGACTTTAGCCACTAGGCTACCTCGCCAGCATTCTGTGTCTGTGGCTTGGCTACTAGTATTAACAAAGATGTAGTAACTGAAAATAATGCATATTGTAATCTCATTATTTCTGTGGGCCAGAAATCTGTTTTACTTCTTAACAGGGTCCTCTGCTTAAACTGGGTTTAACTCCTCATATTTTAGCTGTATGGTCTCTCACAGTAGCATGGAGCATAAACATTTCAACCAGCTATATATTTTAAACAATTCTCCGGTTAGGTGCATTGAAAGCTAAGCCCAGTACTGTAATTACCAAGAAATAATTATACTTCAGTTTTCATTATGTTGTGATTTCCATTTCATTTAAATGAAATAGTCTGAATATAATCCTGTGGAGGAAGCGAAGGTAACATTCATTTAGAAAAACCTCCTCCTTTCCAACTGTTGTATGAGTTAAATACTCACCCTGTGAAGGCTCCTTGCTTCTCACTTAGCAGTTCGTGGCCAGTCATCTGCTCCAAACTGATAATTCCCTGTGAGTGAATCTTTGCTTACAGGGTCTACCATAATATATAGTAGTAATTCACTCAAAATCAATTTTCTTTCATGAAGCAAATTTTAAGCTTCACTCTAGAAAGACTCTGGAGTATGTTAGCACTCTTTCCTGATAAGTGTTAGATAATGGGTTTCTGTTATGCAATAATAAATTTGCAAATGCCTATCCCGGTATCACGCACAATCTTTTGCCTAGCCTGACTTGTCCATTTTCATTTTCCACACACCCATGGCATGTGCCTTCCATTTTAGGCAATGATTTTTTTTTTGTCTGTATCTTGGCTGTTTTCCTCCATCTATACAACCTTGCACAAGTCATTTCACAAGTCTGTGATGCCCTCGTTTCCATCTTGATATTTAAACATGCTGTTGATGCTTTCAACCCTCTCTGAAATAAAGTCTCTTCCCTGGCAGGCTCCTGATCCCTCCCACACCATCTTTTACCCTCACCGTGTGCCACTTGCTCTGTAGATTGCATTACATGTCTGTATTTTAAGCACTCCTCTATTCTTTGCTTGGACTTCAGGTTCTTGGAAAGGAAAGTATTTCTGATTCACATTCTTACTTTCTGCAGCCCTAATCCTCAGCCCAACACAGAGTAGAGGTGCCATTATCATGGGCAGAATAAACATATATTTAGCAACTATTATACTTTCCGATTCCTTTGGTAGGCACTTAATGTTCAAAAATATTTTGTTTAGTTCAAAGGTAGAGTTACAGGCAGAGAGAAGATAGGTAAAGAGAGAGAGAGAAAAGAGAGAGAGAGAGAATCAGAAAGACAATGTACCTTCCCCTTGCTGTATCACTCCCCATATAGCTTCGATAGCCTGTAAAACCAGGAGCTTCTCTGGGTCTTCCATGTGACAGGATTTCAAATACTTAGACCGTCTTCTGCTGCTTCCGTAGCGTGTTAGCAGAGCACTGAATCAGAAGTGCAATAGCTTTCTATCAACTGTCTTTTATTTCCCTCTGTGGAAGGTAAAATAATGTCCCAACTATGTGCAGGTTCTGATCTATGCAAATAGGGAATTCTTACCTTGTAGGACAGAGTAAGTTTGCTTATTTGATTAATTTAATGTTCTTTAAGCTGGGGAGATTGCTCTGAGTAACCAAGTAGCGTTAAATGTAGTCAACAGAGCCTTTTAAGAGCGGCATTGCAGATCACTCTATGTAAATACCACAGCTGAAATGGAAGAACAATTGAAAGATGGAGAAACAGACAAGTTGCAAGCCAAGATACAGACACCTGCTAGAACCTGGAAAAGACAGGGAAATGGACTCTCCACCAGAAGCCACAGTTAGCACAGCCCCACCTACATGGAATTAGAATCCATGAAACCCATTTCAGACTTCTGGTCTCCAGGAATACAGGCAAATGCATTTTTTAATGTGTTAAGTTATGAAGCTGTCAATAGGTAAATCTCTACACCATATATTATAGTTTAGCAAGTGTTTCAAGCTTTTCATATTTATTTATTTGTAAGTCAGAGTGACAGAAAAAAAGTGGAGAGGGTGGTACAGAGAGTGAGGGCATACTCTTCCATCTGTTGGCTCACTCTCAATATGGTCACAACAGCTGGGGCTAGGGCGAGTTGAAGTCAGGCACCAGGATGTCCAACCAGGCTTCCCACAATGGGTGGCCAGCACCTAACTGCTTGGGCCATCTTGTACTGCTTTGGCAGGTGCAATATCAGAGAGCATGATGGGAAGCAGAGCAGCTGAAGCGCTAACAACGTACTGGATGGCAGCTAAAATGATGCTGTCCTCACATCACGCTTTCCAATCACCTATGTACTTGTCTTTCCACAGATCTGTGGATTTTTTTTAAAGATTTATTTATTTTTATTGGAAAGGCACAGATATACAGAGGGGAGTAGAGACAGGAAGGAAGATCTTCCATCCGATGGTTTACTTCTTAAGCGACCACAACTGCTGGAGCTGAGCCAATCCGAAGCCAGGAGCCAGGAGCCTCTTCCGGGTCTCCCATGCATGTACAGGGTCCCAAGGCTTTTGGCCAACCTCAGCTGCTTTCTCAGGGCTCAAGCAAGAAGCTAGATGAAAAGTGGGGCTGCCAGGATTAGTACCAGCGCCCATATGGGATCCTGGTGCTTGCAAACAAGGACTTTAGCTACAAGGCTATCGCTCCGGGCCCAGATCTGTGGATCTTTATTGTATTCTACTGCCCTTTTCTAGATGATCTTTTCACTATTCTGAAATAAAATTCCACTATACTCTTATTTTTAAGATGCCCTACATATAGTAGAGAAGTAAAAGTGATTTATAATAGATGATGTTTATGTGTAAATATTTGGGCATGATTACAATTCAGGACAACAAAAATAGTCATATCCTGATTCCTATAAATAGGTTATTAGGAATATGACAGTTATATATGCAAGCTGGAGCAGGTGTGTTTTGTTAGTGGTTAAAATTCCAAAAGCGATAGGGCTATTCATGACTTTTATTTATGAAGTCATATACACTTGAAATGAAAGGACGTGATAACAAGAAATCACATGAAAATAGAATCATCCTATGGTAATTGTATATGAGATATAATAAACCTTTGTGCTTATTTATTAACTGCTAGACTCAGATATCTTAAAAAAAAAAAAAGGAGTCTATCACATTAACTTCCATAGGGCTCTAGGCAATCACTTTAGGCAGAGGGTATTTCTTCAGTTGTGGAGTATCTTGTGACCTGGAGAATGCCCAACACCCTGAGCTTCTGTAGTCTGCCAGGGGCATTGCAATCAGTAATAAAGAGATCTCCATAAAATATTCAAATATCTCCCATGAAAGTCATTAGTATGCACTTTCAGCTTCAAGTAACCAGTGGTTATATCTTAGTCATCTATAGTTCTCTAAATCTGTGTGTGATTCATAACACGTAATAAATGTTAAGTACCTGTACCTAGTATAAAGAAAAGATGTGAAAATATTAGGTGTGCTTTCACCAACATCAGTTCAATTCTCTATGCAATTTTATTTCTTTGTTTAAAAAAAGATTTATTGAGATACAATCTGTACTGTGTGATTCAGTGGTTTTTGGCGTTGACAGTGAAACTGTCAGCGTTATCATTTTAGAAAATTTATATCACCTCAAAAAGAATCGAAGTAGCATTAATTCACCACTTCCACAGGCTTGCATTACAACCAGTAATCTTTTTTTCTGTTTCCATGGATTTGGCTCATCTGCATACTCCATGTAGATAGAATCATGTAATACCTGGTCCTTGACTGCCATCCATATCACAGCAAGTGTCACTACTTGCTCATTCTCATAACCAGATAATGTTTTCTTGTCCATTTACCAGTTATTTAAATTTTATTTATCTTTGCTCCTTTAAATATAATTTTCCTACCAATTGAGAGGTGTTAAAATTTCCGCTGATTATGAATTTTTTTTCAATTTTGGCAATTGTTATGTTGATTGAGCCTTTTCGCATATATGTAATGATTGATATATTGTCTAGATATTGATTCTTCTATCAATGCGATATACCCATTTGTCCTTGATAATTCTGTCTTGAATATTAGAATATATACATCAACTTTCTTATACTTTCTGTTTGAAGAACAAGGATTTCCCTATGTTTGCTGTGGCATTTTCTGTGTGCACAGTTACATTTGGGTTTTGTATCCATTCTGAAAATCTTTTTCTTCTAGTTGGAAGTTTTAGTTTACTAACATTTAATGGAATTTCTTATTTATATTCATTTTCCCCTTCTTTTTGTTTCTCTGTATTTGTCTACCTTCTTCTGAATATTTTGTAAAATTATGTTCATTTAATATTTAATATCATCTCTGAATTATCTACATTTAAATTTTAGACATCTGTGTATATAAATATATGCACCTACATATTTATATTTTAGGTACTATTTGTTTTACTTGAAGTAGTAAGAGAGTGAGGGAGAAATAGAGAAAGACAGATTTTCCATTCATGGGTTCACTTCCCAAATGGCAGCTGCAGTCAGTGGTGAGTCAGGCCAAATCCCGAAGTCAGGAGCTTCATCCCAATATTCCAACTGGGTGGCTGGCACCCAAACAATTAGACCATATCCAGCCGCTTTTCTGAGACCATTAATAGAAAGCTATATCTGAAATAGAGTAATCGCCAAATTGGATGCTGGCATCAAATGTGGCAGTTTTATCCATGATGTCTAAACACCCCCCTCAAGTTATATTTTTAAATTGTGTTATTACATTTTGAAAATGTTTTATGAACTCCCTGGTTTTTCTTTGAAATCATGGGTATCTTAAATAAACTGTGACATTAATTAGGTTTTTATAATAATGTATGATATAATCATTTGTATAATAATTGATTGTAATTTCAGGTATTTTTTTATTCATTCTTGTACATCTGACTTCTATCTTGTGTAATTACTCTTCAGCCTAAAGAATTGCATCTGTAATTTCTATCATAATTATCTCATATGAACAAATTTTCTTGGTTTTCAATAAAATTCAGTTCAAACTCTTGGTTGATATGTTCAAACTTGAGTTCTTGGAATTAATCCAACTTGAGGTATGCACAGTTTCCTAGGTCTTTAAACATATGTTTTTCACCAAATCGATTCCTTCCTGCCATATTTCCTGTCTTGCAATTTTTGCAATATATGCTTGTACATGAAATCTGTATAGTGAGGCTCCTTTTGTTTTTTCCAATTTTTCCCTCTCTTCCTAAATGTTTTGTGCTATTAGTACTAGATATTCTATCATCAGCTTCATACATTGAATTATTTAGAGAACTTACATGTTCAGATCTAAAATAACCAATTCTTTTTCTGTTTCATTTATGGTGGTTCATTTGTTTTTTCAGAATAGAACATATGGTTTAATTTACTTTATTTGGGTTTTTTCATCATTTGATATCACCTGTTCGTGTGAAGCATTGGTTGCCCTTACATTTGAGAAATTTCCTGGCCTCTGATATGTCAAATAGTTTTTGGATTATATACTGAATAAATGTTGGAGTATAAATCGTCAGTTTCATGATAATATTCCAAAAGTGTTTATAATTGTGTTTAATCAACATCGTAGGTCTATGAAACGGCTGGCACCGGTGGTACACAGTGGCATTGTTCTGAGCTCACTCACTCAGTCTTCAAGTCCTAACTAGTCTTGGTTTCTCCTCTGCCATAGTGCCTCCAGGGTCATCCAGAGATGTTCTCTCCCGCTTGGCTTCTGGAGTCTGTAGTTGACTGTCATCTTTAGGTCATGGTTAAGATAGATTTCCCTTCTCAGATTCCTCTTGATAAAAAAGATGATTAGAGCTTACTTTTTTTTAACCAAGTGTTACCTGTGGATGACCACAGAACAAGGTGCAAAAAAAAAAAAAAAAAAGGAAAACAGAATCCCAACTAACTCATTCTGTGTAGGCCCTTATATTCCCTTTCAACTTCTCTCCAAATTATACCAGCATTTTAGTCAACAGGCCATCTACAGCCCTCCAGATCTCTCTGGATCCTTCCACTGGGTATTTTATGTTACAGAGTTAATGATTATTTGCCAGAGGGTAGCTTTCTAAGGACCAGGAGCATATAAATTTCTTTTTGAGAGAAAAAAACATCTTAAACAAGTACCAAGATCATTCAGAGCTAGCTAGGTTCCATATACTTGAGTTCTTCAAGCACGACTCAGAAAACGTGCTCTTACATGTAAATGACCAATGCTTTTAGATTGCCTTTTGCTCTGGAAATTCTATAATTTCTGCATCAGTAATGGTTCAGACCTCTGGGAAGCAGTGTGCCTGTTTAAAGCTACTTTCTTGACTGTTAGAAGTGGGAAGGCTCTCTGGTAATTTTGCAAATGGATGAGAATACTAGTGGGCTTTCTTTGAACTCACCCTGGGTGTTAATTGCCCTTATTTCTGAAGGCAGCAGGGGAGAGGGAAGTTGGCAAAGGAGAGTGGAAGCCATCAACATTGACTCCTCTTTCCTCTGTGCTTTAGGGAAAAGGGGATGAAACATCAGAGACATGAAAATCTTTTGGTTGGCCCAGAATCAGGCCAGTGCGCTTGATGACTCAAAGAAGGCATTGATGGGTACTGCGTTGGAAGAATAAAGTGACAGCAAGCATAGGTTATGAACGTATTGTTCCGCCTGTAAAATAGCTGCTTGCCTACTTGCCCTGTACAAAGAATGATTTATCAAGGCAGGAACACCCTTCAGAGAAGTGGATCAAAAAAGAAAACCAACAGGTACAATGAGCAAGAGAGCAGGGCTTCTCAGACTGCGCTGCACACCAGTCTCCCGGGGGGGGGGGAGGTCCTAGGAAAATCACATTCAGCCAGCAGTTCTGTCTGGAGCCTGGGATTCTGCATTCCTCACAGACTCCAGGGCGAAGCAGACGCTGATCTAAGTTGCAACACACCGGAGGCTTTCATAAAGCAACATTTTTACCTATGTGCCAGGTGAGGAGAGTCAAATGATGATTTCATTTATTTTAGTGCCAGGAAAAATTCTATGGGAGAAAGCAGAAACATTTTTTTGTTTTTGCTTGGATAGGCCAATTTTTGTGTGTGCAGTTTCAAAATATGATGTTCATTTATTATCAGGGATAGCACTTATTAAACTCCTTCCATTCTTGCTACTGTGCAATAATACAGCTTGTCCTGTGGTATGAAATGTCAACAGCTGGGATATTGTGAGCACAGGTTTTCTCACTCATAATGATTATGAAACTACTACTTGAAGCTTGGGATTATTTTACCATGAGTCTTCTCTGGGGGTAATTCATACAATGTTCAATCTGTGACACTTTTCTATCAGCTATTGAGAAATGACTGCCTATTTATATTTGTCATGAAGCTTGGTTTTTGTGTTACGTTTTACCATAGATTTTAATATTTGTTATCATTAAATTCAGAGGAAGACTGGAGTAGTTATTATTTGCTTCGTCACTGTGCTCCTTGAAACCCACGTTGAAATCCGCGCAGCACAATGAGCAGCTACACTTCTGAGTGTGAAATGCAGTTTGGAGAGCAGGGACTCAGAGATGCTAGAAAATTCAAAGTTAGCGTAGTTTGATCATTCAGGACAATGGGAAAGATGATTAGAAAATATTTCCAGGGAAACGAGATAATTGTAATCTGTTCATCTTAAAATGTGATGTCAAAAATGTTCCTCAAGACAATCAGCCCATTCATTCAGCCTGGCCTTTACATATCCAGGAGGCACTGGGTTACCTCCACTCAATTCCCATAAGCATGTTTTACCCAGGAAAATTAAATGTAGCTTGAGGATTCATAGCCTCATTCAATAAATACCTGTTTCTACAATGCACTGTTGAGAGGCACAGAGGAAATACATTTTGATCCAGCAGGCAAGGAAAGCCCATTCTTAACAACAAAAAGATAATTAAAAGAAAATTAAATCAGCTATGTAAATGAGAGACCAAGTAATGTAATGATTCAAATGAGATGGGCAAGTTTCCATTCCTCTGGAGGCTCAGCAGAGGCGCCCAGCAAGAGGTTGCAGGTTTAGGAGAAGGTAAGGGAATCTGGTCTTGAAACCTTCCTTGCTGTACTCTTGACACACATGTGGGATGGTAGCCCAAAAGGACTTTACCTGTAAATATTCAGGTAATTATAGAAATATGCGTAGGAGACTGTGAGCATGTTTAATGATTAAATACTGTACATGGACTTAAAGCATGCTGACATAATAAAGGCTGCAAATAAATGCTGTAAATTCAGCCCCATTCTGATCACATGCCAGCCTCAGCAGCTCTTCTGCAGCGTGTGTATCAGAGTTCCCATTTTCACACATATGCTTAGGGACCATGATTGTTTGACATCTCTACCCTCTCATGCTGTTCTTTCATTGGATACACATTTCCTTTGTTTATTTTTGGGGTGGTGACTGTTTCATCATTCCTGCATGCTGTGGGATTGGCGGAGTTATTCTTTTGATTCTCATTTTCTTTGTCCATTGCTATGACAATTTTCTATTTCTTTCTTTTATTTTAACGTTTGCCAATAATTTTTGAGCCATGCAACAATAACATACCAAGCTACTTTGTGTATTTGTGAAAGATTTGGGTGGTATACTTATTGCCATGCTATCCAACTCCTTTGTTAATGTTAGCTTATTCTAATGATTGTGTCAATGTTCTTTTCAATTCCATGATACACAATTCACTGATCTATGATAACCTTAATCTTTCATCTCACCTCAAAATGCAATTTGATTGTCCTATCCTGTATTGTTGCAATCAATGAATGTGCTTTTCCATAGCATCCCACCCCCCATTGCAACCTTCTTTCGTGTTCTCTCTTTGCCCTTGAGCTTGGAAAATAACATTTTCCAACCCCACTAGGACCTGTACTTTATTGACTGTCACTACTCAACACTTTTTTTTCCAATTCTGCAAATGAAATAAATTATGAAGTTGACATTTGAATGTCAGCTGGATATTTTTGGTGGCACATCAACTCCTGAAAGGCAAGAGATATAAGATGAGAAGCAAACAAAAGGGGTAGTGATACGAACCATAATCTTCCACGTGTCAGTTTTTATAATCAGGGAGAGCTGGCGCAAGATACCGGGAATAAGATCTTAAATGTAATGAGGTAGGCAGTTACAGCAGCAGGGATGAATTGGAGCTTTCTGAGTTTTAAAGTCCGTGCTTCACCAACAACCCTGCTTGGTCTAATTATTTAGTATTGGACTACGCACGAAAACTTATATAAGAAGATCAACTTTTGGCAGAATGGATCACCTTCGAAGTCTGAAAATTCTGCCATCCAATTAATTATGATAAGCTATGAAGAAAATCAAGTATTCATTCATACGTATGTTAACCATCTGTGTTCTACCAAATACTGGGCTACATGAAGATGAACATAAGCAACTGATACATATATTTGTTCAAACAAGAATAATTTATAAACAAATAGTTTATTTCCCTGGACATACCATTAATATAAAACAGCCCGACTTTGCATATAGTAATCCACTTCCAACACCTAAATTCTGTCCTAAAACACTTGATTAGCTGTCCTTAGAAGAGTGTTCAGTCTGATTAGATAACAAGAAAGGTCAATAAATTCCAAGTCTGTAATACTTGTAGTAGGACAGTTTTCCACAAATTCCCAAAGAGTTTTAAGAACAGTATCTCTATTTTTTCTTTTTTTTAAAAATAGACAATTCATTTTATTTTTCATGATATTTATGCAGTGGAGAGGGATGCATGCCCATGTGGACAGGGGTGAGGAGCAGGAGAAGGAAGATGAGGCAGCTGTCTCTTTTTTTCTTCCTGTATCTGGGGAAAGACAGAGAGGAAGATCTTATGTCTGCTGATTCACTCGCCAAGTGATTTTAACAGCCTGAGCTGTGCCAATCCAAAGTGAGGAGCCCAGGCCTCTTCTGGGTCTCCCACACGGGTGCAGCATCCCAAGGCTTTGGGCCATCCTTGACTGCTTTTCCAGGTCACAGGCAGGGAGCTGGATGGGAAACAGGGCCTTCAGGACACGAACTGGTGTCCAAATGGGATCCCAGGCGTGAAAGGCGAAGATTTTAGCTGCTAGGCTATTGCGCCAGGCCAGAGCAGTATCTCTTAAATATACAATGTGTAACCTGAGGACTATAGTCAATGACAGTATGTTGCACACAGAATATTTACTAAAGTAATGGGTCACAGCTAATCTTGTCACTGGGGAAAATGAGTCACTATGTGAGATGATGTGGAGGATGTTTGTTTGTTTTACTATAATAGCATTGCAAATATAAATAAATATCTTATAGCAACATGTAGTGCATACCACAGGGTTTATTTATGAAGTTAATAATAAATTAAACCAAATACTTATATCTTGCTTTGTTACTTGTCTTCGATGAACTAGCTGTGATTTCATCCTTATTATGTCTTACAATTTTGGGTCCCAAGCTAACCAAATGGCTGCAATGGCTGGAGCTGAACTTATCTGAATCCAGGAGCCAGGAACAACTTCTGGGTCTTCCCCGTGGGTGCAGGGTCCTAAGGCTTTGAGCCATCCTCTACTGCCTTCCCAGGCCACAAACAGAGAGCTGGATGGGAAGTGGAGCAGCAGGTGCATGAACCAGACCCCATATGGGATACTAGCACATACAAAGTGAGAACTTTCACCACTCGGCTACCACACCGGGCCCTTTTAAAAGACTTATTTATATACTTGAAAGGCAGAGTTACAGAGAGAAGGATAGAGAGAGAAAAAGAGATCTTTCGTCCCCAATGATGTCACTCCTCAAATGTCATCAAGGGCCAGAACTGTGACAGGTCAATGCCAGGAACCAGGAACCAGGAGCTTTCTCTGAGTTTCCCATAAGGGTGCAGGGACCCATGTGCATTGACTGTCTTTTGCTGTTCTCCTAAGTGCATTTGCAGTGAGCAGGATTGGCACTGTAGTAGCCAGGATTCAAATAGGGCCCATACGGGTGGCCAGCATCCCAGGGGTTAACTTAACATGTTACACCACAATGCTAACCCTGATGACTTGGTATTAATCAGTATTAAATTGCAGACAACAGAATTCTCCCAGGTTAGCTTACAGAGGATGGAAAATTACAGCAAGAAGTAGAAACTGGTAAGATGATTTAGTTCTGTACTAAACTCAAGTAACAATTCCCACACTCAGAGCTAATTCACCTTAGGGGACCTGTCAAAATGACTTCCCGCTGACTACAAAATATACTTCCTCAGCCTATGAAGGGAAATAAGCAAGCAAAGTCAAACACTGACTACAGCTGTAGAATGCCATCATATGCACGGCACTCTGTGCGAGCTAAGTTGATGCATCAGGGCATCATTAGTGATATATCACTCACACCGAGAGGGCTAGCTACAGGGAAATCTTGGCACCTGTTTTGCTGTGGAGCTGAAAGGCCTTTTAACTTTCTGATAATGTCTTGGATCACGGTGTTCTTTTGACTTCCCTCAATCACATAAATCACATGAAAACTTTGTTGGAAATTTGATCAAGAGCTCAGTTAAAAGGAGAAAGCAGAGGGACCAGTACTGGGGTACAAGTGAGTCAGGCAGCCACCTGCAAACGTCCCTTCTGAGCTCCACTTCCGTGCAGCTCCCAGGAGTGCACCTGAGAAAGCTTTGGCAGCAGACGGCCTGGGTGCCTGGGCTCCTGCTACCCACAGAAAAGGCCTGGATGGTGTTCCAGGAACCTGACTTCGGCAAAGCCCAATTGGCTGCTGCTGCGGTCATTTGGGAAATGAAAGAGAAAATGGAAGGTTTCTTCTTTGCTTCTCAAATAACTTTTTTTTTTTCTAAACGTGATCATCACTTACCCTTTTCACTAGCTGTTAAACTACTCCCACATTTGCTCCTCTCTCTCTCTCTCTCTCTCTCTCTCTCTCTCTCTCTCTCTCTCTGTCTCTGTCTCTTTAATATCATGACACTTCATCCCTAGGAATATCCTAGGAACAAAGGCATTTTCTTACCTGACCACAATACCATTAACATATCCAATAAATTTAACACTGAATCAGTGGCAAATGTAACTTTTAGCTTTCTCTGCATTAGAAACGAGGTTAGAATGGATGTTTACTGAACTGGGGCACATTATCTTTCATTTTTAGGTTCAATGAATGCTTTCCCTTATACAGGGGTTGACTTTGATGTTTAATGCTGTCAGTATTCTGTCAGTCCCTGAAGGTGAATTTCTTCTCGGTCCCATTCAAAATGATTTCCCTTATGGGAGGAAATTATCATAAACGTTGCAATTTATTCTTGTTACATCCAGGGAATAAACTCAGAGTAAGTTGAACTTGAAGTACAGGCTCTGACAGAACACATCTGTTTGATGTCAGCCGCTGTAGCTTTGGCCATAGAGCTCATTTTCAAAGTGATCGGGGACAGAGCCGAGTTTTCCTCTATGGGTTTTAATGATGCACACTCCCGGGAAGGATGGAAGGAAATATTCTACAGCGACTGTCTTTATTATTTTAGTCACTAACTCTGAAACGCATTATTAAAATACACTAAGTAAAAAATCAGAAGGAAAGCAAAAATATAGGACCATGTTCCTTTATGAATCCTGTGGTTATGTAAACACAATTCAACCCCATTTGTAGCACCGAAATGCAAAGTAACTACCCGGAACAACAAATGACTGCATTCATTTCTGCATCACTCAGCTCTAGAGGGATGCATCATAAAATGTATAAGATTGCTTGTTAATTCACTTTGAAATCACTCAAAAGGGGGAGAGAAGGAACTGGGACTCTAGTGGTGGGAAGAAACTCCGCTCTGGATTGATTTCCATCCGACTGCGCTGCCTTCCCTTCAGAGATCATTCTCACTGTACACTGAACTTGCACATGTTGATTGTGCAGATGACACAAACTTTGCCTAACTCGAAATATAAGCATTTCTGGAAACGTATAAATTGAACTCTTCCCAAATGCTCCTGTAGGTGCCCTAAACCCTGGAACTTCTACTGCAGGCATGAAGCTTGCATTGCAGCTGTGCTGTGAAAGTCTAAGATGAATTGAGATTATGCTTTTTATAATTTTATTTCCTTCCTAGTGAGTTGAAAATTCTGAAGTTAAAATGTCCAAATTAAGCAAGATTGTTGATGCATGGTGGAAGTCAGGGTCGCATGTTGGAGTGCCTGGGTTTGATTCCTGGTGCCACGTCTGATTCTAGCTTCTTACCGCAGGTGATGGTTCGGGTAACTGGGCTCTCTCACACGCATCATTCAATACGGGAATTCTGTTCTCTTTAGAGAAAGGGGGGAGGTAAGAGGGAATGCAGGAAGCAAGGAAGGAAGGCAGCAACTGGCCTCAGAGAAACTGAGACAGAGACTTCTTGTTGGAAGTCAGTGCTGATCTAGGAGGCCTGAAGGAACGAGCCGGGTGCTTCTACCGTGTGTGGCATTGCAGGGCTTCCCTCTTCTCTCTGCCCCTGCCCACCACCATCCATCTCCCCAGGCAGCTTAGCCTCCAAAGTATCCTTTTCTTCTCCAGTTGACAAAAATCCCTTTTCTGATTCCTTCTTTGACCTCCAAAGGCAATTTATTTTCTCCACAACACCTACGTGACTCTCGTTTTTGTTATTTTGTACTGAAAATATTTTCAGGCATGTCTTTTACTTTCATTACTAGAAAATGTAATGTTCTTAAGATTCATTTTATTTTTATTGGGAAGTCAGATCTACAGAGAGGAGGAGAGACAGAGAAGAAAATCTTCTGTCCGTTCATTTACTCCCCAAGCGGCTGCAATGGCTGGAGCTGAGCCAATCTGAAACCAGGGGCCGGGAGCCTCCTCTGGGTCTCCCACGTGGGTGCAGGGTCCCAAAGCTTTGAGCTGTCCTTGATTGCTTTCCCAGGCCACAAGCAGGGAACTGGATGGGAATTGGTGCGATCAGGATTATAACCGGTGCCCAAATGGGATCCCGGTGCTTGTAAGGCAAGGATTTAACTGCTAGGCTATCGCGCCAGGCCCAGAAAATATAATTTTTAAAAACGTAACAATGCTACAAATTTACGTTTTTTTTAAGTCTTGTACATGATTAACATCCCCCCAAAATTGGCAAGTAAATTTACTGAATGAACATGTCCTGAAAAGCAATTACCTGAGGGAAATGAAATGTGAGTATTTTAGTAGGAACATCATTTATCTAACAAAACGTATATAGATACTTGGACTATAGAAAAAATACCTTTTATTTTTAGTACCCAATGAAGGAAGAAATGACAAAGAAAATTCAAAGCACAGAATTACGGGAGATAGATCTTTTCAGCCTAATCCTGATAACATGTATTCGGCTCATCCTCTCAGTGTATTATTATCTGGCTTCAAGCTCTTAATGTCCCACAATTTTAGGATTATTTACAAAAGTTATTGTAAATCCCATTGGACTAGAATCCCTGCAGTTGACTCTTTCATTATTCTCATCGAGAGTAATATCTGCTTCTCTGTGTCATGGTTAGAGTACCAACTTCTTGTAACAGCCAGCGGATCTGTTGCTCCTGATGCCTTCTTAGCCAGTAGATCTGATTTCAGGATTCTCATTTTGTCTTACTATGCCACTTTTCTGGATGTCTCTTGAATTTTTCTCTCATTTCAGTTCTGAAGAACAGTTTGCATAGATTAGTTTCTTAAATATTTATTATTTTTGTGCATAAGTTTATTTCTAACTAAATGGGAAAAGATCTTTCTACTCAGGCATGGTTTAGCTGATAAAGAATTCAAAGGAAGGAAGAGCAGGTGACATTATGGGAGTTGCTTGGTTTATTTCCCCTGAGTGATTAAGGTTTTTCTTGTAGTGCTGTCTGAAAGATAGACATTTTAATCTAGGATTTCATTCTTCTGTGTGCTGGGAGTTGGAAAGGACTCCCGTGGGCTGTGCATGTGTCTCTTTTAGGGAACCATCATCTTCGGATGATTTTCCATGAGGATATTTGCCATTGTCCAGCCCCAAGTGTCGTTGAAGTATGGGAAATGAACTGTAGTTGAGATATCTCACTATCTCTCTGTCTGTATATATGTTGATAAAAGGAGAAGAAATAAATGCATGAATGACATTTTATTCTTTGAACAGTAAGGCATTTTTTTTTTTACAGAATTCCGAACTTGTTACAAATGCCACATTTAAGGTCCACTATTGTTGGCTGCGTGTTGTTGGGTAAATTATATAAACTTGTTGAGCCCTATAAAGGTGTCTTGAAATAGGAATATGTGTTAAAAAAAAAAAAAGCAACCTTTTGTTTTTTTGCCATGAACCTTGTTTATAGGCATACTTTCAGGAACAATTTTGAAAGAGCTTTTTGTATTTCCCACTCAGAAAAATAACGATTAAATAGATAGTTGAAAGTGCTTTACAGCATTATACTCTATAATTCTTTACATGACATGTTTAATACACAGCAATCAACATGATTATGGCAAAGCAAGCATGGAAGTCACTTTTCCTGTTTTGACATCCAATATCCCTTAACACTTTTTAGTTGCTGCTTCTTTCTAAATTATTTATTTAGTTGATTTGAAAAGCAGAGAGACAGGAACAAGGTCACAGAGAGCTCGCTCATCCTCGGCTTCACTCCTCAAATGTTCTCTAAGGGTCAACACTGGTCCTAGCAGAGCTGGTCGTCAGGAAATCCATGCAGGGCTCTGACCCTGATGGCAGTACCCGAGGCCCTGAGCTGTCCACCATCAGCTGCTCCCTATGATAGGCATTGCTGGGAGCTGGAGCCAGATGCAGAGCTAGGAGTTGAATATAGGCAGTTGGGTAATGACAGGTGAATGTCCCGAGTAGCTTAATCTCTGTGCCAAATACCCATCCATTTTGTTTATTTTAATAAGAAAAATGTCTTTTTCTGTCCTATGAAGGTTCTAAACCTGTTGTCTTATGTCAAGAAAGAACTTCCAGTTATATTTTGTCAGACATGCAAATACATGTATCCGAAGCCCTCCAATTCCATGACGGAGGTTATGCGTCTGGTTCAACCACATGAATACCTTGGAAATCAATAAAGCAGCAGTTTTGGTTTTTTTTTACTAACACAACATCTCTCCTGTCAATAAAAACATACAATTATATGATGGAAAAATATGACATTTAGGGAGATTTCTGTAGGATAAAGACTATATTCCAGCTTGATATATTCAGAGACTGTTTGTAGGCAGTGTGTTTAAGTGGTGCTCTTAAAGAGTATTAATTTGTTATAACCGAAAGAGAACAGCTGGAGCCCAAGAAAGAACTGAGATCCCAGTTGGGCAAACAAACAGCCTTACACCCCCTTGGTGACTACATCCATGCAGAGCCACTATTACCAATCAACACCTCAAGGCAACTTCAAACAGTGTGTAGAAAATGGCATTAGAAGCTGTTTATTTGGTTGCCAAAAACTAAATAAATAAATAAAATAAGACATCTGTGTGTAGTTTCTTCATAAGACACAGTTCACACGAACTTGTAGAACACTCCTCATATTTGACTGCCATAGAATAATCTCCAATTTGTCTGCCTGAATTATGTTCCTTATATTCTCAAGCGTCTGGAGTTTTATTCTAAGTAGAGGAGATCTTTGTGGGGCTCCGATTTTGGAGTGTTTATGTTCCCCTCGACATTCACTCAGTATTGACTTTAGTATGGAAGGCTATTCAGGTTTTATGTCTGTGGCAAGGAGAAGAGAAAGAGCCCAGTGATCTAACAATTGAAGAAGAGTTCGCACTGTTTCCCCAACTTCGCCACATTTGGAAAGAAGTTGTGCCTAAATACTTCCCGTTTATTTCCTTTTAGGATTGTTTCTGTGATTTTTGTTTTGTTTTGTTTTTGTTTTTACCAGTTTGAATGAAATACGGCATTTTTTGTTTATTTTTAAATAGAAGCACTGTTTTGGTGTAGTTTTATTAATTTTTTCTTTGTTTTGTTGCATTCAATATAACATAGCACCAAAATCCTTCTCTTAACCATGTTAAGGTATACTAACTATTCCAAAGCTTTTAAAGTTATAATCACAATATAGTAGAAACATCACCTCTCTATAACCCCAGTATACTTTTCATCACAACAAGTAGAAACCTAATGCTCACTAGGCCGTCTGTCCGTATCTGCCACTCATGTGAAACGCTGTCAACTGGTAGTTTCTTTGTGAGTTTGTCTATTCTGGATTCCATGCATGGTGGAAACAAATAATAGGTGACTACCTGGAACTAGCTGCTCTCACTTAGCGTAATGTTCCCAAGGTTCATCTGTGTTGTAGCATTCATCAATATCTCAGATTTAAGGCTGAAGAACATTCTGTGCTATGCTTTCTATAATCTGCTTATCTGATCATTTTTGGCTATTATGCGTGAAGGTGCTGCACTGTGAGCATATGTTTGCAGTTCTCCTGGGTATACACCTAGGAGTGGAACTGCTGGGTCACACAGAAACTCTGTGCTTTTTTTTGAGGAAAGGCCAAAATGTTTTTCACAATGAATATAGTGTTTTATATTCCCTCGCTAATGTATTTTTTCCATGTCCTCACCAATATTTGCTAATTTCCAGTTGGTATTTTTCTTCTTCTTCTTTTATTTTAGTTTATTATGGCAGCTCTAAGCAATAACAAATAAATTGTGACCTTACTTAACATTTCACTGATTACAACTAATGTTCAAGATCTTTTTGTTGTGTGCTTACAGGTGATTGATACAAATTCTTTCATAAAATGCTATTCAGTTTCTTGCTCATTAGTTATCTTTTGCTGTGTGTTTTAAGACTTCTTGACATGTTATGACAGTTGGATGTTTATCAAGGATACAATTAAACAAAATATTTTCTCCCATTCTGTGAGCTGTCTTTTATTAATAGTGGCCTTTGAAACACAAACACGCTCAACTTCTAATCCAGCTCCTTGGTAATGGCCTGGTAAAGCAGTTGAGGATGGCCCAAGGCCTTGGGACCCTGAATTCATGTGGAAAACCCAGAAGAAGCCCCTGGATTCCAGCTTCAAACTAGCCTGTCCCTGGCCATTGCAGCCAGTTGGGGAGTAAACCACTGATTGGAAAATCTCTCTCTCCCGCTTTGTCTCTGTAACTCTGACTTTCCAGTAAAACAAATAAATCTTAAAAAAAAAAAAACCATTTTGGCTATGTATGGTTTTCCACAATTCTCAGCTTTAAAATCAAATTATGTATTTCTGAAAAAAAGGCATTTCTAATTTTGATAGGCAGTGTTCATGGAACCTATACAGCAGTTTAGAAAATATTATTACCTCAATAATATTGATCTTGTACTCGACAAATGTAATGCTTTGCTGTATTTATGACTTACTTTGTTATTAATATTAAAAAGGAAAATGACAGAAAAAGGAAAGAGAGAGAGAGAGATCTTCGATCTGCTAGTTCACTTCATGAATGACTGTAAGAGCTGGTACTTGGCCAAAGCATAGAACCAGTGGCTCCATCTGGGCCTCCACATGTGTGGCAGGTAACCGAGTATTTGGTCTTTCACACGCCGCTTTACTAGGCATGTTAGCAGGAAGCAGGATCTAAAACAGAGGAGTTGGATTTTGAACTGGCAGTCAAACATGGGTGCTGGTGACCTGAGCAGTAGATTAACCCACTATGCCATACAAATTCATTTTCCATTACTATAAAAAAGATGTTTGATTTTCAGTGCATACGTAATGGACCTTGGTTAGACTTAATCTAACATATGTTAATTTTTTATATTATTGCTATGGGAGTTGCCTTTTTAATTTCATGAGATGCAGCTGAAGGCAACACACAAAGAAAAATGTGTAGATGCCAATAGCTACATTAAAACAGCTGAAAATCTCATACTGATATACTGGGCTTTCATTTTTAAGCAACTACAAAAAGGAACAAATGTTCACTCCCAAGATGTCTGGAATGCCCGAGCCAGGAGCTTTCACGGGGTCTGGAATATGTGTGACAGTGGTTTAATCACTGGAGCCATCGTTTGCCTCAGTGCTCCTGCAGGTCCTTAACACGAAGCTGGTGTTGAAAGTGGGGCAGCCAGACATGAGTGGCCATCCATGTAGTATTTGGGTGTTGGATGCAGAGGCTTTACTCGCTAAACTTCAACACCTGCCCCTAAAAGTTGATTCTTTTGGGATGATCAATAGCATTTTAAAAATCCTTAGCTAGATCAATCAAAAAAGAAAGACAACTAAAACTAATAATACCTTACAGAAATTAAAGAACTATACTAGTATTAGTGATTGCATTTCTAAAGGTATAACCTTGATGAAATGAATGAATTTGTCAAACACCCCAACTACCAAAATTGACTCTAGAAAAACTAGAGAATCTAAATGGTTGCATATCAAGTAAAAAAAAAATCATGAGTGAGAAATTATTATCTGCCCTTACATCTTTGCAAGACTTTGACAAAGATTAGTATTCATTTCTTTATAATTATTAGGCATGATTCACCAGTATAGAAGTCTAGTTCTAAGATTCGGTAAAAATATTTTTTGATTGCTGGTTATTTTTTTTTTGCTTGATGTAGACCCATTTAGAGATACAAACTGCACTGTATCTTCACAACTCTATATGCTAGTCTCTGTTACACAGTTTCTCTAGATGACTGTATGTACATACGTGTTTACCCCTGCATCTACTGATCATGTATTTTGGATGAAGATTGCTTTATCTCAGAGAGAACATATGATATTTGTTCTTCTGGGATTGGCTTATTTCACTGAGCATAATGGTTTCTAGTTGGAACCATTTTGTTGCACATGGTAGAATTTCATTCTTTTTCATGGCCGAATAGTATTCCATGGAGTAGGTTGCCAGATTTTTTAATCCACTCCTCTTTCAACAGGCATCTGGGCTGTTTCCATGCCTTTGCTATTTTAGATTGTACTACTGTAAATATGGTAACACAGATCCCTTTCTCAAATGCAGATTTCATTTCCTTTGATATATTCTCACAAGTGGAATAGCTGGGTCATATGGCAAATCAATTTTCAGTTTTCTTAGCACTCTCCACACTGATTTCCGTAATGGTTATACTAGCCTACACTCCCACCGGTAGAGAATGAGCGTATCTTTCTTCCCTACATCCAGGCAGCAGGTGTTGCTAATAGAGATCTGACTGTAGGGCAGTCGCACTGGAGTTAGGTGCAACCTCCTGTGGATTTCATTTGTTTTTCCCTGACACCTAGGGAGCCTGAACATTTTTCCATATGTCTATTAGCCATTTGAACCTGTTCCTTTGAAAAAAGTCTGTTTATTTTCCTTGTCCATTTCTTCACAGGGTTGTTTATTTTGCTGTTGTTGAATTTCTGAAGCTCTTTGTACATCTGGATATTAGTCCCCTATTGATTGTGTAGTGTACAAGGATTTTTTTCCCCAGTCTGTTGGTTGCTTCCTCACTCTGTGAATCATTCTCTTTGCTGTGTGGAAGCTTCTTAGTTTGATATAGTACCAATTGTTTATTTTGGCTTTGACTGCCTGTGCTTTTGGTGGCTTTTCTAAGATGTCTTTACCAATGCCTTTATCTTGGAGAGTCCTTCCTATGTTTTCTCTAAGAGTTTGATGGTTTCTAGGTGCAGATTTAGGTCCTTGATCCATTTAAAGCTTGTTGTAATAAAAACTGTTGTTTGAGGTGACAGGTGGGGGTCACCCCCTGTCACTTCTTACCTCTGAAGGCTGCTATCCCTTGTTCAAATATCATTTGTTGAATAGACCAGACTTTTCCCCTGGATTATTTTTGGTTCTCTTATTAAAGATGAGTTGGCTGTACATGTGTGGGCTCCCTTCTAGGACTTCTGTTCTGTACTATTGACCTTCTCTGTTTCTGTAGCAGTACCAGAGTGTTTTGACGACCACTGCCCTGTAAGTATTGTCTTGAGGTCCGGAAATGTGATTCCTCCAGCTTTTATTTTTATTTCTTAGGAGAGCTTTGGCTATTTGTGGTTTCTTCTGTTTCAAGATGAACTTTTGTGTTATCTTTTCTATTTCTGAAAAGAATGTACTTAGGATGTTGGTTGGGATCGTGTTGAATCTCTATATTATTACTTTTGGTAATATGGACATTTTGATGGTGTTGATCTTGTCAATCTGGGAACATGGTGGGTTTCTCCATCTTTTAATGTCTTCTTCTATTTCTTTTTTTTTAATATTTTGTAGTTTTCATCATAGAGGTCTTCCATATGTTTGGTTAGCTTAATTCCAAGGTATTTAATATTCCTCACCACTAATGGCAGCTGTACTGACAAGTTCTTTCTCAGGCAAGGAGTTATTAGAGTTTACTAGCACCATCGATTTCTATACATTTTATATCCTGTTGCCCTGCTAAATTCTCTTATGGGTTCCAAAAGTCTCTTGATTGAGTCTTTTGGTTCTCTAATGTAGAGAATTAAAGGTTTAATATTTTTGGTTAGAATATATCTTATCTATTTGTTGTACTCACCTGGAAAACATATGCCCATTGGAATTGAATGTTAGCCTATGAAACGAATGATTCATTTATATGGTTTCCTGATTATCTCATGCACAAAGTAAAATACTTGTGCTTCTGCATTCATTTTACATAGGAAATGCTAGCGATTATTCCAAAACAAAATGTAGCAAACACGAAAGTGTGTAGACTGCTGTAACTGGGAAATCTCAAGATGAGCCATGTTTCAGGCACAGTCACACCGAAGCACTCGAATGAAATCCTAAGGAGTCCATTCCTTTTTGTTTGAGTTTTGCACTCTTTCTGACGTGGCAAGTCTTGAAGCTTAGATAGTAGCCACATTTCTGTGAATCGTGGCACAGCAAGTATGGCCATCTTGTGGTTGGTTCTATGTCCTTTGACTTTAACTAATTTTTGTTATTGCATGAGTGTGGTCTAACCAGTCTTCCCTTCCATCTGTACAGTCATTATCTTTACGCCTTTTCTCGGTTTCTTGCAAAATCTCTGTGGCTTACTTCACCTGTTCATTAAAAATCGCATCACATACTGTGATCAGCCAATTTGATGTATTATCTCCTGTAACAGTCTGTATTGCATTGTTTTATTTCATTTTATCATTTTATTTCATTTGAAGTAACTTATTTTCTGAACGTAATGTTTGTTAACTGTATTATTCATATTATTCCAATTGGGGTGTAAGTTACCTTTAATTAGGAAATGTATGAATTCCTGAATTGTAATACCTGGTAATTGGAGACGACATACTCACTGATGTAATCCCATAGCTCCTAATGTTCAGTCCAAATACCCACGTTCCTTTGTGCACACCCACTTTTCCTCTCTGGTATTGTTTTTTTCACAGAGAGTGAAGAGAGAGGAAAGATAGAATGGTTCCCCACCCTGCTTGATTTTTTATTTCATGAAGCAGGGACTGTGGAGTTACACATGTATTTTTTTAATGTAGCACCTGCAGCTGGGTGTCATTAGAATCTCCAGACCTAGGCAGTAGGCTTGCTGTCACCCTTCACTTTGGGGAGGTGTGAATTTTCATCTTGTTCCATTTCTTCATAGGTATTTCAGTGATAAGTTGGAGAGGCTACAGCAAAAGTTCTCAGCCAGATGCACTTTAAGCTAGAAGGAGAGTGTGTTCGTTGTGTTCACACGTGTCCTGCAGCCAAAGTGTGCTATCACACTCTTCAGAAGTTTTTGATTTTTTTTCCCTCTAGCAGGACCAACCCTGACTTTAAAAAAATGGTTAAAAGCTTATGCAATGTAGAGTGATCACAATCCCTTGACATTTTGCAAAGCTTAAGGCCCTTGAGCTTCATTATTTGTGATGGATTTAATGATCCATAGGAGAAAAAAAAATTAACATCTCACCATTGTGAGATGGTTAGCACAGCGGCAGTTAGCAGCCCAGAAGATAGCTGACCTAATCTGAGGCTAGAACAAGCTGTGATGGCAGGTCGTGTTGTAAGATGTGTTTCCAAATCTGAGTCTGTGGTGTCTGCGTGGTTAGACCCCAGTTCCTAACGAAAACCTAGACCATGAGCAAGCGAAAGCACTCATGCCCTGAGTATGTTTACATGCCAAGTAGATCCAATGTACTTGTCCTGTATGTTCTGGTTCACTTTAAACGCTCAAACAAAAACAGAGGTTGCAGTTCAATGAATGAGTCACCGGATGAAACAGACTTCATCAGGACAGCGCGTCTGTGAAACAAATGTGGGAGACGAGCAGGAGAAGTCGCCAGTGCTGTTGACGAGGGCCGTTCATCAAGAACATCAGCTTGGACACAGCAGAGTTCACAGACGACACTGCTTGTATTCACTCACAAATGCCCCACCCCCCGTGGCCACCACGCGTGTACACATCCATGCACACAAGGGCCACCATACTCACCTTGCCATAAAAAGAAATCTTAAGGTTTAGTGTGACTAAACTTCCATCAAGAGAGCACCTTGAAGCACAAGTATGGGTGACTTAACTAGAAGCCTGAGTATCCATCAGAAGCAAGAAAGAGATCTGTGGCAGCAGTTCAGTAAGAAGACAAAAAATACACTGAGTGACGAAGAATCTGTGCTATATTTAAGTGCAGTTAAGGTTATGGTGCTCTATTTGCTGCGCATATGAGCACACACACACACACAATTTGTGTCCTCAGCTTTGATAGCCTTAAAGTATGTGGCACATCTGTATTAATCTACTTCCCGTTAATATACCCAAGGCTGGATACTTTATAAAGAAACGAGGTTTACTTAATTCACAGTTCTAGGGGCTGAAAGTCAAAACAGAATGGTGCTGGCTGTGGCGAAGGCCTCCCAGCAGATGGCATCCCAGTGGGAGCATACGCAGGAGGGATCACAGGAAGGGAGCCAGGCACTGGGGAGGAGCCAGTCTTGCTTTTCCAAAACAACTTAGTCTTGTGAGAACAAACTGGGGTCTCACTGGAAGGATTGCATCACGTTTGAGGTGACATCCCTTGTGATCTCCCCGCTGTAGGCTCCACTGGGGCCCCCGTGGGCAATGTGAGAATCCTCAGAGGACACAGCACATCTTAAATGCTGTGTGCTAAAACCTTGATACTTAACCACGGGAGCTACACTAGCAATATTGCCTGAGAGTTTTTAGATATTTAATACCTTGGAATACAACGTACAGTCCCAAACTCGAATCTGACAGCTATGCAAAATCCCCAGGTGATGTGCACGTTCAGGAAGTCTGAGGAGCAGCCCTTTAAAAGAACACTCTGCTTTACAGATGCAGCGTAAGGTGATTGTTAAGTTAGGCAAGCTCAGCTTATCACAGTGCTTAGCACAGTGCTAACAACTGGCTAAAAATGGGGGTGCCATAAAATGTTTTAGTTTCTTCTAAAATCAGAGGAAACATGAGAACTTCTAAACCAGGAAAAAATTTTTAATATATAACAATGTATTCATTTGAGCTAAGTACAGTCGTGTTTTTATTGTATACATAAAATACATAATCTATTATATAAGTGGAGAAGGAGTTCACAGAACCGTGAGAGTCAGATTGTAGTGCTATGGCTGCATCGTTATCAGACTCAGCCCTTTTTTCTGTCCACTTAGGATTGGGACCCTTGTATTGAATTCCTGGATCCCAGATATTTGGGAAGTCAATATGCAATAGTTCTCTCCCAACTAGATAAAACAAATAATAATGTTTCAATATTTTTATTTATTTCAAGAGCAGAACAACATAAAGAGAAAGAATTATCTTCCATGTATTGGTTCATTTCTCAAATGCCTGATGTAGGCAGACTGAGTCAGGTCCAAGCCAAGAACTAGGGATCCATCCAGTTCTCCCACTTGGATGGCAGGGACTCATGTACTTGAGGTATCATTTACTGTGTCCAAGGGCATGTACGTTAGCAAGATGCTGAACCAGGACATAAGGTGAGGCTGTATTTACAGGCAGCCAGCGATGCATGTGGGCATCCCAAATGACGGCTTAACCTGTTGCACTCAAGTTCTCACTGCCAAGGTAAAAATGTTTTTAGAGACAATTCTAGAGAACGTTGCAATTTCATATTTGTGTGCTCAGCTTTTTGTTTTAACTGCTAGGTGAAAAAATTGCCTCAAAATTTAGCAGCTGATAAGAGCAGACACTTACTATATCATAATTGTGTAGGCCAGGGGCAAGTCACAGGGGGCAGGGGACATGAGCAAGAGGAACGGCTCAATCTTTTGTAGTGTCATCTTAGAAGTGAAGACCCTTGGCTTTTGCCTTGCTCCACTTGTTCGAAGACGCCCACCAAGCAGAGCCCGCTGTGGGGCATAAATTACAGAAGGGCTTTGAACAGTAAGCACAGGTGACTTCACCACATCCCAGTTACCACTTGATAAGTCCTTTCTGAACAAAGCCTTACAATGTGAGAGTCATAGAGAAGAAGCTAGAAAGTTTACAGAAGAAACGGGATATGGAAAAGACCTTTTAGAAGAGCTGGCATTTTAGTCTGACTTCAGTGGGTTAGGATTAGGCCTTGTGAAGTGAACAAACCACGTTTGTAGGTAAAGAAATACCACCAGTGGGAGCCCCGAGGAAAGAATACAGAGGCCAGGAGAATGTTTGATCCAATATCATCAAAAGCACCACTCAAAAGATACCAGGAAGACTTTTATTATATTCTGAATTATTGAGGTTTTATTTTCGGTGGGTGCTTGCTTTGTTCACAATTTCAATAAAGACCCTAAAATTCATGAAGTGTATGCCATGCATTTACAGAATGAAACTACAGCTTTTAAGATATTTCTACTAATCCAAAGTGTAACTGTGTTCCTTCGATTGACTTCCTTTGATTTTGCAAATCATCTGCTTCTTTGCTCTGATGCTTAGTGAATGGACTTGCCATACAGGGTTTTGTGTCACCTGTTCTGAAGTGTCATGACCCAGAGATTGCATTTGAAGTTAAAAAGAAAAAATAGAACTGTGGTTCATGGTTATACAGGTTTTGAGCTAACAATAAGTAATCAAGTTAGGCAGCAAGGGAGGATTTCAGAAGGAAGTTTTTCGGGTAGTGGTTCACTCCTTGCTGAAAAGGAACAGAGGGCATGAGAGTGGTTTTCTGTTACCTTCTCCTGGCTGTCACAGCCAGGGAGGGTAAACTAGGAGAACAATCTTTATGATCTATGAGAAAGCAAATATGTTTGTGTATTGGGAAACGCAAACTAGTCACACTTGTTCAAAAAGAATGCAACCGGCACTTGATTCTTTGAAACAAACTTTTACTTACCACTGTATTTCTTGGCTAGGTTCCTGAATCAAACATAAATGTTCCAGTCTGTCGCCACCTCTCATTTATACTTGGGTGATGAAGACAAAACATAATTGAGAGCAACCGTTGTATCATACTTGTATCTCTTTCATTTGCCTTATTTTTGGAAAGGATCATTCGTCTTTAAACTCAGGGAAAATTTCAAAGTTACACTTTGAGTCATCTGTTCCTATGGAAAAGGTCTAAAATTTTCACTAGAAAAAAATGTTTTGACATTTATATTCATTTTATTATTCAATCTATTACTTTAATACCGTCGGAGAGTGTTAATACTCTTGGAGAGTGACGCAAAGCCTAAGAATTTTAAACGACTGAAAAAGAGGCACACGAAGGATACCTCTCTAAGGGTAGTAACAATACTGCTCTGTAGAGGTACAGTGCTGTGTTGTGGCAGCGGGGCCAGGGGAAAATCAGTCACGGGTGGACACTGCAAGTGATGACATGATATAGAAGGATGAGAGAGGCTTTTAGTAGGTCCATCTGCAGCCCTAGGTTGTCTGGAACTGTGGCTTGTCTATATTCCTCCCCTCCCTTCTCCACTTGCTTCCCACTCTCCCTTCCTTTCTTCCCTCTCTCCTCTTTCCTTCCTTTCTTCGTTCCTCCATCCATCCTTTCCCTTCTACCGTCCCTCCTCCCTGTCTTCACTTGCCTCCCTGCTACAACTCACCACCCAGGCCCTCCTTCAGTCATCAAAGTCTGCCAGGAGTAACCCTGTGAGGGGAGTACCTTGGTTGTCAGCCACTGCCTCATCTAAAGTCACACTTCATCAAAGAAGAGCCTTCAACCAAACACTGATACACAGGGTACGGAGTTCCCTCACTGCCACATCAGCTAGGCCTGAACTGTTGCTACTGTTTGGCCCCTGCCCAGATTGGCTTCCTTCCCTTTCCGTTACAGGTGCACATCCTATGACATTCTCCCACCACATCTCCGGAAGCTAATCTCTATCTCAGGGTGGCTTCCTCGGGAGCCCAATCTACAGCACGCCTGCTGTGGATGACTAAATGGGTCATTAGGCATTTTTAATGAACATTGTAGAACTATTAGCCTGGCCTTATTTTAAAAAATAGAGTCTGTTTAACAAGAGCTCTTGCATTCGAGTTTTCTGCAATGTATGAGAGGAAAATAAAAAAGTAACTAGAACATGTCATATAGAGAAAAGCCATAATTATGCTGCACGATATCATTTACAATGCATTTTACTCCTCAGATTTCTTAATAATGTTAAAAAAGGTTATAGAGCTGACTAAATAATGCTACCTAAAAGACAAGGGATCAGAATGAGTAGTTACAGTAACTTTTTACTAAGAAATTTGTAGTTTATAATGAACTTCCATGAGTATTATCTAATCATTAAAGCGTTGTTCATGGTGAGGTTATCAGCCCAAGTTCACCAGTGAAAAGATGAATGTGGAAGTCTAAGCAACCTGGCTGACAGAGTTAAAACAAAATTGAGTTGAAGAAAGTGAGTCTGGGGCCAAAATGAGAGCACATAGGCTCTGCTCTGCTCCTCCCACTTGTGTGACCTTTGTTACGGCACGGCATTGATGTGGACAGAAATGTCATACACCTCCGTCTACTCTACAGTCAAGTCAGTCTCAACTCTCTTCTGACAATAATTTATAAGCAGAGAAAGGCCCTGTACCTAGCCACCTCTGTCCTCAAGTCTAATAAGTTTAGTATTGTTTTTCCATGATTCCTGTGTGGGTTCTAATTTGTTGTGCTTTCCTTTCAATCTTGCTTTCTTCTTCTTTTTTTTTCTTTAAGATTTATTTATTTTTATTGCAAAGGCAGATGTACAGAGAAGAGAAGAGACAGGGAGGTAGATCTTCCATCCATTGATTTACTCTCCAAGCAGCTGCAATGGCTGGTGCTGTGCCGATCCGAAGCCAGGACCCAGGAGTCTCCTCCAGGTCTCCTACACGGATGCAGGATCCCAAGGCTTTGAGCTGTCCTTGACTGCTTTCCCAGGCTGCAAGCAGGAAGCTGGATGGGAAGCAGGGCTGCCAGGATTAGAACCGGCACCCATATGGGATCCCAGTTCAAGGTGAGGACTTTAGCTACTAGGCCACTGCACCAGACGGACTTTTTTTTTTTTTTTAATATTCTCTTCTCTTTACTCATAGTTTTAGGCCAACAGTGTCTGATCAAACCTTCTTCAAGGAAGGAAATTTTGTTATCTGTGCAAGTCACTGCAGAAGGTACCAGCTGTTGAAATGAGATTGGAGCAGCTTGAGAACTGGCTATTGAATTTGCTTCAAGTTTAATTAATGTAAATTTAAATAGTTACTACAGAGTTATTTTAGTCTAAGTTTGCTTCAGGGTCAGAGCCCAGCTGCTTCTTATTCTTAAGTTTCCTAATTACCTTCTCTTAGCTTACTTCGCCTTTACAAATAGGCTTTAATCGCATCCTTATTCTCCCTCTCCAACTCTTAACCAAACTCAGTGGGCGGAACACATGTTCCCACTGGTCCAAAGGTGGATGAAGATAGTGACAGTGCTGCTGCTGGGAGATCCTCCAAAGAAGATGCACCAATAGCATTGCAAGATACAATTTGTAAGGAGAGGGACAATGAAGAAAGAAAGAAAGAATCAGGTTTCTAGACTGCATTTGATTTTAAAAACTATTATGGAAATATTTTGAAGGTCATCTTAATTTGTCTTCTCTGAGGTGAGCAACAAATGTAGTCTCTATGCCTTCTGTAGGTTCATGTTGTTTTTGCATATGACCGGTGAGTTCACTATTACTCCACGTCAATGAATGAATGTCTGAAGTGTGCGTTACCTTCCGCTAAGCTCCACCACTTTAACCAGCACCATTTCAACTCCATCATGTGAGCTACGAAGCTTCCAGCACATACACCTTTACACAAGCCATATCCAGACCGTAGCAGTGGAACTCCCACGTCCATTTGGACCCTGAACCTCATGCCTTCTCTTTGCTTTGTCTTCCGAGGCTTCTTTCCGAGATAATGTTCTGGGTAAGAAGTTCTTTCATACATCTGTCTTTCCACCAAAGCTAGAGGAGTTGCCATTAAAATAAACAAGGGTCTTAGAACACATGCTAGCAGATTTATTTCTCTATGCATAGGTGTCACATTTTATGAATTTCTCAGGCAATTCTATTTATTTCTCAGATATAACACTGCTGGAACAATATTAAATAGCAAATGTCTCCAACAGTCAGAAGTCAGCACATCATGGTTCTTTATGATTGTCATCATCCTTTTCTCCCTGTCTTGCTCTACTTCTGCCCTTTTTCATCACTACCTTTAATTACTTTAGCTGCCCACTACTCTCAAATAAAGAAAAGGAAATCAATATTGGAAACAAAAATTCTCTCACTGAGTCAATATAAGCAAAAAAAAAAAAAAAGTGGAGTGGGAGAGTGAGAGAGGAAGAACGAGAATGAGCTAACAGAAAATGCCTTAATAAATAAACACAAACATGTTTATTTCCTACAAGTATGTGAACTTGAAAGGACAACAATTAATGTGACCAGAAGTAAAAACTGATATCAAGATCAATGCACCGCATCTATTTCTTTTTAAAAAAATATTTATTTATTTTTATTGCAAAGTCATACAGAGAGGAGGAGAGACAGAGAGGAATATCTTCCACCTGCTGATTCACTCCCCAAGTGAGCACAAAACATGTACTACGTTAAATATAAGAAATTATGGAATACTTCAAGAGAGATTTCACCTTGACATCATACATAGTCTTGAGGCACTAAGAAGTGATAAGAGTACTTTTTACAGAGGAGGACTTACTGGGGCTCAAGTTCCAGCACTATCCCTTATTGTGTGTGCTACTTGGAAAAGCACCAATACTCCCTGCTTCTTTTTTTTTTAAATTTTACTGGTGAGATGGGGATAATGATATTTAGCCACTACAGTGGTTTTTTTGTGAGAATGAAATTAGTTACTCCATGTGAGTCCCTTAGTAGAGTGCTTGGCAAGTACCACTCAAAAAAATGTCATTTATTTATTTGTTGATATTCAATTGCCCATAGCCCCATTTATTTCAATGTAGGTTTTCCTATTTTTAAAAAAAGGCGATTTAAAGATTTGCTGCAATTATGACACTCTGCCACCTTCCTTTTTCAAATGATCTGCCCAACAGAGAAAATGAGAATGATTTAACCAAATAAATTGATGCAAAATATTTTCCAAAACTATGTTAGCTGTTTAGTTTTTCACATTTGTATTTTGAACTTTGGTTCAGCTCCACAGTCTTCCTTAATGATTTATAAGCATTACACATCCCTACTTATCTGCCTCTTGAGTCGCCAAAGAATGTTGCCACAGCAACTTGATTCAGGTATTTTTTTTTTTATCTTTATACTTTCTGCCTTCCCAGCTGCATACAAAAATCCCATTTCTCTTTATTCTTCCTGGCAAGTTTTCTAAGGTGTGTACCAAGTCCTTAAGAGCTGACTATCATCTTGCCTGGAGTGCAGCAGGAGCCAGCTGGCACCGTTTATCTCTTCAAATTACAACAAAATGTGAGAGGCAACAGGGTGTGTACACGGGGTTGGGCAGAGCCCTAAAGGGCAGCTCTGTGTGAACGACACAACACGGCAGTGATCTCGAGAATTATGGTTCAAACTTGGCAAAACTTATTTCAGTGTGGCTTCCTGTTCAGATGTTCAGATGTTTTCCCCTATCTGTTGGTATTTCAAGAGAATAATGGTGGGGAGAAAATTCATTTTATGAGTTTTGTGTTAGAATCAATACATAGTTTTGAAAGGCTCTTTGAAATCCCAGCAGATACCATGCACCTTGGTTTTCTAATTATTGGTTATTTTGGTTGAATTCCATCAAATTATCTTTTGAGACAGGCTAAGTTTTATAATACATCACCTTGAAAAGAAATAAATACAAGCATTCCGGGTCCCATGTGAACTTAATATCTCAGTAAAAACTCATAAAGGAATTTTCTACTAGTGAACTGTTATAATCTATTTGAAACCACATATGGAAAGATTAGCCAAGATGAATGTATGCATGATATTTTTAGAAAGTTGAAATAAGTAGAAATCTCTTAGCACTTCTTTTTGTGTACGCCTTAGTGAAAGAAGAAATTACATAAGAAAACTCAAAATGTTAAATCTGGATTATTAGAAGGCATAAGGTTCATTCTAGAATATAATTTCTCACATATTTTGTTACTACATTTGAGAAAATTAGCACATGAACAGGATAACTCATGCTAAAGTGTACGTAATTATAGAAATGGAGAGAACTGGCTAAAATGAGTGTAACCTTGAGAAAGATTTGTGCAGTTAGTTAAATAAAAGAAAACTTTAAAACTGACAATTTTTCCCCACTGCACAAAAAACAAATATCGTATATTTCAGACACTGATGCAAGAAGAAATCTATTTTTAAAAATGAGAGAACAACTCTTTGCTATTCCTGAGGTCTCTGAGAATCTGAGAAAAGAAAATGTGCATGCATTTTATGTTTTAAAATGAAAAATCTTGCATCATGGAGATATCAATTTAGCCATGACACCTGACAGATCCTGTGGCTAGTTATCAGGCAATATTTTTTTTTTTAGTTCATGTATTTATTTTTTATTTATTTCAAAAAGACAGAGACGATCGCTTCTCGGCCTTTTGGCTAAGATCTAGTGTATGTGCAAAAAGACAGATACAAAAAGGAAATGAATTTTCCACTTGTTGGTTCACTCTCCCAATGCCCACAACTGCTGTGGATGAGTCGGACTAAACTCAGGAGACAGAAACCCCACCTGTGTCTCTTGGGTTGGTGGCAGGGACCCAGGTGCTGGAGCCATCAACCGATGCCTCCTGCTGTGCACACTGGCAGGAAGCTGAGTAAGAAGCAAAGGCAAGATTCTACCCACTGCCTCACAACACCCACTTGTCTAGGGAAACACAGGATTCTGGTCACAGTCAATGTGCTGTCCAGAAAGTAGATGTTTAGAAGCATTACTCTTTAAGTTTGATAGGAATATCTTTGATGATACACTGCAAGAAGAAGAATATACCATGAAATACTCATGCAACCTTCAGGATTTTGGTTCTATTCTATGTGCCATTCGGACACTTTAGAACATGTTTTAGCATGCCACTGTACCAGTGTTTCTCCAATCTTTTGCCCTACTTAATTGCTCTTAAAATCATATGAAAAGCCTACAGTGTGTTTCTTTGTATTGTGGTGTATGTAACCTGGTTCATATTTTTTATATTATAAATAAATAAAAATTGAGAAAATTTTAAGGTACACTCTATTATCATTGCATGCATCAAATGATCTTTAGAAAATTCCACTGTATGCTCATGTAAAATAAAAGTGTAAAGGCAAGTAAGTTCCTGATATTTCTCTGAAAATAGTTTTCATGTAATAAATCCTCAGTTTTCAGAGGATCCCAGCATTTTTGGAGCACACTTTGAAAACTTCTATGCAATAGGATTGGCAACTAGAGAATTATCAGACATTTCCATGAAAGGAACCACAAGTGACTCAAAGGGAAATTTATAAAATTACAACCT
Organism: Ochotona princeps; assembly: GCF_030435755.1. Taxonomy (NCBI): domain Eukaryota; kingdom Metazoa; phylum Chordata; class Mammalia; order Lagomorpha; family Ochotonidae; genus Ochotona; species Ochotona princeps. The sequence continues at coordinate 5,251,441 of NC_080862.1, forward strand.
TTGGGGTGTAAGTTCTATCTGACTGATAATTAATATTTCTATTAGTGGTTTCTGAGTAATATATCCAAGAACATAATTTTTATTCAAGGAATAAAGTGATAATATATCAGTGAGGCACAGGGAAGATTTGACCATTATTTGACAAATACACATTAATTTTTCATTTTATAAAGGAAGCACAGGAAAGATGAAAATTATCCTAAAAAAAGTGATGTTGTCCCTTGAATGTGCTCAAGGGCAAGCGCTCACAGATCCACACTCTAACAGAACTGAGAACAATATTCTCAGACAATCAGGGCAGGCAAAGGGTTTTTTCTGCCAACCCATATCAGGAAACTGCTACAGAAGGGGTGACGTTTGGGTCCGGAGCATTCAAGACAGCGAGTTTAGAGGCTAATTCTGCAGACACAGGATGGCGCCAAGTACAGAGTTACCATGCTGAAGGGCATGCCTTCATGCAAGGGTGATCTTTCAGGAACTGGAGCAATGTGTGTGCAAGTAGAAGGGAACACTAAGTCATGTAGCTGGGGGAGGTTACGTCCGATCGCTTAGGGCTTCACGTGCTCACTGAGACAGTTGTTGCTTTGCACGCAACAGAAAGCCGAGGTTTATAAAGATGATTTGTCAACAGTTTTGTTTCGGAAACACAGACTAGCTGTTCCATAAAAGATAGAAGGAATGAGGATTAAACCAGACTTTGGAAAAACACTTTGGATCTTACAATATCCAAACCGAGGCAATCTGTATAGTGTAGGCTGGGAAATCAGTCTGACTAGGTTCACAGGTTGATTCAAGTATGAGTTTGGCTCATGCACCTTAATCTAAACCATGATAGGGTATATAAGGACTAGAACCTTCTCCATAATGGTGTTGTGATGGTAGAATTGTTTCCTATAACAAAATAGAATGGCATAAATACATTGTAAATTTTAGTATATATTAGTTATCACTATAAATACAAAAAATTATAGCCAAAAATGAAAATCTAGAACCCATTCAAGAGATATTTAAGAGCTAAGATTCACAGAATTTTCTCTGCAACTGTTGGATAATCGCAGGAGATTATGAGTCCAGGGAGGTGTCTAGTGATGAGTGATAACATGAGGAGACATAGATCAGAAAGAGAATGCAGAAAAACATGGACCTGTTTTCATACAGTTCCCCCACCGCCCCGCCAGTAAAAAAGGTAAGAGAAGCCTACTAGTTACTTCGCGTTGTTTGAAGATGCAGCCTGTGCAGCTGATGATGGAAAGTGGCCTAGAAGTTCTTGGGAATACAACAGAAATATTCAATTGTGATAAATCAAAGCATGACAGGATAACAAAGCTTTTTGAAAAATAAATCCTGGCTAATACAGTTCTGATGCAGCTGCTTTCTAATGGAAGCAAGGGATGGCCCAAGTGTTTAGGCCTCTGACGCTCGTGTAGGAGACCCAGATGGAGTTCCAGGCTCATGACTGCCAACTTCAGCCTAGCCCGGCCTTGGCTGATGTGGGCATTTGGGCAGTAAGCAGTGAATTAAAGCTCTTTCTGGTTCTCTCATGGTCCTCCTTTCAAATACATAAATTAATTAATCAAAAAATATTTTAAAGAGAGAATAGCTAATAGACAAAACATCCAAGTAATGCAACATAAGCATCATTAACATCTGTGCCCATGCACAGACTTCACATTGAGACACTTGCAGATTTTACTGTGGTTACATGTGATCCAATAAAAATGGGGGAAAATATATTTACAAGTCAACTGCGTACTTTCTCTACTTTGCCTGCTTAGGAATCTTGTTTAACATCAGAGAGTTGCCTAAGTTCTCTGAGTGGGTAAGGATCTAAAATAACAGGATAGTGAAATTAGAATTTGGTCTAAAGTCTTAAAGTGGATTACTATGGATGTCTAGGGAAGTAATTTCCTCTGTTTTCTTACTGAACTACTGCTTATCAGTGCTTAACATGAAAATTTGGATCAGTAGTTGCCTTGTTGAGTGAAAAAGGATGCCACCCAAGGGTGCTAGCTTCCTATTCTTTCTAAGATTCCACAGTGTGGGATAGATGTTGCACCTCACCCATGTTCCTCTCTCTGCCCCAACACAGGCACACCAGCCCTCCTAGTTGGGAAGCCTTTCTCGGGGTTATGTAATGGGTGAAATCTTTCTGAGATCTAAATAGAAAGTAACGCAATTTTAACATATTGTGTCATTAAGAAGTTTAGGAGCTTTTAGACACAGTCTGGAGGTAGTGGAAAATTAGATGCAGTGTTGCATTAGACATGTTTTTAGTATTTTCTTCTTTTTGTAAAAGCTGTAATTTTCAGAGTTTAGAACCAATTTAATGTCCCTGGAGTTACAGCTTTTTTGTATCCATTGTCCATTAGGTGAATTACTAAGCCAAGAATGGAATCCATTTATAATGTATAAAATACTGTGAAATGTCTTAAAAACAGTCTTTGCAGGGGGAAAAGCATTGGGAGTCCATTAAATTTGAAGACAGTGAGTTCTGAAGTTCTTATAATCATGTAATGGTTTTCTGCGCTTTGATAATATGATGCATCAGATATTGGAAGATTTTTTTAAGTTTGAATTCAATGAAAAAGTATGTAGGAATAATGAAAAATGAATTATTTGTGACAATCTAGTCAACTTTTAAAACTGTATTGTCAAAAGCTTTAATAATATTTATTGTGTTTCAATAAAAATTAATTAATGATCTCTGAAATGCTGCTACATATCAAAGATGATGTTAGTATTGTCGATATTTAACAGGCTTAGGTTTGTCTTTTAAATTCTGACTTTAAAGAAATGTCAATTTGTCAAGAATATTGTAATTTGATCTAAAATATGATCTTAATAACATGTGAATTCTACACATGAAGGGATTTTTAAAACACTAGTGGAAGATGAAAATAAAAGCTATGTTTGGGGGACAAAATATTCATTCTTTCATGAAATTCTTCAAGATCCTTTGTATGCATCAGTTTCAAAAACTTACATGGAAGTAAACTTTAAATTTTCCATAAACATTTTGAAGTATCCTCCTAGTATATAAAAATGAGGACATGAGCAAATCAACTCCAGTGATCAGATTGAAATTAATAATATGTTGAATACTTGATCTATGTTCATGTTTGTATGCTTACACAGAATAACCAACCCAGGTGGACCAGTTAACTGCTGCTGAAAGCATTTACTAGACAAAGGCTCCCCAGTGTCTTTCTGGCGGTAAAAGCAGTGTGTATACCAAGGGCCAGCTACCTAACAGATTTTCAAGGATGATTAACAAGGATCTTACCTTTCTGCCAAGTGGCCCCATAAAAGGAAACTGGATGTTGTATCCTTTCTGTCAAACCTTTATTCCAGGAGTGGGTGCCTTAGTTAGAAATCATTCTGAGTGTGTGGCTCTAGACAAGTAGCGCATGTTTATGAGACTTAATGTACTAAACCTGCTTTGCACATGGATTTTGGTGAAAATTCAATTTTAAGTTTATGTGTTAACCATCTCTCTAAACTTTCTTCTATTGGAGTGATGCTCCCTTATCCATAAGTGAAAACACACAGAGTCCAGTACTTTAATGCATTAGATGCTATTGTAGTCACATTACATCATAAACACAATCTGAGTCCAGAAACTCAGATGAATATCCCCACAGGCCTTTTTGAACATCTTTCTTCTACTGTTGATCTTGCTTCAGACCAAAACTCTCCTTGAGATAGAAGAACTCTGTGTCTTCCTGCTGACTAAAAGATTGACATGAAACCCAAAGACTTAAAATAACAATCATTGGTTCACAATTCTATGGATAAGCAATTTGGTCTGGATTTAGCACTGTGACTCTTTTGCTGGCCTCAGCTGAGCTTAGTCAACAGTTAATTGCCAGTTGACTAACAATGGACTCGCTTACATATCTGGTTTTTCACTATTAAGAAATTTGTACTATTCAGTATTTAAAATTGTGTTTATTTGAAAGATAGTTATACAGATCTTCCATCTTTTGGTTCACTTCCCAAATGCCCAAAAACCTAGGGCTGGTCAGAATGGTGGGATCAAGAAAACTCACCCCAAGTGTTCCGCAGAGTGGCAGGGAATTCAGCACTTGAGCCATTTCCTGCAGTCTCCCAGGGCGTGCATTAGCAGGACAGCTAGAATCAGGATCAGAGCTAGAACTTGAAGTTATACACGCTGGTATGGGCCGTCGGCATTCCAATGGTGTGTTAACGAATGTGACAAAATCTCCCTCCATGACTGGTATTAACTGGGATGCTCAGATACACACATTTCATCAGCCGACAGATAAATCAGGAACATTCACAGGATAGTGGTCAAAAGTTTTTATGGAAAAAGAGAAAGAATTCCAAATGCACAGATGCTTTAAGCATGTTTCTAGACTTGATCAGAATAAGTCAGTCTGCCAATCAAAATTCAAAGTATGGATAGGGAAACTACAATTGCTGGTGCAGGTGTTTGTAGCACTGAATTCCAGCAACATATGTTGACAGGGGAAAGATGTAAGCATACTTCAGAATGTTAGTGGAGGTGTAATTAAAAGTTCCATTTTGTTGCAAAATGAAACGTTTGAAATCCATGCATAGTTTCTCTTTAAAATATGGTTATTAATATGAATTCTTTGAAAGAGCCTTTAATTCATGAATTTCAAAACATGTTTTTGTATTAAAATGAACTTATCTTCTAACTCTGTTTCCCATAAACTTTTTGAGGTATGCTTTTTTACTACCAAATTTAAACTTCAAGGGTTTCTACACTTTTATAATCCGCTCCATTTATCTAGGTACTATTCACTCTCACCTAAGGTCAAAAAGGAGAGGAGAAAACCGAGGGCATCTGCTTTTATTTTTCTAGGCAAATTCTAGCTCCCTCTACCTGGAAATGTTGAAGTTGGCGTTTGTGTGACACAGCCTTTGTTTCCTCATGGTTCTCTCCACTGGAGCACTCTCTCTCGTCCCTGTCCATGGTCAGATCAATCTGTAGTGTGCGCGGTTGTTTATGAGTCCTCTTTTGGCTTCCAGGCAAGCAGTTTCATAACTCCTGCCTCTCCAAGCATCGTCTGGACCACCTGACAACCAGTGTCTCTGCGGCAAGGCCCAAATAGGATCGATAGTGTACATCACTGCATCGTGGTCGTGACAAACTCTCAGCCTGCAGGACAGGCTCAGCGATAGCCAGAGGCTCCCGGATCCCACCATCGAGGTGCTTCAGGCTGTCTGTTGCTTTGTAGATGACCTGTTTGGGAATTAGACTTCAGTCCCTCGTGCACCTTGGCTTTTGTTTGACATGATGCAAACACCATCAAATCTGCTGTTTCTCACATAGGTACAAACTTCAGAGCTTTCAGTCTGTACTCTCAAGGATAGAATAGGAACTTTGAGCCCAGAGAGTGCCTCCAATAACGCTATTCACTAGTCTGTTCTCATTTCTGCTTGTGCCTGAGTTACAAAAGTCATGAGATGGATTCCATTTGTAAATTCTGCATATGCTGTGTGTGTTGGCAGGGAAGCCTTATTCCCTTCGCAAATTCTGCATATGGTATGTAGAGGGGGCAAACTGATGTCTCAGTGAAAATGATTGGGATAGAAATGATGCCATCCTGTTACAGGAGCTAGGGAGAGAGGATGTGATGAGGAGGAGGGGGAGAAGGAAATTCACTTCTTAAGCTTCCTCCACGGAGCTGGCTCATCTTTATTTTGTGGGTTTTGTTGTCAGTTCACAGAGTAAACAAGGTCATTACACGCGGATACTTTATAGACTGTCATCTTTACTACAGAAACTTTTTGTTGTTGTTGTTTCCTAAGATGAGATATATCCTGGCCTCTTTTTTATGTGACACTAAAATCCCAGAACCACCACCGCCACAGATTGGAAAATTCCTTCCTTTGAACAGCTCCTGGTCTTGACTTTCAGGATTCTGAGAGGAAGGGCTATTTAGGAATGCCAAATCGCAGAGGCAGACCCGAGCACCAACTGCATGAAAACTCATGTGAAGTTAAATTGGCAATCAGCACTAGCATTTCTTGTGGCAGAGCTGCCTATTGGGTAAATAATATGCATTTTATAAAAACATTCATAAATGTAAATTCACACAAGAGACTGAAATGGCTCCTTAGGGTTAAATGAAATACATATTAACAACACTTATGAATAGTAAATAGCATGCACTTCTAAAATGTACTCAACGTGTATTTACATAATAGCCTGTAAGGGTTCCACTGTCAAGTAAATAATACTGTAGTTGCCCTTAAAAGTCTTTAATTACCTACAGTATTTGCAAAGAACACTGTAATGGATTTCTGGTTTGTGTGAGAACTCCACTCTTCTTGCATTTATTCCCTTTCCTTTCTTTCTTCATTGCAAATACATATATATTTGTGAAAATAATTTTAAATTGCTGGTGAAAGAAACCACCCATCTGGATAGAATGCCCTTGAATGGTTTTGTCTGAATGTAAAGGGAGCTTTAAAGTGAGACGGCAATATCATGCTGACATCGTCCTCAATAAAGAATATCTTGTAAATGGAAACAAGTAAACAAAAATAAGAGAACCCACGGAGTAAGGTGATGGAGCCTGCCAGTTGTGGATAGAATATGCTGTGGTGAATGGCAGCCAGTGTTTTCACTCTGTCTTGGGCTGTGGTGTGACCTGGGCTTTTTCAGATCCATTCTCTGCTCTTTTTCTGAACCCTAGGGTTCTGATCTCTGCAAACTGCCACTACCCCTGTCTTGTACAACCAGATTCTGACTTTTAAGGAAACAGGAAATGCCAGTTGGAGACTGGAAAGCAGGTAGAAGATATAAATTAGATTTCTTCTCTTTTCTCTGTGCTTCAGGTAGATATTCACCAATGACTGTGGCATCCTGGTCCTGTGTTCCACCTTGCAGTCTATACCACAAGTCTACCATGGTTCCAACATCTGTTCGGACTCCTGGGCTCTGGTCACCCGATCTTTCTTTTCCATTCTGAACATGACAGTAGCTTCCTGCAGTTGCCACTTCCTCCTCTTTTGACTGATTTGTAATTCTTCTAATGCCTAGTAACTGATCAGTCATATTAGATTGCCCCAGTTGAATTCCCCAGTGTGAGGAGCTAAGTTATTTGGGTATAGTATGACTAATAAGGTGGGTATGTGACAGTTTTATTTTCTAAAGAAGTGTTAAAATATGTTCAGGTAAAGAGAATAATTGGCCATTTCCTAGTCCCTGAAAAATGTCTCCAGTGATGTCCCATTAAATATACTAGAATCTACCTTATATTAGCATCTTTTTGAAAAGGGAGAAACAGGACAGGTTTCTGAAGAAGATGGTTACCTAAGACACCAGTATTCTCTATCAGAGTGTTTGGGCTGACACGCTGGCTTCTCTCCTATTCCACTTTCCTTCTAATGCACACCCTAGGAGTCAGACATGTAAATAGATGGTTCCCTGCCATCCACACTGGAGACCAAGGTTGATTTCAAATCCTGGCTCCTGACTTTGGGATGGTCCCAGCCCGACTGCTGTTTGTTGTGGGCACTATAAAAGTGATAATTCTGTTGGGGAATGAACCAAATATGAGAGACTTTTTTCTCTCTTTTTTCCTGTATGTTTCTCTTTTTAAAAAATATTTTTAAAAAAGTTTTTGGAGGAAGGAGGCAAATTTAGAAATTCCACATAGAAAAACAGAAGTAGGCTAGATATTTAGAATCCACCATTAAAAAAATCAGGAAAATTGGTCAAGAATTCTTATCAATGGTTATAGTGGCTGTTACATGAGTGAGTGGCCAGTGTTAGTCGTGTCTTACTACTTGGCCAGCTGGGAGGTCCTTGGCTGTTAACACGGAAAATCTTGCTTCTAGTACCATGTGGCAGCAGAAGTAATAAGAATCAGTGAAGAGGTGGTAGAAGCCACCTTGATAGAATGAATAGTGTGCCTTCTGAGAAATGCAACCAATGCATTTTCCATATTCCCAATCTTTCTCTGCCACACTTACTTCCACCACCAACTATCTTGGATTTCATGATTTCCTGGATCATATTGCATACCTCAGTCAGTGATTGCACACTCTATAAGCCTGCATGCTCTTGCACACGCTCAACCTTAATCATATTTTGGTAAGTCCCATTCCTCACATCTGATCATGAAAAATGTATGACACTTGAAGACGAACTATTAGAAACCCATTGATTTGAAAGTTTCCGTCATTTGATTTTTTTCTATTTTTTAATGTGTCAAAACATACACAGTTTTTTTTCAAATTTTGCTTATATCTAGTGTCATAATATCCATTAGGGAGAAAAGTGAGCTTGTTGATATTTATCAGAAATAGACATTGTTTTGGGTTTTTAGCTGTTCTCTCTTGTGTAATCCTTTAACCTTTAATGTTCCTCTATTTGTGATTGATTATAACTGAGAGCAGTGCCCCCAGGAAGACAAGGCTAGATCTAGAATAGGCAGGATGTGGCGTCATATGGGGAATGACACTAAAAACAACATCCAGCTCATGATGATGCCTGGAGCTGAGAGTTTACCTAGCAAATGGTGTGTTGGTCCTATCTACTCTGATTACAAGGGCTTATTCAAATCACTGGGGCCCTTCTCCTCCTTTCCTGCATGATCAGTAAGGATCTACCCGTTACTTCTTCCTTCCTTCCTTACTATCCTAAATACTGGGACCAAACAAATGAAAATATATCAAGAGCCCTTTGATTTTGAATGCTCTGATCCTAAACAGGAGTGCAGAAATATTGGAAACAATAACACCAGACATGTTTTGAAGGTGACAAATACTACAAGTGAATATAAGGGAATACTGTAAGAGAAAAATTAATGGGGCACAAGTCCTTAGACTCAGAAGTACTCCGGGAGAAATGCAGGTGCTGCTGGGAGCACACAGGGCATGTAAATCAGTAAGTGGCATTAAAGTGTCATTCATCACCCGGAGTCTGCTCGGAGTGCTAAGTGGTGCTGGCCTCTGAAGATACCAGCCTGCACTGGAGCTGTAAATCCAAGACCTTGCTCTCTGATGATTAGTGAGGATCCCCTGGCAATTTTTGCAAGAGATGAGGTGTTAATTCCAGTGCCCTGGCCCAAATCCAACTGAGGAAATTACTTTTTGCCTACCTAAATTACACTTAGACTTCAAATTGGAAATTAATTCTTTAGTTCTTTCCTGGAAAGCATTACTGTGGCCGAGCTACTGCCGTGCAAAAGCCCTATCATGCATGAGAATTGCTTCTTCCTCCCAGCGTTCCCGTCATTCCCCACTCCACTCCCCCGAATAGGTATGCTTAACCGCTTTGGAATAGTTTGAATACATGCACTACTCACTCTACAAAACACAGTGAAGCAAAGACCTGTATTTCTGTATATTTCTAGAGATGAGTTAAATCTCCAAACCTGCAGTCACCAAACTTTAAATTCAGTAAAGTGCCATGACCTGCCTGAGACCACTGGAGCTAGCACATTATGGCTTTCACTCCTACGAACAGAAGTCACAATAAGAAGCCAAGTCATGCCGTTTCTGCTGCATTCTGTCCCCCATACATTGCTTGCTCTCTCTTCTACACACACACACACACACACACACACACACACACACACACACATTCAACAGAACCCAGGGCTCTTTATCCTTCTTTTACACATTCCCAGCATTTTTGGTCTCCAAAACACTTCTTACCATGTAATATATTGTTTAGCTTAATGATGAATGTATTCCCTTATCATAAAGTGTAACCACTATGATTGATGAAATTTGGTTTTTTTGCCTCTTTTGCTTAATGCCCATATTCCTATGCCAAGACATTGCTTGGCATATAATAGATGTTTGGTAAATACCTGTTGAATGAATGAACTACTAAGTGAACTACCCAAGCCCAGTGCTTTGGGTAATGGCTGAGACATATAATTATCTGGACAACAATGTTTGTTTATTCATTCACCATTTGTTCATTCATTCACACAATAAAATAGCTTAGTGCCTACTATATCTTTTAAAGTTCACAATGCAAAGATTCAGTTCTCACAGAGCTCTTTATCCAGATTAAAAAAACAATAACAACATGAACTAACTATAAACTAGTGAGATAAAAAACAACTCCTGAGATATGTTAAGAGTAATAAAAGTTGCAGACTTAAAACTTAATATTATTCATGGGAAGTTCTAGTTAATGGATTCCTCCAAAATTTAATAGTAAGGGAAAAAGCTCTATAAAGGAATTCATATTTTTCTTTTTATCAGAGGAGCATGATTTCTACCATGCTTTCCTTGTAGGCTTAGTGAATAATCAATGAAATTTAAATATGACAATCACTAATGGAGTAATAACATGACAAGGATGTTATAAAACTGCACATATGAAAATAAGACAATTGTCCAAAGTTTTTGCCTAGAAAAAAAAACTGAAATACTTCTTAATAGCTTCCACATTTTCTATAACTGCCCATAATTTTATAATCAAGAAAAAACTATATATAAAATAATAAATAAGCATAATATCTTTATCCTAAGAAATGCAGAGCAAATGGATACTACAATATAAGAAATTATTCTCTACAAAGAAATAATATCCTTGTCTTCTCTTCACGCTATTCTCATAGTTCAGAGAGAGCTGTTAACCAGGAGAAAAACGACAAAAAAAATACTTTAAAGTAACTTATACTTTAAAGAGTTTTTGTCAGATAAATTGTTCTATTGCATCACTGGAGTTCTCCTAGGTCAGTAGAGTGGAAAACTGTACTGATGGGCGATTTGATAAAATTCATACTTATTGGACCCCTGTTGGTCTCATCATTCCTCCCAGCAATCCTAAGATGCAGGTGCCATTTTCCCATTTTATGCATGAAGAAATTGAGGAGTCAAGAGGTTAAGAGTTGCGTCTTAGGTCACCTGGCTGCTAAACAGGGGAGACAAGGTTGGAATCTCCGTCTAAGTGCAAATACCACACACCTTTTTTCAACGCTTCTCACGGAGCTATGACCGCAACACAAACCTCTGGATTCTCAATCCTGTATTTTTCTTTCTCATGCTGATTCCTGCAGTGCTAAAATAATGCTCTTAGAAACATCTTTAATGGATGTTTTGACACCTTGTTAAGAAGAATTTGCTTCCAACTAAACATTCTTGGCATACAGTGGTTCACCCATGTGTTTTGTTAATTTGAAAGTACAATATAGCTAGAAGCCTCTGTGGTGAGGAGATGGTGTGGGGCAATGGGAAAAGTCGTGTTTTCTTCCAGAATCCTCACTTCCACTAATCCACCCTGCAGGGTGTGGAGGATGGAGCGGCTGAGATTGGCCCACCTGCCTATCTTGACAGCTCTCTTGCTAATTTCTTGTGTGGAACTGACACAATGAGCAGCTTTGATTGCACAGGAATGTATGGAAAAGAGCTTTATTTTGCCTCCTATCACTGCTCCTTGTTGCATTTTTGGAACTTCCTTCACCTATCTCTGTGGCTCTTGGTGTGAGAACAGTCTAATCTTACCTTGAGGTGGTGTAGTAGGTAAGTTGCTGCACGCCACAGGGCACCGTTTGTGTCCCAAATGCTCTGCTTCTGCTCCAGCTCCCTGCTGGGAAAAGCAGCAGAAAGTGGCTCAAGTGCTCAGGCCGCTGTTACACTCCTGGCACCTGGCTTTGGAATGACTCAGCTCCTGCCACTGCCTCCACTTGGGTAGTGATCTAGAAAATGAAATCCTCTGGGGTTTCTCTCCTCTCTCTCTCTCTCTCTCTCTCTCTCTCTCTCTCTCTCTCTGTAACTCTGACATTTAAATAATTTTTTTAAATAATTTTTAAAGGAAAGACTTATTTTGATTTGGTAAAGTACAGAAGTATGAAAATACCCCAGTTTAGTCTTAAAACTCTTCTCTTGGATGCCACTCAAGGCTTCTCTTCTCCAAGGCCTTTTGCTGCTGCACTTGTTTTGTTTCTGGAATTAGAGAGCAAATGTTCAAACAACAAGCCAGGGTTTTTGCTGGTTACTCACCTGGTGCTGCTCAGCACCTCCTCACTGAGAAGCTCCTCTGGAGTTGGGCATCAGCAAGATGGCTCAAGATAAATTACTTTCTAGGACTTTCTCCTCCCTTCCCTTCTCCTCTCCTCCTCTTCCCTCCCTTCTCCTCCCCTCTCTTGTCTTACCCTGTCTTATCACAGAGGACACAGCAAGCCCACTGCTTTTAGACACTTACTGCAAACAAACAAGATGCCTCTTTGGCCTTCTTGCTCACAACAATCTCTGAAAGGATTCTGCCGAATTCTCCCCAGCAATTTTGGAAATGTGGAACATTTCTCCATCCGGAAGCGTTCATGTCAGAGTTTTGGGATGCTCTTCCTGCAGATTCTCTCATATAGCCCCAACAGATTTTCTGCTTTTAATAAATAGAGGATTTTTAGTTGTTCTTTTTACAATGAGAACATGTTTGACCTCTACTTTACTATATTTAGAAATTTTTTCAGTTCTAAAATGATGGGAAAAGGTCTCATTTCACACCTTATTACACTAGAATCAGTAGAGGCTTTTTTTTAATGAAATAGAGTAGAAACGCAAGCCATTGCTGCCAGAGAACATTTCTGCTTTAGAAAATGTTTACTTTTTCATTTCCATCTATTTGAAAGACTGAATGATAGAGAAGATCAGGGGAAAAGAGAAGGAGGGAGGGAGGGAAAGAGACAGAGAGGGAGAGAGATCTGCTGTTTCTCTCTCCAAATGCAACAACATTCTGGGTGATTCAGGCTATAGCCAGGGACCAGGAAGTCCATGTGGGTCTCCCAAGTGGGTAGCAGAAGCCCAAGCTTTGAGCAATCACATGCTGCCTTCCACAATGCATCAGTTAGGAGATGAACCAGAAACAGAGTAGCTGGGACTCAAATGAGCACTCAGAAATGGGGATGCAATAGCTTAAAAGACTATACCATAACCCTTTGCCCACCCCCACTCGCAGAAAGCATTTTCTATTTGTCATCAACCAAAAGTGATTGTTTTTCAATGACCACCTAAGCATTTGTCACCGAAATACAATGATGAGTATATAACTTAACCTTACTGTCACAGATCCTGAATGGACTAATTCAAAGAATTCATATAAATATTAAAATTTATTGTCACCAAGGAAAACTTGAAAAATAGTAGCGCTGTGAATACTATTGCTACTCCAGATACACTGATAATGACAATAGCGGTGCCATATGTATCAGTTATCAAATGCTGACCATCAACAAGGGGTAACTGAGCACTTCACATTCATTATTTTGCATAAGCATCACAACAATACTGGATGGCGCAGATTCTTAGGCTCCTCATTGTACAAAGTAGGAAGATAAGGCTGACTTAAAAAGACAGCGTGTTCTCTCACCATGACCGATCTGTTTTTCTACTGGCCCTATTCTTTTAGCCACTAGGCAATGCTGTCGGAACAATGGTTCACAGGCATTCATGAGGCACAAAATGTGTTTTCAGATAGCATTAATATGAAAACACTGTTAAATGCAGATGTTTTAGAAGAACTTGTTCTTCTGGGTCCAGGAAGGATGCTTTGGATCTGGGTTCTGCTGCGTCCTTAACAGGACCAGGTGAAAGTGGAGATGAAGCCTCAATTGGAGTCTTTCCTCAGCCAGCAAGAAGCATGTGGGTTCCAGGCATTCGCCTCCATTGTCTGCTTCCTGTTCTTTGAAACCTGCTCACAGAGTGGCATATTTAGAAGCTGAGCTTCTGCTCCTGTTGAACTTTACAAAATGTGAGGTTGCCAGTTACTCTAAGTTGAAAATAGCGTCAGTATTTAGCCAAGAGTTTTCAGAATTGGAAAGAGACTCTTGGAGTTGTTGGTTTTTTTTTTTTTTAAGAACATTTGAAAAGAGGTAAGATTTCCAATAATGCTTAATAGTAAATAGAACTAAAGAAATAAGACAAGTGTTTTAAAACATACACACAATGTCAAATTGTAGGAATAATCTTTGTTTCCTCAGATCTCTAAAAATAATTTCTGAGAACCATGAAAGAGCGTATAGGTACTAAATCTGATTTCCTCGAAATCCTTTTTGCTTGAAATTTTATGAAGGTGCTTTATGCAATACCGAATAAGTTGGGTCTTCTAAAAGGGTAGATTCCGTAGCAGAAGGAATGTTGTCAGAGTCGCAAATGGTGGATGTTCAAGAGCTCTGACTGCCAAAAATTTAATTTAACGACTTAAACTAGCACAGACCCAAAGGCCAAACATCAAATGAAATCAGACTGTGAATCCTATCTTTCAGAAAAAAAAAATGTTTCCATAGATCTGTAGAATGCTAAAGCTACAAAGGAATTCAGGATGGAATACCTTAACTCCCACTCTATAGATGAGGGTACTGAGTTGCACAGTATGGCCACAGGAGTGTGGCAGAACCATGATAATAACCAGAATTTCATAATCCCTAATGCAAGGGCTCTTAAAACAAGTTAATGGAAAATGTATGTTATGAAAAAAAAATCTGTGCATAGATTTCAAATTATTTTGCACAAGAGTAAACTAATGTAACTCCATTTTTCAGTGAACTTGTTAAAGGTGTCCTTGCACATTATCAATTCAGAAAATAACATTTCATCCATATTAATAGATGTCAAAATTCATGAATATGATTTCATAATGATGCTGTGATATCAACATGTTTTATATCTAGTTAACCTCATGCAGAAATGAAATATGCATATCACAGAGTAAAATAGTATGTATATCTCTTTTTCCTATTTTTCCTTGTATTTGACATTTTACTACTAAGTATTACCCTCAGGGCCATTATCAGTGGTTACCTCTTATTACTAATGCAATTATTATTAATAATATTTAAATAATATACATAAGCAAAATCTGTGTGACTTGAAATCATTTAATGGTATTTGAAATAAGAATATCAATCACCAATTACATTCTACTGTGGTGGATTTGAAAGATAAGAGCTTATACATCTAAAATAGTAAGAAATGTTTAATTTATGGTGGGTACACATTTTCATAATCGACATTCTCTTTCTTTTTTACCCAACATTCACAGGGTATAGCTTTGTTTTCATGGTCATCAGGTGTTGCACAATGGCAGCCTCACTTTCGGTATTTTAACCTGCATTCCGGGAAGGAGAAAGAGAAACCAATAAGGAACAGGAAATGAGATACTATTTCAGGAAAGTGAAACTTATCCCTGAATCACCTTTATATTTCTGCTTTTCACTCTGTGGCCTAATTGTGTCTCAAGAATAGTGCTCTCAGTCAGGGAAGTTGGCACATGTGGGTTTTGGGCTGAGCACATCATTGCTTCTGTCTCCCAACAGTATAATGTGGTTACTAAAAGAATAAAAAAAGGAAAAGAAAGTATTGTATTTGATAGGCAACCAGCATTTTGACCACCAAAGAGAAGTGAATATGGGAAAATCTCCCAAATTTGCAGAAACTTGGGTCATAATAATCCCAGATGCCAAGAGTAAGAGTAACAGATTTTTCAGCACTGAAATCCTTGACGAATCTCTGTAAATTCTATTTTCTTTCATGTTAAAAATATCATAATTAGATTGAGAATAATTTTAAAGATAATCTTTCAAGAATTAAAGTGTACATTTCCATTATGGAGAGCAGCACGGCCCCGTATAATAGTCACTAACTTCATGTCGCTATTAAAAAATTGCTGTGCAGAATTGAACTGTGCTGTGAATTTAAAGTATGACCCTGTATTGCACACTTAGCATTGCAAAAAAGAATATAAATGGTCTTATTAATAATTGTATTATAATTACATGTTGAAATAATAATACTCATATATTACTAAAATTAATTTCACCTATTTAATTTTATGTGTATATGAAAAACTTAACATTATAAATATAGCTTCTGTCTGTGGCTTGCATTATATTTCTGTTGGGCAGTGGTGAAAAGCATATTCTGACTCTCAGAAAGACTTCTTTGACTTACTATATTCTAAATAAATTTCCAACTCCCTTGGCACCGTTTAGTAATCAACACAAACACAGATCAACTATTAAGAACTTCAGGGGGAAATGACCCCAGAAAAGCTGGTTCAAACTCCTTTTCCAAAAAATTGAATGAAGTAATCAGAGAAAAGAGGTTTTAAAAGAAAACAAGGGTCATCAACTGTGAACAGTGTACCAAGGTCATAGAGTCTCAAAGAACTTCAGCTGCTTAGAGTGGAAATACAGCCAGGTTGAAGAGCAAGGCCCAGCCAGAACTAGCATTTCCATAAAGATCTGGTAATAAAGAAGAGGTAGGGAAAAACAACAACCTCCATCCAGGACAATGGAGGGAGAAAAGGCTTCTGAATGGTCCAGCTTCCTATAGATATTGTCGTTTGTATCTGCACATACATGCAGGTTTGCTGGCGAAGACTCTGTCTTAACCATAGAATGCCACTCTGTGTTTAACAAGACTGAAATACTGGAAGGAAACTCACTTATTGCAGTCAGTGCCAACCAACAAAGGTTTTTGTCTAAATTCCCCCAGCGTCTTTGCTGCTACATTATGACCTCAAGTAGGTAAATTGTGAAGTATGTGAATTGGACTGCAATAAAGCTCTGGAATGAGTGAACAGAAAGAACGCTTTCCTGGTTGCTGTACATGGGTGGAGAAACAGCCATGCGTGGAAAGTATCTAAAGTCTCAACAGTCAGAGAAATCTTAGTTGTAGAGAAGGGAGTCGATGTTATTAACCTTGACAAAGAAAATATCCAATGATCAAATATCCAAGAGGCGGGAGAAAAACATAAGCAGGGTATTATGCTAATTATTTCACAGAAAGAACAATCTTACCCTAAGAATACAGTGATACAATTCATATTGACATCATCCTATTGTTTTTTATCATTATTCTTCTAAATCATATAGACATGGTTTAAGAATTCATAACTATAGTAATTAAAAATATTTTTGAGAATTTCAGTCATTCTTTCACTTTTAGCTATTTTTAATCATACTCAGAAAAATTAAGTTTGATGTGAATTATTCCTTAAAAAAAGACTCAATCTAAAACAATCTCAAGTTTTGCATAACTGTATCTGTCCTCTTCCACTTTCTCTAGCATCCCATGAGTGCGTTTACTGAACACGAAATGAAATCATTTCTAAGAGCTTGGACTAGTGGTAAATTTCTTACTTCATGATTTCTTATGTTCTCCACTATTTAAATTTATTAGAATGAATATGTATTTGTCATAAACAGAATAAAGGTAATTTAAAAATGTGTAGAAAAAATTGTCAGTTGTAGAATGTGACTGCTCTTTTTTCAGAATGATGGACAGAGGGTTAAAGATGATAAGTATTTTGGGTAAGAAGTAGATCAAGGATACCCTAGCAGAAGCAGAGTTCATGTGTAGATGTTGAATAGGTATGACAGCTGAGGGACACTCTACCCATGCAAAGAGTGGTGTGGACCACAAGTCCCTGAGAGCAGGGAAGGCAGTCTTTATAGAACACAAAAGAAAAAAGATGTGCTGATCCTCAGGTCTTCCACGAAGGCAATTTCCTTTCCTTTTTTCACTAGTCCATTTCCCTTCCTTTCTCCCCCTCTCTCTGAATTCTCTGGATTTGTTTCACCCGCAAAGAGCTTTCCATCTCTACCTGGATGTTTTCATGAACTTAGGTTTCACCAAACATGGGGAAGGGTTTGTCTTCAAACAGCTGGTTTCAACTCTGTTGAAATCAAAGGTGAAACCAAGCTCTCAACACTCAGTCTCCCTGGTGTTTCCTACTGAAGTGAGTATACATCACAGCACAGTAATTCAGGAAACCAAGGAGATGAAGCGAGCCTTCTCGATTTGGAAAATTCCTGATTCTAAGGTTAAAATAGAGTTAACTAAACAGGTTACAATTGCTTCTTGTTTCCTTATTCTCTCTCATTTCCTGACTCTCTGTATGTGTGTTTGTGTACATGTGAAATTTATGATTGGCTTCCTTTGTTTTGGCTTTTGACTGGGAAGTAAAACCCAGAGCATTGAAGAAATTGAAATATTACACAGATAACAACAAGAAGTTATCTCCAGTGAGTGTACAGTGAAATAATTTGTCCTCTTTTGTAGTTACATTCTTCTTTATGGCTTTCTTGAAAGTACAAAGAAAAGACTTCCATTTTAAATCAATACACAAGTGGGTAGGAATAGCACACCAAAGCCTTGATTTGATTGAACACATATTTTGCCATTTAAAGAGGCAAGAAAATTGTGATCATTGGTGCATGATTTAGGACTAACATGCAGTGAAAAATGCACTTGGGGGGGCGAGGCAAATTACAGAATTATGTGTGTGAACTATCAATTACATAAAACCACAATGGAGGATTGATGATAACATAAAAAATCGACACCAAAATTGTAATAAGATAGTTGCATTACAGTAACTAATTTCTCCTCATCCTCAATATGTTTGTTATGTTATAATAGAAAAGGAAGTATGCAACAGAGCGGCGGGGGCTAATCAAAAATTTCAAAGTCAACTAATTCCTATTGTTTTACAATTATGTTGTCTTACCATGAATACATCAAAACTACACAAACTGATGCATGCAGAGAGAGAAATTTGCTACCATCAGAAGCAAGAGGAAGCTTGTTATATTAGTTGAATTCAGATTAAAATCTGAAAAAGGTTCCTCTTCATCAAATCTGCAAAAAATTTCCGAGCACAGCTACATAACAAGCTTGTACGATTACTTGATGGCATATGGCATGCTAAGATAGATAAAGCACAGCCTCTGGCTTCCAATAGTTCCCTGGGTGACAAGGCATGCACATTTGTTCACAAAGAACCCCAGGACAAAGAAAAAATGATTACAAAGAGCTAACACTTATGGGCGTCTTCCTCTGTACTGAGCAGTTTGCTAAGTATTATCTAAGTATTATATTCCCAGTTTGCCAAATCACATTCTTCCGCATCACACAGGTAGAGAACGATGGTGCTAACCTCTCTTAAATGATAAAGCCAACCCCTCTTACATATGAGAATGTGTTGGAGAAACTAATAAGGAGAGAGTGAATAATGTAGAGAAAACTGTGAACAGAGAAACTTGTTAGCTGGCTCGTTGAGAGAAGGCTAGGAATTGGAAAACAATGGTGGAGGAAACACATCTCAAAGAACAGGAACAGTGTGAGAAGCATGGAGGAGTAGGAATGAAGAGCACAACTTATGCTAACATGCAAGCCTGATGTGGGTATTTTCAAACCCACAAAGGCTAGTAGACAGGTAAATTTGTCCCCATAAATTGCAACCTCTCAAGTGAGCCTATCCGTAAATTTTATTTTCGAAGGAATGGTCAGAATTAATGGGACTACTCTCGGAAACAGACTAGCTCTTTCCCAACTAAAACAAAGCAAACAGAAAACTCAGTGGAATCTCAGCCTGCAGAAAGGTAAAATGAGAATAAAGGACATTTCTTCTTTGTGTAAAGAAAAAGAAAAATGCTTATTTTAAAATCTTCAGTAGGATAGCATTTACTCACAACTCTTCAAAACAGAAACCTGCTTACTGACAAGATGGAATTTTTTTTGGTAGGTACAGGAAGTTGAAGAGTCTTTCTTCAAAATTCATGCCAGCCCAGAACCCTAGAATGTAATCTGATTTAGAAATAGTCTTTGCAGAAGCAATGAATTAAGATGAAATCCTGATGAATTCGGGTAAGCCCTGAATCCATTGCCTGGTATCCTTATAAGAAGGTCATGTGAAAATAAAGACCATCACAGAGGGAAGATGAGTGTGTAGGCAGAAGTGGGAGTGAGCCACCTGCAAACCTAGGACCACAAAGGATTCCTAGTGACTGCCATCATCGAGGTAGAGGAAAACAGAAATATTCCCTAGAACCTTTGAGGAATACAGGACCACAATGAAGCCCTGAATTCAGACTGGGGTCACTCGGGCTTTTTGAAAACACATTTACTGTGTAACAGACCCACACAAATTTGTGGCAGCCCTAGAAAACTAACACACTGGGACATTAAAAGTCTCAAGTAATCTATAACAACATAAACTTAGTTTTAAAATGGCAGGGTTAGAATCCGGATTGGAAGATGTTACAAAGCTTATATAAGTCATGGACTTCATGAGGACTACTTCAGCAAAGCTCCAAACAGATATCCCTGGAAGCAGTGTGGAAATGTGGATTAAGTAAGCAATGCTTTCTTTTTTATTTTGTGTAATTGCCCTGCTCTCCTTGTTCTCTAGTAATAGGCTCAAAGATCAGCCAAAAGCAAATGAAGACTTATTTCTCACTCTTTCTCTGACACAGAGATACACACATTCTCTCTGTTCTTGCCCACATCTGTCCATGGATCCATTATCTGTCCATCCATCCATCCATCCATCCATCCATCCATATAATATAAAATAAATTCAGAATATGTCAGTGATATTGAACCTATAGGCATCCCCCCAAAAAAGAAATATTGGCCAATGGCCAGAAAAATAAAATCTGCTCAGTGACAAACTTCAGCACCCCCGCAGAAATCAGACATGTTTGTTTCTCAAGGGGCCGAAGGGTATAACTGATGAAATTACATGCATGTCTGTGTGGGAAAGGGCCTGGAAAAGATTAAAACAATAACCCTGGCGTTCTATAAGGAGAACTCTGCCAAACAGCGGAGCTCTAAAGTCCCGTGAAACTCTGAAACTCTCTTGGGCGGGAATGCTGCTTCTCACCAACTTTCCTCACTTCATCTGCCAGTCCTTCTTCTCTCCCAGCTATGAATTCACAGTCAGGCAGTGTCAGTACATGCGGCGTGTTGCGGTGAAAATGCAAACACATTTTCTGTAATGAACATATGGGAGACTGCAGTAGAGAAGTGTTCCGATTCTATCCCAAGCATGTTATTGGCTACGACCATGAAGAAACAGGCAGCAGACGGAAATCGGGAAACACTGGGGCAACAAAAGCAAGGGGTTTATTTGACTTTTGCTTCAAGGCCCTCTGTCCTGCCGTTCCGTGCTGCAGCCACCTTCAAGCAGCGAACTGTCCTGGCGAGTAGAGCTCTGTACATTTACTAGGAATCTTCCATTCCATAATCGCTCGTGCCAAGTGCATTCATTTAATCACATTGCATGCTCCTAGATAGCAGAGGTTAGGGTATGACCATGCTTGTGGGGAACTGGGTCCTCATTTACCCTTCCAGTTTCTTTTTGATTGTTCCTATTCAACCTAGTTATAAGAAAAAAATGTCAATCATATCTGAAGGCATTTTTATAGATGCTGCTGAATAGCATGTGTATCAATAACTTCATTCACGGTTTTTAAGCTGAAGTTGAACTACGAAAAATTCCCTTTCTCTTTAATAGATGAAAAGTATGAAAGATTTTTTCTCTTGTTTTGCATTTTACTGATCATTTCATCCTGACAGATGGAGCACCTAATAATTACAAGAAGTATTTATTTTTTAGTCATGATTAAGTGTTCTGTTTCATGGAGTTCACTATATGTTGGATGACTGTGGACTAACCAATTAAATCCCATTCTTTGAAAAGTATGCTCTTAGGAAGCAAATTATTTTTTTAAAAAAGCTTATATCTTAAAGGTTGTCTTGCATTGTTTGCTGGATTTTGTAAACTACTTCTTTTGAACAATCAACTTTTTTTTTGAAAAGAAGAGGGGGAGTTGGGATGGGTGTGAAGAGAGAGAGACTTTTCCTCTTTTTGTTTCATTCCCCTAATGCCCACCAAATCCAGGGCTGAGCCAGGACAAAGTATAAAACTCGATCAGGGTCTCCCATGTCAGTGGCAGTCCTCAAGCCACCACTGTACCCCCGAGTCTTAATTAGCAGGAAGCTGGAACAGGAAGTAAAGCCAGGACCCAATGCTAGGCATTGCTCTATGGGATACAGAAAGCTCACATAGCTTCTTATTTATAATGAATTCATCCTTTAATGACGATATTATTTTCTACAATAAATGCAATTGTGAGGAAACTATGACTGAGAGCTTGTAAAGGTTGAAAGCTGGTAGGTCTTAGGAGAAACATTTGAACTTGCTGATTCTGCAATACCTACCTTTGCTTCCAGTATTGCGCAAGGCTCCAGGCCACGAGGACCCATGAAGTAACCTACTGTGCTATGCTTCTTGATAGGTGAAAACCAAAGGGTGAAATGTGATGTATCAGAAGATGATTAACACGTAACAGTGGCACACAGGCAGGCATCTAGCCCAGAGATGAGGAGTAATTCTCTCAGGAGGCAGCTAAGTATGAAAGAACTCATGTAAGGGCATATTGAAGAGTAATGGGTAAAGATTACTGACTGACTCAACAGAATGAGCAGATGCCTGGAGGCAAGAGAACAGGGAGACTTAACAGGATTAAAGGGAATTCATTACAGTTGGATGAAAAATATAAAGGAAGGGTAGCAAATGGCTGGGAAGATAATCATGAGCCAGTTTTACACAGGGCCTTATAAATCATATTAAGGAGTTTCAACTTCATTAGGACTTCCTCAAACCATCAGTCCTTCTAAGTGTTTGGAGCAAGATGGGGACGGCAGGAGTTTGGTCCTGTGTTAGGACACTTGTGTCCCATTTCAGAGTGACGTGGGTCAGGTTTTTGCTCAAACACCTCAAATCCAGCCGTGGCAGAGAGATCTGTATTAGGTTTCAAGCTCCCAGCTATTGTGGGGCATTTGAGGTATAAGGTGGCAGATGGAACTGTTTCTGCCTCTCAAAGGAAAAAAAAATTAAGCAAAGGAATGACTTGATAAAAAAATTGCGTTTTAGAATGCTATGAATTTTCATTTAGTTGGTGGCAAGGCAGGAAGCAGTAAGGCCAGCCAGTAAGCTGTTGTGGACTCTTATCATTATGGAGATGTTACAAAGATGATATCTGTAAATGGAAGCATGCCTTCATTTGTAATTCTATTATTGTATTTCCAGATTTTTTTTTAAGTTCCCTTGTACTATGTGAATAGCTAGAAGACAGGAGTTAGAAATCTCCAAACATGAAGCAATGATAAGGATATGTAAATGTAAAGAATTTCCCTAGTTTTGTTAGGAAACGGGTACTGAAATATCACACTGCACCCCAATTTTACATACAACTATTGTACATTCATTAAAAAAAACCTGAAAATTCACCTACCATTTGAGCCAGCAGTTGCACTCCTGGGAAAAAATCCAAAGGACATGATACTTGAGAAAGCAACATGCACTTCAGTGTTTAGTGCAATATAATCAATGTTTGCAAAAACTTGGAAACAACTTACATGCCCATTGACAGAGGACTGGATAAAGAAACTGGCTCATCTATTCTATGGAGTACTATTCAGCTATTAAAAAGAATGAAATACAGTTGTTTGCAGCCAAATGGGTCAAATTGGAGACCATTATGCTAAGGGAAATGAGCCAATCCCAAAAGGTCAAATACCACATGTTTTGTTCTAATGTGATCTAGGGAGTGACCTAGGAAGCAAATTTATCTGGCGTCCCCCAGGCTCCCATCACGTATTGCTCAAAGTGCCAGTTACGCAAATGAGAACCTTGCATGGTCCTTCAAGCACAGGAGCTGGGAAGACCCAGGGAAAGCATACTCTGGGGGTTTCCTGTGCAAGCACAGAGGAGGCACCTGCAAGAGGTGCTTGTGTGACGCTGGTTGAATCTTCCATGGCCAAAACCAAACTCAGCACGAATCTATGGTAAACTGCCAACTGTCTGGAGATACTTTATGTTGTACTTTTATGCATGTGAGTATTATCTCTCTCACCTTCTGGATCCAAAGATCTTTTTTTTTTTTTTTTTTTTTTTTTTTTTTTTTTTTTTTTTTGCCATTACTTCAGCCCTTTCACTCTTCCTGCTTAAAGAAGATGCTCCAGCATATTTTAATTGATGGGTGACAGTGGACTCTCGAGTTTCTGTCATACCCATGGCCACTTCTTGAGGAGCGGTCATACTTTGATTTTCTGGTGTTCTCACTTTGCTGGAGCCCACATGATGTCCTGCTCAGCAAAGACTTGAGCTAACAGGGGAGCTCAAAACTGTGAGGTCAGACAACAACTTGTACACACACGAACCAGGAGAAATACCAATTGCCTAGCACAATTAAGGTTTTTATTTGGTAGAGTTACTCTACATTGCATAACTCTGAATAAACCCCTTTCTTAGAAAAGCATTGAGCTATGGAAAGGGGCTCCTCCCAGCTTAACATTTTGGTCTTACCTGATGCTGAGCTGCTTGGCTTGTCATTTCTGAAGCCACCTGCATTTCTCAGAATCAGGATCCCCAAAATACAAGAAAAATGTCAATCTTGCAAATCCCCAACCTGTCCTGAGTAACTCTATAAATGGGTCTGGAAGAAACAGAAACTTTGTATGAAGGTGAGTTTGAAATCTTCTCACAGGAATCAACTTGTGGTGCATGTGTATTCCCAACCAAACATGAACTTTGGAATCAGAATGGGTTTTAGGAGCACTTGTTCACCGGCGTATTGTCTTCCTCTCCCTCATCCTCCTCTCATCGTAACCCTTATGTGGACAAGAAGAAATTAGTGGTCAGAAAAGTGAAATGACTGTTCTAAGTTACCCAACTCTTTTGAGACACAAACAAAAAATGCTTCTGTCCCGTTGCTTCTTTCGAGAAATTCAATGCTGTGTGACTTACTCAGCTGATCATGCTGAAGTGGCATGTTTGGTTTCTGCACAGAGGCCCTGGATTTTTTTCCTCTTTGCTTCAACTTCCCCAAAACATGTAAACCAGCCTGCTGATGCCTTGAGTGTTAGAAGCATGTCTTTTATTCAGAGTCTGCCATATTATGGGCCAAAAAAAAAAATCTGTTGTAAAATGAATCTCTATGGCTGTGATATTGGTCATCCCAAAGGACAATCATAACCTTTTTCCCCAAATATACTTTTCTCTGCTCTCCCAGTTACTCTTGCCTGTCTTTGTTTATAGTCAATCAATATCACTCTTAAGGTGCCACCAGCATGGTTGTACTTGGGTTGGGAACCTTGTCTGCCTGACTTACCACAGAGATACCAGACACCCTTTCAAAACCTATTATTGGGTCAACCCTCAACGCTACTGCTTTAAAAATCATTTCTTCAAGGTTCACTTTGAAGTTTGCTTTCTCTCCAGGTCAGCAGGATAGCTGTGAATTTCTTATTTTCAGCAGGCCCTTCTTTGAGTAATGGTGACCCAGTAA
Source organism: Ochotona princeps (assembly GCF_030435755.1). Taxonomy (NCBI): domain Eukaryota; kingdom Metazoa; phylum Chordata; class Mammalia; order Lagomorpha; family Ochotonidae; genus Ochotona; species Ochotona princeps. The sequence goes on from NC_080862.1 coordinate 5,276,541, forward strand.
GAGGGATTTTTCACATACGGTAAAATCTTTTTGTCAGGGGTTGAAGCTTTCTTTCAATAATCTAGCTTGGAAAGGATTTTTCTCTCAGTTTCTCTAATTGTCGTTATCACCTCGGTGACTGCCAATTTGAAAGCATTGTGAGGTGGACTAAACAGAGAATTACTGCTAGACCAGAGTGCCATCACAATAGAGAATTTTAAAGTATATTCTTTGGCAACCTGTTTCTAGCTTGGTGTAAATGAAAAAGATATGTTACCAGGAATACATTTAATAGCATACTTTAAAATTAATACCATAGGCTTATATAACTCTGGTTTTAGTTTGTACCTTACTTAACTGATTTGCCCCTACTCATATTTCTATGAGATAAACAAAGCAGGTGTCTCTATGAGACATGGAAAGGAAATCTCTAGGAAATTTAGCAAATTCATGGCTAAATGAAGTTGCATGGCAGCTCTATGGATGCAATAAAGTTAGGAGAGCAAGGAATCAGGTAAAGCAGGTAGAAGGTTAGAGTCAGGAAAATATGACAAAATAGAGCCTGTTTAACCACAACCTGTACTAGGAGGAACCAAGGTCATTCTTAAAGAGAAAAGTGGTGTCATCAAGTGCAAGGAATGAGCCCCAAAGAAGATATCAGAGTTAATAAAAAATTCATAAGTCATATGAGATGAATATGAGGTACAGCCAAGCACATACAAGAAATTACTATGATGAACCAATGGTAGAACTAGTGCTACATGGCAAATTCAGTTGGCAGCAGTAATGCCAAATCTATCTACATAATTGATAAACAGATGACTTGTGAACATGTTTTTCTATTTGCGCTAATGAAGAAAGTCTAAAACTGATTTCCAGTTAATATCAAACATGACTAAGTTGTTTAACAAAGGTCTATCCTGAGTAATCACCGGCTGAGCTAAGGTTGTGCTGTTTCAGGGCTAAGCTAGAGATGGTAACTGTGCTGGAGAACAAGCAGCCATAGAGGGAACAAAGTAGAAAATAAGTAAACCATCTGTGGACATGTTAGAAGAGATGAACAGGATCAGAACTTTTCTTCCAAGTAGATTCAAGTGAATATTTTCAAGCACTATTATCTGTAGTATGGTTACTGAGACTGGTTGTGTGTTTTGGGTAAACTCACTGTCTGGAATGCCAACATTCCACAGGGGTGTCTGTTGGAGTCCTGGCTGCTCCACTTCTGATCGAGTTTCCTGCTGATGTCCTGGAAAATCAGCAGAAAATGGCCCATGTGTTTGAGACTCTGCCAGCCATGAGGAAGACCCAGCACTAATGGCTAAAGGCATTTGGAGAGTGAATCAATGAACAGAAGTTTCTCTCTCTCTCTCTCTCTCTCTCTCTCTCTCTCTCTCTGTCTCTCTGTTGTCATTCTCTCCATATATCGTCACATACATAAATCTTCTTTAAAAACTACAAAATAGATGTACATCTAAAATGAATTCCAATCTAATGGACAAAGGAGACATGAAACAATGATCACTTTATCTATTGTGAATTTTGTTATTTTTAGACAGACTGTTCTTTTTTTAAGATTTGTTATTTATTTATGTATTTATGTATGTATGTATGTATTTATTTATTTATTTTACTGGAGACTCAGATTTACAGAGAGGAGAGATGGAACAATTTTCCATCTGCTGGTTCATTCCCAAGTGTCCACAGTGGAGCTGAGCTGATCCAAAGGCAGGAAACAGGAGCTTCTTTTGAGTCTCCTATGTAGGTGCAGGGTCTCCAGGCTTTGGGCTGTCCTCTACTGCTTTCCCAGGACACAAACAGGGAGCTGCATGAGTAGTAGGGCAGCCAGGATGCAAACTGGCACCATGTGGGATCCCGACACATGTAAGGCAAGGATTTAGTCACTAGGTTTCCACACCAGGCCAACATAGTGTTCTTTTATGTTGTTATAATGTTGCGTAAATTAGTGTGTACATGGGATACAGACACAAATCTGAATATTTTTAGTAAAGATTTAATAAAGAGAATTGACTACAGTGATTGGGATGGCTGACAGATGAAAAAGAGAAAGTGAGTGTGTGGAGCAAGGGAAAGAGGAGTGTGCTATTAACAAACTCCTAGAAATCTCCTTTCTCTTCTGAGAGGAGGTGCAGGAATCCACCCATCCCACGCCCCACAGCCCTGGATACTGTGAAATTCATGAACTGTGCTGTAACCTACAGCCCACTAAACTATCCTACCTTCCGCTGCCTCTCTCAGAGCTGCTGAGAAAAGAAGAAAGCAGTGCATTTGTCTTTCCCAATTCCAATCTTTCAGAATGTCACCAAATGGAAAAACAAACGGAAGCCAATTGGAAAAGCACCTGGGAAACCTGGTGTGCAAGCATCCAGCTCAGGTGCTGGGAAAAGGTAAATGCAAAGCTGGATTTCACCCAGCTGAATCTCCCCAGCAGCACTGATGGAAGAAAGCAGAAAAGTAAGAGGACTCTTCAGAAATCTTAATCAAAGATTGAAGGACAACGATCCTTCCCTCTCAGGAAGAAGGCATGGACTTTGCAAAACTAAGTGGACCAAAGAGGAAATTCTTCCAGGGTGATCAGTTGGATTCTGAAAAAGACAGCAATACCTAGCCCAAGAGTAAGATGTAAGATCGCATTCTGTTTGTTCAAAAAAACATTCTGTGGTGAATGATACATTGCACCAAGATACTAATATTTGAAGAGCATGATAAATGATACAGTCTCCTTGAGAAGTTGCATTATGATGCCAAGGTTAAGCACACAGGCTCTGGAAACAGACTGCCTAGATTGGTATTGAAATTCTTGTATAAACCTTATACATTCAGGCAAATTAACCATCAGTGTTTACATCTATTCATTTTGCTTTTGTCAAGGTCACTATCAATATACATATTGCCCCAAACAACATTGCTTTGCTTACAAATTTTACATGATGGGCACAATTAGCTTCTGTTGCACTGGTGATGTTTGTTTTAAAGCTCTTCTCTTCATTTCTCTGGCCTTCTTTCTCATTTGGCTTCACTTCAATTCCTACCATGTTCTCTGCCTTTCTTGCTATCTGTTTTTATGCCTGTTTTACTGCTTTTTAAAAAAAATGTAAGATTTAATTTTATTGGAAAGACAGATCAGATATATGGAGAGAAGGAGAAACAGAAAGATCCTCCATCCACTGATTCTTTCCCCAAATGGCTTCAATGGCCAGAGCTGAGCCGACCTGAAGCAAGGTACCAGAATCTTCTTGAGGGCCTCTCATGTGGCTGCAACATCCCAAGACTTTGGGTCATCCTCTACAGTTTTCCCAGATCACAAGCAGGGTGCTGGATGGGAAGTGGAGCATCTGGGACAGGACCTGGTGACATATGGGATCCAGGCGTTTGCATGGTGAGGATTTAGCTACTGAGCCATCACGCTGCCCCCTTGTTAGACTTCTAAATTTGGTGAACCAATATGGAATTTTTTAAAAAATCAGGATCTTTTTCTTTTACATACTATTCCCAAATAGTCCCATTAAGGCCCTACCAGATGCAAGGTGAGGATTTAGCCACTAGGCTATTGTGCCATGCCGCACTGCAACCATTTGGGGAGTGAACCAGCAAATGGAAAAATCTCTGTGTTTCCCTCTCAGTAACTCTGACTTCCCAAGTAGAACAAATAAATCTTTAAAAATACAAAAATGAAAAAAAAATAGTCCCCACTTCTAATCCAAAATGATATCCAAATAGGACACCTTTACTTATGAAATTTTAAATAGTGAAAACAGATTCCCTCCGTATCTAGTCATTTTTCTTTGACCAGTGAAGTTTTGATGAGTTTGCCTTGTGTATTGAAACACAGATCTTCTCACTGTAACTACTCTGTTATCTCCTTGGAGTCCAGGGAGCTTTCCTTCTGCTTCAATTTTTCAGCTTCCCCAAATGCTGACGCAACTGAGAGTGCAATGCTCTCAACCTACTAGGATCACCCCCGTAATTTGCTTAGCAATGATATTAATAATCCTGACAATAACAGTTAACCTTTTCTGTGTGTAAAGGCTTCAGGCACTGTGCTCATGAGTTTTATAGGCATCATCTTACTTAACATTCAGAACCATTCCAAGAGGTTGGCATTATAATTACTACTTTTAACAGGATGAGACTGCACAAGTCCAGGCCTTTCATTCATTTGTTTAACTAGTATGTACTGAACACAAAACATGGAACAGGGACTGAGTTAGATGGGGGAGGAAGAGCAGTTACTAAAATTCAAAATGGTGTTTGCACTGTTGAGTTTGCATTACGGTTGAAGGAAAGATGAAAAACAAAGCAAGAAGTGTGTACCTCTGAGAAAGTACCGAGGGTGCTGCAGAGGGTTAAAACTCAGTGACTATTTTTAGAAAGAACTTAGAAAAGACCTTTCTGGGGGAAATGGTGAAAGAGAAATTCTGCAACACAGGAAGAGACCAGTCCCATGAACAAGATGAACACATTGCTTTGTGCTGAAGAATTCCAGTAGAGAGGTTCTGAGATGGATACACTGAGAATGCCAGCTTTTTGTTGTCTGAGTTTTCCTTGTCACAGTAAAGCTGTCAAAAAGCCAAGACCGACATTTAAAATCTCATTCTAAGAAGCACCTTGAGAGATGAAGGATGCAAAGCAGCCAGTTGCCAAGCCAAAGCATGGATTCAGATTTCATATCTCTCATCATTAATGCTAAAACAATACCAAGCTTTTGACTGCCAGATGCAGAACTCTAATATTTATATGCAATTTAGGTGTAACATTTTAATAGTCCAACTCTGTCTGACAAAGACAGATTAATTTAAAAACTGAGATGTGAAAATTCAATTGTGTCTTTGTGAAGAAGTAATACAGCAGTCTCCCTTACATTCGAATGCTTCCATATCCATTTGAAGGATTTCAGGTTACTATTTGGGGCTTTAAAAATCCCTCTTCCTTATATTGAGTCAAAAAGCCCTCATGTAAAAATATCAGTTACCCAAGCTGTACTTGTTACCCAGGAGGGCATTTTTCTTCCTCCTTAAGATCTCATATACAGTTGCTCATATCCTCTCAAAAAGAACAAAATCCTGGATTACATCAGTTCACCTTGTCAAGAAAGAAACATCAGAAGTTTTATATTATTAACAGAAATGAAATCTTTCCCCAAAATTGATTTATTTCACCGAAGACAGAGTACTTTCAAAATTTTAGATGTTGAAATTTTCTTAAATAGAAAAACATGATTTTTCTCTAGTTTTATTGTTGAAAGTGTTTGCTCAAAAATCTATTGATGGTTTAGTGGTACACATAATATGCCTATCTGGAATGATAAGAGTTGAAAGACTGGTGTAAGATAAAGGGAAAAGATGGGAAGAGAAAATGACAAGGATGGTGTAGATGAGCTGTGTAGCAAGAGGAGGGTGATTGCCTTAGGCTGCCTGTGAAGAAAAACCAGCGCTCTAACTAGGGACGGGCAGTTCCCGCCAAGAAGGAAAAGACGGTGACCTTAACAGAGACAATATGGAATTAAACATGGTTAGGAATTAACATATATAACTGAGAGAACGAAGGACAGATCCAACAAAATAACATGGAACAAGTGAAAGTGAATCAGGGTTTTCGATCCTTTTTGCGTAAAAGTGGCACCTAGTGGGTCACAGATTGCCAGAACCAGCGAGAGAAAAACGAGAGAAACTGTACTCCCACTGCCGTAATTCAGTGATAGAATCAACAATAGGACACTCTAAGCCACTTGCTAGTCAGGTTATTGTATGTCATTATCTTCACAGGTACTCATTTTGGTTATAAATTATGGAAGTGATACCACTTTGTGTAGAAATTACAAAGCTATTTTAAAAATAAAAAAGTAAATGTTAAACACAAGTCTGCAAAATAAATCACTTTAAACAAATTACAGAGGTACATGCATAGAAACACATGGCACTTACCCCTTGATTACATGTAATGACAATACATTGTTGGGTGCTTTCATTGAAATTTCAGGAGTGAAAAATGTAATACTTCATACGATCGGTAAATGTTCACACCCGTAATTCTCAAGACTGGATGATAATCTGTTGAAATATTTTGAACTTTTACATTATCTCTGTTTTTGACATGAAATCTAGCATGAATTACTTTACACATAGAAGTCTTTCAATTTATTTTAAGACAATTTTATTGGAAAGGCAGATTTATAAAGAGAAGGAGAAATAGAAAGATCTTCCATCCACTGGTTCACTCCCCAGGTGGTCACAACAGCCAAAACCGGATCCGAAGCCAGAGCCAGGTTCTGGGTCTCCCACGTAGGAGCAGAGTGTCAATGCTTTGGGCCGTCCTCCACTGCTTTCCCAGGCCACAAGCAGGGAGATGGATGGGAAGTGGAGCTGCCGGGATTAGAACCGGTGTCCTTAAGGGATGCCAGCACTTGTAGATGTAGGATTAGCCAGTAGAGTAGGATTAGGCAGTAGAGCACTTGTAGGGGTAGTATTAGCCAGTAGAGTATGTTTTTAAGAAGAAATCATTGTGGTTTTTTTTTTTGAAGTCATGGATATATTATTAAAATGACTTCCAGAAAGTTATGTAAATGTTCACCATTCAGAACTGGAAATTGGGCAGAGTGGATTCAGACAATAGATACTCCTTGGTGTTGGAACTCTCATCATCAAAATGTACTTTAGAATTACACTATGAATACGGCTCTATATCTTGACTCTTTTTTATAATTACACAATAAAATGGCAATTATAGTGACAGCATATTTTTATTGACAACAATAGATGCCAGAAAACAATGAAGTAATGTCTTCGATGTAGAGTCTTAAGGAAAAATGAACTGTCAAGTTAGAATTAAATATGCAACTAAACTGTCATTCAAAATTGAAGGCAAAATAATGACCATTTGTTTTTTGTACTTAAAAAGAACAGATTCCCTGCAAGCCCTGAAAGATTTTAAAATAATGAGTATATTTTATTTAAAAAGAGAGAGAAAATAAGATGTGAAAAGCAACGATAAGCATGGAATTTGTGCAGTTTTTGAAAGTGTAATTAATTGTTGACTAACAATAAGAAGGGTCTTATATATTTAAGAGACAATATTAGATAACATGAAAAACCCCAGTTATAGAACACTTAAGTATTCTAGATAAATATGGCAATGTTTTTTCTAAAATACAGTGGAATTGTCAAGTAGAAATATATCCAGAGATCACAAATAAAAAATAAATAAAGAAAAAAAGTGTAAGAAAAGGCTTGATGTTTTAGAAACAAGAGAAGTTGGATGTCATTTCTGAATATTTAGCAATGCGCAGAACAAGACAAGAGCTGGTGTTGTGGTAAGAAAAGATACAGAGTTTAAAAGGAGTATACTCAACCAGTATTACATATTTCACTCTAATATTTATTCCTTACTTAATCATCTATCTTTTCTGACTATACACATTAAAAGTTGTGTGTATTTGTCTCTTTCTTTTCTGAAAATGCCAAGAATTTTGAGAAAAATTTGAAGTAATGCGATGACAGAGAATATTGTTCCTAGTTTGAATTTTTTTGATGCCGTGTAGTGTCAGCAATTCTATATCTAAATGTTTGCAGACATCATTAAATAAGCATTATGTTTTTATGTTGCATATTAAGCCTCTCAATACTGGAGATGTTTTTAGTTGGACTCAGTGCCTCTACTTTTAAATATAATTAAGATTATGTTTTCCCCATTCTCTTACTCCACTTCATTCTGCCAAGCATGTGCCCCAGTCTAAGACTTTCATATATACATATCTGCTCGTTTGTTCTACTTACCATTTTGTGCTTAGTGCTGTAGACCCCATGACCTTGAGCAGGTATTCAACATCTGTTTGTGCGTATTAACTCCAAACCGTGCCCGCAGCTGCTGGCTAATACTCCATCACTGGTCTTGCCTACAACACTTTTCTAAAGCTGAGGAAGCATCTTAAAGAGCAGCACACTCCGTCCCTCTCGTTTGTACGGTATTGTCTCCGGTGTTGTTGTTTCTGGATCCCTATGGAGAAAATGCAGAGGGAAAAAGAAGTGATCCAAACCACAACACAGTATGTTGCTGTGCCCTGGGCAGCGCTGCCTTTGAGAAAAGCAGCCAGAGACAAACTGAAGGAGTAAGATTTTGCCTGTTTTCTTAGGAGGCAATTCTATCTGTGGATGGATAAGGGGAGAGAAGTGTATGATTTTAAAGATGCATTCCCTTCATTTTGATTTCCAATGGCTTTAATAAGAATCCCACACACTCTGAATGGCGTGGTGGTTTTGTGGGCAAATCCTTCACCTTCAGAGCTAGCACCCCAAATGGGCACCAGTTCTAGTCCCAGCTATTCTACTTCCAACACAGCTTCTTGCTTATAGCCTATGACAGCAGTAAGGGATGGCTCAAGTCCTTGGCTCCCTTAAACCACATAGAAGACTTGGAGGAGGCACCTGATGGATGGCTCCTGGCTTCAGATTGGCTCAGTTCCTGCCATTGTGACCATTTGGGGAGTGAACCAGCAGTTGGAAGATTTTTCTTTCTCTCTGTAACTGAATTTCAAGTAAAAAAAAATAATAAATCTTTTTTTAAAAAAAGGAACTGCAAGCAAATTAGGCCAGATCTGTCTCATTTATATGTTATAACGATGCTGCAATTTTTATTATTTTGTGTGATACTTCATGAATATGCTCTATAAAATATTATATATTTAAATATAAAGTCTGCATATAGTCTACAGTCACAGTATACTAAAAGAAATTGTTACACAAATATTTAATTACTGTTTTTCATTGATGAAGTGTTTTTTCTTTAAGAATTAAAGTAGAGCTTAATACTCAATATTTTAACTCAACTAAAGTTGGGAAATTCAGAAAGTATAAACAATGTCTGCATATGAATTGCTAGAAAGTAGATAATTCAGCACTTAAACTTTTCTGCCTAAGAAAAAAATAATTTACTAACATATTCTAATTTTTGCTCTCAACACTAGTATTTCATAAGTACTGTCAATAGAAGCAGAAAATAAACATACAATACATTTTTCTTATTCATAGATATTGGGTTCACTAGCTTCCTTGAAAACACTGAATTAGTAAACCCTGAATCCTTGTTCCTGGAGATGAACTGTTGAGTTAGGTCCTAATGATGTTTTGGTCATATTCCTGATCAATACATAATCTTGTTTAATATATGTTTCTGTTTAAAAGCATCTTTTAAATATGTTTTGTTGAACCACAGCTATTGAACTCAGAGCAAACATTATCATTGTTCAGGCGTAAGCAAATATCTCAGATCCTAATTTTTTGCAGGACACATCACAGTCCATTGTACTTAGGGACGCTAAGCAGCACTGCACTTTGGTGAGCAATTCAAGTAATTAGGTCACCAAAAATGCAGTAAAATATGAAAAACGTAGCAGTAAATGTGCAATCTGAAACTTGTTTGCAAGATGAGCTCTGAAATAAATTCTCGCTTACTCGCAATTGGGAATGCTCTGTGCATCTACATTGCCTGCAATTGGCTGCGCAAGAACAGTGTGCATCCATTTTGGGGTTAGATGAATTTTAGCAAGTGGCTGGGTTTGCCTATAGGGATTGTTCTCTGTGTCTGCCTGCTTCTCTCTCTCTCTAGCACACATGCACACAGAGAGACGTATCATGAGTCAATGTTGATATCCCTCATTTTCAGTCCAGGGCTGTGGACTTCATTCTAGCTTTGCCTCACAGTAACTTCTTCAGACAACAAGAAATCGGCTTCTCATTGTGTACCACGAATTTGCTGATTGTTCAACCTCAATAGAGGAACAAATTGCATTCTGAATTTCAACTCATATCTTATGAGAATCAATTTCAAAATTCCAAAGCAGTGTTTGTATGGTTTTTGTGTGTTTAATCCTACAGTATCCAGTCAAAACACCATTTTCCCAATATTATGTGGAATTAATTGCTGGTACATATTATGTAATATGATCCTGGATTTAATTTATTAATCTTTTGTTGAATTTGTGTTCTGTGTTCATAAGAGATATTTATTTGTTGTTGTCCGCTTTATTTTTCTGGCTTTGTTCTTAGTTTAATAGTGTTGGTAAAGAGTGTTCCCACCTGTTTTTGAGAATATTTGAATCTTTCAATTCTTCTTCAGATATTTGGTAGTCCCTAATTGTACAGCAACAATGTGGTCGTAGAAGTTTTTTGTTTGGTTGGATATGTGTTGGCTAATGACTCATTCTCCTTACTTCTTACAGGTCTGTTCATATTTTTTCAAATCCATATATTTAATCTGTTGTTTTAGACATTAGTGCATTTTATCTGGGTTATCTGATTCGTGTGCAGTTACTTATTTTAATCCTTCATAATTTAGTTAATATTGGTAGAAATGTCTCTACTTTAATTCAGACTTTAGTGAGATTAATCTCTATTTCTCTTGACCATGTAACAATTTATCTTTTCTCATCACCAACATCACTATCGTTGTTGTCATTCTTTCCAAGGAACTATCATTTGATTTATCTGTTATACTCGATTATATGCATCTTAGTTTTGCTTTTTATTATTTTTCTTCCTTCTTGCTTTGGGTTTGCCTTTTTATTGCCGGCATTTACAGCTATAAATTTCTCTGAACACAGATTTTATTGCATCTAATAATTCTTACCAAGTTGTCTTTTAGTTTTTGTTATGTTGAAGTATTTTATAATTTCCTTTAGAATTCTTTCCTTGATCCACTGGTTATTGAGGAGGATGGATTTTTTTTTTCTGTTGGTGTAAAATAGTATTCTGCATGGTCACAGAAAATATCTGTGTTATTTTAATATTTGTTAATGTGTTGGGAGTTGTTCTGTGATTTAACATTATGTACATTTGGTAAAAATAATAATTTGCTTTTTCTGGATGGAGTGTTTCATAATTAGGAGTTCAACTGAATTATGCTGGTGTTCAAACCTTGTATTACCTGAATATTCTTCTGAATAGTTGTTTTACCCATTACTAAAATTGGAATCTGGAAATACTCGTACACTGTATTTGAGTTGTCCATTTTTCCCTTCAATTTCTGCTAGCTTTTCATTTCGGGGGTCTGTTATTAAGCACATTTCTATTTATACTTGTTATAATATGGATGGACAGTTTTATTGTTAAATAATGCCCTGTCTCTTGTAACAGTTTCAATTATTGTCTATTTTATTTGATATTAGTACAGGTATTCCAGGTCACATTTGGTTATTTTTGCATGGAATCTTTCCCATCTTTTCATATAAAGCCTATTTATGCCTTTGAATGTATTCCAAGTTTTCACTAGAGAACGTATGATGAATAATTGTTTTAAATCCCTTTTACTCGTCTCTGTTTTTTTGACTGGAAAGTTTCATCCACTTAAAGAAATTCATATAAGTATGGATGTACTCCTTATGTTTCTCATACCTTCTTTATTCTTTAACTCACACAATATTATCTTCTTTAATGCTGATTAGATAATTGCTGCTTTTTTAAATACTTTCTTATAATTTTACTAATAATTGCCATGAGTATTATAATTATTATAATATCTAGATTTATGGTTCATATTCATACTCATTTCATTAGCATATGGTATTACTGTATATACTGGCTCTCTTCAATCTACTGTTGCACTGATTGTATCTTTATACACAGATGTCCATCAATATAGTCTTTTATTGTGGTTTCTAATTGTTTTATGCAAATATATTTGAAAGAAGGTGAACAAAGAGCTTGTATGAACAAAAATGCACTCACAGATCATTTTATATTATCTTTTCATCTTTAGTGTTCTTTGTTTGTTCGTAGACAGTAACATTATCATCCAAATCTCTATCATTCAAATTTGATAGGCTGAAGAATTTATGCAGAAAGGCCTAAAAGTGGTCAGTTCTCACTTTTGTCTGCCATATTAAATATCTCATTGTTGAAGTGTCCTCCTTTTGTTGAATATCTATTTTCCTTTCTTATGACTATAAAATGAACCATTTCCATGTATTTCACGGAAACAGATCTAGAGGCGGCGTTGTGGTCGTTTCCTCCCGACCTGCCTGCTAACTATAGAATTGTTCGTTGGCACGGTTTGTCTTGCTGCGCCTCGAGATGGTGCTGCCACTGTGTGCTGTGCTCCGTGGCTCCTGTGACTGCTCCCGGGGGTCTTGGTGAGTCACTTCTCTCTTGCTGCTGTGACGAGTCTCTCCTTGTCACATCCGTGGGTCTCAATGGAAGTGTCTTTATAGTCTTCCGACTTAGCAGACAGTTTTTAGCCCTCAGCTTTGTAGATGAGTGTCTTTTTTATTTAGACATTTTCATACATTGTTTCTCCAAATGCCTTCGACGCCCATTTTTCTAGTTCCTCTCCTTCTACACTTGGCTTAGGAGTATCCTCACCTACTCTGTGCAATGAGGTCTCTGTGGTTCCCTGACTCTTTCCTTTTCCTCTTAATGTATTCTATCAAACGACCTGTTTTTACCTGAGTATTTCTTCTGCCTTCTGAAGTCCTGTAATGTATTTGTCATTTAAATTAATTTTCGATTCTGGGATAACCAATTGTCTGCTTCCTACAATGTTTCTCTGTTTACTAGTTAGACCTTAATGTTGTGCTTTTCTCTAGTTACTTAGATGTGGCTTCCTTTAACCTTGGAACATATTCAGAACAACCGATTTAAAACTTTGTCTAGTATCATGCATGAGCTTTCAAAAGAACAACTTCTTTGACTAATTGCTTTCTTTCTTTCTACATTGAAGCCAATGTACTCATTTCTTAGAACTCCTCATAACTTTTTGCTTAAAATGGGAGCTTTTTAACATTTTCATGCTCCATTCTAGAGATTAGGTCACTCTTCCTACCCCCAAAGATTTCTTATTGCTGCCATGCCATGATTCTTTTTGTTTGTTTAGTGACTTTTCTAAGCTATTTTTGTAAGCCCTGTGTTCTTTTTTGCGCAGGCCCACTAAAGTATCTGTTCCACTAGCTTAGTGACCAACTAATGCTAGTACAGATATTTCCTTAAACTCTGGGAATCAAAGCAAACAAACCAAAAAAGAACTTTCGTCTTTGCAGAGAAGCTCTGTGAGTTCCGAGGCGTGTCTTCAATGCGCGGCCTAGCAGTTTACAATTCTTCATTAAGCTTTGTTTCTGTTCATGCGGACAATCAACCAGAGGTGTGAGCTAACGACCTTTAGCTGGCAGTTCTTCAGAAGATGAACAGCCCGGGTATCCATGTGGACTCCATTTCCCAACGTTGTGTCAGCATTTTTTTTTTAATTTTTTTATTCCATGAAGTAATTTCCCTAACCTTTCTATCCACGCTTCTTAGTCTACTGTTTGCCGCAGCCGCTATTAATTGCTTCAAGTGACAGCCACTAAAATATTTAATTTAGAATTATAACTACGAAACACAACCACTTTGTTAAAAAACTAATTAAAATGTTGCTGATGGGTGCATTTAAATCAATTTCATCAGCAAAAACATCAACAAACAGTAAATGTTGTTACAAATACCCAGTGATTACCGAGATCTGAGTTAACCAAGGTAAAGACAAGCCAGTTGAGGAAGCCTCCAAGGCAGTCTGGAGGCATCTCTGTCTTCTGTGCCCTTCTGTATTCTCACAACAGCTGTCAACAGTATGGACTGTAAATTTTCATTACTACTCCTGACAGGGCAACACTTGCTCTTCTTACGGGTATTCAATAAGCTCTGCTGGGTAGCTGTAAGATATTTTTACTTTCCGCAGGTCTGAAAAGGTGATTCTTAGGCCAGTTTTCACTATTGTTATGTTGCTTTTGTGAAGGGTAGAATTATGGAATTTCTTAAATTTCTGTTTAATCTGATGTTATCTATTCTTTCCAACATTTTATACTAAAAATTATCAACTACTAATAACCTTCCGTTCTTGACCATTTTTCAAAGGGTGGCAAAAAGTTTTTTTTAATGTAAAATATTGCAAGTAATTTAAATATCTGCTGAACATTCTCTGAGTTGATGGACTATTTTTCTTAGTATAATAATATTTTTCATTCATGAAGTTCTTATTGCTAAGAACTGGACTATGTATTTTATATGCATTATCTCAATCAACCCAAGAAACTCCGTTATGTTTTAGTGAATTTTATTGTCTTCATTTTGTACCTGAGGGAAAAAATGGAATTTGAAGAATTTAAATTCAATTGCTGGCAAGGGTCAGAAATGTGCTTTGCATCTTCAGGCTGATTCCAGAGCATAGCTCTTAAACTTGGTGCCAGGAGAGGAAGCAATTCAGAATTCCATCACATCGAAATTGATGTGAAGGTCTCTTATTGTTACTATTAAAACTCCTGGGTAAGAATCAGTGTGTAGTGCAGGAAATTGATTTAAATGGACTCATCAGCAAGCATTTAATCAATACTGATTTTTTAAAGATCCATTTATTTATTTGCTTGAAAGGCAGAGTGACAGGGAGAGGAAGAGATTTTTCCATCTGTTGGTTTCCGACGTGTGTGGTAGGAACTTAAGCATTTGAGCCTTTGGCAGCTGCTTCCCAAGCACACTACTGAGGAACTGGATGAGAAGAGGAGCAGCCAGGGCTCCTACATGGGATATGGGTTACACTTAGCAATAGCTTAATCCACCGCACCGCAACACCTGCCCCTCACATGTCAATATTCTGCTAGAATGCTTTTGGAGACAATGTGGTTCCTACCTTAACAATTCTAGGAACTGAGAAGGTATATGTGAAAGGTGAAATTCTAAACTGCAACACGCTCTGAATACATTCAGTAGGATTTTAGAGATCAATCAGTGATCTTGGACTGTTGTGCATAGAAAGAGTTCTTAACACCATTGAAATAAACTTGAAAGACAAAGATGATTAGGAACTTATGACTTCATAGCTCAATTTGACAAGGCAGCTAGCACAGCATTTTTCTAATGCGATCTATCTTTAAGGAATTAAAATTACAAACGATGAAACTCTGTCTAGGCCAACAATAAGGAAGTTAAGTATGTGATGTAAAATATTGTGTTGTGGGTTTATATAAAGTCAGATGTATATTGGAAGCAGTAAAATCTGTCCATATAAGTAAAGGGTGAGTTTGAAAATGCCACTCAGTAAATGGTTTTCACTATGGCCCTAAAGGATAAGGAGCAGTCGTGGACTCTAACATACTTACCCTAACGCATGGATCCAACCTTCTGGGGACTGGTATGTTCTAAATGCATAAGATATGAGCAGGATATTATTGCCACATTTTTACAGTGTCTGTAGAATCTTCTTTACAGAAGGGAAGGGTGTGCAAGCGCTTCCATGATTTATTGCTTGTATTGTCTCTACAGGAGTCCCATAGAGAATAAAAAGGTTTTAGATGTAAAATTCTTAGATCTGTATAGTAAAATTAAAAAGTAAGCAATTACGTATCCCTTATTTGATGAACTCTCTGCTCTACAGTTACCCAGAATTAGAGCGACATAAGTACTATTAGGGCCACACTCTTTCACATTCTTCATATTTTATAGTGTTGCGTGGTAGGCGTGGATTTTGTGTGCCAGACAACCTTATCATCTCTCCTTGGCATCTACTTTATCCTTCCTTGATGGTGGCATTTAATTACCTTAAAACTGGTTGGTTTCACGCCAATTGTACAGCAAACTGTGTTGTGAATCCTATGAATGCCAAGTGGAATTAAGTTGGCTTTCTTTCTCTATTTTTATACCTTGGGTTCAGCATATTTGGCAAGGGGGCGGGGTTACTTGCTTATATGTTTCTAGAGCGACATTAGATGACTTTTAAAAATGCATCCAATCAGCAATTCTTCAGAGCCACAGATTTGCAGAATAGCATTCCAGGAAGAAGGATAAACAGAGACTCCACGTTTGGAAAGACCTGTTCGCAGATGAGGGTCATAGAACAAGAGGAAGCAGAAAGCAAGGGAATAGTCGCATCACACATAACATCAAGAAACTTGGACTTCATTCCATAGTGCAAATGGGAAAGTGATCTGTGAATTGTAACATTGGTTAGTTGGCTTACCACGAGCTAACTAGGAGGCAAATGGCAATAGAGTAATGGGTATAATGTTGAGGAACTTTAAGCAAATCCATCAGAGATTAATCCACGTCTACTTATATTCAGAAGTATAGAAGTCTTTGCTTTTCTTTTCCCAAAGGAGGCTTTATTTCTGAACATTTTCTGCAGTCTTCCAATATTTATCGTTTCTTACCATTGTTAACACTTCTTAAAGGATTTATTTGTTTGAAAGTACCGTGACCAGCACAGCATGAACAGGGTTGGAGAGGGGGTGATGGGCAATTCAGAAAATAAAGAGACAGACACATGATAAAGACCACAAAATCTGGCAGTCAGAGGGAAGCCCCCTTCTTTGAAAGAGGTTGACCTAGAAGGCTCCCAGTCTCAATCTTATTGAAATGCTCAGGGAATCCAATTACAGGAATTGATGTGACACAAATGTTGATGGCTACATTCAACGTTAATATTACCCAGCCAGCGCCTGAGGATCAAAAAGCAACAGTGTTACCCATGTACATGAATGGCTCAAAGAAGAGTCTAAGACACACAGTCCTATGACTTTGGACCACTGCCCAACTGCAGACCCTCACCCACAGACCTTGACCTCAGTCTTAAACTTCTTTCCACTGATAGACCATTGCTTGCGGAGTTTGACCTCAGTCTCTGGCACCAGCAGTCTGTGAATTCAAGATTCCAGACACAGTCTGTCCTGTTCTTTTTTTTTTTTTTTATCAAGTCATGCTGTTATTTCTTTACAAAATACCTGCAGAAGAAAGATAAAGAAAAAAATGAAGAAGAAGAAGAGAGACAGAGAGAGAGCATTTCCATCTTCTGTTTCGCTCCCCAAATGGCTTCATGTCCCGGGCTCTTGTAGGCCAAAGCCAGAGACCATACTCCCACACGAATGTCAGGGCCCATGTATTTGAGTCATTGTCTTCTGCCTGGTGCGTTAGCAGAAAGCTGAATGATGGGTAGAGCAGATGGAACTTGAATCAGCAATCCGATATGGGATACTGGTATCACAAGTTGTGATCTTCTGCACTGTACCACAATGCCAGCTTCTGTGGATTTTCTTTGAGTAGTTGAAGTTGCACAGGAAAGAAAATGGCGAAAAGAAAGGAGAGCAATATTGACCAAATCTAAATAATTATAATTTGTGATCACCGGTGTAACTAACTGTAATAGCATAATAACATATAACCATGAAGCTTAAAACTAAGGCATGTATGTACTTTACTAGTTAGAATATCAATGTAAAAATATGTTATTAGAAGGCCTGGCACAGTGGCCTAGCAGCTAAAGTCCTCACCTTGAACACACCAGGATCCCATATGGGCGCCGGTTCTAATCCCAGCGGCCCCGCTTCCCATCCAGCTCCCTGCCTGTGGCCTGGGAAAGCAGTCGCAGATGGCCCAAAGCCTTGGGACCCTGCACCCACATGGGAGACCTGGAGGAAGTTCCTGGCTCCTGGTTTTGGGTCGGCACAGCACCAGCCATTGCGGTCACTTGGGGAGTGAATCATCAGACAGAAGGCCTTCCTCTTTGTCTCTCCTCCTGTCTGTATATCTGACTTTCCAATAAAAAGAAAATAAATCTTTTTTTGAAAAAGTAAACCTAATAAGCTTAATTTCATCATTAGAGTTTACAGATACATATTAGGATTTATGAGATTAATGTTTACTCAGGAACATAACAAAAACTATAAAACCTGGGTGGGCGATTGTTATAATTCTCATTTAACAGCAACTTTAACATGTGAGTCTGGGCTATTTCATAATTTTATTTTCATTCATGTGTTTAGAAGATTGACAGCTCTCTGGAATAGCTGTCAGTTTTCCTATAAAAAAGATCCTAGATATGATACAATTCTAGTGTGTGTAGATGGTCATATTGTAAATCAGCAGGGAGAAACGATTATTTACTAGAACAAGTACTGGGGTTTTGGTTGTGCATTTAGGAAAAGACATCTAAACATACACTTGATGAATTACACAAATGTTTACAGATAGAGAATAAAGGGAGAAAATCTCAACATATTAAAATAGAATGAAAACCTTATAAATTCTTATTATAATTGTAGAAAAATAGAGAACTTTACAAGTTGAGGGTTTAAATGGGATATCCCTGAAGAAAGTGAGCCCCAAGCAGCCACAGTGGCTGGAGCTGCATTGATCTGAAGCCAGGAGCCTTGAGCCTCTTCCCAGTCTCCCACATAGGTGCAGGGTTCCAGGGCTTTGGGATGTCCCCAACTGCTTTCCCAGACCACAAGCAGGAAGCTGGATGGGAAGTGGGGCCGCCGGAATTAGAAGCGGCGCTCATTTGGGATCCTGGCACGCGCAGGGTGAGAACTCCAGCCACTAGGCTACTGCGCCAAGTATTGAATTCTCTTTGTTCGAATCCATTTCTTTCTTTAATTGCTTGTTTTAATGAAATCATTCACATTTTTAAATGCAGAATTTGAAGCTACTTGAAGATTCTTAGTATTAGAAACAAATGACTGGCATGGTTTCAAATTCAGGAAATACAAATTCTTGCTTCCCGGACTGTTGTTACAAAACTCAAGGGGAAAATCACTCAACATTTATTTGTCCTCCTGTATTTCTTCTTGTTCTGGGGCTTTCTCAAGTGCCCATCAGCTCTCAGTCTTCTGTAATAATGTGTCATCCTAAAGAGGAGGGATTCTGAGCTGAGAGCTGCCGCTTGCAAGGACATCTCAGGAGTCAGAGAGTGGCCATCCTGAGCCCTGTGGGCACTGTGGGCACTGTGGGCACCTCCACAGGCTGATAGCATGAGCCATTCACCACACAGCAGAGGCTGTCCCAATTGGTTCAGCCACTTACAAACAGGAAAGGAAATCTCAGAGGGTAGAAACAGCATGGGAAATGATATAAAATAGTTCATTCCTTCTTAATTATGCATTTCATTATCTCTAATTTTTAAGACACATTTACATATGTGTTGCATTGGAATTTATTGTATCTGCTGTCATTTTCCATTACATAAAATTCCTTGGGTTTTTGCAGCTATCTCTCTCCCCAGAGTTCTTCTCTCCTTCTGTGTAATGCTAACGTCAAATGCAGTTCTAAGCTCATTTCCTTTCTCACGTCCTGGCAATGTAGATAAATAAATGTGGTTTTAATTTTTGCATCATTTCTTATCTCCATATCGTATCCAGTAGCATGTGACTCACTTCGTTTTCAGCAACTGAGACTGCTAAATTTTGGACATTGCCCATAGGAGCTTGTGTCTCCTTTGCTCTCTCTCTCTCTCTCTGTGTCTCTCTTGCCCTCTCCTTATTTGGTCTTGACCTCTGTTCTTTTCACACTGTGCCAAGCATTGTACTGTTTTTTGATCCTTATACCATAAACCACACGATAAGAAAACTCTTCATTTTTCTTTTTCTGTTTCATTTTCCTTTTCTTGCTCATTTACTAAAGGGTTCTGTCATCATTTTTATTGCATGGTCCCATATGTGATGAAATTCAGATGAATGAATGATGACACATTTTAAGTTGGAGAACTGGTTACAATACTATCTCTTGTCATGTTATTTCATAGACGCACACACACATGTCTTTTTCTTTTCCTCAATTTTCCTGGGCTGCCTTTTGCTATGTGTAACCTCTTTCCTTCTTACAGTATTTCTGACCCCTTTGAACAACCATATTCATTGCAGAACTGTTCACAAAGAGCTGAGAAGTGGGAACAATGCAAACATCCAATGTCAGTATGTGCAGTGGAATGTGATTCAGCCTCTGTAAGGATGGAAATTCTGCTATATGCTACACCATGGATGAAATTTCAAGTCACCTTGCTGAGTGGAATAAGTCATAAAGATACAAATACTGTAGGATTCCAATTACAGTTAAAAAATAGTCAAATTCATAGAAACAAAGTAGGATAGGAAGTGGGAAGGTGAAGGAAGTTGTCTAACCTGTGTAGAGTTTCAGAATTGCAAGATGGAAAAGTTCTGGGTATCTGTTTCACAAACTATGTGAATAAACTTATCACCACTGAATCAAATACTACCAAATGAGTATGATGGTAAATTTCATGTTCCTACATTTATTACAATAACCATTTTGAAGGAAAAAAATCTGTATCTGATTCTTGGTACATATCAATTCTCATATGAACCCAGTAATTGAGAAGTTTAGTTAAGATAGCTGACAAATTGCCCTCTGATTAACATACAGCCTTTGCTTTAAGTATGAGTTTTCTTTCCTTTGTCTCCCACAGTGCTTTGGTTATGTCTTCATTATTCATTGCCTTTATAATTCTCCATTTGTGTCTGCCTGGAAGGTTTTGAATGTGCTTCATTTAATTTTCTATCCCAGAATTATGGGCACGTAACAGGTACTCAATAAATATCTGGATGACATTTAAGTAATTAAAATTACTTTGAGTGGTAAGTGCAAAAGTTGGAAGAACACACAGGATTGGTACCTTTAGAGCACCTGGGTTCCGGTTCCATTTCTGTGATTCTCAAATACACTCACACGCAGACACATTGATTTGTCATGAGAGAAAAGTTCACATTAGCCATCCTCCAAGCTCCATCCAAGCTCAGATTCTATTCCTGTACACCAATGACTCCTATAAAACATCATTCTAACGCAAACTCATGACTCAGTAACAAATTTGAATATTTCACTTCAGAAGCTAAGCCTTAAATACTAGGATTTTTTTTTTGCACCAATAATAAAAGCTTAGATAGACAAGAAAACAAGATTCAAGGGAGACATTATCATAGACCTTCACCACACTGCATAAGTTTCAGGGTGTGGAGGAAGGGAGTTTGGGTCATCATCTTCTCCACTCTTAAGAAAAAAAACAGTGACATTGCATTCTCTAATACTACTCAGTGAGTTCTTAAAAAATATATTTCCTGTTTCCTACTTTTTGAAGACAAGATTGCTTTTGGGATAATTGGAAAGAAAAGACTCTGTTGCTGTGAAAATATCCTTTCTTTAATATTTCTTGTATCTTAAGACACACAGACAGAAATAGTATAAGGTTGGGCCCAGCACAGTGGCCTAGCAGCTAAAGTCCTCACCTTGAACACGCCGAGATCCCATGTGGGTGCCAGTTCTAATCCTGGTAGCTCCACTTCCCATCCAGCTCCCTGCTTGTGGCCTGGGAAAGCAGTCGCAGATGGCCCAAAGCCTTGGGACCCTGGAGGAAGTTCCTGGCTCCTGGTTTTGGATCAGCTGTTGCGGTCACTTGGGGGGTGAATCAGTAGATGGAAGTGGATGGAAGATCTTCCTCTTTGTCTCTCCTCCTGTCTGCATATTTGACTTTGCAATGAGAATAAATAAATCTTAAAAAAAAAAATACTGCAAGGTTGAGTTTGCCGAGGCAGTGAGTTTTATTATTATATAAGAAAATTGTGTTAGTCACATTTTTAAAAGTATTTCTAGGACTTTATGACATTTTCTGGAAAGAGTTAAATCCTTTCTCTTAATCTAACAACCAAGTCGCATATGCAGATGTATGAAGATATTTCTGGTCCTTTGAATCTCTGGGGTGTTTGAAAGTATCTAAAATCTCGCATATTAGCATGTATCCAAAAAGTTAGACTGTAATACTATTTAGCTGCTCTATTTTTCCATTATGGGTCTGTCAGCAGGAATATGTTGCCCTATAGTACATGACAAGTGAAAACGCTGGTAACATTGTTTTTCATAGACAGAAAAAATACCAAAGAAGCAATTTCTTAGCTAAAATGTCACCTGTTAGATGTATAGGGCTCACTGTATTTTGTTGCCCTGGTAACGGATGGTGTAAAATGACTCCTTTGCACTGCTCCATCGGAGTGATTGCATCCTGGCTTCCCATCATTTTACAAGAGGCTGTTTTCATTCTCCCTTCCTGACCATATTAAGTGCAAAGAGATTGAATTACTGTGCTGTACCCTCTCCATCCGATGTGGATTTAAGAGTTGATATTGATGTACTGAGAACTGTGTGCTACTCCAAGAAAAAAAAAAGCTACAAATTATAATGAATTTGACTTTTATGTATCGACCATTCAAGAGTTGAAGTAGAGTTTCTGCACCCACGGGATAGACATGCCCTGATCAGCATTTTTCACTTGAACGAATCCAATTGATAAAGCAATATACTCAGTGTCACTTCGCTTGATCTCCAGGTTTAACAATAGTCATGCTAAAAGTAGATACATTACTCCATAAATTTTACTCATAAAAAAATGTGCTAGCCATAGCTTTCTACAGCTGCACTCCTTCCAACTTTTAACTGAGCAGGGCAAAAAGAAGGTCCATTCCAAAATTTTGCTGAGACCGTGCAAGTGCTAGCCGTGTGAATTCAGGTACGGAGCCATGGGAACCAGAGCCAGGTACCACTTCCCTTCCTTGCTCACAATCACTGAATCAGAAAGTGCTTCCTGTGAAAACCAGCTTCCTGCTCTCACAGAAATGGAAAATTTCTTTCCCAGTGGTATGCCACATTATAATTATCAAACTGTTTGATTATGTTGCGACAAATGACTCAGTGCCTCAGAAACCATTTGGTTAAAAATTTCATTTACCTCTCATTTGAAATAAGAGTTATTTTCTCAAAGGAAGAGCTTTCCTTTATAAACTTTGGATAATTTGATTTTTTGACCATTGCTACATAATATTTGCTATACCATGACATTTTTTTTTCCTTTGAACTTTGGCTTTTACATGTAGGAAGTAAATGAGAGACTAAGATGAAAAAGTAAGGATTGGAGATAACATTTCAGAACAGGAATTTTTATAACGCATGCATTCCTTCCTGATCTGGGGGAAAGTAGGGCGTGAGTGAGAGAGCATTTGGATAATTTATTTTATTTAAATATGGAAGAAAAGAAATACCTCTAGTTAACAGCATTCCCCAAATGATAACTCCATTTCAAAAATTTTTGTAGGACTGTTTTGAATTCCTATTGCTTGGTCATATTTGGAGAGACAACTCATTCTGCCTGCTCTGCTAGCTTGGAAAACTGTGTGTGTTGGGACTTTCTTAATTGACTTCAACCATGATGATAAATGACCATTCTCCTTCAAAGGGGAAACTTCGCAAACATTTAAATAGCTGACTAATGACCTTCTTCTTGTTTGATTATTCTTAGTATGTGTACAACAGGAAGCTTGCATCAGTTTGCTCTCCTGGCTTTCTCTTTGTTTTCAATCTTCTCTGTGAATTTGATGTCTATGTCTCCCTGTCCGTCTGTCTCTCATTCTCCCTTTCTTTGTCCTCCCCTATCTCTCTCTCTGTATCTCTCTCCATCTGATCCTTCTCTATTGTCCTCTACTTTCTCTTACACCGATCTCTTAAATTGCCTGTATCCCAGCTACTCACTGGTATAAGGTATCCTGGTCCTAAATAATCTTTGTCTAAAACGCAGCTGTACTTTCAAATCTGTTTTCACTGGTTTCCCCTCGACACAGCAGTTATTTGCTCTCCAGCTCTGTTAAATTTCTGCCACATCATGAATATGCTAAATAGTGAATGTCAAAGTGTGGCTCCTGAGCCAGAAGCTGCAGCAGGATTAATTTGTTATTAGTCAGAAATGCCAGTTCTCAGACATACTTGAGACTGGTAGGATCAGAAACTAGAAATGATAATCTTATCCCAAAGTTACCACGTTATTCCTACCCTTTACTGTGGATTCTATTTTACCTGCCGTGTCAGAGAAAATATGAGGTTTTTGGTTTTGGTTTGGGTTTTGGTAAGTTTAAGGGTTTTTAGTTGCATCCATTTTATTGCAGAAGACAGGATTTCATTCTTTTCCGTGGCTTAGTAATATTCCATGGTGTATCTATACCACGCTTTATTTATCCAGTCATCAGCTGATGGTTGTTGTGGTTGATTCCGTGTTTTAGCTCTTGTGAGTTGTAGCTCACGAATAACATGGCCTCACAAATAACTCTCTTCTATGTAGATTTCATTGTCTTGTTGTTTTTTTTACTCTCTACTTGTTGAACGTTGTGATTGGTGGTAAATGAATCCTGTGCAAATCATTCTGAAGACAGCAAAGGGTGGAAAGAGTTCTGAGGGCAAGCAGGGTAACAGGAAATGTGGTTGTCTTCCTGCAGCTATACCTGTGGAGTGCGTAACATATGCTTGCTTTATATCAATTAAAAAAAGAAATCAGAATGATGACAGCCAGGCGTATGTGTTCTAGCAAGGCCTGAAGGTGATTCTGCTGCCTTCTGATGTTTGACGACCACCGATCTGCAACACAGAACCCTTTGTGCTGTGCTCTGGGTGCAAATGCTGGCTGCTGTCAAGTCCTAACTTCCTAGCCTCTCTTGATGAATATCCTTGTCCTGCTTTCTGATAGCAAGTCGACACTTAGCTGATTCAACTCACTGATCTGAGGCAGTGGTAAAGCCAGCCCACAATGGTTTTCATCACTGGACTCATGTGACCATTTACTTCTCCAACAAATAACACCTGGGCAGTAGGTCCTGTCTCCGTGAATTTATTTTTGGAGAAGTCCAAGTCAGGGGAAGGATGCAACCACAGCCTGTACATAGCTGCCACACTGCCTGAAGCCTGCTTGGTTCTAACAGAAATGCTCCAGAGGATGTGAATTGTCAGCTCATGAGCTAAAGGCTACAGACCTTCCCTCTTAACCTGTTGGGGATCCCAGGAACAGGCAAACGCTGCCCAGCTTCTTGCTGTGTGCTCTATAAAAAATACCTCTTTTCGTTGGCCACAAAAATGTCAGTGATTGGGTTTCTGCCTGTTGAGTATAGCCCTAGTTTGGGGTTTGCTGTATGCCACCTGGGATTCTGCGTGTTTTCAACTGAGCTATTCTAATGATGACACCTTTATCACTGTCAAGTGACAAGGGGTTTTGAAGGCCTGTATGGGCCCTCCAAGAGTTGATTGGTTCTTATCTTAGAATCTTACAGACCTTGATAGGAAGAACATCTTGAAGTATTTCTAAGTGAGCCTAACCAAGCCACAAGAACAAAAGGAAAACAAACCTCTTTCCAGGATAGAATTCTGCCCCTTGCTTGTCACTAATTCTAACAGTTCCACAGGAACTGTTGAATTCTGCAACCTCTGTTTTCTCATTTGCAAATGGAAATAAAACGGTTTATATCCTCGGGATCATGTCAAGGGATCAGATAGCAACTGAAGGCATACTTTTTGAATTATAAAGAACTGCACAAGTATAGGAAGATACTATGAATAATATCTTTCTTAATCTTCCATGATAGCTTTAATTAGTAAGGATTTAGATAATGAAGGGCTGCTGACATCACATATCTTTTTTCTACTCTGAATGTTCCTGGAGAAATCAGAAATTTTTAGTAAAAAAAAAAAAAAAGATTGTTTTTGCTTTTGCTTCATGGGCTGTAGGCTCCTTGCATAAATAGCCTGGCACACAATACCACCTGCTTGGAAGATGGCATGAAAGAGCTGCTTTCATTTTGTGCTCAATCACAGAACCAGTCCCTCACCCATATTTTAAGAAAGATAAGAGAGCTGCCAAGCATAAGTGCCTTGTAAATATATTTCCTTTGCAGGATTACAGGACATGGAGAAACTGACAACCGTAGACAGTCCTTTCTGGAATGTCTCATAGCTTCCTGGGCTGGGGGTAATCGAGTAAGAAGTTTGGAGTGACTATGAGCCCAAGATCAAAGAATGCTACACATGAAGACAGGAACTCAGCTCCTCCAGCCCTCTGCCTCCTCCTGAGCTCACACACCAGCGACTGACACAGTTAGAGAAGCGCTGTCCAACAGGAAATAATGCCAGCTACACGTGGCATTTCAATGTTTCTCCTATCCTCCATTAAGACATACTTACAGACAGATGGATGAATTTTAAGAATATGTTTTATTTAACCCAGTATATCTGAAAGAGTAAGCGTTCAGCCTGTAATCAGAGTCAGCATTTTGCATTCTCTTTTTCATCCGTAAGCTTTGAAATCCAGGGTCTGTTTCCTACCAGTAGTGTAACTCTGTTTGCACCAGCTACACTCAAGCACTCGGCAGTCATGTGCAGTTAGGGTGACTCCTGTATTAGAGAGACAATGCAGACTTAGGGAATGGTATTTTTTTAAATATTTATTCATTTTCACAGGAAAGACAGATATACAGAGAGGAGGAGAGACAGTGAGGAAGGTCCTCCGTCCCCTGATTCATTTCACAAGTGGCCACAATGGCCGGAATTGTGCCAATCCAAAGTTAGGGTCTAGGAACTTCCTATGGGCCTCCCATGAAGACGCAGATCCCCAAGGTTTTGGGCCATCCTCAACTACTTCCCAGGCCACAAACAGGGAGCTGAACAGGAAGTGGGGCTGCCAGGATTAGAACCGGTGCCCATATGAGATCCTGGCTCGTGCAAGATGAAGACTCCAGCCACCAGGCTATCGCGCTGAGCCCAAGGAATGGTATTTCTTTTAAAATACAGGTTTAAACACAAATAGCCTCAAAAAGAAGTTGAGACCTCTTTGAGCAACATTTGCAGCCACTTCTACCATTTGCGTGTGTTTTCCCTTCATCCCCTGTTCCAATATGTACACTCACATGCCTTGTGTACACATGTGCACACACACACACACACACACACACACACACATGCACACTGATATTCACTGTGTTTCCATGAAGCATGATCCCCTTGCCCAGTGTGTCTTCTCTCACCTTTCTGATGCTGCTATTTCTGTCTGGGCAGAGTTAGGCCTTCTCTGTATCTTCCAATCAGTAAATAGCAGGAGATGATATACAGCCTGGGTTATTGAATGTGCTGTGCCTTACCAGAGAGTGCACCTGCTGCTCTCTGTAAAAGCAGGTTGAGGGTGGCTTTTGCTTACCATTTCTCCAATCCTGTTGAGACAGAAAAGGGAAGAGGGAGAGAAGGAGGGAGAGAATTAGAAAGACAGGGAGAGGGGGTGAGGAAGCAAGCAGAAAAGTGTTTCAAAGACACCCTTAGGCTTTATTATCTCTGAGCTTTAGAAGAGCAGAAGGCCCAGCTGAGATGAGCAGCCACGGTCCTTCAGCTCAAGAGTGGAAGGAAAATTCATGCTTTAAGAAAAAAATGAAATTCTGTAAGGAAAGCATGACAGAAGTAAAAGCCAAAGTAAACCAAGCAGCTTAAAACCACTCACAACATGATGAATCTTAAAAATCATGTGATATGACGTATGTGTTAGTTTTCCTAGGAAATATTTTATAATACATATGCTACCTGGATGATACTTTGATTTTGCCTTTGGGAAAAGCTTGCTCTCTATCAGTGGGATTTCTTTGGGGAATGATGGAAGCCATCTTACATCCCCCATTACTCACCTTCGCTTTTCGCCCTAATCCCCTGCCCAGTCCCTCAGCCTCGTGACCCCTGCTGATCCCAGCTGCTGCCTCTTGTTCTTAACTGGGGGATTTCTTTTTTAACTCTCCAAAAGCAGGTGACAACATCAAAGACACCTTGGTGCAGAACCTCTGGTGCCAACTGCTGTGAAAATGTTGACAGTTCTAAGAGAGCCCAGGACCTAATTCATGGACTGTTTCTGAATTTTAAACCAGACTGACTTACCTTGCTTTCAAGCAAGAGATCTGAGTATTTTACAGTGACCTGTTCAAAGAGGAAAACATTCAGCTTAAAAGGCCTCTTTTGTCTCAATTTTTTTCTATTTTCATGAATATTGCACTTTTAGAAACTTCAACAAATTTTGAAACCAGGTGTCTGTAAACCAAAAGTATGTTCAGTTCCTCTGCAGTTTGCAACATGTGCTTAATGTAGTTGCACATGTATGTGCATGCCTGCATAAACACATACATGCCCCAAACATACAATACCAGTTAACACCCAAAGGAAAGGGATCAAACCTTTGCATCCCTGAACTATGTCCATAAATTGTGCAATGTGCTATTACTGCCATTTTTCAGAGAAGCAGAAAAATAAAATTAAGCAAAAATATTCATTTCAGAATAAAAGTAGCAATGTAAAAAAAAAAGTCTAGAAACGAATCTTCTCTCAAAGTATTACAAATCAAACAAAAACACATGAGAAAGAATAAAGCAACTTTTGCAAGAAAGAGAGGGAGGTAGACGGGGGTAGGAAGTAGCTGTGGGTGCCATTCCTACCACTACAGAATCTGCACTGCAAATTGCTGTGCTTTACGGAGAAGTGGCAATCAGCACCGATTGAAATATCCCTGAATGCAGTTATAATGACATTCCTCCTCTCCCTCTTGTGTCTGGCGTGATAGACCATCATCAGAAATGTGCACCATCATACAGGGCACAGTTTCTAAAGGCGGGAAGACCCTTGCCTAGGATCCCACAGCCAGGAGCCTTTGGGGCATGCGTGAAACATGCGCACAGAACTAACATGATGAGCATTTCACCTGTGAAATAACACAGGCTCCCCCGCGTCCAAGGGCTTCCTGGTTTGTTAAATATTATGATATTACCTTTTTGAAAATCTAAATAATTTTGAGCAAGGGGTTGTGTATTTCATCCTGGGCTGATCCTCACAGATTATAGCGGCAGTTATACATGCACAAAATGCAGCTAAAGTGTGCAGCGTTGAAAGATCTTTCCTCCACAGCTTCTGTAGCTAGGTAATCGGTAGCGGAGAAAAATTAAAACAGTCAATAGAGCATTTCCACATTATAAGAGGCTATCCTTAGGTCCTGTCACTGACTGGTTACCAGAAAATCTATGATGATTGTCAAAATGTGATGTGTAGTTCTGACCCCCGCTTTGCCTCAAAAATCCACCTCGGCTGTTCTTATTCTGTTGATTGCGATGACTTACATAGTACTCATATCACATCACATCAAACACAACTTGATATGACAAGACGTCACACGACCTGGTAGAAAGAAAACTGGAGGAATCCATCCTTTTGTTTAAAATGCCAGAGAGGAAAGGAGACAAACCCAGGAGAGCAGAGGTAATCATAATAAAATAATGCTGCTAAATTATAAATGATGATTTGTACTTTTCTGACCTCTTTTATTTCTGGTTGTTGGATACTACAGACTCAATCTGTCCCAGATTTTTTTTTTTTTGCCGGACCTCAATACAACATGCTTTGATATGACTATGTATAACAGTGTCATGGGTAAGGTCTTTCTCACTGAGTGGCAAGACAAATGAAATAGCACACAACATTTTCCAAAATGTATTAAGAAGATTATTGTCTGAGACTAAAGCATGCTGATGACCACCAGAAGGTTCCTTGTCAGTTTGTGAACAGAAAAAGATTATGTTGAATTCATTCTAAGGAAGGTCTGCCAGTGGCTCTCAGTGAGGAACAGGTGATGTGGCATGATCAGATGATCACAGATCACAAGTGTTCCACACACCTCACATCTATGCATGGCCACATAAAGGGAAAGGGAAACAGGATGATCTTTGTGCCAAGAGGGGAGGATTTCCAAGCTGCAAGTGGGAGAACTATCCATTACCAACATCAACAGGCTCAGGATTCATAGAAATCTATCAGAAAGGAGAAGATTTTGGTAAACTGTGGATTTCAAGGGTGGGTCCATCCTCTTGGTAGGGTTGGATGACTCTGTCCTGTAGGCCAAGCAAATTGACCAATGGGAAGATGCTGAGAGGCATTCACAGAGCTCAGGATTTACACATGGGGCTCCAGGATGCTAAAGTATGAATACAGTCTGTACTTTCTGAAAGTTCATATTTAAATTCAGTTCCCATTGTGAGGTCTACCTTTAGGCCATGGACCCTCTGCAGGTAATGGGAGTGGATTCTGTCCTGGTAATTTCTGAAGAAGAAAGGGAAAAGACATGGTCACACACATGTTCCCTGTCCCCTGCTTTGTGGTGTCTGTACTTCCCTGGGATGCTGCCTGCCAGCAGGTGCTCTCGGCACAGGAGGCTCTACATCACTGCAGCAGAGTCATGAGCCACAAGGAACCTCTTCTCTTAATAATCGATCTCGTCTGTGGTGCTTATAGCAGCGCAAGGCACACTGAGTCACAGAATATTCTAGATTGGGGCACTTCACTGGTGCTGCTTAGGGAAGAGGAGTGGAGTCAGTTCAACGCCTGTGTATCACTAGGCCTGAGACCTTTCTGCTAGCAAAGCTGAACTCATAGTCTAGGCTTGGTGGGTGCAACAGAAGTTTTAGAACCTAAATGCCTGGTTTCCAATCTCAGTTTTACCTTTCCTAAAGTCAAACGAATACAACTTTGAATGAGTGATTTAATTGTGACTCAGTTTCATTGTATATAAATAAATAACATCGATTTGTTTTATCATCATATGTAAATAAAAAAGGAATGCCGATAATAAAATTTGCGATGTTGTTGTTAGTATTCAGTAGAAACAAATGAATATTTGATGCTAGAATAATGCTCACCATATATTAAGCAATTAGTTAATAAAAGTGTTTAATAGACTTTTGTTATTTCCATCTGAAACATTCAGCTTTGATATTTACCTCACAAGATCAAAGGGATAAGTCCATGGTCAACATTCCTGCTTTCAGTGAGAGTTTTATTTGAGAGACAGAGACAGAAAATGCTCCACTCACTGGTTCATTTCCCCAAATGCCACTCAAGATTGGGACTCAGCCAGGCTGATTCTGAGAAGTGAAGAACTTACCTGGTCTCCCACATGGTGTGGGAGCGATGAGAAAGACGGAGTGAATGAGGTACTTGGGACATCGTTTGCTGCCTCTCAGGATGTGAGCTGGCTGGAATCAGGGGTGAAGCTGAAACTCAAACCAGGCGCTTTGATAAAGACCATGGTTCCTTCAAGGGCATCTTAACTGCTAAACCAAATACTTGCCCCTACCTTCTTATTTTTATACTGCAGGGTTTAGTGAATCTCTTTTCCTTGCCAACGTTTCCTCTTTAAATATATTTCTTAGGGCTCATGACTTTGAGAAACAGGGCATCTTTCAAGCCTTGGAGGCCAGCAAGTCTGAAATTAGACAGGTGAACTAAGGTGGCAAAATGAAGAACAGCCTGGTAGATGGTGCATTGAGCGCAAAATCTCGAACAGGTAACAGTTAATAATCTGCTGTTATTACAATCAGGTTCATTCTACTTATTATTAAAATATAAGTGGTAATTTTCTTCTGGCTTCCACATATCATATGTTTAAAAGCTCTTCCTTTTGTTTGAACACACATGCACTCACACGCACAGATCTCTAAATTCATGAAGTCAAATAAATCAACTCAGCTTTTTGTCAATTGAAAAAGTCATGAAAGAGAAAGAAACGGAACTCTAAACTCATAAACTCTGAGAAATTACTTTCTTTATGTGGCCAATGGCTTAAGGTCTAACAGGATAACAGAAGTTAGAGGTCACCAGATATTCTTGACAAGGTTGCTGGAAGAATATTAAATGTCGTGTTTCTGGCTTCTCGCAAGTGTGGGGGAAAACCACCTTAATGTACTCGAAGTTGGCCTTAACTTTCAACATGGTATTTCACATCTTGAATTTGATTGGCTCTATGGCTGTCCTACGAAATTAGGAAAGTGAGACTGCTTTAACACTTTTTGTAAGAATTTTAAAAAGTGAACACTCTCTCCCTGTCACCGGCAATTAAATATAGAGGCAATTAGGGAAGAGTAGAATGGCCACTTGACATTGGAGTGAAATAGTCCTATTTTCTCAGCATGAGTCTTTGAAAAACGTAACTGGCTCTGCCTCTTCTCTTTATCTAAATATTAGAATGCTCTAAGAGTTGTATTAAGGACAAGAAATAACACCTGTTATGCTTAACACAAACTGTATCTATAAAATACACCTGACATGTGACTAACTGTGGTAGACACTCGGTAAACACTACCTCGTGATTTCTACCTCCGTAACTTTGCTGTTATTTTATTATCTTTGTCTTTGTTGTTGCCACCATAGTTTTTTGCTCATACTGGACACTTGACACAATGGCACCTAATATAATTACTGCTGTCAAGGACTAGTAGTCTAAGGCAAGATCAGTACAGTAAGCATATGCAGTATATTAGCAGTACCAGTCTTTATCTGAAGTGTTTCCATTAGGAAAGAAGGGAGGAGGAAGCCATGGGCCAGCCTAGAATGTGCGCCTCACTTTAGCTAAGTGCTAATGCACTGACATTGGCAGCAGAAGTGGTAGACCTGCCAACCTTGTGGGGTTTCTAAAAGGGAGAATTGGCATAAGGGGATTCAGATGGAGACAGGGATGCAAATAACCTTACAGCAAGCATTGTAACTACTCCTGGGCACTTGGTTTATTTATAGTTCAAAGCCAGTCTGAAAGGCAATAAGAAAATGACTTAATGGCACCTCCGAATCCTAACGCAGAGCTTGCTTGCTTTTTCACCGGGAGAGAGCTCTCTCAGTCTAATAGTGGAGCCAGGGCAGCAAAGCACCATTGGGGAGCAAGCCCTCACTGGGAAACTGTCCCCATGAACAGCTTCCTGAGGGCCTTGCTCTGCTTTCCTGTTCTTCTCTTTCTCTTGTGAACCCTCTTACGTCTGAGCACTTCGGAGTAGATCCTGGGAGCACCACTTGTGATGGTCAAAAGATAGGGTGAGGGAAGAGTAAAGAAGGCAGTCAATCAAACAGGCCTGGGAGTAATTGATCAAAGGTCTTCATGTACATGCAGTGGGATCACTCCGAGAATAAACTGGGGTTCTGCGCCTCAGTGAGAAAAACATCATCAGAAGGATCAAATGTCCAGACCACCATGTTGGTTTCATTGTCCCACTGCCAGTTCCTCTTCCAAGACTTTTCTTCCCTGCGGTCTGCTATCTGTTTGAACAGAGGTTGAAACAGAACTGGAGCTCTTACCAGCTGCCTCTGACAGGCTAAGCGGCTCAGATAAGACCTCCCCCGCTTCTTGCCTGTGCGGTCTCCAAAGCTCTTTCTCCAGCCCTAAAAAGAATCCTGTGCTTGTCATCTTCACAGCACTCTTTGTCTTAATCATATCCAAAGCAGAACCATGTTAAAATTTGTAAAGATTAATGAAGTAATATTAAATGAGGTCACCCACTCACTCAACCAAGGGAAGAATCTGTCTTAATGCCAACTTTGACATACACCTGTTTTACTAGTTTCCATCTGTTTCTCTGAGTTGTTCGGTAGTCAGCCACTCAGAGTCAACTTGTGTGGTTGTATCTCTGTATCCCAAGATGACCCCAACAGTTTAGCAGGAAATACTATCTGTGGTAGAAGTGATTTCATCTTGACAGCAGCAAAATTGGGCTGGCTCAGGCCCTTGCAGCTCTGGAAGATATTGACTTGGCCTCTCCTAAACTGATAGACTAAAGAATAAGACTGTTACCAAGCTCTATTCTAGATCATTTATCTAGCTTTTCCTTGTAGCTATGAAATGTCACATTCTACGCATGAAAGTGGTGGCGCCTGAATCCTTGGATAAATCTGGAGTGTAACTGTTAAGGCAGTAAAATTTTTAGTTTGCTCCTTTTCACTCATCCATTGCTTCTCCTTTTTCATCATCTCTCAATTCTGCCAAGTTAAAACGAATCGAACCATCACAGAAAATTGTGGGACCTTGAATGCCAGTCTGTAACATGTAGAACTCTGAGTCTCCTTTGGAATGCAGAAATGATGACTTTGCAATGTGGCGAAGTGGGTTAGGCTACCATCTGCAAGATGGGCTTCCCACATCAGAGTGTTGGTTCCACTCTCTGTCACTCCACTTCTGGTTCCCTACTAATGCATCTGGAAAGGCCACGGATAACAGACCATGCACCTGGACCCCTGTCACCCTCCTTAGAGATGTGGAAGGAGTTTCCAGCACCTGGCATCAGCCTGATGCAGCTCAGATAATTTCTGCCATTTGGGATTGAAACCACTGGATATGAGTTATCTCTGTCTATCTCCATTTCTCCTGTTCTGTCACTCTGCTTTTCAAATGAATCAGTATTTTAAAATAATACACCAAAGGAATGGATTCATTTAGTTTGATCTAATCAAATAACTTCTGGCTTGAATTTTTCCAAATTTCTTTTTCTGGATGAATTTTTCATCCTCTAATGGATTAGTGTAATACCAAACACGTTTCACTTAGTGCAGAATTTAGGGAAACACAGAGATCAGAGACCAACACAACAGCCTTCTCCAGCCCCTTAAAAGCTTGCCAAAAAAAGGGGGACACTATGATATTACCCATATCTTTGTGAATGAGAATAAAATTGTCATGACTCAAGTGCAGGACACTGGAAATGTGGACGATGACGCCGTTGAGTTAATTATCAAGATACTGTTAGGCCAGAAAGTCTGTGTCTTTTTCTATAGCAATGAGGGACACAATAGCAATTTTATCACCTAGTCCTAACATGATTACTTTTGAGTTTTTGCTTGTCCTTGTTTCTTTCAGGAATTTTAAATTTTTGTTTGTGGGTTTTGTCACTTCTGATTTGGGGAGATTCTTTCAGTTTAGTTTTTTTCCATGAAGTGTGGTGGGTACACTCGGTTGAGATGAATTTTATAAGAGAAAAGTCAGTTATTAGCCATGAAAAATAAAGGTCAGAGGTGGTTAACAGTTAAACCGAGACTTTAAAATTAGGATGAGAAGGGCATTTGAAAGATATTTAGAACATAAAACTGACATAACTTATAATGCTTTGGTATTTGCACCAGAGACCAGGAATAGCTGAGGATTCCTGAGGTTTCCACCCTAGTCTAAAAATCTGTAGAGTGTAGAGAAATCTCCGAAAGCTGGCAGATACAAACGAGTTGGCAACATTTCAGGTAGATAACAGAAGAATCATTCATGGTGAGCCCAGCCTGTGTGTCTTACTGCAAGACCCCGGGAAGGTACATGAAGAGATCAGCTATCAATTTGCGATCTTCTATGAGGAAATAAGATCCTGCCTTGTATCAATGGCTTTGTTAAGATTAGATTGTCCAGAACAAGTTAACTGACTTCTGTACAGGAGAAAAAGACCAGGGTAATAAGTGAAGGCAAGATTTGGTAATCTACCTGGACTGCTGGACTGCTGCTATAATCTGGTCTAAGTTACATGGGGACAAAAGATTAAAGGAAAAAAGAAACATCCCACTGTCATGTCATCAATCTTGTTAGTATTTTTCCTATGGATCATAAGGAGAATAACTAGTATTTGCTTCTTCAATGGAAAAGGATTGCTGATGTAAGAGCGTGTCGAAGAATTCCTGGAAAAAGGAATGAAAAGGGAGGTTTATTTTGGTGCAAAACGTTTTGAAATCCATGTGTGGTTTCCTCATAATATTTTGTTTCTGATATTCTCTGTAGCTCCCATGTATAACATCAAGTTGAAAATAATCAGAGAGAAATATGTTCCCTCCCAATATAGTAGAAATTGAAAAAGACTTTTCTCTCTATGTGGGATAATGCCATGCATCTCTATGAGGGATCCTTCTCGAGAGGGATCTAGAAGTCAGTAAATAGTAAAAGGAATCTCACAACTTCAGTTGACTTAATTCCACAGAAAAATTCTAAGCCTTTCTTTCTACTACTCCTATTGTTTCATGTAAAACTTACAAATAGGCTTAAAATATTTAAAATAAATGGATTTGACTTAATTGCTACTAATTGTGACTCTATAAATAGGTTGATGAATATATAAAAGTGGCTTAAGGAACAAATTCTGCATGTTCTCCATTCATGCAAGAATTAGTACAAGATTATAGACAGGCAATAAAAGTTGGATCCTGGGCCCAGTGCGAGAGCATAGCAGTTAAAGTGCTTGCTGTGAACGTGCCGGCATCCCATATGGGCACCGGTTCTAATCCTGGCAGCCCCACTTCCCATCCAGCTCCCTGCTTTTGGCCTGGTAATGCAGTCAAGGAAAGCCCAAAGCCTTGGGACCCTGCACCTGTGTGGGAAACCCAGAAGAAGCTCCTGGTTCCTGGCTTTGGATTGGCTCAGCTCCAGTCATTACAGCCACTCGGGGAGTGAATCATTAGACGGAAAATCTTCCTCTCTCTCTCTCTCTCCTCCTCTCTGTATATCTGCCTTTGCAATAAAAATAAACAGATCTTTAAAACAAAGTTGGGTCCTGTATTTAGAGTATTTTCAGAATGTTTCAAAGGAAGTAAGCATGCCTGTGAATCCAGAAAGTACCACTTGAAACAGCTCAATGTGCATCATCAGAGTAAGTGAACTGAGTCCTATCCATGAGCCAAATCTTAGGCATGGCCTAGTATAAATCTTAGAAGAACCCTGTGTAGATGGACCCGGCGTGGTGGCCTAGCAGTTAAAGTCCTCGCCTTGCATGTGCTGGGATCCCATATAGGCTCTGGTTCTAATCCCGGCAGCACCACTTCCCATTCAGCTCCCTGCTTGTGGCCTGGGAAAGCAGTGGAGGACAGCCCAAAGCATTGGGACCCTACATCCACAGGGGAGACCAGGAAGAGGTTCCAGGCTCTTGGCTTCAGATTGGTTCAGCTGTAGCTGCTGGGGCCACTTGGGGAGTGAATCATTGGATGGAAGATCTTCCTCTCTGTCTCTCCTCTCTGTAATCTGACATTGCAATAAAAATAAATCTTTAAAAAAAAAAAGAATCCTGCATAGAGACATGGTCATCCAACCATAAAAGAACTTGAGCTCAGAAGGGCTAAGCCACTTACACAGTGTCACACAGTTCAAAAATAAGGATGCCAGTATTTGACACAAGGTTGGTTAGAATCACAATCTGTGTTCTTTTCATGACAACACACTAGAAAGCTGGTCCTTTGAGTTAATGCTTACCTTAGCCTTCATGAAATGTGATACTTTAAAAAAATGTTTGCTTATTTATTGGAAGGAAGAATTATAGGGAAATGGGAAACACACACACACACACACACACACACACACACCTTCCTCCGTCTGCTGGCTCACTCCCCAGATGGCCGCAGCTGCTCCATGACAATATCCAGTATC
Organism: Ochotona princeps; assembly: GCF_030435755.1. NCBI lineage: Eukaryota > Metazoa > Chordata > Mammalia > Lagomorpha > Ochotonidae > Ochotona > Ochotona princeps. The sequence goes on from NC_080862.1 coordinate 5,313,351, forward strand.
TTCTTCTGGATCTCCCAAATGGGTGGCAGGGGCCAAAATACTTGAGTCCTCTTCTGCTTTCCCCAGGCCATTAGCAGGGTGCTGGGTTGGATGTGGCGCAGCCAGGACACAAGCTGGTAACCATATGGGATGCCAGCATCACATTCAACAGCTTAACAAGCTATGCCACATGTAGACCCTGGAAAATTTGAAATTTTTTATGTTGACCAATGACTTATACTTTGGCGTGTATAATTTTCAAAACACCCTCAAAGAACTTGGAGAAGAAGGGCTGAGTATGAAGAAGATAAGAGCTGAAGAAAAGAAAGAGCATTGTTGCATCTTCAAGTGGAGGATAAGTTGTAACTAAGGAACCTGAGAACAGCGAAAACAAACAGCTGGAAGGTGTTTCTTAGTGAAGCACAAAGAGGTGCCCAGCCTAGAGGACAGAATTATAGGAGTGAGTATTTACTTTGAAGTAATACAGAAAAACTTGAGAGGTCTCCATCCCCAACACAGACGTGCATACACGCACAACACATGTACATGCACACACACGAATCATAACCGAATTAAACTGAGACTTACAATTGACAAAAAAAAGCCCTCAGAAATCGTATATTGATATTGTCTCACTTTAAAAATAAAGAAATTGTGACACAGCGTGGTTAATTTCTAGATGGAAAGTCTACAGCTTGCTAACGGTTTACTAGAACTTCTGACTTTGTGGGACAGGTCACCATTTGCAAGTTTTTAAATTTGAGTTCACACTTGTTGCAAGCAACGGATTTCATCAAAGTACTTTCTCTGGGATCTTCTAGTTCTTTTGGTCCCTAAGTTTGTGAACTTGAAATACAAGAGAAAGCTAGAAACATATACTCTTGTAGAGGATTTTTCCATTCAGTCCCCCCTTCTCCTTGGCAACATCATACTAACTTCATTTGCATATTGCCCCCTGCCCATTTCTGGAGATAATCCTCTTGAGGATAGTAGATATTTTTGCCTGAGAGGATATGGCCCGGTCTGGACAAATGAGATATAGGAAAGTCTTCACTGGGGATTTCTGGAAAAGATGTTTCCATACATGCTTAGAGAACTGCAAGAAGAAGATAGCGTGAATTTGAGGAGTGAATTAAACAATTTGGTGCGAAAAAGGCAAAGTCGCTGAAGTGAAGCAGGAAGTAGAAGGTCTGATAGTAGCAGAAATCTCAGCATGAAGTTGTGCCAAAGACACATGATCCTGAACCACTGGGTCACACTTTACAGCCTAAGTATGAATGAATGAATGAATGACATACCCTGTCGCAGCATTAACACATGAGGAAGATCTAACTATGCTTTGGTTCGGTGAAAATTGAGCCATAGCAATGCTGAGCAGCTGATCTTAACTGTGGGTTCTCAAGTTGGAGTAACTAACAAGTAAACTTCGGAGCTTCCATCTGGATTCTGCCTACTGTCTGAAAATCAGATGAGACATTCTGAGATGCAAAGTTTAACAGTTTCAGGGGAAAACAAGGAAACAAGGAACAAGGAAAAAATATGTTTCTACTTACACTAATGTTTACCAAAATTTAACATTTCCCTGCGATAGGAAGTTAAGCAGGAAATCGGCATTGGGCCTGGTGGTACCAATTTGAGTCCTGGCAGCGCCCTCCCAATGCAGCTCCATGTTATTGACATGGAAAAGCAACGGAGGATGGCCCAAGTTTTTGGGCTCTGAACCCATGAGGGAGATCTAGAAGAAACTCCGGGCTCCTGGCTTCAGAACGGCCTGGCTCTGGCATTATCACCATGTGTGGAGTGTACAAGGGAAAGAAAAAAATTACCTGACTCTGATTCTCCTCTCTCATTGTAATTTTGCTGTTCGAATAATAAGCAAATCTTCTAAAAAAATGAAATAAAAAATAAACCAAACTGGTATTGAGCACTTTATGTCCTCAACAAAAATCAAACATTTTTTTCACCACATTGTAGGAGTGGCAGGTATCTGAAAACATCACTAACGCTCATTGCTGCTTTGAAAGTAGGCTAATTACTGGCCTGCTGCCAGATGTTGTGATTAATGTGTCAGAGAAACATGGATATTACCATATCTCAAATTACACAAATACGTTTTGATAACGATAATAGATTTTCAGTGCAAGTCCATATTTTATTTTGTGCATTTAACCACTAGTGCTAGGAAGAGAACTAGGGCTCTGAAGAGAGTAGAAGGTGGGGACTTGGCACATGAAAGTGTAGAACCGTGGTGGGTTTTTGGTGTGGGGGTTAAGATACCAGTTAGTGTGCCTGTATTGGACGTTAGAGTGCCTGGGTTCAGTCCTGGCTCTGGCATCTGACCCCAACTCCCTGCTAATGCGTACCTTCTCAGACAGCACTGACTGGGTCTCTGTCACTCACCTGGGAAACCTGGATTCAATTCCTGACCCCTGACTATGTTGGCCTTAGGTCAGCTCTAGCCATCTGGAATATTTGGGAAGGAACCTATAGGTTGGAGCACTCTCTCTTTCCCCATCCTCTTCAAATAAAGAAATACATTTTAGAAATAAAAAGAAAGCAAGAAAGAGAGAAAGGAAGAAAGAGAAAGTAAGAAAAAAAATGAATGAATGCATGAGTGAAAGACTTAAGTGTGAATCATTAATCTAGGAGTAGCCTTGGGGTCTTTCCTCCACCCCTCACTCACAGCTTCCAGGAGAGTTAATGATCTGAATCGTGAGAGTTCCATGTACAGAAGCTGCACAAATGTCTTACCCTAGCCCTTCCCCTTCCATCTTGTCAGACCTATCTGTGTGCAGAATTGATATGCTGCTCCCTGCCATGCAGTCAGGGATCAACAGTAGGCCAGCTCTGCTGCTCCTTGCTAGTGAGTAACTTGGTTTCAGTCAGAGCTGAATTGTCAGAAAACCACATCTGATTCCACATCTCCAATTCAGCTTTGACCACTCACAAAGCTAATATTTTTATCTCCATCTGTGTCTTCCACATCAGGTTCTTAATGTGTTCCAAACCCAGGCAGTTCAAGAACGCACCATTTATTGTCCCTTTAAAACTTCATCACACTGTAACTCTATCTTGATCTCTTTTTTCCCCCTCTGTAAATATACTAGCGCAAAGGACACAATATAGGAAAAACGGGCTGCCCCATCTCTACTTAGATTTCTTAACTATTCCTGAAGAGGCATTGGTACCAGACGCCAGATAAAAGCTGGAAGTGATGTACTTCCTTCTTGGTCCTAAAATCAGGGCTATAAATTAGTTGGGCCATTGCCTTTTAAAAGAGGAAGAAAATATGAGGTGTGATAGTCAAGGTCACTGTTGTGCATCCAGTGAATTTTGTAAACCAGCTGTAAGGACTCCTCCTTGGCCACTAGGCATGCTGCTGCCTAACACAGCTCTGTGCAGATACTGGATGATTGTTTTGATCTTTGTGTCAGACTTTTTCTCTAAGCAGCTCCTTCCTCTCTGCTTGTTAGAAAAAAAAATGTATATATAAAATTAACCTTTATATGAACTGAAAGAGCAATCAGGATTACAACAGTTAGTTAGGAAATATGCAAAGATGTAAAGGCAACTGCAGTGGTGCCTCTGGAATTTCTAGACTGGCCCCTAACCCAGTTACACTAAATATCTACTTATGACAAACATACTATGAAGATGATGATGATTTTCTCTACAGTGATTACATGATGCAATGAGCTGGAATTGCCATGATCCATTTTAGAGATGAACACTTGAAGAAGTCAGTTGTTTTTCCGAGGTCACTGAAGGTGATGGGGCTTCCATTTAAAGCCAGGTTTAGGCACCAGAAAGTCAAACTCTTCGTTACTATCACAGATGTCATTTTCTTTTCACCTCGCTTTAGCATGATTTCCCAGAAGCTTTACTGTGCCTACGTTTCAAAACCTGTGAAAATTTAGGATGTTCAGTTCCCTGTGTCTTTGGATGATATCTAACTTTAAACTTGGCAATGACCATGTTCATGAGCTCTGTTATTACCCTACATATGTGGATGAACCACCTGATGCTTAGGGCAAGGGAGTCATTTCCTTGAGGTCAAGTTACATGGCTAATATTGCACCAGAAGTAGCATTTGAATCCCAGTCTTACCTAAGCCAACATTTTATAAAATCCGGTAAGTAACTGGGTTTGTTGACAAGGATTCTTTATCCACAGCATCTCAGCCCAGTCTCTCCTGTAGAAGGATCCAGTTCACACAGCCTCAGTACACCGGGTGGTCAAGGTTGCTCAGATTCCCAGTACACCTGCGTTTCCAACGTGAATATACATTCTGTCTTCAAGTTCTAGTGAATTCTTCTGTCTTCTACTTCAAACACCTCTATTCTGAAATACAATGATAGCATAAAGCCCTTCTGGGATTTTGAATGGCTGGTCTAACAGAATTGTCATCTCTCTCTGTTCTGGTGACGAGCTGGCTAGAAGGACAGAGCAGCTTCAACGTTTGTCAGCTCATTAGCGGGACTCTTCAAGATATGTTTCCACTCTTGGTGGCCAGTCATACTGAGTGTTAACACAAAGTGACTGGCCCTGTGGGATAGGAAAACTTCACTCCTTCGTTTTTTTTGTTTTTTTGTTTTTTTTTTTTAAAGTAATTGCAAGAAGAGCTTGGGAAAGGCGAAATTGGTCTTGCCAAGCATAAAATCACCATTGTTCTTCTTGTTACTTAAGGGTAACAACTACTGTTTTGAGCAACAGTTGTTTGGGGCCGTTCCTTGCTGGGAGGTAGCAGGCACAATCTTTAATTGTGCTAAGTAGTGTGAAGGGGAAACCAGCTTTAAGGCTAGTGTGGTAATGAGCATTATCTGAACAGAGGAGAGGAGGTTAGGAGAATAATCTTTCATGCTTTTCTGTTGTTGATCAGCTAAAAATAAACCTTCATTAAGGAGAGTTTCAAATGAATTATATTCTTCCGTTTCTCTCACAATTAATTTTTGTGTAGCCCAATTGCAATTTGCAATTCATAAGCTTTTTCCTGGAGCAAGATGGTGTGAGTTGGTTGGGGAACAGCAGAGGGCAGTGCTGAGCTGAAACTGGCGCCGGGACCTTGCTTCTGGCTATAAAACCGTGCTTGTTATTAAATGAAATCTTAAGGCTAACTTAGCCACAGAGGAAATTAAACTGCTAATTATGTGTGTATAAACCACTAAAAATGGATCCAGTGTGGCTCAGGATCTCAGAAACACCCACCTCTTCTCTTCAGATTTAAAATATGTAATTATGCCTGGAAATAGTACATATTAGCAATTTTATACAATTCTTTGGAAAATCTTGTAGCACTATCTGTTTGCATAGCCTGCCTCTTTACCAGCAAATAAACAAATGGTTGGTGGCTTTAGTTTTTAGTTTGGTTCTCTCTTTCTCTCTCTTTCATTCTCATCAGTGTCAGAGTGCTCTATGTTCAGCTCAGGCCGAACAGAGTTCTCACAGATTGCAATAAGATCATCATTGTTATTTTTATAGCACTTTTTCAAAAAGCAGGTATCTGGGGAGTCAGAAATCCCAAAGATCTAGAAGGGAGCAGATTTGGATTTAGAAGGAAAGGAAGGAGGCTGCCGTGAGAATGCATATGTGTTTAGCAAGGTGATGGCGCCTTGAGCTTCGTCTCAGACTTGGAAACAGACACACACCAGACAGAACACACAAGTCAAGGATCAGCCGCGACCATCTCAGGCCCTCTGCCTCACGTCCTGCAGCCCGACAGCTTCTCACAAAATGATCAGATAAGCAGAGGGGAGAGAAATCTGCTTTCACTGGTCCTTAAAAACCGACAGTGAATGTCTAAGATCCTGTGAATCGTTTGGAGAATTTGCATGGCTCTGTGCCTTCCATTTGCAAATTGTTTTCATTTCTATCCAGAGTGACTCCCAGGCTTCATCACCTGGGAGCTTGTGAGAAATGCAAAATCCCCAGTGTCTGCACTTGAACCAGTGTGTGCAGGTGCCTGCAGTGGACACTACTGTTTGAGCAGCTCTGTCCTGGGGTCTGGTTCTGTCCTGGAGTCTCTGTTCCTATCACCGATGGTTTTCCTTTTCCTGCAAGGGGCACTTCTACTGAATTTAGTGGAGAGGCGGTTTAAAAAGCCTAGAACATTAAACTCTTATTTAGAATCAATTAAAAGGAGGCTCTATAGTTGTCCTCATTTTTCTCCTCTGCAACAAATAAATCCTTTCAGAATCTGTAATGGGTGCTTTTCTCCTCCTCCTCCCCACCCCCGGCTGGTTCTAGCTGGCTGTAAAACCTTGGCCCCTCAAGAGCTGGAGAGAAAGCTGGCATTTGCATATTTCTTTTCAGCTTCTCTGGTCCTGCTGAGCTTGGTGAATGTTGTAGATTCACCACCTCTCGCACTGGCTTGGCTCTCAAGTTCCTTTGGAGCTTTTTATGGGTTGCATGAAAGGGTGATAATGAACTATTTTACTAACCCATCAAGAGCTTTTTTTGCCCCTTCCCGGAGCAAGCAGGACCGAATGGTTAGGTCAGCCAATCAGTTTAATGAGGCTCTCTGGCCCGGCAAAAGGGATCATCTACATCCAATACTTCCCACCTTGCTAATTTTAACTAGTGCCCTCTGGAGAGTACAGGAGACAGGGGAAGCCCCTGTGGCCTGCGCAAGCCTGCTGCTAAGGCAAGGCAGGTGATACCTTTTAAGCTTGTTAATGTCTTATCCTGCTGGGCTCTGCCACAGAGGAAGAATAACTACAACCCTTCTCAACCCAGAATTGCAAAGAAATGCCATAGTCCAAGAAAGGAGAGCCCGGAGTTCCGGGCGGGCCAGCAGGCTGCAATAGCCCATCCCTTTCTTCTGTGTCTATGGCGCTGACTGCCTTGATTAAATTGCTTCCTGCATTGTCTTTCTGCCTCTGGCCCAGTAATCATCAGAGGATCTAAACTGCCAAGATTCGAGAGCTCTGCTCTGAGATATTCAGGCTGCAGATTAGGGAGGCTTCCTTCTTCCCCACAAATGCAATCTGCAGGGCGAGTTTCTGGGCGCTCCTCAAGCTTGCCAACTCCCGTTGCTCTAGCAATAACAGGAAACTCCTGAGGCCAGCCGACCTGGAAGCACAGGACAGGCCCTCCTGTTGACCTCCTGTCCCACCTCTAGTGAAAAGGACGGCCTCGCTGACCACAGGCTCCGCACTCCTGCCTTTTCCCTTCAGAAGCCGCTGCTGGACCCTGTCTGCTTGTGGGCCATGACGCCGGCTGCTTGCCAGTTCTCCCTGAACTTCACAGTGGGAATAAATTGTCAACAGCGGTGAAGAAAACATGTCTGACCCAGGAACAAAGTGTTGATTCACAAGCATTTGAAGAATTGGGTTGGCAGAGCTTCTAATCAAACCTTTAACCATGTTCTTCTGCGGGGGTATGAACCCCTTCCGATCTCCCACTCCGCCCTAACCACGGACCACCGCGGGACCACCGCCTAAATTGACTACACACACATTCAGCTTGAGGAAGCTACAGAAGGGAACAGCGCCCTTTTTCCTATACATAACAAAGGGAGGGATGTGAGGAGTGACTCAAATATTGACCCCAAAGATTGACAAAACCCCTCCATTTTGGACCTGTTTGGAATATCTGCTCCCATAGGGTCTCGTCCTCCTTCCCGCGGCCTCTGTCTGCAAACTTTGCACGTTTTAGTTTCACACTTGGCTGTTCCACCAATCTGCTGTAACCTCAGGACTCTGTTCCCAGTCCCTCCGCCTGGTCCTCACCCACCACCGCACCTACCAGTCCCTTACAGCCACGACAGTCCTATCCGTGGCCCCGTCTGCCAGTTCCTCCCTGCACTGTGGTACCTGCCACTGGCCATGAAGCCACATTCCTGCGTGTTTGCCGCTCTTTCTTGCCCTCTCTCTTTCTCTCTCTGCCTCTGCTCCCATCCCTGCAGCAACCTTCCTTGCTGGCTTAAAACCTCCTGCATGACTCACTGTGTCTGGTCCTTCAGGTTTGTGCCAGCAAACTGAAAAAAAGAGCTAACGTGGAAAAGAGCTAAGAAATAATGGGGGTATATATATTTTTTGCTTTGCAGAGACAGGGTTTTTGTTTTGCCTTGTGCATTTTTCTGCATTTTTTCCTGCTTACTGCTATAGTTTTTTTTTTAATCTAACCATTATGCAATTACTAATATCCCATCTTATGACTAAGCCATTCTAGTTTGTCCATTCCTGTATCCGGAAGCAGGATGCTCCCATGTTTCTGCTCTGCAAGTCTGCAGGCAGTCCCTTCAGAGGGTTGACACCTTTAGTTAGTAGTCTCCTTTATTGGAGGAAAGTCAGAGCAGGAAATGGGTCAGTTTAGGCACTTTAGCTGTCACCTGAACATGTTATTTAGAAAAAAAGAAAGCAGAAGAAATGGAGATCCAAAGCTACCCATCTATCTAATTATTAATATCTGCTAATTCTTGCTGATCACTTCCTGAGTGCTCGTGATTTTGCTGTTTTCTTTTTTAAAATTTTATTTTGTAATGAAAAAGAAAATTTTAAAAAGCAAAAACCTGCAAAAAAAAAATGGTTCTAAGCTCTATGCTGTCCCAGAATGTATAGCAGCCATTGGCACTGATTTGCCCTTCAGAATTTTCATACATAGTGAGTTGCTTACGTAACTGAGGTCAGATATCTGCGATATATTCTAGTTTGGCAGCAAAGACCCAAAGTTCTCCCCTGGTGAACACTTTGCTTCATCAGGGTAGCTAGGCTCTGCCAGGTTTTCCTGATGGTATCCGATTGCATTCTTCCTGCTGTTCTTGTTTCTGTTGTATTTAGAAGCAATAAGTTGTGTGTTCTAAGAAACATGCACAGAGCCCCTTTAAAAATAGCGAGATAAGGGCAAAAAAGGTTCACATGGCCCCTACCAATTCCTTTCCTCAAAACACTTTTCTGTTCGCAGGACTTACCTAATACAGGGAACCCAGGGAATAAACATGCTTTTGCTTTCATTTTATTCATCTTTTACAAAGTAAACAGAATTTGGCACTGGACAGGAAATAGCTAAGCTTTGGAGATGTGGTGAGGCTTATCCTGCTCCTTCATTTTAATGACTTTTCTGGATATTTAATCCCATCTTTCCCTTTTTCTGGGGCAACACTTATTACCATGTTCCTGAGATAGCTAAAAAAACAAATAGGGCTAGCAAAATACAGCTCACAACAAATTCTCCTGCGTGAGGGGGCAAGTGAGTAGGTTTCCCTGCCCCCTTGTGGCTTGGTTACAGAACTCCTGTGTGCTCCCTGTCTCCCTGGGCTCCTGTCCTGCCTCTGAACTAAGCTCGGACTGAGAGATCTAAGACTTTGCTCTTTAACTGGCTGCACAGTACATGGGCTTTGTATTCATGACTGAGTTTTTGTCTTACTAAGAACATTTACTTCTTAAGGGACTGTTGGCTCCAAACGCTGTTGGTCAGAATGACCTGAGAAGGCGCAGACATCAGGTCAGTGATGTCCAAGATGGTACTTTCCATGTGGAAAATCTGAGTGCGCAAAATGGGTCGTGAACCAGGCCTGACGTAAGACATGACTTTGGAAGGCAACTCTTACACGATCTCCAAGACAAAACCTGCTTGTCAGAAGCAACCAGTAATTGTCTTATGACAACTGAGGATACACATTGTCAGACAATGACTACTAGGTGGAATTTGGAGCCAAGCGTGATGTGTGATACCGTAGAGAGTGAGAATAAAAACTCACTGTGGCTGAGAAGAATGGGCAAATGTTAGTGTGAGGCAAAGATCAAAGAAAATTTCACGGTTGAACTCTCATGAAGACCTTTGAAGACAGATCAGATAGCAAGCTACTGTAGCAATAAATGATTCTCAGACTTTGACAGTACTGAAAATCAACCAAGTGTTACCATCCTTTTAATTTCATTCCTCCAAGTATGTTTCCAAATTTTCTATTATCCAAGAATGGATTGCCCGTGTAATCTTAGCTCTAGGATTAACAAAAAAAATCATGTGCTCTGGGCCATTTCCACTTTATAGACAGGAAAGCTGAGTCACCACTGCACTAGAGTTATTTGTTACGGGCTTCCTAGTGAATCGGCGGAACAGGAAACAGAATCAAGTGTCTTGTGTCTTAGATAAGAATGCTTGTCTCCATAGCTGACTTTGTAGCAGTAATGAAGTGCTCCACTGCTTCCTAATATGACGTGTGCCACGGTCAGCTTGTCCTTTAGACTGCTGGAGGCACTGGGTCACTGTGTCGCCACACAGTGTCAGAATAGCACAATAACATCGGATGGGTGATGGCACCAGGGATGCCAGCCAAGGGGTATGGAAACATATCAACACTTTCGTTGTGCAGCATTTGGATGGCATGATTTCCCGCATCAGCATTCAAAATAATAACATGCAAACTATGAAATCAAAATGGATTTCTGCTCCCCTGGGAAAATGATTTATCGTCTATTTGCTAGCCTCAGTTTTCCATCCGGCATTCATATCTGATTTTTAGTTTGAAAGCTGCAAAACAAGGATGAAGCTGCTTTTGGCTGGGATTGTGACGGAGTAGATGATGCCGCCCGCTAATGACAGCTCATGCCTCCTATTTGCTAGGAGTCTCAATGGTCATATGTTTTTAATGTATGAAATTGACACAGTTTCTTTACACTTAAAGCTTAGAGGACCCGAGAACATCATGTGCACCCCCATTTTACATACACACACACTGACACGGGGGGTTTCAAAACATTAATGGAAAAATGGAATGAGAAGATTATTCACGTGTCCACGAATGAACCTTTTGAGGCCTTCTCAGATGCACAGGAATGTACTGCACAGAAGCATTTCGATCAATGAGGACCATATAAAATAAATTCTAAATAATATTTCTGTGCGATTTGAATGGCGATGACAAATTGCTATTGCCCAGTCCCTCCATCGCCATCCTTTGTAACAATGTAATGAATTACTCTCTTATTTGTGGTGATGCTGGTATAAGCACAGATACTATTCTGCTTATCATCTGAAGGTATAGTGCATACAATTATGTACAGCACGTAATGTTTTGCAATAATAATAACCAAAAAATGACTTTATGATAGTATAATTTTTATTGTGGTTTTAGAGTGTGTTCCATCTACTTAAAAAAAATCTGTAAAATAGTATGTTCTGTTATGCTGGTAGCAGCTTCATATATTTTGTGTTTATTGGGTTCTGATTGGATCGGTTTCATCCTTGCATGTTCTAATCTTTTATTGTTTTATTCAGTGTGGCCCTATACCATAAATATGCTGTATAGCCTAAGATACATGGTATAGCCTAAGTATGTGGTAGACTATGTCACCTAGGTTTGTGTAAGCATGCTCTAGGATGTTTGCATAACAATAAATTGGTCTAACAACACATTGCTTGGAATAGATTTCCACTGCTCAGTGAGGCATGACTATATACTAAATATAAAATATATATATGCATGCGTATATTCATGAGCATTGTACTCAGCACAATAAAACAGTAAAATGTAGAAAAATAATGATAGGTTTTTGGATGCATGGCTTTCCAGTCTGCAAAACGAAGTGGATTTTCCTGGTCGGTTTGTTGATAGGATATATAGCTAGACAGACACGGATATATAGATGAGACGTACATCTCCATTCTCTCATTTTTTCTTCTGTTCCTTTCTAGGTCATTATTTTCTACTGTCCCACATAGTGGTGTCCCTACTCTCCATCTTGCAAATCCCATACTTAGCTGCATTGCTCCATGTGTGGTCTAGATGACCATCAACTCCTTATAGATTCGAGAATCAACTCCTTATAGATTTGAGATGGCCTGAGTCCTGATTCGGTGGTTTTTGAAAATATGCCTCTGTGACCCCCACACCCCAAGTACATGCCATATTTCTTACATAACCAAAATGACTATAAATACTGTAAGCTTTCTTCTAAATATAATCAACTTAATGCATTGTTATGACTACAAATGCATGCAAGATTCTGTTTTTAAAATGTTCTTATTTTTGACATGAGAATGTGCCACCCAGAACAGAATGCATAGCCTACTGGTGGTCCTGTCTGTTTCCCCTCAGAAAATGATCACATTTGCACCAAAATATTTCTGGCAAGCTGGAGCACAGAGTTGTACTAAGGTAGGCTCATGTCATTGAGACACATGTGTGGGGGCCCGTACGAAGGTCAAGGCCTCCTCACTGGTCTTCCTGAATTGTTCTTGCAATACTGAGCTGCCTTCTTTATCTTTCTGCCAGAGGTGCTAAACCTACAACACAAAGGCTCGTTCTACATCCTCTTCATCCCTCTTCTCACCGTCTCTTATTCTCTCCCCCCAGTAAAGGTCCTCTCTGTCTAATTCCTTCTTGACAGTTGCTGCTTGCCAGAGCTGTGCTATTATGCTATGCATCCCAGAAAGCACAGATCATCTTGTTTCTTTCCACCACACCCAGTGCACTCTCACATATGAACACACACACACACACACACACACACACAGAGGCACACAAACACACAGATGGCTTGCATTTTGTTTAAACTTTCTTCATCCTAACCAACAGAATTGCTCCCTTTTGAGTTTCATTCTCTCAATTTCTTGTTCTCTGATGAACAATTGGTGCTTTCTAAAAGATGTTCTCTTTCAGCGTTTGAGTTCTATGTTGTGTAATCTTGTCAACGTAAGGTTTCAAACAGTAAAGAGGAAAAGGTTTTCCGCAGAATCTTAAGGACGATTTCTAATTGCAAGAATCTCAGTCCATCATCAGGGAGATTTCTCAGCAAACTGTAGTTACCACTTGCCTTCTCTTCCTATTTCTGTTCCCGCTTTCAAAATAATTTTCATTTCTTACAGAAAGAGATGGCTAGGTTATTTTGGTGTCTATGTTCTTTATTCTGGTCCATTTCAGTGGCCATGACAATGCCTTAGGTGATTGCTGCAATAGATCACATGATGCAAATCCTTCGTTATCAACATTGGCTGTGATCCTATATCAAAGACTAAAACTTTCAGGTAACCTGTATCTCAACCTCTTAGCTTTCTTAATGCATGATTATAACAGTCTCTTTGGAGACCATGTTCCCTCATGGCTGAGGTCATGTGTCATTCATTCACCTCTAAATGCACTGAGCTGTGTAAAGTCGGTTTTTAATGAGTAATCAATAAATAAGTCTTAAAATGAACTTTCTAATTATATATATATATATATATATATATATATATATATATAGTTGCCTTAAGTAGTGATTGTGTGTAATATGTGGGATGAAAGACATGCTTTAGTAATATTGGTTGGGGGATATTCAGTATAAGCTCTTTTTGTGGCAATATGAAGAATACATTTCCTAAAAGATACAGCAATTTTAACTCATGGCTTTCAGGTTTAACTAGCTGCTAAGTTCTCACTATATGCCTATGAGCTTCTCACGGATTATTTCATTTAATCCATACACTTATCTTCATTGGTTACTATTATTAACTTCAGTTTGTAAATGAGATAGTTGAGAAACACTTGAGCAGCATTTTAATTGCTGTTTTGGGCTTGCCCAACATCACACAACCAGTAAGTGATCAGTCTTGATTAAAAAAGAGGAAAGTCTGGCTTGGTGACCTAGATCCCTGCCATTATGCTATTACTGCCTTTTCAATTGCTTAGGAAATGCATATTCTTTCCAACACAATCTGGTGGGAATCACATGCTTTAGTACCTACTCATTCATTCATTAGAGCTATCACGCATTTCCTCTGTTCAGATGGGTTTTCAGCAATCTCTTGCAGGGTATCAAAGTTGAACAGGACAGTCCCTTCCCCCAAAGTGTCCATGAGGAGGCAATGCAATATGGTGACACTATGTTTTATTTTCGAAGAGACAGTGAGGGCACCTTAGAAAGGCCCCCTGCTTAACCCAGATTGTCCCGGGGACAGCTTGGCACAGGAATTGAGGGCTGGTCTTGGAGGGTCATCAGATACACAAGACCGAGAATGTTTTAGCAGGACAGCCAATGGGAAGGTGTGATAATGGGAAATACCAAGGCTGACATATTTGGGGGATTGATAGCAAGACCTTAGAGGATGAGAAGATAGACGCCCAAAGCTGACCAAAAGTATCAGGTTTAGGCCCATTGTGCTATTTACAATACTTGGATAGAAAAGTTGGGCTTGTTTGTCAAGCATTGTCAGTCTACCTCCATGGCTTGAGACGGAAGCATTCGAGCTTAAAAACAAGCTTACTAATCTGCAAAAATGTTACAGATTTATAAATCTATAAAAACGTTTGCCTCCCCTTGTACTCATTTTTCCATTTCCATTTCACTTTCAAATTCTTACAAGAGTTCTTAAAAAAAATTGCAATTAATTGTGCCAGTAATTCCAGGTTGACCAACTAAAAGGAAGAAAGGATCAAGCTTCATGTTGACAGTAAAGATGATAGATGCGCCCTTCATTTTGAATAGTTTTGCCAAGCATGATTGATTTAATAATAGGCAGGTTTCATTTTAATACTAGTGACAATTGGGGAAGAGTTGGCAAGAAGAATACGAGAGTGGTACTCCATAGCAGGTATTTAACTAAGACAGCCTGAAAAATCAATATGAATCCTTTTCTGGCAGCTGAAAATTTTAGACAACGTAAGCAGACAAATGGGCTGTAATGTCAATCAGTAGTATTAGTCTATTCATTGGCGATTCTTGCACTAAGTGAGACCAGTTGATTAAAAATCCATTCCAGGAATGCCACAGCACATGTTAAGTGGTTCTTATTTTCCTCAAGGGCCAGAAAATATTTCTCCCTTTGTCTTTTTGGCTATTGCGCTAAATCTGTGTGTTTCTTGGTAGCTGTGTGTTATTATTTTGGCCAAAATGTTTCTAGGCCTTTTCATGTTTTAGGGTTTCAGTACAGAAAGGTGGCTACAGAAAGGGATCCTTCTCCAGCCAAGAATTGCATTTATAGGACAGACTAAAGAGACTCCAAAGCTGTGATGGGTGCAAAAAGAAGTCCTTTAGAGAAAATAAGACTTCAAGGATCCTGTGACTAGATTTCTTGCCGTATCTGTGTATGTTAGTACAAGAATATTGCGAAAGGAATGAAGAAAATTAAGAAAGAAGCAACCTTCTATATTGTGTACAATAAATTTATCCTCGGGTTAAGATGATAATTTAGTTAATCCTTTCTATTTTGGAGATCTGTAGGAATCTCTTAGGTTAGACCTGAAGGTTTGTAGAATAATAGAGTGTTTGAGAAAGTAAACTTTGATCCAGAAAGTATCCCAGGAAACACTTCAATTTCCTATAATCCCATGGTTTTCTTCTTAATTGCACATGTTTTGAAGAAAGGCACATGTGTGATGTACCCAAACCAATTAAGAAGACTCAGGAGCCATTAAGAACTAACTAATGTTAGTTGCCTTGAGAATATTTCAGTTTCTTATGTCAGTCCAGGGTAACCACGCACCTTTGTAGAAATTTCTCAGAAGTGTGTGCCTGTAGCACTGTAAGCGCTGCAATGCCTCCTGCTCCGTGCGGCACATTTGTTCATGTATGTCTATATGATTTTGACCTAATGCATTAATTTGTAATATAGCATTTTCCTATGAATGTTTATGGTTACATCAACCAGATCTTTGTATCTTTCTATCATTATCTAAGCAACTTGACTTACATAACTATGCTTTTCCACACCATTGGTTGGAAAGTATATAGAAAGATGCAGTGGTTCTCCCAAATCCTTTTGATAAAAAGGAAAAAGGGAGGGAAATCGCCACAACTCAGTCCCCTATGGAATTCTCTGAAGAGAGAATGAGCTGAAAGCTATATATTGCTTTTTTTTAAAGAGATTTTAAAATGTATTTAAAAAGCCAGGAATTAAGAGCTTTCTCTGCGTTTCCCAGATGAGTGAGAGGGACCCAAGCACCCGGGTCATCTTCCACTGCTTTTCCAGGCACATTAGCTGGAAATTTGAAATTTTTGTTTTCGTTTTCATTTCTTCAAATAAGGTTTTTTTCCCTTATTAATTTCTTCACTGACTCATAGGTCATACAGTATCAACATTTTCTTCAAGGTTTTTTATTTGCTTTTTCATGTCTTCAACAACATGTTGGTCATTCAGTAGCATATTACTTAACCTCATGTTGTTGTAAATTTTCTATTTTTCCTCTTGTTTTTGATTTTGTTTTATGGCTTTTCATTTAATGGGATGTTTAATAACTGTGTAATAGGGACTATCATATCCAGATATGAAGCTACAATGCAGTGTGTATCTCTACTTGAAAATCAGAGATAAACTCCCAACAAAAGTGTTAAGTATATTTTAACAAGAGAATGCTGGACTTTCTGCCATTGTCAATACCTACAATGTCAGGATACACTTAAGTAGCAGAATGATGGACTTAAGAACTGTTTTTGAAGGACTATACTACTGTCATAACAGGGGGGAAATTAGTTGGGGGAAGGGAATTTGGAGAGGGAAGAAGGGAAATCCCAAAGCCTATGGAACTGAATGCTACATATGTGATATGTATACATATATATCATATAATATATTATGATATTATATAGTATATATTTATATATATTAAGATAAAAAAGAATGCATTGAGATGACTCTGTCTCCAAAGCCTGTATGCTTTTTAATATACCAATTTATTCATTTAGAAATTTTAAAACATGGGATAAAGGCTATCAAGTCAAGAAAGACATGGAGGAAATTTAAAACTTACTACTAAGTGATAGCAGACAATCTACATATTGTAGGTTCCCGACACGACGACATTCTAGAAAAGGCAAAACTATGGGGAGTATATAAAGATAATTAAGAGCCTATAGAGAGGAATGGATGGGTAAGTGGGACACAGAGGATTTTAGCTAAATGTTACTATTCTTTAGGATAGTGTAAATGTGGATACCTATTATTATTATACATTCGTCAAAACCCAAAGAGCAAGAATGAACTCTCATATGAACTATGGAATTTGAATGCTAATTCAAGGGAACCCATGTGTGTGTGTGTGCGTGCGTGTGTGTGTGTGTGAGGGAGAGAGAGAGAGAGAGAGGGAGAGAGAGAGAGAAGGTGTCAAGGGGTATATAGGAATTCTCTGTTTCTGTATTTTTACTTCCTATTCTTTCCATTCAATTTTCTTGTAAATCTGAAATTGCCCTAACAATATTCTAATAACAACAAAAGAATTGGGCATAATTGGGCAATCACATTCCTTGCCTTTATCTGAATATTTATATTGATTCAATGAGTTAAAACTTATGTTAGCATAACTCCCCATCTCCCACTAATACTGTATTCTCTTGATTACTTTTCCTTCACAGTAAGTCACAAAATAAAATTGTTCTCCAAATTCGTTCACCTTGAATGATTTTTGAGTCTTTTGTCTCTCCATATAAACTTTAGAATCAGTTCTTCTTCTTTTTTTTTTTTTTTTGAGCACTTAAAATTTTCCCATTTTTTAAATACTCAGCTTTTAATCATCCATTTAATTACTGAAGAATATTTGGTTGTTTTCCTGGTTTGGGCCATTATGTATAAATCTGCAAATATCTGTGTGGTTGGGAAATTTTTGCTGAAAAGTTTTAACCCGTTTGAAGAAGTATCAAGGAGCATGACTGCTGGTTCATATGCTTTCAGCGTATTTAGTTGGTGTTTTTTCTCCAGAAACTTGCAAAGGCTCTCACTTTTTGTATTGCCATCAACGGTGCATCAGAGTTCCAGTTGCTCCATGTTCTTAGCAGCATTTGATACTGTCAACGTTCTCAATTCTGGTCATTCCAAATGTTCCATCGAGATAGCTCATGATTGTTTAATTTGCATTTCCCTGATGACTTATGCTGTGGGGAATCTTATTTATGTGATTTAGGCTTCTGTTTATATTTTATGGTGCAATTTCTATTAAGATCTTTGTTTATTTCTTCCCCCCCTTTTTTGAAAAAAGGTTTATTTACCTTTATTTGACAAACAGATTTATAGAGAGGAGAGACAGAAAGATCTTCCATCCATTGGTTCACTCCCCAAATGGCTGTAACAGCCAGAGATGAACTAATCTGAAGCCAGGAGACTTATTTCTGGATTTCAAGTTCTGGTTTATTTATATATGTTTCTGTTCTTTCACTAATACCGTATTCTCTTGATTACTTTTTCTTCACAGTAAGTCATAAAATAAAATTGTTCTCCAAATTCGTTCACCTTAAATGATTTTTGAGTTTTTTGTCTCTCCATATAAACTTTAGAATCAGTTCATCTATATCCAAAGAAATAATTTTCTGGTATTGTGATTAGTATTGCTTTGAATCTATAAATCACATGAAAGGAACTGGCATCTTAGCGATATTGAAATCTCCTTATCCATAAATATGAAATGTCTTCTTGTACATACTTCTTTGATTACTTTAATCAGAGTTTTACACTTTTAGCCATATGAATCTTGTATGCATTTGAACAGATCCATCTTAAATATTTCATCTAAGGAATATTAAGTAAGTGTTGTTCTGTTATGAATTTCGAACACTGGGTAGGGTAGAGAATCTAATTTCTAGATTTCACGCTGTTCAGATTTCAACAAAAAATTATGAGGCTAATGAAGCAAGAAACAGAAGACTTACTCACAGGAGGAAAAAAAAGAGAAAATTGATATAAATTATTCCTGGAAAAGGCCATATTTTAGATTTATTAGAAATTACTTTAAACAAGCTGCCAAAAATATCATTGAACAGCAAAATGAAATTGTGGAAAAACTACTAAAGGAATGATGTCTCATCAGATAATGATTATCAAGAAAGAGAAGGAAATCCTATTAGAACCAATGAGAAATCCTAAAAGTGAAATACACAGTAACCTAAAGGCAAGTTTTACGAAAGAAGCTCAGCAGCAGCAAGCTTGAACATGTAAAGAAATGAAGAAAAATCAGAGCAACATGAAAGACCCGTGAGACACTATCTTGCACACGAGTATACATATAGTGGAAGTGCAAAAGGCAAAGTGGAAGTATACGCCTCTCATCAAATTCAGGAAGTGTTTAGATTATTATTTCTTCAGATATTCCTCTTGTATCTTTCAGCAGTTCTCAAGGGAGTCCCTTTCATCTGAAAAGAAAAGATACTGGAGTAATTTGAATGCTTGCAAAGAAAAAAGAACTTCAGTTAGGGTAGCTACCGTGTTAAATTTTAAGGCCTATATTATCGCATTCTTGGTTTTTCAAATCCTCTTTTTTTTCACTATCTATTATGATTTAAACACAAATTAATAAGCCATAATTTTCTTTATATATTAATGAAAACACTACACAACTATTCAATTTAGAAAACAGCAGTGAAGGAAAGAAAGATAATAAGGAGCAGTCTACGCATATTATTGAAACTAAGTTGATGCTAATACAAGTTTGAAGGTCATTTATTGTTCATTGTAATGAAAAAAACATGACAGTGAGAAGGAAATTAAAATAGTGCCATGAAAAAATTCACTAACTGAAACTGATTACAGCAATGGAGGAAATCAGGGAGATACACGAAAAACAATTACATAAAAATCCTGAAAATTCCGTTAGACATAACAAGTGAACTCGGCGAAACTGTAGAATACACCCTTGAAGATACAGCATGTTTATATTTCTATGTACAAGTAATTGAAATTCATATTAAGAAAATAATTGTGTTTACAATAATACATCTAATGAAGGAGGTGTATGAATTTTACACTAGCAATTATATAAAAAGTATCAATGTAAGAAATTAAGTAAGACATAAAAATGGAAATATCCTATGTTCACGGATTGAAAGATTTAATACTACTAAAATACTACTCCGAAGGCAATCTGAAATCAATTTACTTCCATCAGAAACGCAATGAACATTTGAGCACAAGCGAAAATATTATCTTCAAATTTATATGAGATTGGAAGAGATCTCAAATAACCATCTTTAATAGACCAAACACATTTCCACTGCTTTTAATCTCAGAAGACAGGCTAGAAAGTCATCCATCCCAGGATACAAAGGGACTTTTCATTTTCCTCCTCTCTTGGGGCAGATTGATGGCGAATGGAATGTGTACAGAAGTAGGCCAACTCCAGACGTGGCCTTAGGGCTTCACTATGACTCCTTAAAAGCAAGGGACCAGTTACTATCTGGCATCCATGTGTTCATCATGTGACAGGTCACCTCATGAATACCGTTTCTTGTGAGTGAGAAACACATATTGACTGGGATAAAATGCCAAGAATTCTTTCTAGCATTTAGTAATAGATGGCCTAAAAATATACTCAGTGAAGGAGACGATCATCCAATCAAGTCAAGTATAAGCCAGAAAGATAGGAGTCATGCTTGCAAACTTCTCCCATTTCCGTTATTCCATCCCTTGTGAGTTCTGCTGATCTTGCCTCCTTAATGTTTCCTCCTCGTCTGAGCTAGCATTAGTATCACACGGATATTGTCACTTTCTCACACTCTTATCTCTCTCCTCTTATCCCCTTTCAAATCTCTTTTCTCACAACTGGTATTTTTCAAAATCCAAACTAGGTAATCTTGACTTTGGCTTGTAGTTGCTCAAATCATAAAATCCTAAACATGTTCCTGAACCCGTATTGACCCCAACTGTATTTTCAATTTTGATTTCCTTTGAAGTCCTCTTACCTTCCCTTCTCTGAGCTCCAACCCAGCCAACCTCTTTTTCACACCCTGGTAGGAAGGCCAGCTAAGCCCATTTGCACCTACTTTACTTGCTCATCACCACCCTGTCACGCTCAGCTAACACTTCACTTATAAAGGATCCATCTCTGACTTCCTAAGTGGATCAGATGCTGCTACCCGTAACATTACACTTTATTACAGTACCTTATATTTTCCTTTGTAGTGCTTACCTGTAATCTGTAGTATGACTTAGTTGCACAATCATTAGAGTAGTATTTTTTTTATTTCCTTGTATTTTAAGATCTATAAGAGCAGGAACTATTCCTATTTTGGTTACTACTTCTCAGCTCAGCACCTGGCACAAAGTATATATTGAAAGCATGTCATTTACCTGCCTTATTTGCAATAAAGCACTTAAAGTCATGCTTGGCATGTAGCAAATCCTTAATAAGAATGAGCAATAATAATAGTTATTCATTCATATTAAGACCTCAGCCAATTCTTGGAGGATAATTTAAGGGTGTGAAAAGAATCTGGTGTAAGGTTGAACTGAAAAAGAACACTCCTGAACCTGTAGTCTTGGGTTTCTGGTTAAAATCCATAACAGGCATCAAATGGAGATAAAAACTTGAATGTCTTTAGGCAACAATGCAGAAGGCTGTGACTCACTGGGATCTGTGTCAAGGTGACTGTCTATTCCCTGTCTGGAGAGCTGGGTGGCTGACACACTCCTTGCTCGTTGTAGGCCTGGTTTAGAATTTGGGTGGGTCCCAGACTGCAGGTGGCCTCCGTGATTCAGCCTCAAGCTTCTGGGAAAGGCCTGAGAACTCACTTAATTATAGGCCTGGAACCACCAAGTAACATGAAGAATTGAAGCAATTATCCAAAGAGTTGGGAAAAGAGACCATGATTTTAGCACCTTACCTGTTTTTTTTTTTTTTTCCTATAGCCTGCAATTATTTTCTTTAAATGAACGTAGAAGAGTTGTCAAAGCTGTACTTTGCCTTGTAGTGTATCAGTTGTAATACAGAAAGAGGGTCTTTGGAAAATGACGTGTTAGATAAAGTTAAGCAGGCTTCATTCTTGCAGGACTTCTGGAAGTTTTTAAATATGTTGATCCTTTGAGAAAGAAATGTAACACTTACTCAAACTATTTAGAAATAAAAGTACTGTGGTGTTCTCTTATTTGTTTTTCTCAAGGTGTCTTGCCAGATTTAAATTTAAGGAACTCATTTTGGAAAATGCTAACATAGATACTTCCTGTTCTTTGGTTTTCATGTAGCCAAGTCAAAGCACTTGGAAATTCCTACATTATCTGGTGATGTGGTTATCCTGACATCCTAGTACTGAAAACTTTCCCTCATTATAAACCTCCGAGACCAGAAGTTGCCTATCTGGTCCTGTGACTGCAAAATCTTTGGACCGCACTTGATTAGAGTTGTGAAAAAAAAAGTTAGGAAAATTCCATCAAATTCTGAGCCCAGGCACCCAGTCATAGGAGTCTAGAGGTGGGTTTTACATCTTTGCACATTATCTTTGGCACATTTATCCCTCTGCTTTGTAATCTGCAAATGGAAGCCTTAACCTACCTGCCTTCATAAGCTCCTCCTTAAACAATAGGAAATTCCAAGTATCTGAATTGTGGTATGCAATTTCCTCAGTTAATATCATCTCTGGAAACATGCCACAGAGATTAATTGTTCTGTTCTCTTTTTCTAATACTATTTAAACATAGTTCATCTCTTTGATTGAAGATATCTCCCTATCATATTCCCTTCATAAGATTCAGTTTGTATCTGGTTTTTCTAATTTGCTTCATTATTATGATGCACTAGTATCAATATTTAATTACCAAGCTATTTTAATTGATTTTGCATAGTACTTGAGTACTTTAAATGTTAGCAAACATCCAAGGAACAAATGAGAGTAGGAAATTATAGTTTACCTGCATTTGTATTACTGATGGCATCGTTTAATATAAAAATGTGTCCACTGTGATGTAGCCAACATTCTGGAGGGGGGAGTCAGGTGAGTGGCCCCCTGGAAAATGCCACAAAAGCCCAGAAAGTTACTGAATAAAAATATATCAGTACAAATGTCATGGTGCCGTTCTCATCCCAGTCACAAGGAGACACTGAGTTGGCACATCTGTAACTGTCATTCTTTTGGGGGAGGGGGTTGTGTAGACAATTTTCATAGCCTTCCAATTGTCTGGAACGAACTTGTCCTTCTCTGGTGTTTGAAAAATTTAGTCTTCTTTTCTTTCAGGGCACTATAACTAATGGATGAATTTCCCAACACCATCTTTAAAATATTTTTGCCTGAGTGGACACATACATTTTGCTTAATTTTCTAGGATAATCTCATGTCCCAACCGCAAAATTACATATAACCATCTACAAAGCTGTGTATCTGTCTTGAAGTAACTAAATTGGCCCTACTCAAATGCAAAAGAATATCAGTTCATTGGCAGCAAATGATGGTACTGCAGACTATAATAATCAGAAGTGTAGCTTGGACCAGGCTGAAGTCGAAATGCATATCTTCATTTTGTTCTTTGAATGGATGTAAATATTTCTGTATCTATTCACATTGAGGTTTTTGTTTTGCAAAACTTTAATGAAGGATACTGCTTTGGAACTATGGTTTATTGTAATTATGACTTAATTTTCAAGCATCTTTTATAATTTGCACCTAAAAACAGTACCTGGCATATTTAGTGACTTGCAATAGTTTTATTTAATTGTAGAGGTTTTTGTAAATATTTACCAAACACAAGGCCAACCCAGTGCATTCAAACCATATTTTGTGTCTCCACACCTGTGGAAATAAGATAGACAGCACATAAACATATATTTCAGTATGATCTGCAGATATCCAGTTTAGTGTCTACTGGCAGGTTTCTGGTAGATTCAACCAGACCTTTATGATAGCTGTACCAAAATAGCAAACTTAACATTCATAAAGTTAGAGGATAATGGGTCTAAGTCAAATGTACTGATACATAAATATAAATAAATGAATAGAAGTAAAATAAAAAACCTGAATGCTTGTGAAACCTGTCATGGCACCTTCCATGAATAAATGAACTCTTCACAAGTATATTAAAAAGGAAGGGAAATATTTAAAATAGCTCACATGCCACAGCCTATGGATACAGATTCAAATCTCAGAAGTAATTAAAATAAAGACATCAAAGGGAGGGCAAACACCCCTGCAAACTCAGAATGGTAAAATACACACTGCCTGACCTCTGTTACGGTTGAATCAAATAAGCTGTTAATTACAAAAGGATGAACACTCTCCGGAGATAACAGCAAACTCCAGGCAGTCAATAGGATGTGATAACATCCAATACAATCAAAAAACATTTGAGTTGAGCACAGGATTATACACGGGGATTGGAGGATTAGGAAACATGGCATTTCGGATTCTGGTAAACAGAGAGCACAGGATGCCAGCTGAGGAAGGGAGAGGGCAGGAAAGACAGATGTGATGAATTAATCAGTAGGAGGCGATGAGATAACAACAAGGTTGTGTTCCACAGTCGGGCGGGGGATGAGTGAACTCCGAGGACCTCTCTTGGGTTCCTAACCTTCAGTTACCGATGGAGCACATGCATGGCTGTGATGTTAAGAAATTCTGAAAACTCTGTAATTGCTGTTGATTTTTTTTTTTTTGGTGAAGTAGAAGACTTTTGTTACCTGACATTTAAAAATGATATGGTTAGCTATCTCTCTTAAAAAGTTCCCGTGTGACAATACAGTCACTTATGCTTGAGATTACAGCTGAAGGCGTCTTTTAAAGAGAGAGAAGCTGATTTAGATGAACATGAGCATCAGACATTACCTGATACGCATCCTATAAAACAGCTACTTATTTCTGTGTGGCAGATAACACCAAAACTTAGTGACTTAAAGCATCATTCTTTATCTCATAGTCTGTGCAATACTTTACCTGAGTATTCTGCTTCAAGGTTTCTCACCAAGCTACACTTAAGGCGATGGCTTCAATCCGTATCCAATTTCATTCACTTGACAGCTTCCTGCTTATGACCTGGGGAGGTAGCAGAGGATGGCTCAGTCCTTGGGCCCCTGAACCCATGTGGGAGGCCTGGAAGAAGCCCCTGGTCTCAGACTAGCTCAGCCCTGGCCATTGTGGCCCTTTGGGGAATGAACCAGAGGATGGACGCTCTCTCTCCATTTCTCTTTCTCTCTGTAAACCTGCCTTTCAAATAAGAATCAACAAATCTTTTTTGTTAAAAAAAAAGATACATAAAAATGCATCATTGGATGAGTGAAAATATATGAATTCATGTGAGTTGAGTTGTCATATTTGGACCACACAGGACGTCTGTTATCTGAGATGCAAATTTTCCCAGGTTCCTGATGGATGCTTGACACTACAGAAAATGCTGAACCACATAACACAGGGTCTTTTTTTCCCTACATATCTACACCTATTATGAAGTTGAATTTATAAATTTTTCACAATAAGAGATTAGCAGCAGCAACTAAAAAAAAGTAGGACCACCGTAGCAGGATACTGTAATGAAGGCTGTAGGGCTGTGCTTTTGTTTCTACAGTTACCTGGAAGTAAGAGGATCTGATAGCCAAAGAGCAGGACAATCAGGGCCCAATGTTTTGTCACACAGAAAGGCATATCATATTAAATGGGTCGGTTGCTTATTTCTGAAATTTTCTATTTTTGGTTTCTGAACTGCACCTGTGTGCAGGTAACTGAATCTGCAGTTTAATACTGTATGCAGAAGTTTACATGCAGTTTACTACATTTAAATTTTGTGAGAGCCTGCTGAAGCTTGAATGGAGTGGAGCCTAAGAGTTCTAAGAAGTATGGAGCTGGTCCTCTCCTAGCCCCATGAGTGAGAAACGGTAGTTGAATTTTCAGCAATTCTTGAAGTGGAGAGCTGATTTTTTTTTTTCAGCTTGATTGAGAAATCGTGTCTGCAGAGCACGTTCGCAGTTGACCTTCTATGTCCTGTGTGTGTCCCTGTAATTTTCTTGGTCCTTCAAGCCACTTGGCTGCCGAGTTCTGATTAGTCGCATTCAGAGGATACCCTCTTCTTGGAGAGGACAAGGCTATCTGTATGAGACCCACTCTGCCAGACTCCAGGGGCAGTCAGAGAGGCAAGGCAGGAGACCCTGCGAAGCATTTCCGTTGCTAAGATAGTCACCATTGAGAGACCTCTCTGGAGAAATCAATTCTGACAACCACATACAGGACCGGCGCTTCAACTGCATGGTGGAATTCCCAGAATCTCACCATGGCAAGACTAGTCAGAAGGGTGTTGAGTGATTCAGGATGATAATAACACAGCAGAGGGGCTGGTTTTGGCCTTTCTTCATAGCTTAAATTCCTTACTGATACCATCTCATTAATTCTCCAAACAGACCTGTGCTATTGGAGGAAAGCATTGTAACTAAGTTCACAGGTAGGTACAGGTAGGTACAGGTAGCTACTGGAGTCTGTTTCTCTGCCTGGGGCAGGACCACACCTAGTACGTGCTAGGAAAGTGACATCTGTTCTGGTGTAATTATGGGCCCTTAATGCTTTTTATTCTCCCTGGGAGTCCCTCAATTACAAGTAGAACTGCTATAATTATGAGGCATCTACAATAGTTTATGTTCCCAAACTGACTTTTTATATACACACACAGAGGCGCGTGCACATGTGCGCGTGCGCGCACACACACACACACACACACACACACACAGACAAATCTGAGTATCATGATCTAAATTTCCCTGTGAATGTGTATAACTTGACAATCTTCTATTTCCCTTGAGCTCAATTTTTATTTCTGAGATCATTCATTGAGCATTGAGATTCCATCCTCTCCCAGAACTTAAGGCCAATTGTTATCTATATTGAATAACACTTTTTCTGTGTGGATATAATTCAAATAAACATTTCTATCTTAAAGTCTTCATAGATTAGGCATTTCAGCTCCAGCCTTGGGCAAAACTGAAAAAGGCAATTCATAACCAGAAGTCTTCCCTTTACTTCAGCTCATCCCTGTTTTTTTCCCTTCCTATCACTAGTTATCCCACGGTCCTCAGGCTATCATTTTTTCTTTCCCTGTTGGTAGGTGAGTCACTCATCGTAATTGGTCATCCTTAGCATACAGTGATATAAGTTGCATTTTCAAAATACATAAAATTCAGACATACGTGGAACGATCAACTTTCTAATTTCTGTGTTTAAAATCCTAACCAACAGAGAATGGAGAACCTTTTATGTGAAACTACTTGATACCCCTGTTCAATATGCCAGCCCATATTAACAAAAATCATATCTACCTTCAGCCTTCAACTCAAATTGAAAAAAAAAAGTCTCAAGTTCTTTATATAACTTCTCATTGGGCTCAACTTCTTTCCATTTGTTCTCATTATAACAGGTCACTGTGCTAGTTGTTAAGGGATCCATATTCCTTAGCATAGTGTCTGGTCTTAAGTCACCGCTGTTTCCAATTTCCTGCTAATGTGTGCCCTGAGTCTTCCACGGATGCCTTAGTTGGTTGAATCCCTCCTGGCCTCAAACAAGACTGGGATTATGTTTCCAGCCCCTTCTTTCAGCCTGCACTTGCCATGATGTTTTGAGCGTTTAGGAAGTGAACCAGGAGACAGGAGCTCATTCTCTGTTCTCTGTCTCCCTCTTGCCTCTCAAGTAAACGGCAGCATATCATTCCTACACATGTCACTCTAGTGTTTTTCACTTTCATATCTGACTTGTGGTACAAATGCCAAATAGAGTTCAAGGGCTCTAATCAAACATAACCTACTCTCTGATTCGATGATAAAATCTGGCATTGGTGAATAGGAAGTCGTCCATAGATATTCATGCTTTATTTTTATTAATGGTGTTATTTTCTATGTGAAATCTAGATCTTTCTTTTTAAAAATATTTATTTTATTTTTATTGCAAAATCCGATATACAAACATCGATTCACTCCCCAAGCCTCAATTCCTGAAGCCAAGCCGCAGCTAAGAGCCTGGAGCCTCCTCCAGGTCTCCCACATAGGTGCAGGATCCCAAGGCTTTGGGCTCTCTTTGACTGCTTTCCCAGACCACAAGCAAGGAGCTGCATGGGAAGCAAGGCCACCAGGATTTGAACCAGCATCCATAGGGTGCCTGGTAATTTTTAATACCTTTGCAATCTCTTTCTAACCACAATTGAAAATCACACTGCTTTAGTTACTCAAAGAATACTTCATGTATTCAAATGTACTGCATACATTTCAAAATTCAAAACCCAGAGTGTCCTGCTTTCCCCTTTTTCTGACTTTTCATCATTTATAGAACAAGTAGAGGTGCAGCAGGTTAAGCCACCCATTAAGACACCTACATCTCACATCGGACTGCCAATTCAAGACTCATTTATGACTACACTCCCTTCTAATGTGCCTCAGAAGGCAACAAATGGTTAGAGGCCTGGTGGAGTTCTAATGTTTCCTGCTTTGGCCTGACCTGCGCTCAGGCTCTAGGCATTTGGGGAATGAATGAACCAGCAAATGTGTAATCTCTGCCTTTCTCTCTCTGTTTCTTTCTCTCTGTCTCTTTCTCTGTATCTCTCTCTGCCACTCTTTCAGGTAAGCAAATAAGCAAATCTTATATGTTTCTTCTTTTTAGAAAATCTCACAGTGAAAAACAAAAATTAAAAATAGTGTGATGGCATTTTCTTGCTTGACGATTCATCTGACATTTACCTGCTAAGTCTTCATCTAAACGTTCATCTCTTCCAATACACAAATGTCAGTATAATCAGTTTCTCCTTAACAAGCACATTCACTGCTGCTCTGCTCCAAATGTCTACAGCCACTTCGCCCCAGTCCAGTATTTCAAATCAAAGTAAATTAGTGAGTGTAACCTCCTTAGCCATGGAAATGATTTAGAATCCTGGCCTATGGATTTACACAAAATCATATTAATACCATATGTATTGATGTCAGCATCTTCATAATTTATTTATAATAATAGTCATGACATAATCTTTTAATTCTTTGCAATATATGTTTATGAAATAATATCTTGATATGCTATATCTAGTATTGCACAAATTTAAATACAATATTTACATATCTATATTAAGAACATTTGTTTATGAGGGTATCATTAATATATTTTTCTCATGCATCCAACATTTATTCTGTCTAGAGTTCAAAATTCTAAGAAACCAAAAATCAAATAATGTAAAAAAAACCAAATATATAATTTTGATATTTTTCTCTTTTTGTGAATTCTGTCATCATGAATTGAAAACTATTGCAAAGAGCAATGAATCGCTGGCAGTGCTGTCAAAGGCACATCCAAGGGTCAGATGTCTGGTTCATTTGTTGAACTGCCTGTGTCTCACACTGGAAAATCTGATTTAGTTCCTGACTCTAGATTCCTGCTAATGTCAATCCTAGGAGGCGGTGATGACAGTTGTGCTGCACATGAAACAGCTTGAAGTAGTAGGAAATCAACACCAGCAGGTAACTGATTTCTCTATGCAGAGCATACACTGTTAGCATTAGTTTATAAAGATCAGAACAATTGACTTTGCTTGACAAGTGATCATGGATGTGATTCTTTCCTAGCATATTAAAAGCTCTCCATAAGGATTCATTTGCGATACAAAACCCAAAACAAAGGCATTTTGTTACTGTCTTGTTATTGGTCTCTTACACTGATTTTAAAAATTTCAACTTAATCTCAGCTATTTGTTTACTTGCTCTCTCCTTTCTTCTTTTCTTTTCCTCTCTCTCTCTCTCTCTCTTTCTCTCTCTCTGAGATAGAATAGGAACACAATTGTCTGTTGTGCACTTCTGTTACCTGTTAGAACTATCTCCATTATCATTCAAGTTAGGAATGAAGGATCATCATATTAAAAAAAATAGAATAAAGCCCTCAGAGCAAATGTATGCTCTTATACTAGGATCATTTAAATTACCATTGGCCTTGGGTATAAACAATGGTACAGTTATTACTCTACAATAAGATGACTTGAGTAAAGTTATTCCCAAGTGATGGTTCAAAAATAATAATTAAAAAATAGCAGCTCTACTGTTTTCCCTGTTTAGATCTAATGACTTTCTTAATAAAAGCATGAAGTCAAAGAAAAATGCCCTATCATCTTTAAGCATCAGAACCAGTGTTTAAGGTATATGTGTGTGTTCAATGATCAGCTACATTGAAGAATGCAAAGCATTCTCAAGCCATCCAGCACTGGCCTCATCCATTTCAGCAGATGCTCCCAAGCCAAGATCTTTATGGCTGGCAAATTTAACATCTCTCTCATAAGTGGGTGAAAATCTCATTATAAGAAATAAATAAGATTCTAAGGAATTCACGACCTCTGATGCCTACCATGGACAGTTGCTAGGCACCATCACATTTCATACCCATCAACTATTAGGAGAGAACAACTGAAGCAGAGCTTTAATTGGCCTGGTATCTGAAAACACTGTCTGAATGTAAGAGCGTTGCTTTTCTGAAAGTCTTCACAGTGTACAGTATTCTCATTGAATGAAAATATTTGCTGCCAAATACCTGCTGAGGATGTGAAGAGCCAAATTTAATTTTCCTTTCAGCAGTCTGGTAATTAAGCTTTTGCTTTAGAGGAGAATTTGGTTCTTCCATTATAATAATGATTGCCATCATGGAAAGGTTTTATGAATATGCAAGACCTATTGGGCAGTACAGAGAATATACACATGGGACACACAAATCTACCATACAGAGGGGGTTCTGGGGCACACACATACATGTACACTGTAAGAATGATGTGACCGTGTGGATCCAAGCAGAAAAGGGACTTCACAAGATCATCGAGGATGCCAATTGTCTTGCACCTCTGTTATGTAATGTTATTTTAAGCACAAGGGACCTGTGGGTCTGCGTATTATAGGACTGACGGCTATCAATCAGTGCTTAGCAAAACTTAAGTCTACATCACTGCACATAATACGGTGTTTGAATGCTGGTCTATATTTGACATAGCAAAAATTAATTGGTTTCCCCAAATGTACCACACTAGAGCTAAATTAGCCCAGTCTACATGCTAGCAATCCAATTGTAGCTCAAGCAAGTTAGTCAAATCTGAGGTTCAATTTCTCCAAATGTAATTTGGATATAAAATGAGCTATCTTATGGAGTAGTTATGAGGGTTAAATGAGGTATATATGAGAACTGTTTTGTGTGGTTCCTAGTATGGTTTTCCCAAAGAAAGAAGAAAGAAAGAAGGAAAGAAAGGAAGAAAAAGAGAGAGAGAAAGGAAGGAAGAAAAGATAATCATGTGTATGGCAAATTCACCAACTTTGTCTGAACTTAAGAGAAAAGAAATGAAACACACAGCTTTTGACTCCTGGTACTTCCAAAAAAAAAAGAAGCAGCAGCAGCAAGCAGCAGCATGTCATTTAATCTTCTCTTTTAGATTTCAAGGGTATAAAGTGGAAATTAAGGTGCCTAACCTGATTATTCCAAGGACTAGTCCAAAACAAGAATGATTAAATTCCTGTAACCACAGTTTAAAGGATGAGCTTAAGATTTCAGGTTAATAAAATAATACATTCTAAGCTATAATTCTATATAGCTAACGTGATTAGTGAAGTTTTATAAAATTAAGTACACTGTATTAAAAAGAGAACAGTGTTCATCCGGGGCAAGGCATGATGGATATGGAGAGAGAAGAAAAGGGCAAAGAGCCTGCTACACCAGCTAAGGTGGACTGTGGGTTGAAGAATGCGGGAAAGGAGGGACCAAATTTAATAGGCAAAGCATATATACGTGTGGGAGGAATTGTTGTATAGATTAATTGTTGCTTATGATGTACTATACTATGATAACAATATGGGAGAAATAAGTTGGGGGAAGGAATAGTGGGAGGGGTTGGTGAAATCCCAGAGCCTATGTAATTGTATCATAAAATTAAAAATAAAATAGAAGGGAAAAATAGGAACCCCCTCCCAAAAATGTGGGGCAGCCATGATGTAAACTGGCACCCATTTGGGATACTGGCACAACAGGTGAGGATTAGCCTGAGACATCACAGCACCATCCCCAAATTTAAATTAATACATACTTTTTGCTAGTTGGCTTCTTCAGCAGGATACACAACCAAGAAACTTTCATTTCCCATAAAGTTGCCATGGGAAAAAAAAACTAGTATCATTTCACATAGAGCGGTATCCTAGGTTATAGAAAAGAACTGCTATTAGACCCCAGAAGCCTCTGTGTGTGTGTGTGTGTGTGTGTGTGTGTGTGTGTTTTAAGTAAATAAAAACTCAAATGTGTGAAAATTGTTTTCTCAGCTTAGCCAGCAATGGAAACTCAGGACTTGAGTACAGCTAACTACTGACTGGGCTTCCCACTTCTGAGCTGGCAGTATGTGGAAGCTTGTCTGGTTCACTGGTTCTCCAGCCAGAGTACAGGGAGGCCAGATATTCCAGAGAGAGAGTTAGCAAGTTGATCCCTGTCTCCACAGGTGGTTTTTGCGGTGGGCAGCACTGCTTCACAAACAAGAGTGACACTGCTTAGAAAAGCACTAAAAGCTCGAAAATCCAGATGTCAAAAGGTGTTGGTTGCCAAGCAGTTACTTTTCTTTTTTTTTTTAAATGTTTGTTGCAGAGGTGAGGGCATAGGGATGACAGTCCCATGTGGGCCACTGGTAGGAAAGAAGAGGGTTGTGGGGAGGGGGAGAGAGAGATGTAGCCACAACCGGGGTGAAGTGGGAAGAGCACAGCGCTCGGCTCCTTGTTGCCAGACTGCGTTAGTGGCTGGAAGGGAGAAGATCTCTCTCTCTCTCTCTCTCTCTGTCTTTATTTTTATTGGAAAGACAGATTTACAGAGAGAGGGAGACACACACACACACACACACACACACACACACACACAGAGAAGAGAGAGAGAGAGAGAGAGAGAGAAAGAGAGAGAGAGAGATTCCATCCACTAATTGACTCCCCAAATGGCTGCATTGACCAGAGCTGAGCTGATTGGAAATCAGGGCCAGGGGGCTTCTTCTGGGTACAGGGGCCAAAGGACATGGAACATCTGCTGTTGCTTTCCCTGGCCATAAGCAGGGAGCTGGATGGGAAGTGGAGTGGTCAGGTCATGAACTGAATTTCATCTAGGAACCTGGCACTTGGAGAAGTATCAGTCTGTTGAGCCATGAATGTCACCTCTGGGGATCCAGTGCAAAGAATGGTGTCTTGGGGGTGCTCCTTGAGTGATATTCTTTAAGAGGTAATGATTTCACCTGTCCTGCCCTGGAATCTTCATTGTTCTCATTGTGTAAAGTCTGGGGCCTGAGCATGATGGCTCAGTTGGCTAATCTTCCTATTTCAAGTGTCAGGATCCTACATGGGTGCCAGTTCATGTCCCAGCTTCTCTACATCTCATCCGGTTACTAGTTTCAGATTGTCTCAATGCTGGGCATTGCAGCCGTTGGGGAGTGAACCAGTGGATGAAAGATCTTTCTCTCGGTCGCTCCTTCTGTCTGTAAAATCTACCTTTCTAATGAGGCCTGTTATTTTTTTTCGTGTCTAATTCAATAGGAATATTGAAAGCAAAACACTATACAGTTTTCTCTTTCATGAACTGATTCCCATCTAGGCAATTAGATAAAATCAGTTGTGGATGAGATATGCAGTGAGTGAGTAAAGCTGTGTCTGGGGAAACCCTAGAAATGCAGTGAAGCCGACGCTGAAGGCAGCTTGACAGTGGAGTATATTCATGCATACCCACAACAAGTTCCTCCTGAACAGCACACGTGTCTGGGGTTACTGTTTTGTTCACCCTCCTCCACTCCTTTTCTTTTTACCTTTCTTTATCTCTGCATCCTTCCTCTCCTCCTGTAATTCTTTCATTGAAAATACAGAAAGCTGGCTTCTATTGAGAACTCGAACATGCTGGGATATGAAATTGTCACAAAGATTCTCACTCAAGTCCAGATTCTTCTTTCTTGAGAAGTCACGATAAAGGCAAAAAAAAAAAAAAAAAAAAAAAAAGAAGAAGAAGAAAAAGAATGGTGAGTGAGAGGTAAACTTTCAAACTAGAGGAAACATCCTTTCAAATTTAATTCACAAACTGGGAATGGAAATGTCACTGCTTCACTCAGAGGGTCAATCACTTTCTAATTTGAACTGGCAAATTTTATAATGACACTGTGAAATTAGCAGCATTTTATTGTGTTAATTATCTGCGGGACACTACATCATTATTCCTAATAAATGTAAATGAGATTGTGTCTCCTAGGACAACATACAGAGGTGAATTTTTATTGGCTATTTACAGGATTCTGGAATAATCTTTCTTCTTCCTTTTTTGCCCCTTATAAAATACTTCCAAACTGTGTCAACTTACCAGGCCAATTCCCTTGTATCTTATTTAACACCGTATTTTAAAGGTCATTAAAGTTCTTAGCTCACTGGAAACTCATTTTCACTCAAGGCAACGTTGATTACTGAAAATCATGTCAAGGGTCAGCCTAGTCGACCACAACTGGGAAATGCGGCCCCATAAGAAGAATATTTGAAATTTAACTTTTACTTTAAAGACATTTAAGATTGTTACCCATTCACTTGATTCAGTCAAGTTCTTATCATTCTTACTCTTCAGTTTTATTCATTCAGAACAATCAGATTGTGTAGTCGGTAGGACAGAAAGGAAGGGCTTTTCTAAATACTTCAATAAATAGAAGTTAACCAATATGAAATACCATTACATCAAAGTTGAAACATACTGTTGAAGACCTGCTCGTAAGTGTGCAGAACGGGTGAAGAAAGTGAAAGAAGTTTTCATCCTGAAAAAGTAAGATGCCAAGAGAGTAAGCAAGTCTGGAAATAACAAAAATGATCGAGAAAGTGGAACATAAGAGATGTGTCCTATAACTTAAATAAAGGGATATTAAGATTAAGAAGCAAGGAATGTTACTAATTTGCTGGTTAAGGTGTCACTTAAGTAGATCTTTGATCAGAAAAATCAGATTTCAATAGCCTGAGAAATGGAAAGGCATAAATGATAACAGCAAGAATTATTTCAGTAACAATAATGGATACCAATTGAAGACCTGCTATATGTTAAACCATTCTATACCTTAATATTCATTATCTTAACATCCTTCTAATATAAATACGGTTTCTAATTTATTGGTGATTTAATTGGGGCCAATGAGATTAAACAAAATACCAAAGTGTACAGGCAACAAGTCACAGAGTTCATATTCTAACCCATTTCTATGTAGTGTCACATCCACCTTCTATTGGGTCCTAAGTTATGTTGTAGCAAGTTAAGCCATTGTCTGTGATGCCAGCATCCCAACTGACCACCAACTTGTGTCCCAACTCTCCCACTTCCAAACTAGTTCTTTGTTGCTGTTCCCGGGAAGGCACCAGATGATAGTCCCAAGTGTTCAGGCTCCTGCCTTCCACACAGCTGACCTGGATTGATCTCCAGCTCCTAACTTTAGCCTGGCTGGGAAAGGCTGTTATAACTATTTGGAGGTTGAGCCAGCAAGGTACATCTTCATCTTTGCTTCTCTCCTTGCAACTCAATCTTTCAAATAAATCTTTAGAAGAAACTCCCCTCTTTGATATACGATGCTGAATTTACAGGCAAAGTTTAACATTAGATCTTTTCATGATGAAAACCAGTGAGTGGGATACTATAGAAACACTCATATTTAATCCTGGATATGCTCACATACATTATATAATCCTAGAAGTCACATGTATACGCGTTTATGTATATTTCCTATCTCCCTCTTTCTCATCATCGTCATCATACACATTTACGTAAACTTTAGACTTTCCGTGGTCATGAATGGTGTGAACAGCAGCTACCTGTGTGTTTGAGATAAAAATTCTATCATAGCATTAAGGAGAGCACTTTGTATGGTGTGTGACATTCATTAAACATTGTAGTCATATTTCTGTTGCTTATTTTTATTGTAGTAAGTTGACATACCTGCTTCAAAAAATATTGCACTTCACATTTCGGGTAAGTGTCTGCCTTTCAATGGTGCCTGTTCTGAGTGTCAGTTTGTACTTAGTGAGAGGATTAAAACCAATTATCTGAATGATTCTTTTTTCACCTCGGAAGCTTGTGTTGCATTGTAACTGCCATTGTAACAATGTTAACACATGGAAATCTTGCCGTGTAATTAGGCCACAAGGGCTGCACATGTGTGGGTGGGATTAATGCAATTTTTGTCAAAGTGTGATTTCAACTCCCTTAAGTCTTCACTATTTGACCTTCTGCAATCAAATAAGACAGAAAGAAGTATCTTAGTATGATTTAATTATAAAATTTCCCAAACTGTGAGAAAATAAATGTTTGAACATTGTGATTTGCCCACTCTCAGATATTTTGTTATAGCAGCACAAATGCACATGGACAACCTGTATACTTTGTGCACTTTTCCAAACTTAAGTGTGAGAGAAAATTAGAAACTAACAACTTAAATTAACCTTTAATGCTATTAAATCAGGTAAGGAATATGTTGCAAGTGCTGGTTCCTGTAGTGCCAAGTGATTGTGGTTACAGAGCAAATAGGACACACACCCTTGCCATTAAGCACATTACTGTTGAGTTGGTGAGATAAGACAGCAACGCAAACAACATAAAGGGAATAATAGAACTAGCTTATGGCTTAATTATGAGTCATAAGCCATTAATATTATGGAGGACAGAGGAAGGTGGACCACCTGGGAGAGGGGTGGCCCCTTAGCACAAGTAGGATTTAAATTGTGTCTTGTACAATGAAAATAAGATTGGATGAATAACATAAGGCCCATGTGGATTTTATTTGTTGAGCCTTTATTACTGTGGTGATCAAACCAACTCTTGCTAAATTATCAGCATAAATCACATCTTGCTGCAGAATCAAATTATACTGAGAATTTGAGGTGGAAATTTTTTTTTAAGGTTCGTTTATTGGAAAGTCAGAGTTACAGAGAGAGTTAACAGGGACCTGGATTGGAACTGGAACAGCCAGGACATGAAACAGTACCTACCCATAGTGGGCTTTTCCCGCTATGACATAACACTGATCCCAAAGTAGAAAAATTTGAGTTAAACTAAATATTACCAGGATCATCACATAAATACATTTTATGACAGTACAACAAAAAATATTTTTAAAAATTTATTTTGAGAAAGTGGCATAGTGACATATGTATATGAGGGGTGGGGAGGGAGAGAGAGGAGACAGAGAAAGAGAGAGAAAGAGAGCTTCCATTTGCTGGTTCTTCCCCAAAACCCACAAAGACCAGGTTTGGAGTATGCCCAAGCCAGGAGTTGAGAATGGCGTCCAAGTCTCCAAGGTGGCTGGTGGGGAGATCCTGTTGCTTGAGTCTTCTCTGCTGAGAACCCCCTCTCTCCACCCCGGGTCTTTCACTAACAGGAAGCTGGACTCTGCAGCTAAATCTCAGTTACCCTGATGTAGAACATGGCTGTGTTTACTGCTCAGCAGAATACCTGCTCCATACTCAATGATTATAGCTATTTCTACATAGGAGAGCTGCAAGACAGCAATCATAGTTATATTAAGTGTGATAGCTCACATGATTCCAATCATTAAAACTCAACAGTGGGTGGTTTTGGATAGAAGGAAATAAAAACATATATTTAGCTTCTCATTTGGAGAGAAAATACTTTGATTTGTTTGCTTTGTATTTGTTCATTCAGCGAAGGATGACTTTGGAAAACTGAGCAGTCTAAATCATCATTTTCAAAAGACAAGAAGTTGTAGGATATAAAACAAAATGATTGTTTTTCAATTTAGTAAAGAAAAATTACTTTTAGAAAAGTGAATCATAAAATATAACAATGGAAGGTTAAACTTGCATGTTGATTGACAAGATAAATATAAGATGTGTTAGAATGTCTCTGAGGAAAGACGGCCACTCCCAGATATCATAAAACATGATAGCAGATGTGTAATAATTTAATTGGCACGTGAATGTAAAAAAAAAAAAGTTAGACATCTCTAAGGACAAAATCTCTTTGATTGGGTCAAAATAGACACAATCTACGATGCACAAGAGACAAAAATTAAAAAGAAGTGACTCAGTAACGTTAGCAACCTGGCCTGACGGGGCAAACGAAAGATCAACACACGACAGCATTTGTTTAAAGCAACCGAGAACTCAAGAGAAATGGCGTTGACAAGTAGATCTTACTGCCTTGATAAAGAGTAATACAATAAAGATATCACTGTCATGGATTTGTATGTGGTTAATTACATATAATCACAATGTAAGAAACAAGTATGTAAACATTTTAAAAAGTTGATAGTTTGGCAAAACATATTAATGTTTGCCTCGGTAATGTTATGAATAGTTAATGCCAATATAGCACTCCAATGCAATATTTTAAAAATGAAAATACCCGAGCCACAAATATGGTCAAAGCATAGCAAACCAGTGATTCAGCAAGCCCGTTTTCTTTACTTCTCAGGCTCACAGATAAGCAGTTTTTGCCACCTTGCTGTGCGCTTGCATGTGAAGGGAGGGAACTCATGCCTTCTTTAGGTTTATCCCTTGAGTGTGGTCACTTCTCGCTCTGCAGAAACACAGGTGTTTGGAGAGCTCTTGGATGGGGATTGCAGAGCCTTCTAGCTCTATCACCGTGCTCATAATCAATGTCTGTTTTGGACATTATGCAAGTTAACACATAAATTTCTGTTATTTCAGTCCTTGTACCTTCTGGAGCTAGATTTTACAGTAGCTGGCTTTACCTTAAGCAATACAAGAGGACTTCAAAAAGTTCTATGCATCGATTTCAGATAGTTTCCCATAAAAGTAAACATTTTAATTCTGTTTTTCCATGAACTTTTTAAAAAGCACATTCACATAATCTATCAAGTAACGTATGTGTGAGTGTGTGTGTGTGAGAGAGAGATGCTCCATGGCTTACCCCCAAATTCTTAAAATAGCCAGGACTGGCTGAAGCTGGAAGTCAGGAACTCATCCCAGGTCTTCCACATGGAAACAGGGACACAGTATTTGTGCCATCATCTGCTGCTCCCCAGGTGAACATTAACAAGACACTGGAGAGTAAGTAGAACAGGGACTCTGTCCAGGGACTCCAGCTTTGGGTTCAGGCATCTCGAGCAACATCTGAACCACTGTGCTAAATGCTTTCCCTTGTTTATTTTTTCATAAATATCACAGTTTAATTATCTGCTCCCTTGTCCTATGGTAGTATTTTTAATTAAATGTAAGTGTAAAAATGAATTGTGTTTATCTTTGGGTGACAGATGAATTCTGTTTTCACAATTCTTCTAATTTCCAGATTTTCTAAAAGACACTTATACTACTTTTATAATAAAAAAAATCTTACTAAATTTTTAATCATGAGTCAAAGCAGCTTCCTCCTCAAAGATCTTTTAAGTGTAGAGACACTTACCATACATTAATGACTAGTGAGTAAACGTACGTGTGTTAAGAGCTTTTAAGGGCTTGCTAAACGTGGAAATGACTAGTCATCCTTTCACCCATTCATCAAACATTCATTAACACCAATTATTTGCCCAGGCATGGCCAGACACAGAAAATACTTGATGATGTGGAAGGTAGGTTTTTACCCTCACAAAAAAAGGCAACATTTCTGCCTTGTGTAGTCAGACTCTATCATAAAATACTATCATGAAAGGACATTATCATGTGATGTAATGTGTTTTTTTGGTTTTAACTCAAGGTAGGTTGGGGTAGCTGAAACAAAAGAATAATTAATTTTGTTCTATTAGAGTCGATATGTCTCATAAGGAAAGATGTTGAGTTCGCCTTGTGTGAGAGGGTGTGGCACTTTGGCCCACACTGCCAGCGTTCAGGATGTGTGGCATGTTGACTCACTGAAAGGAGGAGCTGGGTGAAAGTGAAGCAGGGGGTGGAATAAAGTAAAGACAGACCATGGAGACTTCTGATGGGCGCACAGGTGGAGAACCTTGATCAAATGGGTGTTGCAGAAAGATGTCTTGGTCAGCATACACGGCGGTTGGAAGCAAAGAGGTGTACATGTTCACTTCCATCTCATCATGCATGATCTGAAGAAGCAGGTGGGAGGATTCATCCAGTTTGTGTTTTCCAGGGCACCCTTTGCAACATAATTGCCATGATTTTATTCTGGAGAGGTTAAATGGGCCCAGTTAGTACACAGCCAACATTTCTTTCTTTTTCATTGCTACCTGCCTAGAAAACTTAACTGCTCAGATAATCCTTCTGGCAAAATTGGAACAATTTATAAAAACAAAACCTAGCCGAGTTTTACACCCATTTTCCATAAGCAAAATCTGAGAGGATTTTAAAGCTCCATCTATTACAGCGGGCACATCTTTTTATAAAAGTGTATTGTTTCTGTTGGCCATTGTTTGCGGGTGTGCACTTGGAATACACTGATGTTCAGAACTGTCACACATCCTACACACACACATGTTAATATTCTGAAGGTCTGGATTTTTATTCTGTCCTCTTTGCCATTCCAAAGATTAACAGGTAAATTCTCCTCTTGCTAGCACAGCCTTCTGAACTCTTTCATCAGCAAACCCTAAGAGAAACAAACACATTAACAGTTAGCAAGAAAGTCAAGAAGGGTACATTTGCTTATTATCATCTAGCAATTCATTGCAGGAACCCTACATTTTGGTTCTCACCATGTATTTTATGAGGTCAAGCACCTGGACAGCGAGGTTAACGATGACCTGCCTTGCTTTCTTAGAGCTGCCTTAATGAATTATCACCAATTTCATGGCTTAAAACAGATTTTTTTTCCTTTGGTGTTCTGGAAGCAAAAATTCAAGATCAAAATGTTGGCAGAGCCATACTCCATGCCCAACTCCGGGCTTCTGGTGGTTGCCATCCGTGCTTGGTATTCCTCATTTTGTACCTTTATCATTCCAAGGTCTGCCACTGGCTTTATGGCATCTCTCTGCTCTATGTGCCCCTTATAAGGACTTTTGCCGTTAGATTACAGTCCCAATCAGAAAATCCAGGATGGTCTATCAAAATCTTCAGCTACATCCTCAAAAACTCTTTCCCAGCAGGTAACGTTCATGATTTGCAGAGCATCATGTAAACATACCTTTTGAAAGAGTCACGGTTTTGATCCCATAAGTTCAAATGGGCATAGAATCTCATAGACAGAAATAGTATTCAAACCCATGACAAACTAGAGGATTGCAAGCTGCTTGAGGGCAGGAACTCTGCCTTTTGCTTCACGTAGCAACCAGAACTTTGCAGACCACATGGTACAAATGCATGAAACACAAGGCTGGAGCCTTTGTTTTGAAATTCAATAGTAGCAGAGATTAGATTCACTGAAATAGATAGCACAGTAAGTTTCACAATCCTGTCCACACTAAAAATTTAATTTCAGTGCATTCATGTCTCACAAATAAATAAATAAATAAATAATAAAACAGCTCTCCACATCAGAGAGGCAGCTTCTTGCAAATTCAAGAAAACGGCTTCCACCACCTTCAAACTAATTCGATTATGTGGGAAAACATAGTATCTTGCTCTGTACTCAGAATCGTCTTAGGATACATAATTACTTCATCCTAAAATCGGTCTGCAGATCCAAAGGCTCCAAATTGCACAGACATGTGAAAGAAACCTTTTCCCTGAACACTAAGTTCCAGCAGAAATGCACAAAGGAAAAGCCCCTGCTTTATTGGCAAGTGTGTGTGTGTGTGTGTGTGTGTGTGTGTGTGTACCACACACCACTCCCCTTCTCTCTCTGGTTAATGACACTCCTGGTTGATTTATTGATTGCCTGTAACACCACTGGCTTTTCTTGAAGCACTTGTGATCTTCCCAGTTGTAAGTGCCACCCCCAGTGGAAAGTTGCCCCCAAACTGGGATGTTTTGATTGTTGTTTGGCTTCCCTAACTTGACTGGTCAGAGCTGAACCTTCACGGCTTCCCTGGAATAAGCTCCTTAAGCCTGTTCCCTCCAAGGCATCTGTAAACAGTTGAAGGTCATGATTGTTCACTCTGCAAGATCGATATGCCATTAAATTGTGACAAAAAGGACTGCCAGACCATTAAGGCCTCCCTCATACGCTCAGTAATCCTGATAAACTGATGAGCTGTTTTAACCTCTTGGGCTCCCACTGCCAACTACGGAAGGCACTCCCAACTGATGAGGTAACTCTTTCTGCAAAGTCAGGACAACCCACCAATGTTGCACGCTGATTTTGAGCTCCTTAAATCCACTTTTATTTTTGTTACTACTGTGCAGTCATTTTTTATGTAATCTTTCACTTCTCATCGATACAGTGTGCACTCTAGTATTATTTTCAAAACTACTTAGACTCAAATCTGTTTTGCTCTGTGTTGAACCAGTTTCCTAAAAAGTCTCATCATGTGGAGGAAGAGGTCCATGTCCTAGAGGCTGAGAGATAAATGTAGAAATATTCAGAAGGACTCCAACTGGCATAAACCTAGCTCATTCCAAATGCATGAACTTGCCAAAATTGGACCAATCTTGAATGTGTGGTGAGTTCAGAATGGCGAATTTGGCTGAATTCTATAAACTCTGTTCTCTTAGTAGTAAAACAGAGATAAAAGGGAGGTTATGGTAAATGAGAGAAAAGGTAACTCTTGTAAGCTGAGAATAATTTTTGTAGATCTAAGAATTCTGAAAATCATTTGAAAATGCAATCGAGACCAATGAAGTCTTGCTTGACATTTATATACTATTGGAAGAATGTTGACTTTATCCACTGGATGAAAATTAGCTGCTACTTTTAATTGATATCTGATGCCTTTTAAATTGTAGTCTGTGACTATTTAGACAAATAAAGTTGCTCTCGCCCTCTTTAAAGCAAAAGTTATCTGACATGCAAAACATATTTTTGTTTTCAGTTTAGAAGTTTCTTGCTAGCCATGTTGGCTAAGCAAGTAAGTGTAGTCATAAGGAAATGTTTACACAATATCCAATACGCACATACTTGCATAATACACAAACACACATAACACTAGTATTGTTTTCCCCTAACTAGTTTACAAAGCAATTAAATCATTTAGGTTCCAAAATCTTGTTTGTAAAGTCATATGTTGAATGACCCACACTGTTACTTTTTAAGTGTTAAATTCTTCAGAAGATTACTAATCAGAAACCGGTTACCCCAAATATAAGTTCAAAATACCTCCAAAACAAATATAAGCAGTGGCACCATTTCCTATTTTGCTGATTTGCAAGTATGAATTTTCATGGAGGCCTTTGCTTTGAACCAAGTCTAGCCCCAAAGAGTTTATTATGTAAATAAAACCAAACGAAAAACTGAGGCTAGAAGCCTGCAGGTGTTGTAGTTAGTAAACAGAAAGAGAGCAGGCGTGGTGTCTGTGGAGCTCATCAGTCCTCACCTGCACATCTTTCTTCAGCGTATCAATGGAGTCATCTAGGACAGGGAAAGAACCAAGCTTCAGGTGAATGAAATCACTTAGCGATCCACCAGCGTAGCGTGGGAAGTGCTGTGTTAGCCACTTAGATAGCCTTGGGTAAGTTCTGCAATGAGACAAACAGCTCCATCTAAATGCTCGCAAAAGTGATAGAGGATATTTTTTTACTGCTTTATCTTGTTTGAAACCCAAATTAATCCTGAATTTAGATTTTTTTATGGCTTTGAATTTGCTCTGCAGATCCAGCAACATGAGTAATTTAAGTGGAAAGTGATGACTTAATGAAACGGCGGGTGTCTTATCATTCCTTTTACACTTAATCATGTCTA
This sequence comes from Ochotona princeps, assembly GCF_030435755.1. NCBI lineage: Eukaryota > Metazoa > Chordata > Mammalia > Lagomorpha > Ochotonidae > Ochotona > Ochotona princeps. Next base: position 5,356,637 of record NC_080862.1, read on the forward strand.
GACCCATTTATAGATTTCTGGCTCATGTTACTCATTAACATATCAAATATGTATCCGGTGCATTCTAGATGTCCTATAGTTTGCTCAGTTGCTGGCGGGTTCAATAATGAGCAATGTTAAGGGACTTCTGCACTTGTTGGATAAGTATTTCCGTCTTCAAGGTCTTTCCACGATGCTAATACAGAGAAATGAGGGCAATAAGACTTGCAATAATGTTTTTTGTGCAACACTATATATATATATATATATATATACACACACACACACATATATGTATATATATTTAATATATATAATGTATTTACATATATTTTATCTTTTTGGCAGAATATGTGTATTCTAATTGAAATGGATTACATCTGATAACTGCATAAGCAGAGATCATCATTGGAAAGCAGAGCAGTCCACTGTCCCTTAAATCACCTTCTAAATGGCTCGCTGGCTGATAACAAACTTTTGTTCTTTCTTCTACTCACCTTGAATTTGAGCTCTCCACTAATTAAACGACCCACTTACGCTTTTGTCTAAACCATGCCTGATGTAAATCAGTATCATGCTTGGTACATTTCATAGAAAGGCTAGTTGCCAAGCACCTGTTGAGAAGCAAATTTATCTATTTTTCTCTTGTCATGGAGTCCTGGCCCATGTGCAGGAGCTCTCAACATCAGAATTCCTTCAGCAGGAAAACATTCACTTTTGATTCAGTCACATCACATTCAGGTATATTATGTCAATTTAATATTTTCTGCTTATTAAAAGGAGAGGTGGGAAATAGAAAGGAATGAAAATATGGAATGAAAAGGAAAAAAATATTAACACCTAATGAGTATAGTTCTCAAGTCATTCCAAGGATTGTGGTGCAGTCTGCCTTATTTTTTTTTTCAGCCTATCTATCTTGCCACACTTGTCTATTGCTGAGAATGGAAAAAAAAACCTTGAAAATTGCAAAATCCATATTTACGTTCTCTGTGGGAGGTATGTGGGATTCTAATAAATCTGTTTGGCTGACTCCAGGAAATCTGCCTCTTTAGTTTGCATCCCACCCAGCTGTTTGCATTAAAGTCCATCCAATTGGATTTTCATTTGTCAAACTGATCCCTTTGAAGTCAGAATTACTCTCTCCTTCCCATTTAGTCCTTAAACGTTTCCAGCTGCCATTGGCTGTGTAGTTGTGTTCGGGTCTTAAGCCAGCCTTTGGTCATATTGTTCTGCTTTGCAGTTGTCTAAACTATAGCGAGGTGACCTCATTCATCTTGATGACCTAACTCAAGACGCTTATCCAAGACGTATTGGGAGCTGCTGTTCTCAAGGGTTCTCTTGCGTTATGCTTACCCTCTGGTTGGCAGCTTCATCTGCGTCTGCTTCTCAGTGAGAGCACACGGTTCATACCAACCTCTTCTGTTCATTTGGACAAAGAATATGTTCAATTCTCTTCGGAATCATTGATTGCCACCTGATTTACAATGTCTCTTTTTCTCCTTCAGAACAGATAACCTCTCAGCGTTGAATGAGTCACAAATTGGTTTGGGGACCCTAAGTATACCACAGAGTGTTGAATCAACATTTAAAGAGCCCTTCAGTGTCACAGCGTTCAGCCCTATTCCTGGGATGCTTTGTGACAGAGCTCTCTATTGTTCTCTTTCTTTATAGAGGCAGAAACCAGGAGGTTAGATGGAGTGTCCAAAAGATTTTCTTTTTCTTTTTCTATAATACCTATCTAGGTCAAAACTTTACTCTGCAAACTTTTGGACATGCTCAATTTTATATGTGAGATTCTTTGTGATTTGTCTCCAATCTTCTTCTATCAGCCTGCCCATCTAGCTGTCTGTTTAACTGGCTCATCAACTTTTGTCTGTTTGTTCTTTATTGGCAATACAAATTCATCTCATTCTAATCTCTGTCCCCGTAGTGTGTTCTTCTAGTTGCATTGCCGGCTCCAGATGTATAAGGTTTATTTTTCCTGAAAATGTTACTTCATTTGTCGGTGGATGATGCTTCCATTTTAGGATAGTTCTAGGGATTAAATGAAATAATGCAAAAAAAATATGCTAACACCGTAGTGCTCAGCACAGGTATTTTTCTCATGAAATGATGATTCCTCTTTCTGTCTTAGTATGAAGATGGGGATGGGCCCTGGAATGCAATCCATTAGAAGAAGCGATGAGATAAACTTATGAGTAGAAGAAATGATGATGTAAACTCAATGTCTGAATTGAGAAATCATGTATTTGAGGAGCAGTTAATCCTGATGCTGTGTGAATTTTCTTCAAGAAGTAACTGTTTTCCCCAAAAACGAATACATTAGTCTTCTAATGATGCTATAACAAATTATCATTTATTAACTGACTTAAGATAATTCAGATTTACCATCTTACTAATCAGGAGAGCAAAAGCTCAAAATGGATGACCAGGCCTGCAACTTCTGGAGGTTGAAAAAAAAGTCTGTATTTTCTATGTTCTAGAAGTCTCCTGTACTCCCCGGATCGTGGGCCCCAGGTCATTCACAGTTGTTTCAGTGGTCACATTGCCCCCTCACACTAACTGTCCTAAACACATCAAACCAATATGGATAATCTCATACAAACTCCCTACCTCAAAATCCTTAGTTATATCAAAATTTGCATACACGTCGGTCCTGGATAACATAACGTGGGCATCTCTGGAATGTCATTATTCTGCCCAATAAAGCTAATAAAGCCTTCCAAAATGGTTTGATTTTGAAATCAAACCAGCACTCTTTAAATTCTCAATTCATTGTATATTCTTTGTTTTTCTTACTATGAATGTCTTCGGATACTGAAATCTAAGAGGACAACTTGTCTGATTTTCCAGATAAAGGTAGTAAAGATTTTTGCATACTGTTTACAACGCCACTTTCTTTTCATAGGCATTATTTATATGCTTACAATACACCTGTACTTCTTTTTGACTGGCCTGCTTCTGCGTTCATTGTTCTCAGAATAAAAGTCCCCAGAAAGGAGACCTTGAATCATTATGCCTTTTGATAGAACAGTTTACCTAGCCCCATGCATGTGCACAAAACACACCCTCTTCATTCCTTGTTTCTGTTTTTACTGATGGCGTCATTAGGCTAACAGCAAATAGCTGTACTTTTATGTTACTGAAAAGTATTCTGTTGTGTGAAGCAGAGGAGTCAAAGATTAGCAATTCTTCTACCATCTAGTATTTTAATTGTTGCATGTACAAGAGCCATTGTGTAACAACCTAATCACCGTTGTAAGGATTTCACAAACTTTGCTTTCATTCCGGAAACATGCAATATGGTCAGATGAAAACAGAAAAGCAATTTCTGTGTGTGTATTTGAATGTATAATTTTGAAAAAAAAAGTACGTTCACTCGAGCAATCATGAATTTAAATTTACTGAAAGTAAATAATAACTATATTTTTCGGATCTGCAAAAAAATATCTCTAAACCGAGCTTTATTTTATGGCTTATATTAAAGTAGGATAAAAAGAGCCTGTAATTCCGGGTGATTTTTTTTATTATTATTATTATTCTTGAAGGTGATGGATTTTAATGGGGACCCTGGTTCCCTTTTAGAGAACAAGCAGCCTAATGAGCTGAGAAAGGCTATAACATTCCATGGTTGGTCAGGGTGCTTCTCAGAGCACTCTGAATTCTGAAAGCTTGTTATGGTATCTTTATCTGGTTATCGGGAACTTCCCTCCTAAAGCCTGTGCGTTCAGGCGAAGCACACTAATGGACTTCATCATCTTCAAACTGATTCTCAGAAGCTGTTCTCTGCAAGCCATGGGAAGGTGGTTTCTCAAGTCTGTCCATGTGTAGCAGCCTCATCAACTCCAATTCATTCTCCACTTGTACTGTAATTAGAGTTCCAGAGTGTTGGAAATGTTATCCTTAAGTGCTTGAAAACCATGGGTGCCCACTGAGTTTCAGACTAGGTTCATACATTCACCTTTAAATATTACCTTTATTGCTACTTCACAGGAGTGTTGGGGAGGCTACCTGTCTCCCTCACTCCCTTCCTTGCCTGCTTAATCTTCCTCTAGCCCTTTTTCTTCCTATTTTTCTTTGTTTCTGTTCATCTTCCCTCCTTTCTTTTGCTACTTTATTTATATCTTCCTTTCTAATCGGACACTACATAGGAAATGACAGAATTTGGTTTTCTTCTGTGTTAGAAATAGCAATTAAGTCAAGAGACTATTTTCTATATTTTTAAGATCCATATTGGAACTTTTTTAGAATATTGGTTTGGTAAGTGTCTCCATCATTCAAGTTGTTTTTGAAACTTTTCTTCTGAATCTAGAATGTTGAAGAAAAAGCCATGCATCCTTTCTTACTTGGAATAAAAGCTAAAATTTACATTGAAGGAATTATTTAATCATGTTTAGAATAGTTACTTCCCAGTGTTCAATTTGTATGAGGTTTTAATTTTCTTTCTTCTCTAACTTCCAGAGCATTTGCAACTATGTTAATCATCAAAAGCTTTAAAAAAAAGTTAAAAGATACATGTGTCACAGCTCAGAAAGATCATTTATATTTGAATACAAATTTTTAAATATTATGAGTAATGACTGAATTGTTAAACTAGATACATAACCTTGAATGTCTCACAGGTATTTGGATATGTTTTGGTTATGTTTACTTAGAAATAGTTGCATCACTTTAAGGAACCAGTATACAAATGTAGAACACACAGCTGGTGGGAGTATCAGAGAACACTGCATCTAGCAGGTGCATAGCTGCTGTGGGCCAGGGACCTGGCTGCTAGATCAGAATGGCCAGGCACTAACTCTGTCTCACATTCTGCTGGTCAAGTACTAAACATATTCTGGACCCGCCGTAAAGTTAAGACCTCTTAGAAAACTACAATTCAGTAAAACTTTTACTTATTTACTTGATAATAAATAATTATTGGATAGACTGTTGTTCCATTAGCAAAAAAAAAAAAAAAAAAAAAAAGCACTAGAGGCAATAAAGACAGAATGTGAAGCGTTGCCTCTTAAACTGTATTGGAGTTGCAACTGAGTAATTCAGAATACAGTACAGGGTCCCAACAGTGATGAGGTTGAATCAGATCGTTTCTAAGTCTAAGTAATCATAACTTTTTACTTCCATTTTCCTAATTTCTAACTACCAGTCTTTCCACATTTTTGTATAAATCAAAGTTATCATAGATGCTATTATAAGTAAATTATATGCTAACTGGAAATACAAAATGAAAGTTCATTTCTTAGCCCAATCATAGTGTGACAAATAGCTTTCTTCCCAGTCATGACCCAAGGACCCACCTTCTGTCGCTATTCCAAGCAAGAGAGAAGAGATGATGAAGAAGTCTCATGCATTTCTTCAAAGCATGGCCAGGAAGTGGTGAAATACACAACCCTACCCATATCACCTTGGCTCAGTGGCTAGATCTTCGCCTTGCACTGACCAGGATCCCATATGAGTGCCGTTTTTTGTCCCAGCCACTCCATGTCCCATCTAACTCCCTGCTTGTGGCCTGGGAAAGCAGTTGAGGAGAGCCCAACTCCTTGGAACCCTGTAGCACCTGGCTTCAGAACTGCTGTTGTGGCTGCTTGGGAGTGAACCAGCTGACAGAAGATCTTTCTCACTGTCTCTCCTCTATGTAAAATCTACCTTTTCCAATAAAAATAAATAAATTTTAAAAATTAAAATCTATAACTCTGGGAACTAAAATAAACAGCCAGAAAAATAATCACCTCTTAGGCAATTTCTTGAGGAAAATACTGAGTAATGGTAAGACACCTGCTTTGATTGAACAACAGAGGAAGTCCTTCTGTCCAAAGACAGGCACCTACAGCTAGATAGGAACTGAGAGAAGGCATTGACAACCCAGCAAGCATGCTGAGAACCTCACAGACAAAAGCAATTAGAGGGAAAAAAGACTTGGAAGAGCTTTAACTATATTTGAAGTTGATCTTTTTTTCTTTAAGATCATTAGTTTCATTATCCTCTAGGTTGCACATAAATTTCAAAAAGAAGAGGGAACCATTATAATAGAAAATTCTACTGGACAATATTTCACCAAAGAATCCAACTTTGTATCACCTGTGATGAAATCAGTGAACAGCCTGACCTTGGCTGTGAAGCACTGACGATACAATAGTGAGTCTATCGTGTTCTTGCAAAAGTTAGAATAAAAACATTTACCCTGAAGTCATACTTAGAAAACAACCAGCCAAATCCAACCCGAGAAACCATCTGCAATTTTGTGGACTTGGATTCTTCAAAAAGGAGATTAAGAAGATCTAACAGCCAAATCGAATGTAACATTCCAAATTCAATCATGGATAAAGCGACAAAGATGACAACAGAAAAACAGCAGCTCTGAAGAACCTGATTGGTGGAGGTCTCAATTGGGTTCTACATTAGATAATTTATATAGATAGGAATGAATATCAATATGTAGGAGGATGACTTCTCGTGTATGGGAAATCTGTGCTTGAAGTGCCCAGGGATAAAATGTGTACCCAAGTGATGAATATGTGAATGGCTGTATTATTCTTGCTAATCTTCAAGTTCTGTGTTTTGCAAAGTGAAGAATTCTGTCAAATGATTAGATTTGTGTTTTTCAAAAGTTGTTGGGGGTGTATTTTCAGGAAGAATTTGGGGACCAGAAATTGTGAATACGAAGAGTAGTGAGGTTGTGTAGGGATGAATCCAGAAGCACAGTTCTTCAGGCTCTCCCTCAGCCCTTGCAGTGGCTATTAAGAGTAACACTGAAGGTAGAAGAAACTGTAGTTTAGAAGTAGAAACAGTAGCTTTTGTACAGATTGAATGTAAAGCAAAGAAAGAGAAAAAAATAATGACTGGGTGATATTGTGCACCAAAGGCCTTGGTCATAGCCCATTCTTACTGTTGTAACCAAATACCTTAGGAAGTGTGTCTTATATACAATGGGAGTTACTGGGAAGTTCAAGATTTAAGCAGGTTCAGCAAATGGGAAGAAGCTGTTTCTGGCTCACAGATGATGCTCTTTTTGTCATTTCTTTCCTTGGTAGGATGAGGGTCTCTCTCTTTGGGGTCTCTTTTGTAGGACCACTGATCCCATTGACTGTACCTCCTAACATCATCTATTTGGGGGAGCAGATTTCAATACAGGGATTTGGAAATGAAATAGCATTCGTATTATAGTAGCATATTAGGGCTGAACTCCAAATGTCATTGAGATGATTAACTGTAGAGCCAAAATAAACCCATAATCAGATATAGAAGATTCTCAATGTCCAGAGGGTACAAATAGAGCTACTGATTAGGACAGGAGAGCGCAGCATCCTCTAACACTTCTATCTGGGAAGGTGTTCCTGGTGGTTCGCACAGGGTGGGTACTATGTGAATTCCACTTCTCACACAGCCATGTGCTTTCAGTGGCCATACTACCACTCATTGAAACTGCTCAACCAGGCTTTGGCAAGCAGATATATTACCAATGGGCATCTTCAAAATTCCTGTGGAGACAAGACCCCCTTTTCCACAAGCCTGAAAACCGAAAGCTTAGTGCAGTTTGAAGAAAATAAGCAGTTTTGTTCTAGTCAGGCCAACACATTACTGGGTGTTTTATGCAAGAGCTGTTATTGCAGCCACACGGAGGGGAAGATTCAGCGTGAATGGTAACTTATAAGAATTGCCCACACTTCCTATTTCCTATATCTATTTTAGTTGGTGGCAATTACGATTTACTATGCAACACTCCAAATACAAACGGTGCTCTGTGAAAGGATGTATCAGTGACAGATTCACAACCTCCAAGCGTGACTCCAAAATATTGGAGCTGCAAAACTTTCCGCTCCGGAAGGCAGCCGAGACATCCTGGGCAAAGCCCCCGCAGGTGAGGGCGATGGCATGAGAAGAGCTTTGGGCATGCTAGATGTTGATGTGAAGCTGTGTGAAGCTGGTGGGAGGTGCCACAGCAGGCATATGGAGGAGGCCTTTGGGTGCCAATCGCACGATGGGATGGCACAGACAGTGAGCAGAGAGTGTGGAAATCCTGCTAAGCAGGGAAACTGAGAGCATAAGGCCGGGAGGAGGAAATCAAGAAGGGAAGCCAAGAGCTTCAGGAAGAGTGTAGAAGCAGGGTTATGTGAGGAGAAGGTGCGGGACGCTGCAGCTCTGCTCCAGCCTCCTTTGCTCCTGTCTTTGATTAGGAGGCCGAGTCTCCAATGTGTGTCATGCCCTCTTGCAGCCAACTGATCTAGGCCAGTTGGCATCACTGGTAGAAAACCAGAGGACAGGCCTACAGGGCGGGTTATTTCTTCCTAGTTCCTGCCTACTGGGTCACCATGAGACTGGCTACATTCTTGACCCTCAGGGAAGTGAGGCCCTCACCACTTCCCTGGGACATGTCGCCTGAGTTTTGTTGGCAGTAGCTCCCACTGTCATTAGCTCAGTTATAGGGCATTCTTTCTTCGATGGGCCTCTTAACTCTACTAACTCTTTTGTAAGTAGTCACTTCATTAACCAATGCAAAAAAAAAAAAAAAACCATCCAATGCCACCTGGGATACTGAATCACACACAAAGTTGCAAGTCCTCAAATGCAACTTCAAGGAGAAGGATTGGAACAGAATGGAAACTACACTGAATCCCACAGTGGGTTGTCCTGTTCTGAAGGGGCAAACATTAGCAATGTTACCATATGACTAGGACAGAGAGACTCTCATCTCTTCACACTTGCATGAATCTAAAGTCCTGTGATGCTTGTATTTTATCTAGTCAGGATCTCTGGTACTACTGCCCTGGGTCTAGTCCCAGCTAACAGTCTGGTTCTTCCAGCACACAGGTGAGAGCCTAGATCTCCAGATAATCTTGAGTCTCAAGGAACTTCATCCCAGAGGACTTTGCTTCAGGAATTATTTAAATCTGTGTGAGCATCTCAACCAATCAGATTCATGCATTTCAAAATCCAACCTTCAGATCTTCCTAAGTTAGGCTCTCCTATTCGCTCTCCTTTGATTTCTTCTCTGGCTTTAGCAGTAAGAGCAAGAAGAAAAAAGCAAAAAGTGTTAACAGTAATGGGCACATTTAAAATGTCAGGGATGGAGAGAATGTTTGCCACATTTCTGTTCAGATGCATTGTCCCATAGCACTTGCTGACTCAGTCTCTCAGATGAAGAACCCAAGGTTGTACACAGCTGGTCCAGACCTGTGCTGGCCTCTCAAGGTTAAACATTAGCTGACCCTTTTCTGATATATACTATCACCTGCTTTGTTATCAAGTCCGAATAAAATATGCCCGTGGGTTCTTCAGAGCGATATTTAGATATCTAGATATTTGATTGAATTGTTCTTTCAAGGGAACTTGTTTTGTGTATTAGACTGTTCATGTTGCTGCTGTGGTGGGATATTTCCTGGTATTTTGGTAATCCCTTTTTTTTTCAGGCTTAACTTTTCTGGCATCTACTCTACAAAAGCAATTTCAGCAGTCTTGGTTTCTGGTAGCACTCTTTTCCCTTCCAGGTAGAGTGGATGGACCAGGGACATTGTATCCACTGGAGATTGGTCTATGTTATCTGAAAGTGTTGATCTTCCGCTCTTCAAAAGTTACTGTTTCCAGATTTTATTCTATTGGATGCATCTGTGATTTTTAAGGACTAAGATAAGATTGATACTTTTTTTGTCACTAGGAAATTTCTTCTTTCTTTTGAGGTATAGCTTGATCGAAATTTTGGTACAGTTGTCTTCAAAATTGTTTTTTAACATTTTTTTTTATTCTTCATCTGCTTTTTTTCATCTTGAAATACAACTTAAACAAGTAAAGTAGGCAGGGGAACCCCCAGGTAGGAAATTTGAAGAGAATTTGGCATAGGATAATGAAAGGCTATCTTTGTTTGTAATTAATATTAAAATTTACTCAGTTGTTTAAGATGAGTTTACGAAACGATAAATTTTCAGTAACATGTTTACTTGTGTTATTTAATTTTCTCCCTAACTTTTAGGATTCCCAGCCCTATCTTGATGCTATTTCACCATGTTCTTTCTCATCAACCATATTACCATATGTGTAAGTGACATGAATCAGCCCTGTCTTATTCTACAAGTCCGCTCTTGGGTTTCTTGGTACCAAAGCTCCCTTCATACAATATAACTCTTATGTTATAGAACAACAGTCCTCATCATGGTTTGACGCAAACTCTCAAACATCAGTGCCAAGCAGAGTCCAAGACATCTTCCTAGAGCCTTTTCTCCTGAAACTTGAACCATAATTTATTTCAGATGCCAAAAAAAAAAAAAAAAATCACTCCTAGTGGAGATAAAAGAAAAGCTGTTCTTTCCTTTAAAAAGAATTTTGAGTAGTTTTAATAATAAACCATTTTGAACTGTTGCTATTGTGTCTAAGAGGCAGCAGTATCTCTCATTTCTGCAGTTTGTGCTTAAAACAGTGTCACTTGAATCAGTCAAGTACGGTCCTCTGATTACTTTTATTTCTGGGACAGATTTTCAAGATCAACTTCTAATTTTCGGTATTGTGGCTGAGATTCTTCCTGTCCTGGGCTCTCCAGCAGTTCTGTGTGCATTAGCTTCCTTTTGAAGGCAACAATCACAGTCACTCCATAGATGAGCAGAGTTTGTGCGGGCGGGGGTGAGATGGGGAAGAGGGAGGAAAGTGTTCTATGTGTGTCATTTTACACAGCCAGTTTTGCAAATAAGCACCTTTGCAAGAGCTGTTTTAATTCTTTGTATGCCTAGCTTAGAGAGTAGAAAGCAGTCCAAAGCTATTTTGGTTGTTTACAGTAAAGACATCAAATATTTTCTTTTGCAAGTAAAACTCAATGTGCTTCTTGCAGTGCTGTGCTGTGTGAAGTTGGTGGGAGGTGCCACACACACGCATACATATGTGTGTGTGTGTGTGTGTGTGTGTGTGTGCATGACACAGAGAGATATATACCTTATCCCCCTGGATACTGTATTTTAAGTTTTACTTATTTGAAAGATAGAGAGAAGTGGAGGAAGGAGGGAAAAAGACAATGAGAAAGAATTTTTTTTTCTTTCGTTGGCTCATTCCTCCCAAACACCCAAAGCAGCCAGACTGGGTAAGAGAAAGTCTGGAGTAAAAAAACTCCAGTCCAGGTCTGTTACCTATATAGCAATCATCCGAGTGCTCAAACCATCATGTTTCCTGGCAGGCTGTGCATTTACAGGAAGCTGGCACTATGGGCAGAGTAGGGGCTTGAACCCAGGCCCTCCGATATGACATATGAGTGACCCTAGCAGCAGCTTAACCAGTGTGGCTACCTGAATGTATTAATCAGGTAATAAGAGTAAGGGTAGACAGGATAGCCATTCATTCCATCTGTACATGATGAAAGATGAGGATACCATGTGATGGGCGGAAAGCCACATCACTCAGCAGGAAGGATTCCATTGGACACAGCCTCTCAGCCACGTGGAACTGGGCTTCGGGGCATTCACATTCCTTCTGACAGATGGCTTTTAGTTAATAATACACCGGGGTTGCAGAATGCTTTCATTTCTATGGGCGTGACATGGTATATGTAGATGGGTTCTATTTCATTCATCCTCATCAAAACCCGATTTAAAATGGTTGGGAAAAGTGGGTATGTGACAGGCAAAGAAGAGAGGCTTATCAAGGTCAGTTTACCTACCTGTGGTCTCAGGGAAGGTGTTCTATCTACTTGTAGATGCGTTCCCTTCAGTAATACAGCAAACAACTAACGGAGTGTTAGGGACAATATTAATTAGGGATTCTGTAGGTTTGTTACCACAGCCAGAGATTTTGCAATTCATGGTCCATGAGCCAACTTAGGGAAATTTTCATGTATCCTACCAGTTAAAAAGTATTTACATTTTAACAATTAGAAACAACAGAGGAGTAAGGTTTGCTGATCTATGGAAACTACATGAAATTCAACTTTCAATGTTGCCTAAACAAGATTCACTGTTGTCTGGGTACTTTCGAGCTTTAAGGCAGTGTTAGTGGTGGCAGCAGCATCTGTATGGCCCACAAACACCGATGTTTAATCTAGCACATGGTAGAAAAATGCTTGCAGACCCATGATGCAGGCCAATGACCTGTTAGAACTTCAGTTTTCCTTCATTCCTACCATCTTTCCCCTTTGCCACTTCTTCCTCCTCTTTCTTCTTCGTTTTCTCTCTCCTCGTCCTCTCTCTCATCTCTTTTCTAGTAATTGACCCTTATTTTCAAATAGTATTTTTAAATATGTATTTGAAAGGCAGAGTTACAGAGAAAGAGGGAGAGGTCCACAGAGAAAGAGATTTTCCATCTGCTGGTTCACTCCCCAAATGGCTGCAATGACCAAGATCGAGCCAGGTCAAAGCAAGAAACAGGAGCCGCACCAGGGTCTCATGTGTGGGTGGCAGGGCTGCACACGCTTGCAGCATCTCCCACTGCTTTCTCGTGCAGTGGTTTAACCACTACACCATGGTGTTGATCCTTTCAGTAATCTCTAGTATGATCCAGTTACTCCCCCTTCTAGATTTTTCTACCACACATGGCACACAAAGCAGATCCATAACTCTTTTAAGATTCACCTTTGAAGTGATGAAATCAAAGAATCAGAATTTGAGTGTATGTTTCTCTTAAGTCAAAGTAAATTGATGATACCATTGTCTATGCCTACAGCACATGATACACTACATAGCAGAATGTCATATGTATTACCGTTGCTGAAGGGCTGTACTATTGTAGCAACATGGTGAAAAACCAGGGAGGAGGGAGGTGGAGAGTGGAATCCTGTGCCTATGGAATTGTATCATGAACAATAATAATTTAAAAATAGGAAAAAAAACCCCAAAGCAAATAGATAAATGATGATATGTAGCAATCGGCACTGTCTCTCTACTTGGGAAAGGCCTGTTAATCCCCCAGATATAGCCTTGTCTGATTTCATTGAGTCCCTCATGGTAAGGATATTTTATTTAGCTTCCTTCCCTCAGATTGTAGTATTTCATAACATTTCATAAATATTGACTAAACAAATATCAGCGGATTAAAAAAATGTATGAGCTACAACCTAAGTTCTCTTAGTATCCAGGATATGATCTGAATTTCCTCATTCTCTAACGCTTGTTCCACTTCCTATGTATTATTGAAAGGGCATCATTGTCCTTTTACCAAATACCCTTGATCTCCCAGACATTAATTGAAAAGAGTAAATATATAACATCCTTTCCCTAAAAAGAAAAAAAGGTAAATAATTGCTCTGATCAGTAGAAATGATACATCCAACTTAAAGAAAAATTAATAATATGTAGAAACAGTAGCAGATAAATTATCATTTATCGACACTGATAGTTCCACAATGACTGAAAAGAAAAAATAAAAATAATGTATAATTCTTTCTGGAGAAAAAGGGATCCAGTTTCTACCCTACACACTAATCATGCTGTTTTATAAATAAAATCATGATTTTTTGGAAGATATGATTGCTCATCCATCAACAGTTTAACTATTAAAGGCACGTTTTGCCCACTGAAGGCTATTAGATTTCACACAAGCAATAAAGTTATTTTAGCAGTCTCTGTAGTTCAGGAGGAAGTATTATGAATCTCAAAACAAATGCAGCCTTTGTTTCTGTGTCCTCCTGTCAGCTAACAATTGTTCTTGTTTTTAGTGTCAACCAAACCCAAAAGGCAAAAAATGCAATTAGAGGTGAGACTCAGCCCTCATTTCTCATGGATTAGTGGATCCATGAGATACAAAATCAGCAAGAATTGATCCTGTCCTTTATGGCGATGGCTTTGCTGCTGTAGCAAAGAAGATAGATGGTAGTTCAGACTACGATTAACCGTAAATGAACTGTTTCAGCCAGTGCCCAGGCAAGCAAGGAAAAGCTGCTCAGATAGAAGTGGACAGCATATGTAGTGGGAACGCACTTTCTTAAAGCAGCATTCTGGGTGCTTCAAGGGGCCTCTGAGACATCCAGAGACCAGCTCCTAGAAATGATTCCCATGCCTACACCCGAAGAGACATGGGACAGGGCGGTAGAGACAGCTGGAGTCATGGAGAAGGGCCAATTTACAGAGACTGTTTTGAGGGATTAAGGCATTGCCAGAACCACAGTGTAAGACTGGAAGTAAGGGGTGAGAAAAAATAGCTAATCCACTCCCTTGTCCTGCTCTTTGATCCCCTACCTGGCAGGGTTTCTCCTTGACAAAGTCCAACCAAGAGCAAAGTTAATGGAGTCTGAAATATACTTGGTAGAGGTCACAGAGTTCTTCTCCATCTCCCTGTTCCAGCGAATAATAAAATTGAGAAAGTAAAAATTGAGAGAGAGAAAGCTTCCACCTGCTGGTTTGCTCCCCAAATGGCTGCAATGACTAGGAATGGACAGGCCAGAGCCAGGGACCAGGAACTTCTCCAGGGTCTCCCATGGGGGAAGCTCTGGTCCAAGCACTCGAACCATATTCCACTACTTTCCTGGCTGTGTCAACAAGGAACTGAACTGGATGTAGACAGGATGGCAGCATCACGGCCATTGGTTTAATCCATTACACTACAACACCAGCCCCATATGTCATTTTCTTTAATAGTCAAGCTAGGGAAATTGATAGGTCGATTTCATGAGTAAGCCTCTGAGTTGTGAGAGATGAAGACTGACGCAGGTGGCCAAGTCCAGGGCAGCCTTGATCTTTGCTTTCATTACTTGCAATGATCTTATGCCAGTGACTTCTTGATCTTTCTGGGCTTCAACATCATTATTCCTGAAGTGATTCTTCTGGACAGCATAAATTCTAAGATTCCCATTAGCCTGGAGATTTTGCAACTCTGTGCTTCCACTCAGGCTCTATCATGTGATAGTGTTGCAAGGCAGGAAGAATACATTACAGAATTAATAGTGCCAGGTATGGGACACAGAAGGAGAGATCCAATACTGTGAATCAATATGCAGTAACGCGGAACAGGGGATGGGAGGGGCAGAGTACAGATAATGCCAAGGCCAAATGCAGAAAGAATAATGAGAAACGTGGGAAGTTGGCCTAAGGGATGATACCAGGGCAAGAACCTTCTTCAGAATAGGTGCTCCTGGGGATGAGAAGTAACTTGTAAATCATGGCAACTTTTAGTTTGCCTTGTTTCTTATGTTATTGATACTCCACGCTTAAGGAAATTGATTTAGTTCACCACATGGGCAAATCATGTGTTATAATTCTAAATATATTGTATACATTTTGTTGTAGGGTTTGTTTGGGTATGATTTTACCTCTGCATTCTAGGAGCTCTGTAAGAGTACAATGCAAAAAAAACAGTGATGAGACACTTTTTCTCCCAGTGGTAAGCAAATAGATTCTTTATAGTAATATTCAATTTTCTTCCATTCTACCAAACATCTGAAAAGAAGGGAGGGGTTTTATAATCACCATTCTGGTGACTTTTAATGAAGATGCTTTAAAAAAAATCTTCCATCATAATGCAGTCCCACGTCTGATCTGACTGTGGCCAGACCTTTTTCCCAAGAAGATTTGACTTCACGTCGAGTCCCTACTGTGTGAGAGTTCTGAGATTAATCATGAAATGATTTTTTAAAAATCTAGGCAGAAGTGTGTATTTTAGAATTCTATCTGTATGAAGTATCAGAAACAAAAAGCAGGTTGGAGACCATCTAACTGGAGGCTGAGATGGGACAGCCAAGGGGACCGGTATAGATTATAAACAGATATGAAGCATCATTTTGGGCTGTTGTGAAATTGCCTTGTAAGTGTTTGCCATCTTGTAAATTACTAAAAATCATTAAATTGTCCACTTAAAATGGGTAAATTTGGTGTTGTGTCAATTATACTTTTAAAAAAATTCTATAAAAGAATGAAAAAAAAGATGAAAGGGCTAGAAAATATTCAATTCTGAACATCTTGTGCATAAAGTAATCTAGGCAAGTTTCAGGGATTACAGACTTGTAGATAAAGACACAGAAAGACTTGTGTTGCTGGTGGCTTCTGTCTTACTTGTGACTTGTGGCAGGGTATAGAAGTTATCTCAGCTGTACTGGTGTGCAGAAAAGCTTTCTTCCTTGGCAAGCAGAAGAGTCACCATACACTCTTATATTTGTTTCCCGAAATGCAAACTCTAAATTCATCCATGGAATCATCATGAAAAATTAAACAGATGGTACCTTCCATTGATATTTGGAAATGTTTGAAGAAAAACAAATAAAAATAAGGTCCATTGGACGTATTAATTTTGGAGAAACCAGGCCTGCACTCAGCCAGATTAATGTTGAAACGTGGCATGATGGATGAATAGAATCATGCAAGTTTCATCATGAAACAATGATCAATGTTGAGGATTTTTATGATTTTTTTTGAGGAGCTCAATATTTGGTCTTTTTTCTTTCTTTCCAAATCAAATCAGATAAGCTTTCCAAGCAGCCTTTCAGAGGACTGCACAAATGCACCTGTGGCAAAAAGCATGAAGAAAACTTCAGCAGAGCAACAAGGGTGTAACACTGGGAGGAATGATTGATTTCCCTTGAACAGCACCACCACGGACAAAAAATGTTTGAAAACAGTTTCACGGCTCAACTTTCTGCTTGCTTCTTTTTTTTTCCCCCTTACAGTTGGAATGTATTTTATCGTCTGTCAGTTTTGCCCTATGATATGTCCTCTTAAATTGGATCTGTAAGCCCTTCATAAAGTTTAATAAATCTTCAGCATTTCACCCTAAGGAAATTATATTAAAAACCTTCAAATGTGAAGTTGGGCCCGCAGACACACAGCGCTGGGAATTTTATCACCATAATCAGCGTGTAATGAAAGCCTGTGCCTCTGTTCTTTCCCAGTCATAATCTGCCTGTCTTTATGAAAAAAGGGGGGTTTGTCTGGGTTCATCTGCAAGCTTTAATTGGAAGATGTCTTCATTTCATTCCAGCCTACTGGGATAATAAGTCAGCCCCGTGTTTAAACACAGGCCCTTGCCGCTGATATTTTTTCATTTAGTAAAGCATGTCTCTTTAAATGATTTAGCAAATCATCATGAATGCCAAGCCAGGGTGATTGGCAGCTCATTGCTGGTGCACCATTTGCATGACATTTGTTCTTCAGCTAAGAAAGCTGCCGCAGGTAAACAAGCAGGCCCTGTACTGACTCCCTTTGAGTCCCTTCCTGTTTATTTTCTCATAATCAAATGACATTTATGGAGAGGCAAATGCAGCTGCACATATATGAGGGAAATGCAATCAGGCTAAACATGATGACTTCATTCAGGTGCTATTTTGATTAATGAAAGGACATTTTTATGACATGGGGGCTTTTAAATGGAGAAATCAGGCAAATTCCCTTTTGTGTGACTAACACCTAATATTTTAGCTATTTTAATACAGAGTCCAGACAGTAATAATTAGTCGAATAGCCATTCGCTTCAGAGGGTTTTGTTAAAATGTAGGAAAGCCTCAAGCAAGAAATACAAGATACCCTTTCTGCCCCATTCAAGAAAGAAAACAAGGAAATAAGATGTAAAGCAATTTTATAGCATGTATGAACAACGCTTTCCCCAAAGGAGATTTCAGAGGGGAAGTTATTTTTGCAGTTACACATTTTATATGTATTTTCTGGCTCATTTCCCATCCAGAAAAATGGACAACAAGACATTAGAGTTTCCTTTTTTCTTTTAAAAATGCGTTTTAGTACCATGAAACACATCTATAATTAGCGTGGTTGAATAGAGTCACAAATCAAATCTACTTTAGCAAGTATGGTAGAAATACAGCTATACATTAGATGGATAAAACAAGGTATTCTTCCGTTTCTAGAAAGTTCCTCCGCCAGCCCTCTCACCCCTGCAGCAGCATGAACAGAGTTAATCTCTTAAAATGTCCTCAGTTCACCCCAGCTGAGGTGAGGCGGGGAGGGTTACCATTTCAATTCCTGCAAATTAGCTGCCAAATTCTCCTTTAGGGGGAATCACAGACAGCGGGAGCAGTCAAATCTTCATGCACGGAAACAACCACTCTAGGGAAAATCTTGTCTTTCTCAACTCTTAGGAGAGGACAGAGGATATGCCAATTTTAAAGGTTGAAACGTTATCTCAAGCAAGCCAAGTTTTCTTTATTTCATTATTTGGATAACCTCTTCTGGATTTTCTTCTATCTGTGCTTTCATGGCTCTGTGATCCAAGATTCTGAAATGATAAGGAGTGAGCCTAGCCAATGCACCAGATTTCTCCTTCCTTCCTTATTTTGTCTTTTAATTTTTGCAAGGATATGCTTAGTAATCACAGGCTTAACTAGCTACTAAATAAGGAACGTGGCAAGTAGAATACTCTATTCCTCTAAACAAGGGCTATAAACAATGATCAAACCTCAGAATGTCCAGTTTGCTCCTCTATGTTGTTTCTTGTGCTATGTACATTAGTTACCACGAATCAGGGAAAACAGATGGTAGTTGTCATGTTGGTACTGGCTTATTTCACTAAACGTAATGATCTCTCGCTGTAAGATAATGTCAGTTTCTGCGTCCCTAAATGGAACTCAAATTTTGCCCACTGTATTAGTCAAGACTCAGAGGAAGAGAACCATTGGAGTAATGTATTCTAAGGAGTCAGAATGGGGGATAAAAGAGAGTAGAGAATCTATAATCTGCAGAATGGGTTGCAAGGTAAGGACCCACAGGGTGGAAGCTGCAGTCCAAGTCTAAAGGTCACGTCTCGGAAAGTGTTCTCCTGCTGGAGAGAGACGGTACTTTTTGTTCAAATATTGAGTGCTTTAACTGATTGGCTGCGACTCACACACGTATGATGGAAGACAATCAGCACTGCTCAAAGTCTACCAACAGAAATGTTCATCTAAAACACCCTCATAGAAGTACCCAGAATAATGTTTGATCAAGTGATACAGCTACCCTTTGGCCCAGCATTGCTGACATAAAATTAGTCATTCTACTCTTTCCTCACCCCTACAGCTAATTTTTGCTGGAAAAGAGAGAGAGAGAGAGAGAGAAAGAGAGAGAATATAATCATTATCATTTGGGCTTTATACTACAATGTTCTCACATGAGTGATTTCATTACAAGTGGGATTTAGCTGATATCACCACCCCTAATGTTCCTACCTCAGAAAATTCCTAACAGTTCCTTCTAAAGAGTTCTTTCACTGTTCCATGTCAGGATGTCATTTTCATTACAATGTGGCATTTCTATCTAATGCTGTTTGAAAAAATGCTGTGATGATTTCAGTGAAAGTATAAATGTATCGAGACCCCTACAGCCCTTGTGGGCTGTTGCAGCAGAGCAGTATATCATTGTTTGTTCTTGTCCCCTGGAAAAACACTTGACAGCAGCTTAGAGAACCTGCTGGAATTGACTTCCTTGTCATTCATGTCAGGCAGAATTCAGCATAGACCAGTACTGAAGGTTGGGTTTTCTCAACTGACTCTGTAGTTCCCAGGAACTTTGGATAAAACAGTCCTATTTTCACCCTCCCTGCCAAGGTGGTTAGTTATATTTAACACTCCAGTTGGCCAAAAATCCATTCTATACTGAACTAGGATGATTTCTTTGGCATGAAATGTTCCCAGATGACTTGAAACCCAAAGCTGCATCAAATAAAGGTGTCATTTGATACATACATATATATATATATATAAACTTTATATATATTTATGTATTTATTTATATATATACTTAACTTTACTAATCTTCAATATCCTGATGGTGGAAGTAAAATTATTGACTTAGTTGAGTCCATTATTCATTGATTTGCTGAGTTTACATAAAGGATCGTTTGGCCTAACATGAGCTGAATTGCATTTGCTTTTGTAAATCTTGCCCATTTCTTTCTGGTTGTGTAATATGTCTGCCTTTTTTTTTTTAAAAGAAAAACTCGTAATGAGGGAAAATGTGTGGGCTAATCTAAAAGTCCATCAAAGGTAAACTCCTTTTCAATGAGTGAGTCTAGGTGAGGCAGAACTGCAAGTCTGTGGCACTTAGTCTGAGCTCCTTAGGGCTCAATTCACTGTGCCTCTCCGAACATGCGACCTTGATTTTAGCTGATATAACACGTGCCTGCCTAAAATCTGTGTCAACGAATGGACGCTGAACAGTGTATTGCAACCGGAATAGGAATGTAGGCACCTGGTGTTCCTGGAGAAACACAGACACAGGAGTCAGAGGCAATCTGGCTACACAGTTTGCTCACTGTTTCCACCAACTTCTAAATACACAGAGAACTGCACTCTCCTCTACAGCTACAGAGGCAATGTTAATATGAGGAAGAAATGTGTATCTTTCTCTGCTCTTCTCAGAGCTACGGATAATTTTCTCCCATAAGCATCCTTAAATTCAGCCAGCTGAACAATTTTGCTTTAAGAGTGACAGCAAAGCAGTAGAGAACATATAATGCCTCATACAACATTCCTCCCAAAAGGAAAATTTTTTAAAAAATCCTGCCACTCTGTTTAAAGAATTAAGGGTTAGTTTTGGAACTTCTTAACAATTGTTTCCTGGACAGCAGATTTCAACACCTAATCCTTCAATAACTTCTCACCGTATGTGGAGACTATAGGATGGAGAGGGTCATTTTAACTGTGAGAGGAATATTTATGGGCTTCCCGAAAAACATACTCTGTTGTTACAATGCTTGCACTTCCATCATGGGTTCTTGGCACATGGGTGATCATTGGCTTTCATACTAAAAAAATTTTTAAAAAGCAAGATTTCTCTACTTTTCATGTAAGACAGGTTCTTTCTGAAATACAATAGTTGAAGCTCTATAAAACATACGTGGTTTGCTATTCTCGGAAATGACGTAGTTGATTAATAATCAATAGTAGGTATTCTTTGACCCCTCTAGCAGTTAAAAGTCAACTAGCCAAAGAATTACAAATGCAGGAAAGAGGTTTACTCTGGGCCCATACACAAGGGGAAAAAAAATAAACTTCTGCTTAAAACTAGTGCATTAAAAAAGGCGATAATAGATCAATCTGAACAATAAGTGAGAAAGACAGATTATCATTTTCTAATGGCAAGAGAAAAAAAAATAATTCCCCTGCCCCGTTGGAGTAGCAGGAGGAAATTTTTCTCCTTTCTTCTCCCCTTGAAAAAGGCACGTGCCTCCCAAAGAGGGAAGAGAGTGGGAAGCCAAACTGGCAGAGGCATGACGAGAATTTGTCTGGCTGGCGAGTTCCGTGTTGCTGTTCTTCAGGCTTCTCTTTCTGTCCAGAGGGAAATGGAAGCCAACAATTTTATATTGCCGTATCGTTCAGTACATCTGGCACAAATTCCCTAAATGACAAATGCCTTCCTAAAAGTGAGAACCAGGTATCAATTGGATTTTAATGATTTGTCACATCAGCGAGCAGCAGGTCCACCGAAAAGAACACTAGAGGTGGGAGTAAGAGGAGGTGTTAAAGTGTATTGGTGATTCTCAGACTGTACCCTAAGACAACTTGGGAATTGGCCAAAATCCTTTACAAGCCATGAGAAGCCAAGCATCAGCTCAGTAGGCAAAAGGACTGGGGCCCAAGTCCCTCCAACTATAATCATTTCTGATTTTACACACTGAGGGTTGAGGTGAGACCCAACCAAGGAAACACACTCGCACATCACGGAAACCCTTTAAATGCTTTCCATTTCCCCTCACATGCTAAAAAAAAATTGTCTTTGTGGATTGTCCAGTGTTTGCACTGTTTGTGATGCCTGTGTTAGAAAGCTCTATCATGAATTAAGACTATTTGCTCCTTTATAAAAATCCGTTTTATTCCCTTGTGATCTTCTATCAGTTTGAAGTATCAAAAGTTCTATGAAATTTAAACATATCCCAGCAGATGTTGTTTTCACAATCTGGGTGGGTACTAAAAGCACCTGGGAACTTAGCAAAAATAAGGTAAACTTTATGCTCCTTCATCTAGCCTCATCTTTGCGATTTTTATTATCTTTCCCCAAGATTTTTGTTCTGCAGAAGTTTGAAAAATCATTAAGCTAGAAGAAAATAGTGGCTGCTTGTCCAGTGTTTATTATTATTGCAGAATATGACTTGTATCCTTCAGTTTGGTTTGGGGAGAGACCATCATCATGGTGAACAGGGCAACATAAATCGGGAGAATTTGAAATCAAAATTTTCCCAGGGAACGTTCTATTGCCATGTGCTCATTCATTGACTGATTTAGTACATGCTTGAAGACAGAGAAAGATGAATAAACCAGTCAGTTGAGGACAATAATGTAAGGGCTTACAGGCATGAATATAGGCAAAAAACATGTAAGTTTTCCTTTGTATTTCAAAAAATTCAGAGTGAAGTAACATTCTATAGGTCACAAAAGGAATGAAGTCTAATGCTTGAACATTCCAATATTAGAAAACTTAAAGTACAATAATACCTTGTAGAAGGGGGTGCTCTGTTTTGACCATGGGAAAATACATCTGGTTTCTCCCTGAAATACAAAGTCTGTGATGTCAAGAGCTTTTAATTTCTGTGTTCATCAATGATTGTGAAACACTTAGACTAATGCTGGGGACACAGTAGATGGTGAAAGCCTTTCTCATCCTCTATGTAGAGTTCTGAGAAATGATAACTCTAGTTCCCATCAGTATCAGGAAAAAAAAAACTATTGATTTTGTTTATCTCAACTTCAAAAGACATTTTGGGGGAAAAAGCTTATTTTGGTAATAATTTATCAGACTTCTAATCTGTAATCCTACGTGATAAGTTTTATGACTTGATCTTCAATAATTCCACAAAGTAAGTATCGCTGAGCACACAAATGAATACAAACACTCCTAAAATATTTTGTGAATGTTACACAATTTGTTTTTTGTGGCCATTTTCCAAAAAAGCCATGAGAATCCTTGCACAAATAGAGTTGTCATCCAAAATATGTAGAAGACTGTACATCATATAATGCATGTTGACTATTATGTGAATTTTGGTCTTGGAATTGTCCAATTTCATGGCCATTAAAATACCCAGAAGAAAAACACTGCTTTCTAGTTAACTTCTGGCCTGTCAGGATTCTGCTGTTCTCTGTCAGGATCCTCAGGGTGAGGCACACCCTTCAGAGAGTAATTACTGAAAAGCAGGAAGACTGCAAATTGTGCGGTTAAATGTCATAAGCAACAAAATAATAACCCTCTATGCAACGAGAATTGCCTGAGATCTTACAAAAAATCCCTTTGGAGTTTACACTAGCTCAAGATTGATTCATTAAGAAGTGCTGATTTTAGGAGTTGGTGTCAAGTTCTTCCAGACTGATCCTTGTTATGAAAGCAGAACAGAGCAAGTTTTCTTACTTTTGCAAGTAGACAACCATAAAACAAACATGTTAAAAAAAATTGTTGTGTTAACAAAAGATTTCAGGTGACAATACGCTTTGTTGCATTTGGCTTAGTTCCATACTACTCCCACCATTTTTCTGTTGATCGGGCATGAGAAGTGGGGCAATGTTGGTTGCACCCCTGGTAATCATGTCAAGACTACAGTGTTGCCCCTAGCCTCGTATCTCCAACAGTTGACTGTCTGATGGACCACGGAGGATAGAAATGGATGCATCATGAAATGTGACATTGCAGATGAGCGTTGCAGTTGCTTTGCATATGGTAATCAGTCGCTGATGTTTATCAAAATAATCAGTCTGCATGGGTGACTTATATCCCTAAGGATTCCTGGAAAAGGAAAGGAGTGATTATTTCCCTTATAGCGGGTCACATATGGCAAAGGTCTAGGTATTGAGGGATTTAACAGACTGCTCACAAGGGCCTCTGGACTTGAGCAAAGAGTGACAAAGCATTCAATCAATTCATAGCAGTTAGTAAAAGAATAGGCCAGAACAGAAATTTATTTGCCTTCAGCAAGTAACTTCTCATTGGAACAGATGCAATGAAAGGCATGCAGTGAAAGGCACTAGCAGAATTTTCCATTTAAATGTCTCCTTTTAATATCCAGCCGTTGGGCCAGCGCAGTAGCCTAGTGGTTGAAGTTCTTGCCTTGCATGCACCAAGATTCCATATAGGTGCTGGATCCCACCCTGGATACTCCACTTCCCATCCAGCTCCCTGCTTGTGGCCTGGGGAAGCAGTAAAGGACAACCCAAAGCCTTGGGACGCTACACTCGTGTGAGAGATCCAAAATAAGCTCCTTGCTCCTGACTTTGGATCAGCTCAGCTTCACCCATTGCGGCTACTTGGGAAGAGAACCAGTGGATGGAAGGTCTTTCTCTCTGTCTCTCCTTCTCTCTGTAAAATCTGACTTTCCAATAAAAATAATCCTTCAAAAAGAAAAGATTTGTTAAAAAAAATTCAGTAGCCCAGAAAATATCGAACCTATGCTACATTTCGGATTTTGTCCATCTTTTCCCATTCTATGTCCAATCTTGGTTAACAAAAATAAAATGTGGGTGACTGTGGGGAACTGAGGTTTTAGGTTGGATATCTCTGCTGACAACAGATTTTTAGTGCTAAGGAAAGGAGTTGAGTATGGATGAAAAGTTAATTTTAAATCCTGATTGATGTGTGTTAACATGAAATTCAGACAGACTTTGAGACTGTGTTTTGTGATAGAAAGTGAAGAGGCGACATTGCGTAGTAGCTCAGAGTGAACAGCCAAGGACTGAGTTTCAGCCAGGAGAAGAAAACACAGCAGAGCAGAGGGAGAAGAAAGAGTGTAATTGTCTCGAGGAGTATATCATATGGGTTAATCACGCACAAATTACAGTTAGCAAATGAGGCTTTGAAACATTTGGCCGCAGTGAGCAGTAGCTTTGGAAGGAGACAGATATGGCTAACTTGGATAATTCAGACAGAAGCACCCCACTCCTTTACCCGCCATTTTACAAAGACTTTAAACTTTGGTGAATTTTTTTTTTTTTTTGTAATGGCTTTGAAGAGTTTTGACAAGGGTGAGGAAGAGGAATTAACAATTTGGCAAGCATGAGACAATTTCCATGAGCCACAAACCACACGCCTAAATGGCCCCCTGTGCTGTGTCTTCTGGTGTTTGATGTGTGTGTAATCCCCAGTAAAATCCAAGGTTTCAGGCTATACCACATATAGTACTAGAACCCCAGGATGTCGTAGGCTACGACTGGCTGCAAGGTTTGACCATG